>NC_092032.1:4840414-5484414 GCF_042242105.1 Pempheris klunzingeri | reverse complement strand
CACAGTTAAACTTCACTGAAAGTGACTTTTAGCTTCTTCTTAATGAGAATTATATGACACATAAGTCAAAGTTTAGGACAGTTTCGTTCTTTCTCACTTATTGTACATTTTAAAATTGACGTTCAGTGTTTAACACACACTTAAACACATCACCCTGACTCACAAACCCCCCCCCGTACTGAACTACCTGGCTCCACAAACCAACTGTCCAGGCACTTAAAGCTGCATGTCCTGGCTTGGCTGTTATACACACACACACACACACTGTAATTAACAGGTAACAGGCTGTTTCCTCCACAGACGTCACTTCAGTGCAGATTCCAGGAGAAAGTATGAGAGTGTGATTAAGAGGAGCTTCACACAGACAGGCCAGGCCTCTCCGAGTGGTTGGTTACTAACCGGTAACAGTCCAGGAGGTTTCTGGTTTATTCTTACTGAGAAGTACTTTATGGACAAATCTGGTATAATAAATCCATCCATCAACCCGCGCATGAGCGCCCAAGCAGCTACTCTGATTGAATCGTCTTCTTTCCAGACTCCTCTCTGTATACAGATGTTAAAGCCTCATTTGTGGGGCCAGGAGCAACATTCTGACATGGTTGCCTATCAAATATTAATGGCAGCGTTTGATGAGAGGCAGAGACAGAGGTTGAGGAGTTGAGGGGTGATAGGCAGGTCATGCTTTTTAATACTATTGATCACGCTAATCCACCTGGGAGAGGGTTGTTTTTTCATCTCTTAATGCATGAGAGGAGATGGTGCAGAGTGTGGACAGCATCTCGTGGTCTGCAATAGTTGTTTTGTTTGGTTTTTTTTTGCATTAAAGACAACATCAGACCATGTTTAGTATTTTCAGTTCAGGCATTTTGGGTAAACGAGATAAAATACAAAAACACAATTTAACGATGATATTAAGGATGAAATATGCAAAAAAAATTATATGATGCTTCTTCGTAGATTCTTAGGCTGCATGAATGTGAAGACTTACTGTGACTTCTCTTTATTTTCCAGATTACATTTGTCAGTGGAAGAAGAACAATGGCACTAAAACCCCAGAGTTTCCATGGGTGTATTCTCCCATGCATAAAGCATAACAGTGACCTCGGGTTTCCGTGACCTGTTTAGATGAATGTTGAAGCTCCTGACCTCCAGCCCAGGCGCATTATTCCCAGCTGGCTATTAGAAACGGCAGATGTTGGAAAATATAGGGGTTCAGCGCTCAGGCTTTCACCGTTATGGTTTCTGAGGGACTTGGACGTCGTCGAAGCTGTTGCAGTTTGGTTTTGGACATTTTTTAAAAAGGTGGGTTAAGGAAGGTGGTTGAGGTCAAATAAAAATGAAGAAACTTATAAAATAATGACCAAGAAATGCTTCAGCGCTAAAACTGAGCCCAACAAAGATATCAGCATAAATGGCCGGCTCTCCATTGGCACAGCAACAATGGCTCTGTGGTTTAGTAGTCCTTACAGTGCACCCCTGCTGCCTCCTCCAATCCAAGGACCCCCCAGCTCCACTCACTCACTCACACACACACACAGAACACTGTGTTCCTTCAGTCCTTCACTGACTGACTGACATGTACACAAAAGGAAAACTTCTTTCATGTGAAGCGCTGAGTGTTTTCCCAGATTCACTCCGGGTTCGGTCACACCGGGCGAGCACTCAGTCCAACAAATGCGCCTCAAGTACGGGTGTGCTGTCACGGTTCTGATAGGTTCTACAGCGCTGAACAATCAGACAATAAGCAGTCAATGAGAGCGATGCTGCCAGTGATAGTTTAGAAGTGTCATATATATAAAAAAAGAAAAAGGAGTGACCCTACTTGAAGGACGAGGAGTGTGGAAGTCACACACAACTGAGCCAAATCTTTTTCATTTTATAAGCTGTTTATTTACTTATTTATTCATCTGTTTATTTTAAAGGCTGAGAGCCACATGTTGTATGGTGTTAGAGGGCAAAACGTTTTGTTGCTATGCTGGAAAGTGGGTGTGAGCTCAGACCGTCCTGCCACCGAAGGTCAAAGGTCTGAATTGTGCATTTAAACCATTTCAGTATGGTTTGATAGTGTTGGTGAGACAAAAATCCCCTGAACAAGACATCAGAATGAGTTTACTCTGCATTGGAAATCATTTAAAATACAGATTTCATCTAAATGACACTGTACAGCCCATATTACATACATTCACTCCTCCGGCCAGTCTGATAAAGCAGCGGGCAAAAGTCATTTATTTCATTCCCCGTGAACCAGCCATACATGTCACGTTCAGAGAGAAGACTTTATTAAATGCAATTGCAAGTTCTGTCCACCTGAGGGAGCCAATACCTAGATGTTGAGAGAGCGAGAGAGAGAGAGAGAGAGAGAACGAGCCTAACTAGCTTCCATCAGAGCAACTTTATATAAAAGCCCCTGAGCTGTGTCACCCTGATGGGGTAGAGCTCCATGCAGACCATCCCCCCTCCTAGACACCTACGAGGTCCTGAAGCATGAGACTTTTCCTTCAACGAGCTGTTTACATTTCTTAAAATAGAAATTATATGCATGAAGGCTTCTGGTTTAACAAACTCTCCCTGGTCATTCAGGAAGTTTCCAGGGTTGAATTCATGACTGTCCTCCTCATACAGCCCTAAGGTCAGCTTTTAGATGATCAGTGTGGCCCGAGGACAGAATAATACTGTTTTTATGCTTTTTGTCATACATTTTTAATACACTAGCTTCATGGACAAACATTGTTATATCCAACTATAGCTGGTGTTTTTGCTTAGATTAATTTAAGCCTAAATGATGTAGATGGTTTAGTCTAGTAGTTTTGGTCTAATCATTCTAACCTGTGTAAGCATCTGGTTTGCGATGGATACAAATGCCTGCTATTTAACAGGCATACTAAGTTTTGACTTGTTTTCAGTTGAGTTATGTTTGCACCATTGCAAAGAACAAATGAAAGGCGTCTCCTGGAATCACCTAAGTAATGAAAAAGTGAATTATATCAGTCTTACGCTGGGTGAGAAATATCCCATGAGCGCTGTGTCATCTGTTGTGCAGTGGTAGACACAAAGAAAAAAAAAAACATGTTCTTATGTTCTATCAAACTGGGGAACTTCCTGCCACTTCTGGCCTCAACAACAACTGTGCCTGTGGTCTTCCATTTCCTCACTATGTTCCTCACAGTGGAAACTGACAGCTGAAATCTCTGAGATAGCTTTTTTTTTTTGTGGCCTTCCCCTAAACCGTAACATTGAACAATCTTTGTTTTCAGGTCATTTGAGAGTTGGTTTGAGGCCCCCATGTTGCCACTCTTCAGAGGAGATTCAAAGAGAAGAACAACTTGCAACTGGCCACCTTAAATACCTTTTCTCATGATTGGACGCACCTGTCTGTGAAGTTCAAGGCTTAATGAGCTCACCAAACCAATTTTGTGTTCCACTTTATCAGTGCTGAGTAGTTACAGGTATTCGAATCAGCAAAATGACAAGGGTGCCCACATTTTTGCACAGCCTGTTTTTTACTTATTTAATTTAATACAACTTAATATTGCTACACTAAAAATCTTTGTCTGGAAAATACCCCCAGTACTTAGCTTTAATTAGAAAATGAATGGCATGCCACTGTGATCATGTTCTGTGCAGACAGAGTAAATTATTATGCAGCCTCAGAGGGGTGCCTAAACTTTTTCATACGACTGTAATTCTGAGAAATGTACTTTTTTTTTCTTTAAAGAGAAAGTACCAGGGAAAAACATTACCAATGTTCTCGCTCATGTTGAGTTGTGGCTCCCTGTGCAGCACATTGATAATGCTATAAAGAGGAAAATGACCTTTAGCCACTGGTCATACCAGACCAAGTGAGGCAGTAGTGAGAAGCATTGAACTGAGCAAGGGTGCACTTTATTGTGCATTTTAAAGTGTCATAACTGAATATTTTGTGAATATAGAAATATACACATATCAAAATCTGTCATCACAATACCAAGAACATATTTGATTTCAAGTGCTGGATTCAACATATGGCAGCATTTCACATTTAGCGTCACTGGAGGGCAGCATGATTGCAAACTACAGTTTTTGCAAATGGACTACAGCACAGTGGACCATATCACACAAGATTAGTTAAAGTGCTTTGAAAAGTTACATCATCTTCAATGTCATAGGAGTTTACACGATTTTAATAACACTAATGAACTGCCGTAGCTTTCACCCATAGAAAGATCACTTCACATTTGAGTCAATGAAACACATAGAAACATAAGAGATCAAACAAACCATGAAACAATTTCTAATATAAAGAAACTAATTTTACATGTACTACTTTATGAAACAGTAATTCATTCAACATTATATTGGAAGATAACCAGTACATTTTATTGGAATATGACTCATAATAAGAATTAGGCACTGAAGGGTTTAATGAAACAAGAGCATAGAACATTGATTATTCAATATTCGTATAAAATACAACAGTAGCACTTAAACTATATCATTCTGCAGTACAGAATACCAATAAACACATGTGTAACTGAGTCCAGCTCTGGCTTTTTCCCCCCAAACGCTGGCTGTATGAAGGAGGTGTGACACCATGAGACCCTGCTGTGGTCTGATGAAAACCCCTGAGGTCACCCCTATGACAGTAAGGGTGCAGCACTCAGTAGATAGGTGAGATATGAGGCCACAACCTTTTGTTGTCACCTTCAAAGAGACCACAAGAGGAGGAAGATCAAGAGCTATCAGTTTACACAGAGACTGGCCCCTCAGCTACAAAGGGCCAGATGCAACTGCGAGGCTGCTCATTTACTGCGGGAGTCTCTCACAATCATCGGTATAAAGTAGTTCAGAGATGTCAGGAAAACAGACAGAGAAACCTGGGAGCATTTCAGAAACAAATTGATTATCCATTAAAGCAGCCACATTGTATACTGTCCGTGACTGACATGTGTCATACTGGGAGCTGGTGTCTGACCTACATTAGTCTGAGCTTTGATCAAGGTGAAACCAAAGCCACAGCAAGCAGAGAGCAGATATCCTGAAGGGCAACCGGCAACACATCTCCTTTGCAGATCTCCGCTTTGCTCTATTTCTAGTGCCAGTGTGTGTTAAGGCTTGTATTCTTCCTAAGCTCTGTGAGGCCCTGAAATAGAGTGACAAGCTGTCTCCATAAATACAGAGCCCCTATGGGGCAACATAATTGCTTTGCCTATGTCGGCTTTAGGCACCTTCACAGTGTCCCTCACTTCAGACGAAGGAATCCTATTCCATTCTGTGAGCTTGATAACGCTACCTTGGCCAGCTTATTGCCTTTCATTTGAGCCTGATCCTCCGACTCCAAAAGGTCACCCAAACGCAGGGCCTACAGGCTACCCATGTCCTTTGACCCCAGTGACCCAAACACAAGAGAGAAGGGCTCTGTGGTGGTATCTTGTAGGGCAAGTGTGGTGGGAGGTGGGGGCTATATGGGGGCTATGTGAGACATGTCAAGGCCTGCCTTTGTTTATGGACAGTGTAAGAAACAGGTGGGATGCACTCTTTTAGATTTCCTCAAGGTTGAAGTTTGCCCAAGGACGCTTAGGGCAAGAGTGTCCTGTCATTCTTGACTTGTTTTGTTAAGAGAGTTTGTGTTTGGCAATTCTTGTCGTTTTGCATCACTCAGCTGGTGCTTGTCAAAGGCAACGTGAACTCATGGCATGATAAAATCATAGCAAATATGAGTGAGTCTAAGGTGTCTGGTGAGTGCATTGCCATTTTAGAGGGCAGGCTGCAATGTAAAATGAGGTAGAGAGCATGGCAAGATGTCAGCTCCAACAGTTGTTGCCACTATGTAAGCCTTGGGGTATCAGTGTTCTTTTCTCACATTACTCCCACCTCTATTTGTCCCATTCTTGTGTTCCAAAATAATCTGGAAATGTAGCAATCCAACCCTCCAAATCACACCCACTCTGATCGTTTCTCTTGCCCATCATCATTTGTCTGGAGCTCTGCATTGCTACCCAGCTCAACTAGTGTATACTGACCCACCCTTCTGTTACAGATTGCTGTGGAAATGTCCCCAATGGGCCCCGCTGAACCCCCGAGGGATGACCCAAGGTCCCGTCTGGGTGGAGGTGGCGGTTTGAGACGACTACGTTTGCTAACACGGATGGACCTGGGTGTCCCCATTGGCTCTGGGGGGCAAAGAGCCACCTCGCTGCCATTTCTTTCGGGAGAATCCTCCTGGGTAAAAGAATAGCCGTTATTTCCGTTGGTGTTGCAGCCCGGAGGTCCAGCAGAGCGTGGAAGAGACGAGCGCTCCGGGCAAGATGGTTCCTGACCTAAAGCAAGCACTCCCTCTGTGCAAGAACCCTTGCTGCCTCGCCTCTTCCGGAAACTCCCCATCTGACCAGCCTCTACCTCTAAGTCCTGCTGAGCCAGGGAAGTGGTTGGGTCTATTCCTTTGGAGGCTCCTCCAGCTGAAAGGAAACACTGCTCCTCCTCATAGATCTTCTCCACCAACATCTTCCTCTTGCTCTTTTGCCTCACAGATCGTTTAATGGCGCAGAAGAAATCCAGAATATCTAGGAAAAGGGACAGAGCAGCTACACCAAGCATGAAGTTAAGCATCACAGTCTTCTCAGTGGGCCTGGAGATGTAGCAGTCCACCTGGGTGGTGCACGGCGGATGGTGGCACAGGAACCTCCTGGGGATGTAAAAACCGAACAGATAGTAGTGAGCTGCCCCAAACCCTGCCTCAAGCAACGTTCTGAACATCAGATGGAGGGCGTAGGCTCCTGTGAAGCACCGGGCCCACCCTCGCTCAGCCCCCAGAGGTATCTTGTTTACAGGTGTCTTGCTGAACGGCTCCTGGCGGATCTTGAACAGCGGCAAGGCTTGGACGTGACCCGCGGAGCTCAGGTCCACAGTGAGGTCATTCAAGACCTTATGGACCACGTAGATGATAAAGATGATGTAGGGGAGACACAAGGTGACGAGCTGTACCAGCCAGAAGCGGAAGAGAGAGATGGGGGAGAACAGATCGTAGCACACGTTGGCGCATCCGGGCTGGATGGTGTTACACACAAATCGCTCCTGCTCGTCCTGGTAGAGAGGATAACCAGCGAGGAGGAGGATCAGGATACGGAGGAGGATCATCACAATGAACCACACCTTCCCTGAAAAGTGAGCACATTGGTATTGAAAGCATGACGACAAGCATGTGGTGTAGCACATTTTGCAAAAAACAAAATTAGCCAAAATATTTCACTGCTCTGTAAAATAACATGCAGCTTGTTTTTTCTTTATCTAGACTGGTCAGAAACATGTTAACATGTCAGAAAAGTCAACTCACCCATCAAAGTGATGCTGTGATTGACAGAGATAAAGATGACCTCAGAGGCACTTGATCCCACCATGCTTGCTATGCTGAAGGCTTCTTGTCTTCCAGCTCCAGATCACCTTTAAGCCAGAACCTCACTCCATATACAGCCACTTCTTCTCTCCTTTACCCTTTCTACCATGGGGCGCAGCGGCTTCCAGTAGCACAATAACCTCCAGGTTGACATACGCAAAGCTCCCTCAGCAGTCTGACTCTCTCTCCCTCTGTCCTAGGAGAAGTATTTGCCAGTTTCTGGTAGGTAAAATCAAACCCATTTGAGTCATCCAAGCCTGTGGAGGTCTGAAGTAAACCATGGAAATACTTCTTCCTCTGTCCCCTGCAGACAACTGTCTGTCCTCAGACAACAGAAGACGGCAGCGAGCCCCATTGTGGATCTATTCTTAACACACTTCCAAAGGCACGTTGCCATCCTGGCATTGCAGAGATATTTTGGTGCTGCTGGTCGTCCTTACAGGAGAGGAACGAGCGTCCTGGCTTACTCACTCTAAATTGCTGTATTAAGTTCTCAAGCACAATGGCAAGCATGTCCAAACTGGCTGGTCCATAAAAATACAAGCACTTACTGCTGCATCTTCCAGTGATGAAGTAAGACAACATGTAGATATGCAGACTGTGGAATAGCTCTCATCACATGTAAATGAGGTTCTCTTCTGTACCTCAGACCTCCCTCATAAAATTATTTCACAGGCGATATATCAGTTCCTTTCCAACATGGACATGGTGTCTGGTGGGACACAAAAGGATACAAAACACAGTCGGCTTGTCTCATTATCACTACAGATTAATGTTAGTAGCACTTCCATAGTGACTCACAGTAAGAATCCCACACAGCTCTTTCTGAAGGGATGGCATGGGTGCGATTAGGAATATACAGAAGAATTCTGCAGAAAAATAGTGAAATCAAAGTTTTGACTTGTTGTTTGGCACTGGAAATGTCACACCTCAATGAGTTAAGACTGATTATTACCAAAAGTAATGAAGGGCTGTGGGTTAAAATCACACAAACTTTAAAAAGAAAGCTCAGCAAAAGCAGCTCAAAGCTGAAGCTGGACTAAAAACCAAAAATGGAGCCCACCTTACAGCAAACAGTCGTGGCACGGCTGGAATGTACCATCTGCTCAGGTAAGTGCAGGGTAAGCTTAACAGGTGCAACAACGCTAAGAATGCTCATTAGCAGGGACATTATTTATTACTTACATCAATGCAGAGCCCACACATACATACACCTACTTTAACACAGCGTCCTCTATGAGAAACTTGTACCCCTTCTCTTAACTACTCGGAGAGCCCGGTTCCTGCCTACAGGATAACGAGGCTCACCTGTTTTCAGTTTCACAGATGACCTGCAGCAACACAGAGACACTTTATATTCACTCACTAATCATGACACTCGTGTAAAGCTTTACTCATTCAGACTTTACCTTCTGGTGAGTAAGTGTATAGCTCATTTAAAGTAATGACCCACAGTGACTGATCTTCATTGTTACACAAGCCTCTTTGTCCTTATGCCACATCTGCTTCTACTCACTTTTATCACAGATGTAAGGTGCATCAAAGTCAAAAGAAATGTAAGAATAGTTTCCATAAAGCACCTCAGCGCCTGAGTTTATTTTCAGGGAAGAATGCCTGCCTTTCCACTCTTGGGTCACTATGTCTGTAATGGAGTATGAATGCCCTTCATGGCCATATAAGCGATATTGAAACTTTCCCTGGAAAACCTCAGCAACTACTTCTCCAGATTTGTGCAAATCCTTCCCTCAGTGTCACATCTAGCTCTTCTCCAGTTTTATCCACAGTCTTCTGGCAGCATTCAGCACAGACTTAATCCTTTCCGCCCTGCTCTCGTTCCCCCTTGACTCCAGCTTTAGCAGTTAGTGCCATTTCCATGCATGCTAACTACGCTTTCATTCCAGACCCTGCCATTCCCCACCTGTCCAGCAGCTTCTGTTTGGGAGAAATTCCCGTTTCAGTCATTACCCGATCAGCCATCTGATCCTACAGCTGTTCCCCATTTCCACATTAGCGATGGAGGGACTGGCAAAATCACAAGAAAAAGTCTATCCTGTGTCCTGATGCACTGGTGTGACACTCATCCCAACAGAATTTTAAAGGGCTTTCATGAGCCTGCAAACTGCACCATGAGGTGTGAGGACAGTGATTAAAAACTATGATGCAGAATGAGATGATCTTTTTCATGATTTTCTGTCTGTCTGGGTATTTTGCCTCACTGTTCAAGACAGCAGAAAACTATTGAGACTTTAAAAAAAAATCACAGGATATATAGGATGTGGGTGTTGTTTCATCATCTTAAAGCTGCACTAAGTATTTCAGATGAATGAACAGTGGGTCAAAGAACAATGTGTAATGTGATAGGAGTCGTTCGTTACGATCGGCTCACAGAGAATTAACACTTAACGCTGTAGTTCCCATCGGCCCTGTGGAGTATCCAGCATCTTTACGCTCATTGTTTGTGTTTTCTGGCCAGCTACTTTTTGGTTGAGTCTCACTCTCATTAATCTTGTTTTCAGCAGCTGCAGGAAGCCAAGAGGAACACATCCCTCTAGCCTTGATACAATTTGATATTGTGTATCTAGTGCTACAAACGTTTTTGCACCCTGTAACAGGCAATACCCTAGAGCGAGAATGTGGTCGCTCATTTACTTTTGCTTGAATAAAAGCTCTTAATGTACCAGTAATATTAATCCAACATTAATCCCAACCATCTGTGAGGTGGGTGTGGAGTAGATGAGTCCTCAGGCTGAATCTGCCTGGACTTCCTTAAATGAACTGACGGGCAAAACAGAATATGAGACATTAACAAGCGATACGTGATCATTAACTCAACAGATGTGGCTCCAAAGGTGAGCTCGTGCGTCCTTGTACGCTACTCGAAATGCACACGATTAATGCAGCTCATAACGAATGTTTGGCAGTAGCTCTCTCTATAGCTCTGAGCACCTCTCCGCCGCATTGAATCGACTTGTATAGCAATTACCAGCGCGCCGATTGAAATGCAAATCAAGGATAATACAGAGGATTAAATGTTTCCCTCAGTGACAATATGGCAGAGTGTAATCTCTGTATTACCACTTGCTCTAAGCCATTTAAATGGTTCTTTCTGGGAGATGAAACCCTGCTGAGTCACATCAGTTGCACAATACAGTACAAATCGAAATATTGTGATAGCAGTGTAGAAAGCACTTGTGATTAACACCATGAATGATCAGTGTGGGGATTGTGATCAGACTAATCACAATTACTCTGAGACCTTAAACTTGAGTTTGGGTGAATTGATCCTTTAGGTTAAATCAGAGACAGGGGGCGGGGTTTATTGCAAGGTTTTACAGTTTAATTCTTGCACAGGTTTTTCTAAACATTGCTTCAGAAGAGAAGAATTGGGAGCAGTTCTAGAAATCATACTTGAAAACATACAGCGAAAAAGATAGAACAGAGAGAGAGAGAGAGAGTTTGGCAAACTGAGAACAGGAACAGAATGACTCGTTGAAGAGGAAATAATACACCGACAATTATAACAGAACAGTACAATTTGTTAAAAATATCAATCAACAGAAAAAAAACCAACAAAGATCACAGCTACAGCAGTTGACTGATGTTAGCACGGGAAACTGTCATGATCAAAGCTGAATTTGTGAAAGCGAAAAATTGTCGCCAAAGAGAGGAAGAAAAATCAAGACAAAAGTAAAACTCTATGCAGAGGTAGAGTTCAGTGCACAAGGCTATGACACACACCGAGTAACCAGCCGACAGGACGCCACAGGCCCACGGTCTGTGCTGTCGGAGTCAGTTTTCCATCTCAGGACTCGCCATAGCTCGACCCCCGTGGCATCACCGCTTACTTCTGGGTCGAGAGAACACCAGACCGGGCTGTATGCGCACACACACACATACAATAAATAGGATATACAATCTTCGAATACCTCTAACAGTTTGAACTCACAAACAGCAACTCCAGTAATGTCACTTTCCTAAAGACACATTTTGCACTTTTATTTTTCCACTCATTCAAAGCACCATGCAAGACAACAGTTCTTTTCCCAGGTCCCAACAACCTTTTCATATACTTCATGTGCAAAGTGGGCTGGGCCAGAGCAACACGTCCTTCATTTATCTGTGACTTTGGTACAGTTCTGTCCGCTCGGGGTTGGAAATCTCACCGACCTGACTGACAGACTGATTCTCTGGTGGCTCGACAAACAGCAGAACTTAAAGTTGCCAATGAAATGCACACAATGACCCGGAGGCCCAAAAGTGGGTGTGCCGATGTCACATTTGAATTTGGACCTTTGTCTGAGCTTTCCTGTCTTTTTCAGACATTTCCATGTTATGTTACGATCTTCTTGAATAAATACCTCACTGTCTATTCAGTGATAATGTGGAGGAAAAGATGAGTCCAGTTGATCATACGGCAAACATCCACTATTACAAAGTTTACATAATAGAAGCATTACTTCACACTGTCATCGACCCATCCAGGCGTGAAAACTAGAATGAATTAAGCCAATTAAACTTGCTGATCTTATAGGTTTCCCCTCTACTATATTCCCACATAGTTTCCTATTTATGTCAAACAGAGGCCAAACCAGGAAGTGTTCATGAATAACTGAGCTGTTTATGACAGTTTCACTTATTTCCAGTAAATGTAGGTAAACTTTGGAGCCCCAAAACTCACAAAATGCAGTAAAAAGTAGCCAAAGATGTGACTGAATACATCAATTAATAACGTTGTCGACTTTCCTTTTACCCTGCAATCAGGTGGTAAAACATAGTGACAGAAAAGGAAGTGCTGCTTATGGAAAACTGGGACTACTGTAGATAAAGGTAAGATAAATAAAGTTTTAAGTTACTTAATCAACTGATTGCTGGCAGAAGACAAAAGCACCTTTTACACTCCATTTTAATCATACAACATATTCTATTTTAATTTGTTCTACTGTGTATCTGATTTGCCCGACAACCTTTTACTACACTTAGTTTTGGGGCTCGACAAACAAACAGATCTGGCAACGCTTCCAAAGGGAGGGGTTAAAAAAAAAAAAATCTTTAAAAAAAACAAAACAAAACAACTTCAACAGATCATAAAATAAGCCTGAATTGTCTTGTATTCTCTATATGTCATATACAGGATGTAACACGTAAAAACTTGGCATTTTCTGCATGTGAAAACACTGTAACAAGAAAACAGAGAGAAAAAAAACAAATCTGAAGTGGTGTCTCCCGTTTGAATCTTAATACTTCACCTTCGTCTTTACTTGATTTGTCATAGGAACGAGGGATGGCACGTGTGTTTACAGTCACCCTCGTGTACAGTAAAAACCGAGCCAATATAAATATTCTAACATCATTCTGCTTCTTTTTTTTTTTTTTTTACAGTGCGACCGCAGTCGACAGATTTTGCACACTGGCGCTGTATTTACACTGTACAGACACAAAATGTATACAATCTATCTTTTTATAAGCAGTGTTTCAATCATCACCTAATGCTTTTTCTCATTCGTTTCAGTCCTGTCCTGAACAACAAAAAAACAACCCTGAAGAATCATGCTTTTAGTGGCTCCTAAGTGTCGATATCCCATTTGTGCTGTTTCTTTGTAAGCTGGAAGAACCATACAAAATGTTAAAGAAAAAAAAAAAAAGAAAAATACTTCAGTTATTTGTTCTATTCCTCCAGTAGAAAGGGGAGAAAAGTTAAACTAGCTTATTACAGGCACCACAGGTCAGGACAATGGCAGTGAATTAAGTACAACACAAGCTCTACAGCATGTCTCACGTCTGACTGAGAGCAGGGGGCCGCTGTGCTCCACTCAGTCTTCTCCCAAGTAGCATGCTTCAATCGTATGCGATCACAACAACAAAGCAATGCACGAGTATTGCTTTAGGTGAACGGCTGTATTTGAGTGGCGGCTGGAGAGAGAAGCTGCTCTCTAAGCGGAACGGCGCTAGTTGGATTCCCAGGTCCTGTCAAATGCGTCTTAAGCTAACTTGATTTCTAATATGAGCTCTCCGAATGAGATCTTCGCTTAAAATGGCTATAATGTGAATGAGCGCTCCATCCATGCAGGTCCAGTGATGCGCAGTCCAGTCAAATTCAACAACGGTACACTCAAGTTAACAGTGGAATGTACATTTTGTCTTTCCTTTTTTTTGTATGCTTGGATCTGCTAGCAGAGGCTTCTGCTGAACGGGAATGCAAAAAAAAAAAACATAAACACCAACAAAACACTGAAACTAATCGAGGAATTGAGCATTTAGAAAACGTAAATGTGCCTTTTAAGCTCTCCAGAAAAATAAAAAAATCTCATGCTTCAGTGAAGAAACCGAACGAGAAGATTCAAATTAAAGGAATGTAGACGGCGTCCCTCAGTCGGCCGTACCAGCCAGTCTCTGAGCCAGCCTCAGGGGGGGAGGGACTCTGGGGCGCCGTCTCCGCCGTCATCTGGCGCGTTTTGCATTAAGCTCGTTTCGGTTTTCGTTTCCCAACTTCACAAAGTCTCTTATACTGACAGCTGTATTTCTGTTGGGCCTCCTCCTCTTCCTCTTCTTCTTCTTCTTCTGCAGTCTTTATCCCAACAACGTTCGCTCGCACACTTCAGTTTGGTTCAGCTGAGCTCTGTTTGGTTCAGTGCAGGCAGCCAGAGGAACTTGTTTATGTACAACAACCAGAGAGGGAGCAATCACACCTGGAAAAGTGCCAGAATGTGTGACTGTGTGTGTGTGTGTGTGTGTGTGTGTGTGTGTGTGTGTGTGTGTGTATTCCAGAGAGACCCAGTGATCCACAGGACTGCTGCCCACCTGGTTTGCCTGCTCACCAGGCAGAAACACAGCACAGTACGTCTGACAGGTCTGTCTGCGTGCCCCATGCCAGCGTTAGGAAATGATGGCCGGACACCACCGCACCACCGTCAGGTTGTCCGCACTCACTGACCGCTTCTTGGCTTGTTTCCTCAAGTCTTTGTATTTGTCATCGCACAACCGTGAGATGGCCTGAAAGTCAAAGCATACGGAGACGGTGAGTCCTGCTCTTTAGCTCATTTAGAGTAATTGGTTGAGAGCTTTGTCAGCATGTGCACAATACGAGAGGCAGCGACCTCAGCCAAACACAAGAAATATCTCCAAAATACAAACAGACGGGAGCGCTGTCGTCTGGAGGCAAGATACTCAAGCTAAAAATTCCAGCATTTTGACTTTTCTTTTTCGGTTTTGTACTGTCTTATGTGATTATTGGCTTTTCAGTGTGTTTTTCTAGGGTATTTCAAAAAGACATCCAAGCAGATTTCTTCTTGGCAGCCAGGCAGTTATTCTGAGACATCACTAAGGTTTTCATATAGCCATAAACCAGCAGTAAGGAGGGGCATGGTGGCAGCCGAAAAACTATATGTTCTTAAATTAAAAATCACAAATCTCCAGGTTTTAAAACAAGTGTTTTGGATGTTTGGGGACCTATTCAGAGACCAGTCTATTTATTTATGATCCATATAATTAATCTATTTTTATGGAGACATCCCACTCCTTCACTTTTTAAAAAATGCGTTCTTTTAGTGGTAGTTTTGTCTTAAACGTGGACGTGTTCTTCTCATATTACTGTTTCTCTACTATCTGCATTAACAATATGATTTCCACAGCAAACATTTTGACTGGTCATAGCAGAAAAACCACAGGTGAACTAAGAGCATTAACAGATCAAGTGTAAGTAAGTTCTATCAGTGACACATAATGCACCATACTGGGGCCAATACCAGGAATAACTGGGCTTTTCTTGCTGTGATGTGAAAAAATATCTTGTGTAAAAAAAAAAAAAGGTCCCACAGAGAATCTTTTGGACAGAGGAGAGGGCAGACAATGCTGCCTCCACCAACATCATCATCATTAGTGGTGCTAAGATTTGTTTCACACGCTAACAGCAGTAAGGCGGAGGGTGGGAGACACAGATGTTGAGGCAGTGAAGCTAATTACACAGCAGCACGGCTCTACATCCTGTCCTTCACCCAGCAGATGATCTGCAGTCTGTGTGCATGTGTGTTGAGCTGAGACGCTTCAAAATACTAATTAGCCGGACAGCGTCAGTTCATTATACTCCATGTCCTCGGGCCGCAATAAATTGGGTTCAAATTTCAAGGTTTTTTTTTTGGTATGATCTGAACTCCTCAACCTTTTTTTTGTGCGTGCGCTCCTCACCTCTAGTTTCTGGGCCTTGTCCCTGCTGAGGGGTTCCAGGGGGAAGCTGAGGTTGTTGGCCTCAGCCAGGGAGCGCAGGTCAAAGTAATACTTGGCGTAGACGCTGGATGGCACGTTGATGTTGAACTGCAGAAGCTCCAGAAACTGACGCTCCAGCTCATTCCTTTTGTCAGAGAGAGAGAGAGAGAGAGAGAGAGAGAGCATGTGTGAATGGAGGAGTGAGCCCTGCTGACAAGCTTTAAAATCTAATATTTAGCTGGGAACCAGATCGAGTCGAGATTGAAATAAAGCTAGTTCGATCATTAAAATTGGATTGTCTGTCTATAAATAAATTCTGTATAGACAGAACGGAGAGAACTAGAATGACGTGTTAGTGCTCATGACCATCCTGGCAAATTCATCTCCTCATACAGGCTGTGGGTGTTATTTCCACATGTTCAGTGCCAATACACACGCACCAAGTAAATCCCCAGTACACCCACCAGGCATAAGCCTTTCCTCATACTGAAAATGAATGATATCTAAGCAAAAGGGCTCTGAGCATTATGTGTAAAAAAGAATATTAATCCCTCATCCTGAAAATGCTATTGTCATGCATTGCCTCATGCCGCACAGCTCTGTGATCCCCTCTGCAGAGCACTGACAGCCGCTTTCATCAGTTTGTCTTCAGCCACGACCAATTCATTTTGCATTGTAACCTGCAGAAGAAGCACTATTCGCCTCTTCTTCCCTAAGCCTTTGTTCCCCGCCCACGCACATTTACAGGCACGCCGCAACAGACGAGCTAAATTTAGACTCCGCTGTGGCGAAACTGCCTAATAATGCAGCTTCTTTTTTGTCTCACTGTGGCGCCCATTCAGCTATTCGCATCCATTTCTTTTTATGTTTCTCCGCTCCTCAAAATTCTTCCCAGACTCCCCTGCAGTTCTTTTACAGTCACACTTGAGTCTGTTGTAGGTTGGAAAGGGGAATTCATCAGGCCAGGTTCCCGGGCGCGGATTTATAAGACTAAAGTTGATCTTCCAGGGAAATCTCTGGTCAAGCACTGAGTCACTGTCTGGTAAATTGCCATATGGGAGCGCAGCAGAACCACATGCTGGGCTCCTCTCACTGGAGAGTGTCCCAAACAGGTGGATTACAGTCACTGCTCTGTAAAATCTGAGCCCAAGGACAAGAATATACAGCCACTGCTGCGGAAGAGTGTGAGTGCGGCTGGGATCAGAGGTCGCAGCAGTGGCAACACGTCTGCAGCATCATGTTCCCGCTCAGAATAATCCAGCCAAGATTCCTGTGGATTCAAGGCGGATGTGGTTTAAGGGACAAGATGCTTCTTCCCTGTCTTACACACAGCAGTGTTCATTTCATTTGTAAGTCAAGATAAAGCCGTTCCATACATAATATCCAACCTATTAGTGCAAATATCTCATTTGCTTCAGAGAGAACCTTTTCATTAAATCTAATGCTGCTGTGCAGTAAAAACCATCAGCCTTGTTTCATAGCACATGGATTAATACCATTTGGTTGACTGGGAAAAGTGCAAGAATAACGGAACCAACAGGACCACGGTCCTATTGATGCATGGTTTTTACAAGCCTATATGCATAAATCTGTCTCTAACAAAGGGTAGACAACATCTTATTATAATGTTGGGACCAATCCAAGAGCTGCAATAAGAGACAGTCTTGGGTGTCAGACATATTGGGCAGAGGTCACTCTAAACCTGTCCACACCACCACACATGTGACTCTCAACACCTTCTGGACCCTGGCTGATCCCACAAACATGGACTATTCTCAGCGTGGACAGGCCCCGACTGTTAGCCACTGAATGGGGTGGAGACAGGTACAGTGGAGGAGGAATGGTGAACAACAACGGCTCAGACTGTAAACCGAGTAAGATCAACAGCACGTTTTAAGGAGAGCTGAGACAGCGAGTTGATCACTGCATTTTTGCACCATTTTCATGCATTTTACAGACCAAACACCAAACATGATTGATTCATTGAGAAAATAGCTGCCACAATAATCAATGAAAAAGATCATTGGTTGCAGTCCTAGTTTCAAGATAGTGACGGTTTGAGCTGCATGGTAAAAGTTGCAGTCATAATGATGACTGAGACTGTGGTCTAAAGATTGTCATACACACACACACACACACACACACACACACACACAGACACACGGACACACACTTGTGTAAACAGCTATATCCTCTACAGAGGTCAGGTTCAAGCTGCTCGACACTCATCTCCTGGTGCCAGGAACTGTCTCTGCTGCCGACCGCTCTTTGGTTCTTTGCCTCTCACTGTATTTTCTGCACTGAGGACCAACCAGATATTTTCTCAGTCCTTACACAAATGTTATTGGAGGGAAGTACTCTGTGTTTTCTACATTGGCTGTATTGGATTGGATTGGATTAAAACTAGACTTTGTCAAGGTTTCAAGAGGAGAGGAATGCATCAGACACATTTGGTGAGTAATGCTGAAGGTAAACATAACTTTTGTTGATTTATAAGAAAACTCCTCACAGCACCATTGTAGCATTCTACAAAGTTAGTTTATCAACTGTAGCCACTTTATTTCGGTTTGATTATGCAATGAAGAAATGCTATGAGCAGTTAATTATGAGAAGATTACATTTTTCAGTGTAGAAATAATAGAACACGCTTCCAGCCACCTTCATAACATAGAAAAATAATTCTCTGTAACAAATGTCGTGCCCAATAATTACTGTGATGCACGAGGAAATGAAAAAAAGAAACGGAGCCATCCAAATTGTAACCACTGGCACCAGTGCCAACATTTAGCATGACTGACCTCAGTCTATACGCCTTTCTGTTGCTTTGCATTGCATTGCATTTCTGTGCACTTTTAACTACCTTTATTTCTGTAAAATTCAATATTCTGGGTGTGTGTCCAGCAACTCACATGTCCTCCACAGTGATATCCTTGAGAATTTGGCAGTAGTCGACGTTCCACACTGCCTGGTCATCCCAGACCTTCGATGCCAGGAGGATGGCCCCTAACACGATGCGCTTCCAGTTGGCTGGGCAGATGTCGATCTCAGCGTAGGTCAGGAGCCTCTCCAAATACACCTTGGACAAAGAGAAGTGTGCCATGTAAAATCGATTTTCTTCCAAATAATGAACAATCTATTAATGTATTCTTATAACATTTGATTGATTGATTGATTGATTATATTATCTGTGTAATTATCATGTCTTCATGTTTGTCTGTGTTAAATGAGCCCCTGCTCTCTCGGTTTCTATTCACTTGCAGAGTTAGTTTGCTCCCTTCCTGTTTCCTGCAGTCTCCCACCTTCTCCTCCTCCAGGTAAAAACCACAATAACAAGCTGTCAGAAGCTGATGAAATCCACCTTCCCCAAAACTCGCTCATTAAAATATGCATGTGGATTGAAACACTGCATCTCCCTGCCTCTCTCCCCATTTCCATGTCTCTCTCTCCCTTTTCCAGTAGCCAGAAACCCCCCAGTCTACAGATCACAAAAGCACACTGAGCCCGTAGGCACCTGTTCCTGGAACAGAGGCTGATTCCTCGCGTGCATAGATCATCATTTTGTTAGAAAGAGAGAATATATTCTCTTAGATTTTATAGTTGCTGTCAAACATGAAAGCTGCAGTGATCTGTTGCATGGAGGAGGAAAACTACATATCTAGCTTGCTGATGAAAGCAATGCATTTCTTACATTCATAGATCATTTGTCTCCCACTACGCTCTCCCTTTTTCTTTCAGTTTTCAGTATGGATTTCATACTTCCATTTAGTAATTTTAACACATATTCTACTTCAGTTTTTGTATTTTGGGTAGCTGCAGCACTTTAGGGATTACAGCAGACTTTCTGAACATGATATGGTCCAATACAAACAATAAATCTGACTCTTGTTACGGCCATTATTCCCCAGATGACTGGGAACTACTGTTTTATTTTCCATAAATAAAATTTACTGCGGGCTCAAGTGAAATCAGCGCAGCGCAGAAGCTTAAAGCTTAAAAGACTGTCATCTCAGATGACAAATCTGGCGAAAAAATCTGGTTTGCAGAGATGCTGCATTTTCTATGGCACAGTGGGATGTACTGTGCACTCCACTTCTCAGCTCTGTCTGAATGTGCTCAGTGGCAGAGCTCCCATCATTACGTGCTTTAAAAACCTCAACAGAATCTGTTTAATGATGATGATGATGATTACCGTGTACTTATTGGACATACAACGGTACCTTGTGGTTAAAATAAATAGACAGTCAAAGAGAAGGGACGTGTCATGAAAAAGAAATGAAAATATTCTTTCATCCTATTTTGCTGCCTGGTTTGATTCGCCCACAAGCACAGCTCAGGTGGCGAACTGGACGAGTCCTGCTAGGTTGGGCTTCGTGCCTGCAGGCGATGCTAAACTATCCCTGTTGTGGCCCAGAGCTTGCCAACAGACAGCACATATACTTATACACTCATTTGGCAACAGAAAGGAATAAAGTCTGCATGAACTGAGAGCCGGACCACAAAATGAGCAATAGCCAAGCAACAGCACAGAGAGAAAACTCCACGAAGAAGCACAACAAAGAATCCAGATTCAGTGTGGTAAACAGCTAAGATGAAACTAACCTCAAGCACTGTATACTTTCCAAAACAGAGGATGCTCTAACTGGACTGAATGTTGTCACAAGAAAATGTTTTATTATCATTAAACAACACACTATTTTCTAATTTACATTGCTTCTTATGTTTTAAAAAGTATTCCTGATCTGATTCATAAAAACAGGAACTCAAAGCATCAAGCACTTGATTTAAAGTTTATGGTTCACTTAGTTAAACAACAGACTGGTGATTGTTTCTCTTTTAAAGACCTAACCAGTAAAGCACATTCTGCTGGGATAGTGAGAATACATTGAGCCAGTGCCCTTTGCCACCTGGGATGGTTTTGGTAATGGTAGAGTTGGACCTGTGGAGCTGTAGCTTCACATGTTGCAATGTGCTGCCTGCATGTGTGTCATGTTCTTGGTGCCTTCTGCTGGAAAACTTCAGCAATGATTAATCTTCCCAAAAGAAGACATGCTGACTTTCTGGGTCTGTCTTCTTCATCCTTTAAGGAAGCGAAGGGAAGGAAGACGCCGGGCTTCCATCTCCACTCCCCTGTCTAAAGTTAGCTGTGTCAGCGAAGCTAGCCCCATAACCAACAGCCAACAGCCCTATTCAATTACTAATGGCATGCCAGGCTTTTACTCTGGGGAACTGGAAGAGGCAGGCCGTGTGCCAGACTGCACCATGCACATGTGATTTTCTTCAGTCTGACACATTTTCTCTACCGTGTGCCTGTACCTGGATAGAGACACAGACACAGTTAACACTGACAGATACAGTGCTGTCCCAGCGCTGTCAGGACACATGAGCCCACACACTCACACCCATATACCAAGTTCACATGTGTGCATCTGTCAGGAAGCATAGCAACTCAATACTAGGCCACCAGGCCAGCCATATTAACCCTGCACTTCCCAGACTCTGGGGACACACGTGTCGACCGGCGCGACAAAGTGTGGAAAGACCTTTTGCTGGACAGATGGGTGGGGATGAGTGATTAGTTCCAACTGAACATAGCGGACTTAAGGTGGGGGGAAAACTATAAAATAATAAGTATAGGAAAAGCAGCACAACTAATATTTAATTAACATTATTAATTTAAGTGCAGATGTGCAACTTTTCTTTAAATACTTGTATAATTAAACTAAACCTAATAACCTAGTTAACAAATTAGGAATTAGTATATTGTATTTTATGATGAAGATAAAGCACAGCACACAAATACTGAAGAAATAGTCAGAGGAGGAGAGTGAGAGAAAGAAAGGAGACACATGAGATGGGAGAAGTTGTGTCATAAGTCATGGGGAGTGAACACTAAAACACCAATTAGATCTTTGCTACAGGCACAGACGTACTTCCCGACAAAGTCATTCTGATCTTATCAAAGTTTTTGTGTGCTACCTTTTCTCGTCTCTGCTGTGAGAATTAGTTAACTTTCCAACATTTTTGGTGGCACAGTCTCTAGAGGGATATACTGAGCATTTCATATGATCCAAGAGGAAGAAATGAGGGCCAAGTGAGAGAGGAGAGTCTAAAGAAGGCAACATGAGGAAGACAGCACATGACACGAGAGAGGGCAAAAAGAGAACCAGGAAGCAACACTCCCTCCTGGTGTCAGCGCGGAAATACACACACTTACCAATGTGACAATGGCACACTCAGCAGTGAGCTGTGCAGCGCTGAACAGGGTCCTGACAAAGCGGTAGATCTGCTTCTGCTCAGGGTCATGTTTTTCATAATCAGGAGGAATCTCAGATTTCTAGAACAGAAGGCGAGGCAGATGTATTTATATAGCACCATTCAGGCACGAGGCAATTCAGAGTGCTTTACAGGGACATAAAACACACACACACACACACACACACACACACAGAAACATTAAAATTGCATGTAAAAGATAATAAAAGCACAAGGAAATAAATAGTTAAAGCATAAGAGAAGATGCATTACAAGACAATAAAAGCATGTGGATAAATAGTTACAAATTAGAATAAAGTTATGTAGCTCTTTTGCTGGAAAGCCGCAGTAACACAGTAAGTGTTTTAAGGCCTGATTTAAATGCGCTGACAGTTTTAGCAGAGCAGAAGGTAACTAACACAATGAAAACCAATGATACATTTTGAATAGAATACTTTGTAGGTTATTTTTGTATGGAGCATCCAGCAAGGTGGTTATGTAATTTCTTTTTGACTGAAACCCTGCAATTGTTAAGCAAAACCAAAAAAAATAACGGAACTGAAAATACATGTGAACGATCCAGATGGCTCCCGAGATTACCCGACAGAATTCCCCCTTGTTTGATCCATGTGGGCTTATTTGCTGTTCATCAGCTTGTGTGGTTTGTCGTGCTGATGAAGGCTGACAGCTCTACACAGCCTGCGCATAATGGAAATGTATCTTCGGTGAAGCCTTACCGAGAGCGGATGCAGCTTCTCGTCGAAAATGTCTAACAACATTCTTCCGTCGACGTCTCTGGAATGACAAACACAAAGAGGGAAAATCAGCGGATGATGAGAACACAGATGGCATGAGACTCGTTTCATTTAAAACATGACTTCATCCACTCAGATACTGCCTGCTCAATAAGCCTTTTATGGACTTCTATCTGTGCCTCGACAGGGGATTCCTAACACGTGCAAAAACATTTACATGTTTTTTTTTTTTATCTTAACCCTCTCGCTTTTTGTTTTGTGAGGTTGATTGGATGAGTTTACCAAGCTCTTCAACTGCACACACTTTCTTGTTCAACTTGAATCCCACCAGATTTGATCATTAGCGTCAGCCGGCTTTAAAATTCATATAGAGACACTGTTGGGCGCTGTTTCTGGGAAAGTTTCATTAACAAACATGTTACTAAAGAGTAAAAAAAAAAAAAAAAAAAGAGCCTCACAGTACAGAACACGGAATCAGCAGAGCAAAACAAATGTATTTGGGAACCTGAGACAATTAGAAAACATAAATACAGTCTCTGAGGCAAACTTGAAAAGCAAAGTGGTCAATGAGTGAGATGGGGTGTGTGGTAGTCATGGAGATTGATAAGATAAGTGTTATAACACCTGACAGTCTAACGCCACCAACTGTATAACTTTCTCAAATAAATAAGTAAGTAAGTAAATACTAAGTCAAACAAGTGTTTCTTTCCACTATGGACTGTCTAGGTCGGCCTGGACCAAGAGAGAAGAGACAAAATGTTAATGGTGACAAATGCCACACATCCCCTTGAATACCTTGTATGTGCTACTTAAGAATGAATCTGTACATTTGAGTGGTTCTTGTCTTTGCACACTTCAACAAGCCATTTCTCTGAATGATGCCCAGATCATTCAGGCTCCATATGGACTCCGTCATCAGACATGAATGTCACAGTGACTAAAGAGCTTGACATTTCAGCATCAGCCTTGGGGGCTGAAAGTGTTGATTCTTTTCCGTTAAGCTTCGCCCGCTGACCTGTGACACTGATATTTAATGCAGGACGGTAGAACTGAGGGGTGGAGAAAAGAGTGAAATGAAAAAAAACGTATCATACCTGTTCTTTATGTGATAGTATATTGCGAGGGCTACACTGTAGAGACAAAAAGCAAAGTAAAAAAGAGGACAAAACACTTCTCTTCAATGTCACATATCAGATACTGATACATCAAAACAGTGATGCAGTTACCATTTGATGGTGTATTTGAGGTTGGGCTGACTGACAGTGCTGTCATCGAGGAATATGGTGGAACATGAGCTGTACTTCCGTCTCACTGGGCCTGGATGATGCTGGAGTTCACGCATACAGACAGACAGACAGACAGACAGACACAGACACAGACACACACACACACACACACACGTCAATCTCTGACCTCGGACCAGTCAAAGGGCCTTCTACTAGCCATGGAAAGTAGGGCACCTGAAAGCCCACAGACCAGACATGGTTGCATGCGGGGATGACATTTATGGCAGAGTGCATCTTAGGAGAAGCCCCAAACTTCCATTTAGTTTGATGAAATTCCTTTTAATCGGCGCATGCTGACCAAGAGTGTGATCATGTCAGGTTATTCATTTTTGGGTTCAAAATCAAGAAATTGCCTTTTGACCGTTTCCTGCACTTGGATCTGAGGGAGTGATGGACAAAGATGCACCTGACCATAATGTGATGAAACTGCTACTGCTACATGTTTTACTACATCTAAGTAATGACATTCAGCTACATCTTTCAGCTCATTACACACACACGACTACGACTTATAGGTGGAATCTTGAAGAGGGAGGGCAATGATAAAAGGGCTGGATTATTTTAAGGCTCATTCTGAGGACTTTACCTTGTTCTCCGAAATGTGTGTGAACTTCAAAGAATACAAGACAGTAAAATCATAATTTTTATAATATTCATACAGTTTTAATACACTACCAAACAATTCACAGTTTAATGACGAAGTCGACTGTGTTTAAGATCTACTACAGTCCCTTTAACACATACATAATGTCCCTTATCTTACTTACATGGTTGATGTAAAGGCTCTTCCGCTTTTCTCGAACTGAAAAGGAAGATGAGAGAACAGGTGTCAGTGCTGGGTGTGCTGAGTGCAGTACACAACCCTCACAGACAGGGAGCAGCACTCATCCAGGGTTTGTAAATACCCCTCCAATGAGGTATTCTAGAGGTGTTTATAGGAAACTGTGGATGAACAGCTTCTGTCTCTATTCTACTCTACATTAAAGAAAGCAAAGCAATTCTAACAAACAGCATTTTCAATAGGAAAAAAAATAACATTTCAAAGCCAGTAAGAGGCTTTTCTCTCCTGATACATGTGTTTTTAATGTGTGGGAATGAGTGAGCGAATTAATAATCCATTCATCTTGTTGGCCTACACAAATCCAAATTAAATCAAGCACAGTGACCGTTTTATTCGAGAACAGATCATCTGAGCTCGCCTGTTTTCATTTCTTTCTGCCTTTCATTCAAAGCTGCTCATTTGCAATGCTAATTCTGCCTAATGGACGTGGTGATTTGTTAGGTTTATGGAGCTCACTTCGCTGAGCGCTGTGTTGTGTCATTCTAAATATGGCACAATACACACACACACACACACACACAGAGCTGTGTGTCAGTGCTCCATGCGGTGTCTGTTTGTGTATCCATGTGTGTCTACAGTATATGTTCGCTCTGATGTAGGAGAGCACACAAGGGGGGAAAGATTGCTGGCAAAGCAAAGTGGAGCAGATGCAGAGCGCGCCATCACACACACAGTGACGTAGTGAGCTGTCTGGCGCCTCTCATCCAGGCACTGTCTGTCTCTCGCCCCGCTGACACACACACACACACACTCTCCCACTCTAATGCACATTTTCTATTCTCGTCTTAATTAGGGCTACATATTCTAGTTAATTCAACTAAATCACAACCCCGCAAAGATTTATGAATTGAAACGATTTCTTAAGCACCGTGCGTGTCATTTCAGTAGTTAAAACACTATTTTTAGGTTAATTATGCAGCCCTGTTCGTAGCGGTGCGTTATATAGACCAGCATGCACATGGGCACAAACACGCCGACAGGCACCCACAGCCACACATGGGGAATGATATCAGCAGCTCAGCAGTGAAGGCACGTCACCTGCTTACAGAAAACGATACAGATCAAGTACAGGAATACAATAAAGCTTAAGACCACATGATAAGTCAAGCCCAAACACACAGTAAGCATAACGCTACCTGCCCACTGAGAACACACATATACGGGCTTACCTCTCTTGTTGGGCACAGCAACTGCAAAAACACAAAGTCCAAGTTGTCTCTATGTTTGTTGATGCACAATGGGTGCACGGTGAAATAATGTTTGGAGAGGAAAAATGTCCATTGTGTGGCGTCTTGTATTAGAATGCATGTACATTCACATTCACACAAGAGCTTGTTCAGGCTAATAAAACAGCATCAACAGATGATATCATGTCAATATATCATCCTTCAGGCTACTAGCTCTTCAGCTGGACCAGATTTTTTTCCAGTGTGTGCAAATGGTACAATATTAAGCCTCTTATCATCAAAGTAAGGAGATTACGTCTAAACTGAAAAGTAATCTCAGAAACCAACTTCATCACATTTCAGTTGATTAAAATGCATTACTGTCACCATGAGGGGTCGAGACTGCTGCAGGATCAGCCTCTCTGCCTGATGGAGATGATCCAAACATCCCATTGTGTCTTAAAAAATGACATAAAGGCAGCTGGGGTACAATTTTTTCAGGAGGCTGCCTGGCTCCTTTATGCTTTTAAAGGATGTTGATCAACAGTAGGTTCGTAGGAAATTCCTGCAACAATGAAACAGATTGCTTTCCCATAAAGCAGGCAGCATATGCCACCGTTTGACTTATAAGAGTTTGAAACATAAGGATGCTTTTAGGCTTATTTTTTCAGGCTGCATTATCACTTCATGTGCAATCTGCCACACATGGCAATGCTACTTTTGATAAAAACCATACAGTCTACATAACTGGATAAGGGCAAGCAGAGAATGTCAGGGCCAACAAAGAAAGTGAGGACTGCTGGGAAAAGGAACCCTGAAGAAGTTGGGGGGACAGGTGATGTGAAGTGCAGAGAAACCATAAGAAAAAAATAAAAAAAACTAAATCTTTGATAGAACTGTGTGTGTCTAATGCACTCTAGAGATGTCCACATCTACCAACAGGTTTCACACTAGCGCGTGTCCAAGCAGTAAGACTGTAGAAAAATCTAAATTATATAAAATATTATCTGTCAAAACTAAATCAGTTTAGTGCATTTAAGTATCATAATGCATTCTGGGTTTTAAAGAAAGCATTTTGCTGAAGCAGTGACGTCGTGCTATTGTGGTACGCTAGTTCGGTTTCTACAAGAGACACGCTGTACAGTCATTTTGTTTTGTTTCAGCCTGAAATGATTCCAAACTTTGGACACTTTCTATCTGAATTTGCATTGATGATTTTAGCAATCGAGTAACTCGAGTTACCGTAGGAATCGTTTCAGAAAGAAAGAGCGTACATACTCGTCTTACATCAGAGGGCTACGAATTGAATCAACTAAAAGCAAAGGCCATCAGAAATGATTTCCAAACAGCTGTGAATGACACTTCTACTAGGGAGATTCCCCCATTACATAAGTGCTTGGGACATGCACTCAGTCATGCCCATATCACATAAAAAATGTATTTTTGTATGAGCTTCTAGGGTAAAATGCCTACGTGTGCTTGATACAATCACAGCTCAAGATGTATTTAACATGACATCTTGCACATTTTCAATGCATTCACCAGCAATCCCTGTAATTGTTTAGATCCTACTTCACTGTGAACTATTGCCGCTCCTGTGACGGTCTTAGATACGGTCCTGAAACAAACCTTAATGCAGCGAGTCATTTCCAAGCCAATGGGAAATGCAAGGTGCTCATTGAATAAAGCTCACCGTCAGTCTGTGACTTGCTCAGGAAGATAGTGCTGGCTCTCGGGTGATCTGAGGGATTGTACTCCATGGGCAGATCTGAAAAAATGGGAAAAAACATGAGAGATTAAATCTAAAGAGTTCAATTCCAGACTGCTTTGTATACCATTTGAAAAACATATACATCCAGGAGACACTTCTGATACAAAACCATTGTCACTTTGAGCCTGCATACGGTTTGTTTGGAAGCTGAAATAGTTCCTAGGATTTCTTCACAAAGTGATATTCAACAGAATATACAGTATTTTAGGTAGTAAAGTAAGTAAGTAATGAACTTATGGCTTTGAAGTCTTACCAGAATAACTAAAACACACTGTGGACTGCAACCCTTTTTGAGGTTAACTGTGTATGATTGGCTCTAGGGGTCAACCACCTCTCTAGTAATGGGCTGAACTGAGTGGAAAAACAATCGGTCAGCCGACAGTTTGCTGCACCAGCGCTGTGTAAACGGCGGTTTGTAAATCGATGTGCTAAGCAAACACAGCAGAAAGGTATAGATTTGTTTTAGATCATTGTCTGTACACACATGCCACCTATCAACCACCACATTAGACAGTAGTTGGCGACAGAACTGCAGTAAATCACAAGAAAACGTCTTTGACTTATTTTGGCTTAGAGCTTTCGATGAGCTGATGAACTCTGACAGCAGGTTTGTACAATGTCCGAGTCTGACCCTGACTGCTGCATGTGCAGCGATCTGCCACCAGGTGCTCCCTGTCACAAGGTGCTGCAGAGGTGCTGAAAGCAAGTTCAAATGAAATATGAAATATAAGATTAATGTCCCAATTACTGAATTAAACATGAAATTGTGTGCATGTAAAATGGGGCCTTTACAGCCAAATTTAAGACTAAAATTCTATAATAAATAAATATAGAAAGCCAATGTATTTACAGATTAAATTGACCAAACTTCATAAATTACATTTTCTATTGTTGTATTTGTATCTTTTCAACTCAGATATCTGCTATTATCAGATGTTAGACACCTGAGTGACTAATCGTTCCCATTAAAAAGAGGCTTCTGGCTAGCTAGTATTTAAGTAAAATATGTCCATCCCAACTTCTCAGGGCCAAAAAAACACTTCTTTTGGTTTGAAAAATAACTTTTCATTTTTGCTATAAACACATCATCCTCCATAGTTAGACGAGTGTGTCAGAGCAGAACCAGCTACAGTCACTGTTGCCTGGCAGATGTCTGCTATGTAAAACCACTGAATATATCAGCATCACTTTGTGTCCTAGTTTTTTGCCCTGATAAACTCTCACAGGCAGAAACATGAGTGTTTATTGTTAATTCATATACAAGAAATGTACAGTGGGGGTTTGATTGAGCCCTTGTGTTTTTATCTTTGACTAGTGAGACAGAAAACCACAGTTTGAACAGTGGATTGTTATTTATATGCCTAGGGCTGAATTTTATGGTGGCCTCTCAAATTGACTTAATATCCTGGACAACCTTAGATGAAGCATTTGTTGACACAAGGCTGTGATCATTATCATATTCCAGCCTAGGTTAATCATGAACTAAAACTGTAATACTAACTAACTAAAATATGAATACAGGCACGGAAACTAACAACAAAAACATAGAACACACAGAAACCTGTGTGGGGTGGAGACCCCATTAGCAGCTTCCTTGTTTCTTGGATGATGTCAGTGAAACAGGAAAGGTCAGAAAGGGCCAATACCCAGACAGACTGAGAAAGAGAAAGACAAAACAGATGCCAAGAGACAGAGAGAGAGAGAGAGAAGAAGAGTGACAGGCTGATAATGGGAGAGAAAAGGACAAGAGAGAAGAAAATGAAGTGATGAGAGCGACAGACCTGAAACATGATTGACAGGAAGAGAGAAGACGGCAAGGGTAGCGAGCCGAGAGAAGAAAAAATGAGAAAATGATAAAAGAAAATAGCGATGGGAGGGGAAGAGAGGAGGGGGAATGAAAATTAAAAATAGAAAATGGCGAGAGAGAGAGAGAGAGAGAGAGAGAGAGAAAGAGAGATAGGAGCAATTGGTTGAACTGAGTTCAGTTTACAACCAGATTCAGTTTAAAAAAAAAAAAAGCAAGGTTGATATAAAACTTTAGTTAAAATCCATTTCAAAGTAATGCAGAGCGCACGTCAGATCAGAGAGCCTCTTTCAGTACACTGCAGGCTATACATGCAAGCTACTTCTATTGTGTCCAAAGTCTTTTGAACTACTGTCTTTTTGTGCTTTAGAGCCACTTGAAGAGCCTCAAAGGACACACACACACACACACACACACACACACACACGATAATGTAGGAGGAAGTGACACATGGTGCTGAATAAAGGATGGGTGTGTGGGAAGAAGCAGAGAGCAGTGAAAGAGGACTGAAGGTGGATTAATGATGCAGCACATGCTGCTTGACTGTCAGTGACGTATACAGTACATGCGTACCGCAGTCACATCTGCAGCACATCAGGCACAAATAACTACCAAAGAGCAGCACTCAGAGGGCAAAACTGTGGACGATGATGTCACAGTTTTAACGCAGGAAGCTGACTGTTCTACCCAGGGAGTGTCCCTCTGGGTGGCTGCTGTCAGTGACCTTTGGTGTGGTTCCACCCTCCCCAGTTTTCTCCCTTTCTCCAACCCGGAGTAGACGAAAGCTCCCAACTTCCTGCGTTTCAGGAAGCCGGGAGGAAATGAAGTAGGGGACGGTGGTTGCTCATTGTTAGGGAGGAAAGCCGAACAGAGAGTGGACGGGATAGGTCAGTGTGTAGATTTAAGCCAGACGTGTTTAAATTCCAACATTTATGCTGCAGTAGAAAAGACACGAACACACCTATAGAAATATGGAGGACAAAGCCGAAAGAAGATGGACACTAAAGCAGCCATGACTAATAGCCTTTCTTCTCATAGTTCTCCTCTGATAAATGAATACACTTCTGTCTGTTTCCCCAATGTAATCTAGAGGCCCATTCCAGTGTTCCATTCAAAGCCAAGGAAATTCATCACCTGGGCATTGTCTTGTCAGGGACAGTCATGTAAGACTGCACATTCATACAGTAACAAACAGAAGGTGAGATTGGGCTGATACGATGATGAAATGAGATGATCTAATTTTGTAATCCATCAGAAATGTATAATGCGGTAGCTTACTTGTAATATCTCTAGTTGTATTAGGCCATTATGGGCAATGCTGCAAACCAACTGTTCCATAACATTACAGTTAGTAGCTACACTACGAGATCCGACCTTCCTCTCTGTCAGCACAGTGTATGTAGTGAAGAGAAACAAAAACTAATACATTTACAAGAATCAAGTTTTAGAATCATAAATTAAGCAATTAGTACTTAAATACAACAATTTCATGTATTGTTTCCTCTCACCCCTACTGTTTATTCTGATTCAGGGGGAAGAGGAAAGGAATTAATTCTCTTCCTATTTAGAAAAAATAAAATCAGATCAAGATCAAGATAAGATCACCGTTGAGGTAACATCTGTGCTTCATTTTGAACCAGGAAACCCCTGAAAGGTGCACCTAAAACAGCTGCAGCCACCTGCAGGAAAAGAGGAAACTGATGTTTTTATACTGCCGGTAGTTACATTGTGAACAGGAATGTCTACATTACTGTGGTTAGCATTGGTTAGCTGGCACCGTGCCTGCCTCTGTACTCTGAGCCTGTCATGAGGGTGGCTTCAGGCTGCAACATCAGCCCAGACGGGGGGGCCCTTTTCTGGTTTTTGGCTGTCCTGGAGTGCCAGCCCGAGGAGATCCAGATGGCACAGCGTGGCACCGCCCGGCTGTCAGCAGCATACAATCAAACAATGCGCCCACATGGTTAGGATAAGGAGCGCACGGCACATTTTGTAAAGGAGTTTTTGAGAAAAGAGCACACGGTGTAGCTGCTGTTTGAAAATAGATCTGTTCAAAAGAACGCTGTGTTGGATGGTTGTAGTTAGCGTGATGCTGGATTCTATATTTGTAACATCAGTTCGGACTGTTTTGTTGCAATCTGGATCAGCCACAGATGTGTGATGATTTGGGATCATTAAATCATTTATCTTACACAGTGTCGAGCCCGGCCCTTCTTGGGGCTCACAGCGGCTCTTTCCCCAGTATTACCTTGAATCTCATCCATCTGCCTTCTGGTGCAACTGCCTCTAGAGTGCAGTTTGGAGAAGCAAAGCAAAGCAGTTTTCATCTGATGCTTCTCACAGCACAAACTTTGCAAGTGCTGCACCACACAATCCTGTGAGTCGGCCCTGATAACAGGCCTTAGAAAGTGCGAGCGCCTTGTGATGTGAGAGAGATGGAAGGTAAGAGATTGAAAAGAGAGGACACGTCCACTGACATGCTCAGTGGGCACTGTTAGTGAAAAAGGTACAGGCTGTAAATGTGCAACCGAGGGCAGATCGTGACAGTTAAGTGGCTCTCACCTTGGATAACAAAACACTTAACAGAGCATAGAGGAGGCACGGACTCTCGTTTATTACATAGAGTTCTGCTGTGGCATTAACTCTATGAAAGTATGTTATCTGAGTCATGGCATTTACCACTGTATCACTTAATGATACAGCTGTTGTGCATTTGGGTTTGAGCCTTTGAACAGTGTGTGCGATATGAAGCAGCAGGCCGGAGTAAAAGCTACACTGATAACATTCTTGTATGGAGGAAAAGATAAACAACAAACTACCTTTTTTTTTTTTTACCACCTCAGTCCTCGGCACACACTAAAAACGAGTTCATCGGCTTTGCTGCATTTGCTGCTGCTCAAGTTTTTAAAATTCAAAGGAGAGGCAGGATAACGGGTTGTTAGAGAGACTCAATAAATGGGAAACCAAGTAAATGAAAGACTAATGATTAATGACTCATTCTCCTTTAAGCTTTCTCTACATACGCAGACATGAACATACACACACAACAACAATGAAACAAACCCCAGCGGCATCATCTCAGCTCTGCCTAACGGCTTGAACCAACCCTGAGCTCAGATTATTGATTGCTGACATCTGCCAAACTCAGTGCAGTGATGAAGACTCAACAGAGGAGGAGCTGAGCTTTTATCGAAGAAGAGCCAATCGTGACAAGTAGACCGCTGGGAATGAGTTCAAAATGTCCCCAATGGAAACCTAACCTAAACCTAACCTCAGTCTAAGCCCAACTGCAGAGGGCTCCACCACAGGGGACACAATCTGATGGGGGAACAGACTTAGACGGGACTAACTGGCTCACTTACAGCCAAGACGGCGGTGAGATTAACAGAATGTTTGAATGTGTAACTGTAACGGATTGGGTATGAAATTAATCTGCGAGAACCAAAATGAGGCCAAACTGTTCTATGGATGTCAGTTTTTGAGCCGCAACAAAGGCCAAGACGAGGCCATAAATGCCTTTTGCTATGTTATGTCAAACTTGATCTCTCGCAGCCCGCAGCGGCTGGTTAAGAGGAGCGAGAGGCCAGCAGTCGATGTTAAAAAACAGCCAATAAAATAGGTTCTGCAAAAGATTGTGAATCATTGCAACCACGAGAGGTCATTCATCATACAGGCGTGTATGTGTACAGAACATATACGGCTGATCCGTCCATGAGTAGGCGATATTAGCAATGGACAGACACACTCGAGCACACACACGAAAAAACATGATCCGCTCCGAGCTTATGGCTGTCAGAGATAATTTTGTCCAGTTTCATTGAATTCACTAGAGAAGATGTCATAACATTCTGTTTCCATCACTTCAATATGTCTTCAGATGAGCCATGTGTGTGCAAGATTACAATAATCGAAAGCAGTCAAAAGTAAGTCAAAGCCACAGCAGCCTGACAACAAGTGTAGGAAGTGTTGCTGTGCCACTTCACTGAAACGCTTGGTGAGAGATAAATGCGAACATAAAACAAGCATTCTAATTCACTGCATTGCCAAATTTCTGTGACAATGTGAAAAACACTGAGTCGCAGTCAAAAGGCAGCAAAAAATACCGTAGACTGGAGAAGAGGAGAGAAGAATCAGTCATGAATCACGAATCTACCCTCATTACAGACAGTCTAAGATTGAGAGTGTACAACCACGTTATCTGCTCTGTGAATCTGAGCTAAACACACTAACAAGCTGATGTTTAGCAGGTACAATGTTCACCATCTTGTTAGCATGCTAATATTTGCTATTCAGGACTAAAGAAGAGAAATGTATTGAACAAATTAAGATGTTGACATAATGATGTTGCCAAATGAAAATTGGCAGGATCACCAGACTCGTTAGAATACATCCTGAGGGGGGCAAGAATGTCTTTATCAAATCTTATGGCAATTCATCCAAATGTTTGAGGAGCTCTTATTGAGGATCAATAAGTCATTAGGATTCATCCTCTGGGGATTGTGAGACTGTACAAAATTAGACTAGAGCCATGATGTTGGCATGACTGAGAGTCAGGATGGTCAAAAACCAGCTCATCTCTGTGCTGCATCACTGACTTGTGAATCGCAAGAAGAAAGTCTAACTTAGAAAACATTATTACAAATTATTAAAAGAAGTGTAATTAAAATATATAAAAACATCAACTCATGTAAATGATTTATCATTATATAATTCATAATAATAACAAAAGCACACACACAGTAGCAGTTTTCAGACGTCTGTACCCTGTCCCGTTACTTCATACATACATGCACACAAATATGTCAGTGATGTCAGTGGAATTTCATGGATTATCAAACATACCACACCCCCTGCCTCCCGGTACAGCTACATCCTGTCCTACCAGAGGAACACATCCCTGACTCACATGAGGCACTCACGTGAAGGACTACAACTGACAAGTGCAGCCTCACAGCTCTGTGCTGGGAGGACGACATTAAAGCATCCAGCCAGTCCAAAATCCCTTCAATCCGTCACAGTGATGTGTTGCAGTGACATTCCCTGGCAGTGGACCTGGCCATGTATGCTGATGTGTTGGACGTGGAGCACTGCTGTTGATTACTTTTACACTTAAAGGATGGCTGTAATTAGGTGAAGCTGAAAAGGAACGGCCCAGGGCAGGGAATGGGAGTAAAGAGAAGGAGAACTTTTCCTGAAGAAAGAAAGTAAAACACCAGAAACGCTGCACACAGAAGAACATAAAGAAGTCACGGAAAGCCATGTTGATACACTAAGGAGACAAAAGAGATGGCAGAGAATGATGTTGCAGGGACAAACAGATGGGAGATAAAATGTTGTTGCAAGGGCAGGTAGATTGTTATTGACATTTCATTTAGTGAGGGCAGCAGCTCATATTTTTTCCAGGCACTTATCTCCAGTTTTATGTAATGGAACTGCAACATCAGCCGATATACTCCCATCTGTTTATTGAGGCTATGTATAAAGACTGAAGAATCATTGATGACACAGAGACTTAAAGTTGCCTAACCTAAATGTGGATTTCCTTCTCTCCTCAGAACCTGCAGCGATGCAGCCTACACTTAAGCCTTTACGTTTGCTGACAGTTTGTTTGGAATCCAGAAAAAGAAATGGAGAGTTAACGAGAGCAGAGACGAGCACAGCGGATGGAACGACAAAGGAAACCAGAGCCACAGACGGAGACTTCATCTTCAGCTGCCGAGGGAAAAGACAGCACAGTGGTGGAAACACTGTTTGATTAACAAGTGATGTCTGTGAAGTGCAGATCACATGTCGCTCTGATAAAAATCTGCTTTCTTGCAATGTTCTATGTCAGCTGAGGAGAGGTGGGATTGGCAATAGAGCTGGTGATTATTTTCATGATCAGTTATTCTGCAGATTATTACACAGGAATATGAACCATTTAAAATCAGCAGATATGGAGTTCACTATCATGTAATGAACAATATCAAATCCTCCAGTTTGAGAGGCGAGACGCAGCAGAATGTATTGAATTCTGCTGTTATTGTTCTAAAAATGACACACTGTTATATCACATATGAAATATAGATTTTACAAGAATAAAAGAGAGCAAGAGACGAAGAGAGACAGACAAAGTGAGACATCAAATCAAATAAGGGAAAAAGTCCATGGGCAGGGAGTGGTATCATTTACTCTGCACCCAGCTGAGAGCCATAAACCCACCTTCCCTCTTTCTCTCCCCTCCCATCCCTGCATCCTCCGCTCGCTGTAGCTAGGCAACACTGGCTTGAAAGGCAGGCCCATCAAAGGCAGAGACAGACAGCCGGGCTTGCTCTCTTTTTCTTCCTTTCCATTGCTCTCCCTCTCTGCCTCTCCCACCTACTTGTACACTACACTGTGCTAATTGTCTTGCTGAGCCTGATGGTGCGTTGGTACTGTAAAACACCACGCAGAATCCATCCCATTGCCCTCTTCCACCACACCTTCACACACTGCTCTACTAAGACAGACAGACAGGAAGTAATCCTTTCAAACGGAGGGTGAGTGACCGTTGATAAAGACTGAAGAAAAGATTTCTGAAACTGAGACAGGCCATTTTAACTCCACTGAAGGAGCTCTGCTGCACTGCTCGGGGGTCACTTAAGGGGTCAGGGACTGTGTTGACAATAACAGTTTGGTAGAGCAGTATAACAGACATGGTTGTGCAGTGCGCAGAGCTGGCAGTAAAGAAAAGGACCCAGGTAAAGAGATGAAGACAAACAAGCAAGCGTTGCCGTCCGATATGTTAGCTGCACCAATTATGAAACAAAGGGGTGGCAGTGGACAGGCACTGGGGTCCTGTGCTTGCGGACACGTGGGAAGAAGATGGCCAATTAGGGGTAACAGCGCTAGAGGCATTTTAGAATAAAGAAATGCGGGATAGGTGCACAGGAGTGATAGCTCATAGACACAAACATTCCAATATTCACTTGTAAGGAGGAGCACTGGTATTTCTTAAATTTAGGCACAGTAATAATTTAGATGGCTACTCTAAAACAGTACAATCTTCCGGGAGTTTAATAACATATACTTGTGCTCCATTCATGGGACCAGAGGAAATGTGAAGGGGAAAAAGATGTTCGAATGTAATAGACATGTAAAGTTTAAAAGGGGAATATGACCCCCCAATTTCCTCTCCTGCCACTCATCACCTGTCCCTGCAGACCCGAGGGGATCAACAGCAGTTGTTTATGCCTGGGGCAACAGTCTGCATCTTACCATTACTACTACATGCTATAAGTATTTCAAATCTAAACGTGTGTTTTTGCCCTAAAGGATAGGATTTGCTGGACCAATGACAGCCTTTCAGCTGTGATGCATTAGCCCGCCACCACCCTATGCTCCTCTCACGGCTCCTTGTTTAATCCAAACCACTGTTTCTCTCTCTCTGTCTCACTCTGTGAGGTTCATCCGGTGTCAAGCTGTGGAAGGAGCCTAGGATGACAGGAAGCCCATCTGTGCCAAGCTCTGTCTGTGTTGACATTTCCACACAACACATGTACGCACGCAAATGCTGGCACGCACACACACGCACACACACACGCACGCACACACACACACATCCCCATCAGCCGTTAGCACCCATGCATAAATCAACACAAGCAAACAAACCAGAATAACAATGGATTTAATTAATCAGTGATGCGCACGCACACACACACACACACACAAACCAGAATAACAATGGATTTAATCAGTGATGCGCACACGCACACGCACGACTAGATATTTACCATAGGTGACATAGACTGAAACATTCACATAATGTGTACCCAGATAGGCTCCTACCGCGGGCTCATGAATGGATGTATTCTCACTCAAATGATACGACAAGAATCTGAACAAGAATTTGATCAAAGTGGGACTGATAAGCAGGACTGAAATCTGAACACTGTGATGAAAATTAACAGATGGCAGATTCGCTGCACCATAACCACACTGAAGCAACTCATTTCAGTAAACCCTTATGTCTTGTCAAGCAATCTGTTACTGACTGTGTAGCTTATCGGGTGTACCGACAGCCAATCAGCAGCATGTAATTACCTCCGCACCTGCTCACCAAACTACCACCAGCAACTCCACTGGTCCCATCTGATGGCTGTGTGCTCAGTTAGCTGGCTAAATTGGCCTCCATTCCACTAGAATCAGTACAGACAGCATGGCCACTCACGTCTTTCCCCACTACATCAGAAATGATGAGAGGTTTTCTATGAGAGTGTGAATTACAGTAATTACCCTGACAGCAGAGTCACTTGATAACCCACATGTGAATTCAAAGCCCAGGATGGCATTTATGTGTAAAACTTTAAGAAATGTGCTGATATCGAAATTGTTGCCCGACATCAGACGGATGAAAACATCTGTGATTACTGATACTCCTCAATGTAAGTTTTACCTGTATGAGAATATAATTCAAAAAATACACTTTCAGTCAGGTCCCACTTGATTTAAAAACATCAGGACTTGAGATTGAAATAAAATTGGATATACAGTCTGCCCTGCAGCGGGGCTCCACCATTAATCCATTGAATTACAATTTACTGGTTAAGCAAGGCAGTAATAGGTGTATTACTAGGGGAAAAAGTATGCTGCTTCATCCACACAAGGCAGTTTATGGAGCACGTTCCTGATGTAAAGTCTGAAAATGTCACCAGTACAGCTCTGTGCATCTGGAATAAGTGCAGTAAAAAGGTTGATTTTTCTTTGTTTAAGTTTAATAGAGGTTTAAGTGTAAACACCTCATTGCATTTGGGATTTTGTAGACACATGAACTAAAGTGGCTAGTGGCTTTTAGTCAGAAAAACATTTCTGTTGTTAACACTTATGGCAGCAAAATGGATAGCATGATGTAATCAGGTGACTTCAGGGCTCTGTCTCTGTCATTTGGTCAAAATGTGTGCGGTAACAAAAGTAAATATCTACTTTAAATCCTTTTGTGAGGAGCTCGGTAAGGTTAAACATGATCGCAAAGACCAGCCCGACAAACTTGATCTGTCTGTAGAATTTGGACGCCTCAACCCTCTTTGTTCAAAGCAAGATAAACAGTCCCCCCCCCCCGTTTTACAGAACAAATTTGCCAGTAATGCAAGAGCCCTGCTGCCAGCTGTGCCCAAATGATCTCTTGAGCTCTCAAACGCCACATCTAATTGCCACTAAGTCCCGTTCCCATGCTACATGTAGTTGAAAGCACCACTTCAGCAAGCAAACAGACAGATTGCATTATGTAAGTGGATTTCTGATTATACCATTCAAGAGCACTGATGGAATCTACTTGGACGCTCAACCATGGGCATTCGCTGATACTTGTCCTTTCTGCTTACAAGAGACACACACTCCCCACAATATGGATTTGGGGAATACGCTCCAAACAATGAGGTGAAGCCTTGGATCACAAAGGTTGCTGGCATTCCCACGCTTCACTACACAGCTGTCTTGCAAAAGTCCGAGCTTAACGCTTTGGTAGCACAAAACCAAAACAAACAGAGGTCAAGCAATTTTATCACACAAATCCTTTTTTCTCTCTCTCTCAAGAGGCATCAACCCACTCTGAGTATCGGGGGGGGGGGGGGGGGGGGATCACAATATTCAGAGCAATCAGGAAGGGAATCTTTGAGCTTTCTGAGCTCCCTTTAGTCTCAGGGGAGTATCACGGTCGACTTCAAACGGCTCTGTGAGGGCATGGCTGGACCGAGAGCACTTTAGCAGATCTTCTGCCCATATGTCCTCACAAACGTGTCACATCCAGCATGTCTATCAGCTACGGGTGGCATTTTCATCCCTGAGCTTTGTTTTAGTCACCTTTACCACCTTAGTACCACATATAATCCATAACCCATCTTCAAAACGTTAATGTATTAATGATTGGAAGAAAATGTCCTTTTCAGAAAGATTAAAAAACATTTTTTCTCTTTCTTATTTCTAGTATAAGCACGACACAAAAGTGATTAAGAAGTGGCGTATAAAGATTTTATACTTATAAAGAACTTTTGAACTTAATGAACTCAAGTGATAAACCGCAGTAACTAGACTCCACTTTACCTTCTCTATGCTCCCAGTCTGAAACATCCTTCACATTCACAGGATTTCATACCGCGGATTGTGTAGAAGAGGTGAACTGAAAATGAATACATTTCTGTCACACAGGGACACATTTTCTTGTTATAAAGGCCGTTCCTGGCCAGTGATCCAGAACTCCCTTCCCGTCTCCCTTCTCCTGATCATGACTGGCACTGACCGTTACTATGCGAATTTCTCAGGAGAAAGCAGGAATATGAGTGAACACACAAGCAGGTAAGTTGTGGGCAGCAGATACATTTTCCCCCCGCGTAGGCTGCCTAGACTGCCACAGGCAACTGCATTTTCATTAACACTCCGTGAATCAGTTCATTTATCTGTAAGACGGAAACCATCCCCTCTGCAATGACTTGTTATTCCCTTTGTGAAATTGCTGGCTTCTGTGAGCAAAAGTGGGTGATTTGTTTTTATGACTGTCAGTCTCTTAAGCAGACATGATTCAGAATGTCACAACGACCTATGCTACTTGCTATCTGACGCAGTTACAATACTACAATAGTACACTTAGTTTGGCAGCTAAGGGCATTTTTCCAGTTTGTTTGCTATTTTAGTCACTGTGGACTTTGGTAGAGCAGCATTGACTAAGGTGACACAATGGATGTGGTGAAACTGCACTCACTGTAATTGAGCAAACAGCCGTGAGAGGAGGAGAAATCCCAGCAAAAAGCCTGTAGTGTCGCACAGAGGAGCATCCCAGGCCTAGCAAAACACTTTATGTGGGGTAGAGATGCACCATTATTGATTTATTGATGTATCACCAGCGCAAATTATTTTACTACCAATACTGAACACTGTAGAAATGGCACTTTGTATTTTTTCAGGTTTACGCTTAATCCAACCGTGACATTAGCAACGAAGTGAAAGTACTATGGAAGACCTTAGATTAGTTTATCGACAGAAATTAATCTGCAGCTATTCTGATTGGCCATTAATCAGCCAGAGCAAACTATTTAAACTATTTCTATATATTTTATAGATGAAACTGTTGATCTGTAAAACAATCCTGCTGTCGCTGTGCCCATAAAGCTCTGCCCTCAGTTTAGCTCATGGTTCATTTTCTGCCCTACTGTTACTTTGTTAGACGCATTTAAAATCCCAATATAATCTAATTCAGGAAAACCCCTCCCTCCTCTGCATTATTCAATGTAGAGGTGCAAATAACAGTTATTTTCATCGTTGAACAATCAGCCCATTATTTTCTTGCTTACTCAAATAGTCTTTCTGACTGCAAAATGTGAGACAATGATGCTAATAATTAATTACAATTTCCAAGAGCCCAAGGTGACAGTTTTACCCGACAAGCAGTCAAAAACCCAAATATACTCAGTTTACTATTATCCGTGAAAGAGAAAAGAAGCTAACCTTCAGATGTGAAAAGCTGGAATTGTCAAATGTTTTGGCAGTTTTGCTTGAAATGGACTGTAATAATGAATCGATTATCAAAATTGTTACAGATTCATTTTCTGTCCATCAACTTTATATTTCATCTCCAGTTCTATATGTTATGCTACACACTTTTTGTATGTCACCTTTCCCTAAAGCTGCCTTGTGTATCTAAACTTTAGTTTGTAATGATGGTAAGCATGTTGCTGTTTTCAGAGAGGCCGGAGAGGACAGTAGTCACAGTGGTAGCGACAGCACTGATGGTTATGTGTTGTAAAGGGCAAGTTTAGCTAAATAAGTTAAAATGACACATCACGCCACACAAAACCCCCCAAACGACCTCTGTCTCTTTTATGATTGATTTGTCCATCACCGCTGGCTCAGTGTATAATGTCTTTATGTGAGCATCCATCAGAAATCCTTCAGATTTCAACTGGGAGAGGCTGACACCGAAACGTGACTTTTGCTGCCCTGGATTTAGACGGCTCATCAAACTGTGCTCAGGAGCATTCTGAATCTTTCTGAAGAGCTGACTCTCTTGGCTTAGTTCACTAAAAAGATTGCTCAGTTCTTACTGGGCCCCTCAATCAGTTAAATGCATTGCATTTAAAAGCTGTGACTGGAGGCCATACTGCTAAACCATCCGAAATCTGTTCTACTTCTATGCCAAACGTATCCGCACACAATACAATTATATATACATTCTATACAGTAATATAACAGTAAAAAAGATGTTTCTCCTTTTGCATGTTTTTAACAAAACATTCACAATGAACAAGCCTTCACTTTGCGAATGTCTTGTGAGTCATCGTTGGATGGATTTAAGCCAATTAACATTATAGTTGATACACTCAACATTCAATGACCTATTTGCAGGAGCTGAAATAATGAGTCAATTAATCAGTTGGTCGATTGGCAGAAAATTAATTGTCAACTATTTTGATGACGGCTAAATTGTTTAAGAGATCTTTCAAGCAAAAATATCGAGCAGCGCCCAGCTCTCGCTTCCCAAATATTAGGATTTGCAGCTTTTCTTTGGCTCGTGCAGTAATAAGCCTTAATGTAGGTAGAACAGTCAAACAAGTAATATGACATTTTTCCCCTGACATGGGAAATTAATCAATAAAGACATTCAATATTGTTAGTTGCCCTAGCTTACACTGCTGTTGAAACCTGGTGAAACAAATGGAAAAAGAGACTAAATAATTGAAATGGGGGTGGAATTATTTTGGACTCTGCAAAAAAAAAAAAACAATCACAGCAACAATCTAAACAAAATCATATCATACATCGTACATCTAGGTCAGCTCGTCTGGAATTCATAGTTAGGAGACTCCCCCGGCTCATCAACCAGGCATGAATAATCCATGTCCAGATTTCAATTAGCCTGCGAGCAAGACTCATCAATATGTGTGCGTGTGTGTGTGTGTGCTTGCGTGCTCCAGAAATAACTAACTTTAACATTGATGAGACAGAGACGAATGCTGGGCCTGGAGCCATTGCTCATTTACAGATGTCTACGTTAAGTAAAACCCAAGCGGGGTGAGAGATCCATCTGTTTCATCTTCTGTCTCACTTCGCTGTCCTTATTTTTGAGAAATCATACGTGGACCAGGTTAACTTTACTTAGGAGGCTTTGCACATCAGGGACCTGGGCCTGGATCCGAGTACACTTGACCCCAAAACCTAGTTTGTTTGATTAGCGTGAACAAAGTTGTACGCACACTTGAAAATGTGGTCACGAGTATGGTTCACCTGTATTTCAGGTGTGAAAATGATCATACAAAAACACAGAGGTGGATTGCTACTCAGAGTGGGATGCTGGTTACATTGTATAGGCTTGATATCTTGCGATTGGTGCGCTTTTCTACACAAACGGCACGTGGATGATGACGCAGGTGGACTTGGGTAAGAAAACAATGATAGAAACGTGAACGTTGAGCGACGGAAAGTCAGAGGGGCAGACAATCGTACTTAGGCATGGTAGGAAGAAATCACACACAGTATGAAGACGCCCTTGGAGCTGCTGAGCGGCAGCACAACATTACAACACTCTGATCAACTTAAAAAAGAACACTAAAAATAGCTCTGCTGTTAGTTTGGATGTCCTGGAAATCGCTAAGAGTGTCCTTTTCTCTTTGGAGCGCAGTAATGATAGTGAATCTAGCTGTGCTGAGCTACATGAGCTACATGTAGAGGAATCTATAATCTTAATCTCTGATCATCTCGTCCTCCATACTCCTCTCCTATTCTCCTTCCAGGTAGAATCTTTTCCTTCTGCATGCTGCAAAAAAAAAAAAAAAAATCTCAATTCTATCAAGTCATTGTATTTTCAGTCAGCTCTAAAAAGAAACTAACAGGGCTGATACTGATCAAATCTCACTTGTTCCAAAATTTAAGGTTACGGTGAAAGTATAAAGAGATATCTGAGGCCGTGTGAAGCCATGCTGATAAAGCCTTTATACCCACATCACTGCTGCCGGCTGACAACCTTCAATTTCCCTAAAGGCACCTTTTATAGACTTAACACATCTTTATGTAACTACCTATGCATTTTTCATACCAAATGCATTTCGAGCAGAAGGCATCTTGACTGTAAAATTTGCTCAGTGACCTCACTGGCCACCAGTCGAACAACACAAGCCGTAGAGCAGGAATATTTCACGACTGATTTCCTCCTGTGGTGAGTCAATTACTTAACCTTCGCGGTGGTAGCAACCATAAAACTTAACTACTGTTTAGACGTGTGTATCCGTGTTAGTCTGCATGTCTTTATCACAGGTGAGGGGCTCGGCCGTGGAAGACCTGTGCCATGGTACTGGCATGATAATCTACGGCCCGTGAAGCAGATACACATGCTGTGAAGCGGGACCCACAGCACGGCAGACTGAACACAGACGGACGTTACTAGAGATAAATAAGCCACCAGGAGGAGCGTGAATCTCCAGGCTCTTTATCTCTCACTGGTGTATAAATTATGATGAGAACACACAGGTTGGCTGGAGAGCAAGCCAGTGCTGGGGCAAATCACATTGCACTGCTCATTTGTGAAAGGGGCCACTTGAAAGACCCTCTCATGCTTGTAAGGAAGCTGCTCAATGAGCACTGTGTGTGTTTTGTTTGTGCACACGCAAGACCGTCCACGTGTGTCATCACCACTGTCAGCAGTTCTTTTTTTTTTTTTGTAATCACATGCTCATCGCGGCTGGGGTCACACGCAGAGGCAGGCATGAACTACATGAAAACAGTATCAAACTATTTGTTCGTGTACAACCAGATCAAATAACACAAGAGCTTGATAACCGTCAAGCTGCCCTGCTTTGTGAATGTGAGTGATGATCAAGCGAGATAAACGTCAAGGGGCTTCGATTTCCTCGCTCTTTCATAAGACAGATATCAAATCTCCCTGCATCACATGGTCAGCTTGCGCATTTCCATATTTACTGTTCACCAAGTCCTCAAGATTACACCAGCTCTTTGCTGGGCGCGATAACCTACAGCATATGTGACTTTCCCATGTATTCCTCCACAGGACAGGTGCGGGAGAATTCTGGCTGTGGAATGCAATCGGACATCCACTAACCTGGTCAAAGGGCCGTCACCTGGAGACTTGTGTACACAGCTTGGGACAAATACTGAAAACCAGCTGGAAACCAGTTCTTGCTCCCCCTTCCTTCCATCGTCACATTTACTCGAAGTCCAAGCAACGTGTTTGGATTTGTTGGTCATTTTGACCTTTTGTCCACTGGCTGCTAAAACACACACAGTTATTTGGTATTTGGGCTGTTTATTTAAGTCATTTCTTCTTCATTTTAGTGCATTGGACACTTGGAACAGATGTATGTGGTTTGGGACCGTGGAGAGCCCTGTTGATGTCCTTGTTGATGTCACTATGATGATTGTTTTGTGCCGCTGGAATGTTTAATTTATTACCATTACTATTATTATCCTATTTATTTTTTGTTTAAATACCTGAGGACCCCCTCGAAAAACAAGATGGCACGTCTCAAGGGCTTTACCCTCTAATTACATATGGAAATAGAATAAAACACATTTTCAGCATTTAGTCTATGAAATGTAGAGCGGCGTCGCAACTTCCCAGAGCCCAAAGTCAAGTCAAATTAGAGCTGCATCAATTAGTCAGTTGATCAGTTCTTTGATTGTTTTAGTCATTTTGCAGAGGAAGGCATCTGCACCAGAAAAGAAACAGAGAATTCTCTAATTGGAGAAGCTAAAACCGGCAACTGTTAGTGAAACAAATAGATATTGATTAATTAACTTTTAAGCAACTAATCAGTTAATCACCGAGACGTTGCAGCACTAAACCATTCTTGACATTCCTTTATCATGAGGTCAAGATGAGATACGTACTGCAGTCTCTACTAATTCTGATACACATATACATAAATACAGCTGACACTATTCTGACTTTGGATAGTGATTGACAGAATGAGACGGCAGTTACAAACAACCTAAGTTAGATGAAAGTCTCGGTGGTTCGGATATCCTTCCCTGTACAGGCATTCCAGACACATTCAACTCAGTGGACACCCCTGGGTGGACCCAGAGCATGCTGGGAGGGATTATACTGCATATCCCAGCCAGCCTGGGAATGCCTTGAGATCGCCCAAGTGGAGCAGGAGGAAGTCACTGGGGAGGATGTCTGGCCTACCTTGCTTCAGTTACCAGACCCAGAAAAGCAGCAGAGACCGTGTGGACGGACTATTGGTGCAAGAGATCCGTCTCTCTGCAGCGAAAGTCCACAAATATCTGATCAGAGCATGTTTGACCAACTCCATGCCTGCTCCATCAATTAAAACGTTGCTGAAGAGGGCACAGTTCAGAGCCCGAGGCCTCCCTAATGTATAACGATATGGGGCGCTCACATCGAGGAATACAGACTGGCCTTCTTTTACAGTACATCATTGGCAAAACAGCTTTGGAAAGAAAGCTGCTACACCACAGAGACTAAGATACAACGAATTCCAAATAGTAGCAGAGCTGTTTTTTGGCAGATGTTACACCACCCTGTGATGGGCTGTTTGGAGCATATAAAACCACTCTTCTCTGTAACAAAAGCCGCATTTGTTCCGATGCCACATTCGGTGCTGCGCTACGACCTGCAGAGTTTTCTCCAACTAGCACAGGGCTGGTCCCTGCTAATGTTTCACATGTTCTACCACAAGCATTGCTGGTAGTTTCCTTACTGTGTGGGCATGCTGGGATGATTGCCTTCCCCGCTCTCCTTCCCCATCGCTTACTGATCACTGGGATACCTACGCTTTTATGTGTGTCTGTGATACACAATCAGACACTTTAGGCCTCACTGGTCCCTGATGAAATCCATACAATGTCTAAATATATCAACTTTACAGATCAAATATTCATCTTGTGCCTCAAACAAGTGTGCGAACCTTGAACAAGCAGAAAAAAAAAGTCTTACTACATTAATCCTCAATTTGCTTGGCAACCCCTAAAACGTCCCCATGAGCCGCAGGAAACATTAGATCTAAACATTAGATCTAAACATTAGATCTAAACTTAAGATCTAAAATGTGCAGCAGAGTGTGACTTTGCTGGTGTTAATGAGCATTCAGACGTGTGTCTGGTCAGTTCCTCTTCAGCTCCCTGCAGGAAAACACACGTGCCATCATTATCACATCACCTCCTACTGGAACACAAACTCACACTGGCCCTTCAGCACGCTGTCCCAACCTTACGGACACATGGTGAACGTGACACAAGCGCAGGGTCCTACATCAAGCCAGCAGACTCATTCAAACTGCATTCTGGACTTGGGTTGGAAAAATATACAAGCCTACCAGTCAGGGGTGCTAATGTGATAGGACCCAACAGGGTCAACCTGGAAGCTTTTTATGATAACGGAAGGAATCAGTGAAGCTAAAACGAACATTAAACTTGTTTCCCCTGCAAAAAACATGCTGGTACTCTCACATCCCAGTTTGCAAATCACCTCCATAACTTTTATGTACTTGGATTTCTGTGTATCTGCTAATGTATACTCCAACTGCACTACAGGCAGGTGGCAAACATTTACAAGTGACTTTCCAGATTAGGATTGGACATTCAAAACATGTGATCGCCTTTAAAATTAGGATGCATTTGTTCCACGAACCTGGAATCAGGTTTGAGGACAGTTTTTAAAAAAATAGAGGTTCATTTGAATCAAATTTAGGCTGAAATGATCTTAGTGCACAATCACTAACTTTTTTTGATTTAAGGAAATAAGATCTTTAGGGCCTTCCTAATGCTGGAGTACAATGCAAAGGGAGCCTCCAGCTCTGTAGTTATTGGTGTGATGGGTGGGTGGGTCCTCCGCACAGATGTTGCCAGCTTTGATTATCTGCAAACGCTTCCAGCCTTCGTGATCAGAGGGGTAAACCACTGTCCCATCACAACAACACGGATCACTCATGCTAATTTGATCATTCGGTGTGTGCATCATGTCATTTCCACGTCAGGGAGGAGGTGACTGCATCTCACCGTCTAGGTTCTCTCTGTCGCTGATGTGCTGGAGGTTGCAGCCCGTGTCCTCCCGGCTCAGCTCCGGCTCCGGCCGGTAGGGCTCGAGCCTGGAGTGATTGTTCCTCCGGTGTTTGGGGCTGGATGACACGCAGCAGGAGGTGGTATTCCCCATGGTGTGGAAGCCGGTTTTGGTTATAGTCCAAAGCCAACAGTCTTCTGCCTTCTTCTTCTGGTCGCGCTGTTCGCGTTACCACGACAGAGGGGGAAAAAAACAAAAAAAACGGGGCGGTAACGCGGATATCCAGACCTGGTGCAAACCCCGGTGTCCGTTAGCGTTACACGCCCTTCCCCTGAGTGTGAAAGACGCAGAGCCGGACAAGTGCGGTCATTTAAGAAGCTGAGAAACGCCGAGGTAGGCTAATAAATCAGAGGAGCAGCCCGACGTCCCCCTTCCAAACGTCCAGCCGAGGACAGATAGAGCCTCTATCTTTCAGGCGTCGGTTTCACACTCGACTCCCTCGCCTTGTAATTTCCGTCCGGGCGTCCAGTTACCTCCACAGACGCATTCTGATACGCTGGAACTTCACGGCGACATGAATGACTGTGAGGACATTTGCCTTGAGCTCGCTGAGGGGAGATATTTCGGCCCTCGGCGCTACATGGTTGCCGATGTGCTGCAGACGCTGCTGCTACATCCGCTGCCGCGCTGCTTTCAGGTGCTCCCCGTAAAGTCGGGCGTTCCTCTACACGGCTGAGAAATGGCTCCGCACCTCTGAATTCATTCTATAATAATAAAGTGGCTTTTTCACCCTCGACAGCTCGAGCGAATACAATTATTGTAAAAAAAAAAATTCAATGAAAAAAAGAGTGTTATGAGAGTCAAAATTAAACGAACTACAACTTTTGAGGTTATATCTCTGAACCTTTTTAGCATTGTCCGACCTGTGTATGTTGCAAATTTGCAGAAGAAAAACGCATCAGTAGCAGTTGTCTTCAGTCACTCACTGTTTTTCTGTTGTTCGCTCATCATTATATTGCGGGAGAAAGGTTGTACATGCACACGTTAGAAATTACAATATTTGGTGTAGCACGTAAATCTATCCTGAACAACGTACAGCGCCGTGGCTGTTAATGGAAAAGGTTCCGGTTCAAGTGGGTGGTTACAGCTGGGAGATAAATGGACAATTATGACTGTCACTGGAGGGTTGCAATACATTAAATTAAGAAAAAAATAGAATATTATAGAATAGAATAGAATAGAATAGAATAGGCCCTCTCAAGGGTTGAATTGGGCTCCTGAAGTGCATCACTGATTTGCTCCACTTGTTCCAGTATTGATGCACAGTCAGTATCACAATAAAATAAGAAGATATATAAATTGTTCTTTGCTTCACTCCTGCTGCTGTACATCCCTGCGTCATGGCACATTCTGGCCCCAAACATGGACAGCAGTCATTTCCTTCTTCCCAATATTTGTGTGTGTGATGTTGATCATTCCTCCTTGACTCATGACTGACTAATGCATGAGGACTTTGCTCTGCCTGTGACAGAATGAAATGGCTGCTCACACTAAATCTCTCTGCAGGATTAAGTGGGATTAGCAGAGGTTAACGTAAACAAAGTGAAGTCCTGAGGAACAGCCTAATCCTGTGCGATGGTTCCACGACATGCAAGACAATATGCACAAGCCGGTGCCCCCAGACTGCCACTTCTGATGCTGGAGACTGAGGAATGTTTGAGAATAGATAGATTTTTTTTTTTTTTTTTGCATGTTTACACTGGCTGCTGTGATGAGGCATGGTGCTGTAGCACAGCCTGCTGGTGCTGCAGCTGCATTGCATTTAAAGAAGGGGGGGGGGGGGTCCACATGACAACCTGCAGAAGTTTAAGAAAAGGTGTTTTATACTATAAAAGATGTTCTTGCACATATATCCATCTTTTTTTCAAACTCTGCAAGCAAAGATCTCTGACTACAGAGTAGCTGGATGAGTGCCCGGTCTCTGGCCACACATGGACAGTATTTCCTTTTCCCTACTGGTGCATTCCACAGTGTGGTTTCGTCTCTATCGGGGTGGAAGTTGACTGTGTTTTGTTACAGACTGGACAGGAATCAGGTTTCACAATAGGCCCAGGTGCAGCACAAGTCCCAGTGGTATTGGATTCTTTCTTCAGTTGTTTTGTTTCCATGATGACTCCCTAACAAACTGCACATGTGGAGTGACAGTGCTGGAAACACGCAAGCCAACACAAAGCACGAAGATGTAGATGTAGATGTAAAGCAAAAATCATCTTAATCATCTTAAAGTGAGCGAATAAAAACTCCAAAGGTGAGTTTTGTTTTTTTTTTCCATTTTCCCCTTTCAGTGGTTATACCTGTCATATCAGTATTATAGTTTGATCCCTACTACAAGTTAGCCTGCCTTATGAGTGGTTCAGAGAATACCATCCCTGAAAACCAGCCACCTGTAGCACGTCCACATTCCTCCAGATGTGTTTTATGTTCACATCCTTGTCTTACACCCCCTTCTTCCAGCCTCCACAATATGTCTCATCTGCAAAAGGCAACAAAAGATGTGTCCTAGCAATCACGCTTGTGTCACCGCTGAAGGGACAGCACGCTGCGATCTGAGCAGTAACACAAGGTTACAACTCAGCGTGGTGATTAAAGCTTTATCACACGCTCATAATGGAACATTAGTGGCTGGCAGTGACTCGCTGGTTACAAATGATGGTCAAGTAAGGGGCTTTTTTTCTTATATGTAGCTATTGTATTTACTGTGTGTGAGAACAACACGGAGACTGAGCAAGAACTTTATTGAAGTGAATATAAGACCCTTCAAATAAGATGCGATCATAAAAAGACAAGAGCTAATGTGTCACAGGGGAGAAACGAAGAAACGAGAAACGTAGAATTTCTGTATTAAATGTCTATAGAGCCCGCACTGTCGAAGTGACAAAAAAAAATCATGTACATGTACACTGAGACCGAGCAAAGCATCGAAACAGTAAAGTTAAAACAAGTAAGCTAGAACAACTTCCACAAATGCGTCTAAATAAATATACACTCATCCACATTAAGATAAAGCTTTTTTTTTTTTTGTTCAGGCTAACCACCGGTGTTTAAAACCAATAAAAACACAGCGTAAACCGTCCGAATCAAAAGTGAATGCCACAGGTTAGTGTCCTCACACAGATGCACAAGAGATCCTGATTACGTCTCTACACCAAATATACAGTAAGAAGGGGGGGAAATTAAGGAGGGTGTTAACTCCCGGTGGTGTGCTTCCATCAGGATTTCTTAGGTGGAATGAGATAAAATACAAACATTGCTGTGTGAAGCCCTGATCACCCATTTCCCTTTGAACATTTGGTTTATGGCAGCATTTCCTGACACACAAACACAGCAAACAGCATCAGTTGATAAAAGTATTCTAACTGATGATAAAGGAATGTAAAAGGTGATGGTGGCATATCAAGGCAGGGTGTCGAGACGCCTTCAGCGCCTTATTCTCCATCTCCGGTCTGCAGGTCTTCCATAGATTCCTGCCTGCTCTGGCCGCCTCCCTGTTCAGCAGGATATAGGCTCTGCGTAGTATTCACTATAATAACTGCTGACCTGAAACGAGCTTCTTGTTTTGCTGGTGGTGGATAATTCAGAGCCAGAGACATTGACATCATCATGTAAACACATTTAAAAGCAAAGACGAGGAGTGTTTTGTGTGAGCGTGTGTTTGTGAGTGCGTGTGTGTCTGTGTAAGCAAATCCAGAGTCCTCGACACACACCATAGAAGTACAGCAACCCAGTCCACACGAGCCCGGTCCCTCCTCCAGTGGGAGGAATCACTCGACTTTGTGTCGATAGACGTCTTTTAAGGCTCTGAGCTCCTCAATCAGAGTCTTGTTTTGATTTTCGAGCACGGCCACGCGGTTTTCGAGGCATCTGACGTATTCCTTCTTCTTTCGCCGACACTCCCGGGCAGCTTCCCTGCAAGCAGAGACAACGGTTACCGTGAAAAGGAGGCCTTAACAGGCTTGGCTGTTCTCCCAGATGTAACAGAGAGCTCATTCTAGCCGTGAATCAGTGTACACCGAGGGGGGGGGGGAAGACGTCTCACATTCCAAAAATACAAAAGCTTTTCTCACGTGTAGAATGTATAGATGATGAACGTGTTTATGACATTAGATACATTCAAGATAGGACTTCACATAAAAGAGGGTGATGTCATGAAAGACCAAGCGAAGAAAAGAAGATTTACTGGTGGCAGATCACAATAAAATCATCACGTGGGAGGACAAGCAAACATGCTAACGAGATGCGTGTGAGTCAGTGACACAAGGTCGTTTCCAGCTCAGGGCCTTCCACGCACAGCAAGCCAAGTAGAAGTTAAAAGCAGAGGGTAATCAATTCTGCTCACCAGCAAAGCGAACTCACAGCTGGTCGTGTCACTCCAAACATGCGCTGCAGAGTCGGACAACCTAAGAATTAGCAGCTAAACACCCGGGATGGAGGAGAATCATGCGGTGGAGTGATGATAGGCTTGTGGATCTTATTATTACATGCGCTTATTGCCGTTTGGTGTACGCTAGGTGTTTGTGTGGTACAGATGCAGGTACAGCACAGGGGATAATAACCTCCAGATGGTATGCAGTAACGTCTAATGGAGCCAGACTGATGTGTGATGGGGACATTTGAGACTTCCAATAACTATATCTATTTTTTTTTTAACGCAAACGCAGAACCGTTTTGGTGAGGATTCCTGAAATTAGTTTTTTAAGGAGTGTAGCCATAATAAATTCTCAGTTGGGCCATTTCATGGTTGTAAAATGAACTTAACTCAGTGCTCAGACAAGGACAGACAAGATGTGATGTGTTGAACAGTGAGCATCAGAGGAGCTGGGACAGCACCTGTTACCAGTCTTCATGCTAAAATAACCTAATTGGCTGCTGGCTGTGGCTTCATATTTAGGATTAAGATATCTCTCAGCGACTTTCCCAAAATGCTGAACTACTCCTTTAAAAAAAATAAATAAAAAAAACAGCCCCTCTGACCTATCTGAGGCATTTTGTACTGCCACCAAATCCACAGACACCAATAGTGGCTGATATAATGGGTGTAGCTGATGAGTGTGAGCGGTCCTCTCTACCTGTTCTTCATCAAACGGTGCTCCCTCTTGTATAAGGCGTCCTCTACAGGTTTGTGGGAGCTATGAGCGCTGGACCCCGCCATCTCCTGTGGGACACTAGAGCTGGGGCTATGCAGCTGGCAGCCGGTCGAGTCACCTATTGGGTGGACACAAAACAACACGTCACTCAGCAGGATGGGGTTGCACCAGCTATGTGTAAATCCAGTATGATGCTGGTGAGTTAAGTCGTTCTGCGAGCAATTTAGACACTTAAATAATGTCTAAACTGATTGGAAGCAATTGAAACCAAGACATTTTCTTTGTCTCCAGGAAGCCGTAGCACCACAAGTAATATAACCCTAAAAATAACAGTTAAGGCGACAAAGTGATACATTAAAGTTACTCCTTTTAAAAGTATGTATTACTGTTTTAATTTAATCAGTAATAGTTATTAATGGACTGATCTCCATTAATAAACACTAATGGAGACTATAAAAAAGATTTTCAGGCTGTTTTGAAATGCACGGTTGCGCATGAGGCCGTGCTAAATAAATCATAATAAATAGATATAATTATAGAGTACAAGTGGCTGAACTCCCCGTTGCATTCTCTTCTCTTTTAACACATCAATGGGTTTATGACACTGGAAAAGAAAAAAAAAAAAAAAAAAAAACACGCCGAGAGGTCGTGGCAATCTTATCTACTGTACTTCTCCCTCTCTTCACTGTTTGCTCAGGGCCAGCAGAACTCACTGCCCCCCATGTCGTATAATGCACTGATGATTAATTCTGTGATATGCTGGAGTCACAAAAGGAACAGCGTATAATCACAGCGTGGCCGGGGACTGACGTCAATGCGCATCTTATTCGCTGGTTCGCATTTACATGTCGCTGCTGGGGGCCTGTTCCAGGAAAAGCAGCGACGTCAGCTACTGCTGCTATGTGCTGTGAGTGGGCAGAGCACTGAGGCATTTCACAGAGGGTGGGGGGGTGGGGGGGGGGCGGGAGGCGGGGGGAGAGGGAAAAAAAAGACAGAGAGAATGACCGAGGAGACGAGCAGACCCCGTGAAAATGTTGTTATCGGAGTGAGCTTGTTGCTGCCGACTGTGGAAAATGGAGTTTTGCCACAGATTCAGAGGAGGAGGATTTATGGTGCTGATTGATTATTAAAAAAGAATTATTGAGCTTTTGAGCTGAGAATTCTCTGACAAACACAAACAAAAATAATAATAATAATAATCTGAAAAACCAATTAAGTTTTTTTCACTTCAAATACAAAAATGTTCCCACACAACCACTAACTACATTTTGAGAGATTCCTAAATTACTGTCTCAACTGAACAACAACAAAAGAAAAATCCCAATATTTATATCTGGAGGCAAAAAGAACTGATGGCAAACATACCTGTTTCCGTCTCGTCCCCAGTTACAGCCATACTGTATCTACTCCCAGCTTTTCCAAGAGCAGCTGTCCCCTTCAGAGTCTTCTCTTTGACTAAAATGTTACCACAGCCGACAGCGAGGCTATGTGTGCAATTTACAATTCGAGGCATTGACATCACCATGACATCACTGGCCTCCTGATGTCAACACTTTGGTTTGCTCTCTCCCCGACACAGAGCTATGAGTCAGGGACTCTGCTGTTTGTCTTTGGAGAAGGAATTTTCTTCGACGAGAGTGGAGCGCACTGAAGAATTCAGCTTGTTGAGCGTGGACGGGTCAGCGGAGGCACAGATGATTTGGACTTCACTCACTCGCACCCAATTTTTTCCATTGGGCAAGCCAGAAATAAATGAATTAACATCAAAATAATCAGAATGAAACAGAATAAAATAAATAAAAAAATAATTTGATAACACACTGTGTATTTTCATTGCTGTGATCAGAATTTGATATCTTGATAAAAGTCGTTACAAAAACGGGTTCATTAACACAATATTAATACTTATTATAATCATTATCTCTCCCCCCACTGTATTTTTACTGTACATTGAAGGAACATATATTATACAGTGGAATAACTTAATCCAAACTATACACTAGGAAGCCATTTTTCTCATATAGTCAAGTTATCATGTGCATGTATATTTAGCCACTGTCACAGCAAAAACATTATCGCTCAACTGATTCATCTGACACTCAGAGCTAAAGGAGCTGGCTCCCTCTGCAGGAATTACAGAGGTAAATGGAGGACCTGAGGTCTGCTGGGGAACTACAGTGATGCCATGGGAGCATAATTACAACATGCCCGAAGTGTCAAAAGTGAAAGTGCTCGGCCCCTGTATTATACTATCATATTCTACTGTATGTCATTGTATTATTACTACTGATGGTGCAGTATTTTACTGTTGTAGTTGGATGAGGAGGAGCTACTTTCTGTCTTTATGTGATTTGGTTTACCTTTTAATGTTAATGTTGCTGGACTGCCACAAAGCTCTCACCCATAGCGGCTTGTTAGTCAGTGTCGCCCCACCTCATGTTTCATATAGAATTAATAGATTTCATCAGCTATGAAATATATCAGAAGCATCCCCATCAGGCTTTGCCACCAGACGTTCGAGGAAATTTGCTCCAGGAGGCAGCAAGCTGCAGAGTGTTCGTACTGTGTGATCAATAAATCACCTCTGACGTGTAGCAGACACTGTGAACAATGGCCCTTCTGTGTGACTTACTGCATCTGATTAATTGTGTTTCATAACAGCATAATAGAATATACAAGTTTCAACACTTATCATTTTACAGCGGTCGCTGGAAATCAGGTATTACCTGGCAGCTGTGGCTTATCGTTCCTCAGTGAGCCACCCCACAGCTCCCTGCTGTACTCAAAGGGTAAAGGTGGTGTTTGCGTGTTGGTCATGGCTGCACGCGGCTGGTTCTGTGTCCCCAGAGGCAGGAACCTGACAGGACTTCCTTGAGGGTATCCGACTGGGGAGGTAAAAAGGGAAAGAAATGATAATACATCAGGCTTTTTTTTAATTTTTTTTTTTTTTACACAGCCTGGTTATGATTGTGGTAACATTAGCATTTCTTCTTTGCAATTTGATGAATATGACATTGTTCATCAATTCTATTACACAGCTCAGACACCATTGTCTTGAATATGGGCAATGGTAGGAATATCTTGGCCCTGGAAAAGCTTGTCTAATGGCCTAACCCTAACCCTAACCCTAACCCAACCACTGAGCACAATGCTGCGACTGTGTTTGTTGCGACACTTCAATAATACACACAAATCCCGCTATCAAGTGTTACCTGGCAGTGGGGCCATACAATAGGCCTGCGTACAATTCAGCATGTCCCCGTAGCACTGAACAGTGTTTGACTGAGGCTGTGGTGTTGGCGTGCTGCTTATGGCCACAGACTGCAGGCTCTGTGTGCCCTCAGGCAGAAACTTGACAGGAACTTGACCTCCTTGGAAAAACCCAACTGGCAGGGGAAAAGTGTAAAATCGCCTATTAAATAATCAGAAATCACACAACTTAAAATATATGATCTGTGAGTTTCTACTCTTTTTATACAGTAGGCTGTCATTTCAAACTTTACTTTCTCAAATACACAAAGCAATAAGAAAAAGTATAGTTCAATGTTGAACAACTGGAAGGTGTGAATAACACACTGATAATAGTTCGTGTTGAATGACTGCAACTTTGCAAATACAAACTTAGCAGGACCGTACAGAACACACAAAAACTTACTCTTGGCTTGTAAAGACTTAGCAAGCCTAGTTATTTCCTAGGACCTAGCTATTCCCTTCAGGAGTTGGTGAGGACAAAAGAGAGCTAAAAGGAGACTGAAGACTGAACTGACATTCATCGGGGGGGGGGGACAGAAACACAACTCAGATGGGACGATTATGTTCCTAATTGTGTTCTGCTGGATTTGAAAACGTACAACACTTTAATTACATAATCACCATCACAACTTTAGGAGCAGGGTGGCGACTGTGTGTCTGTAGGCTTGTTTTAATGTTAAATAAGGTTTTTTCAGAGATAAAGTCACTTTCCATAGAGTTTTCATGTAAACTCGTCTACCGGCTTTATTACTCGCGCAGTAGAAGTGGTAGCAGCTCTAGTAATTATGTCACTATAGCTAGTAGACGTAGTGGTAGAAGTAGGACAAACTGTGCTAGTAAATGTGCCTTCAGACATGCTTACTGCACTGGTTGTGGCTGGCTTGCTGGCAAATAGGTGTTTGCATGTAGGGCAGAGGTGCATACAGCTGATATTTCCCTTCTGACATCACTTGGTTCATCCTGACAGACACCGACTGGGACTGCTGACCAGGGTGTTCCCTCTGATTTCTCCTTAGGGATCAGAGAGGATTACAATCAGTGGAGATGTAAGGCTACGTTAGGCACCGTTAGATTAGATGATCAAATGAGAGTTTCCCCCGAGCTGCCACTGTTTACTACCTCTTATCTTAGAGAGCATCATTCTTTTATTCCTTTACTAGTTATACAATGGCTCCATTGTCTAAACAGAAAATGAAACCAATCATCCAAGCATAATGACTCAACCAGAGCTTGTGAGGCAATTTTCTATTTCTCCTCAGTACTTCCTCTGCCTTAATTTACTGAGAAATGAGAAGTGGCAGGGGATAGTTTGCAATCACGTGTCATTTCCTGTTTTAAAAAATGGACTACAAGCACCGGCATAAGGTGGCTCCCTCTGCTGGTCAAAACAACTAGCTAATAAACCCTCATTTATTTGTTAGCCAAAAACTTTAACAAAGCTAGCTAACAGTTGCCCTGTTTGTTTAAGCTAAGTGTAGCTGCCGTTAGCTGTTGCATAATAACAATTAACACTATTTTTTTTTTTAAATGGATAATCTCGATCAAGAGACGTGATCTAAAACTGTTATTTTAACAAATGCTAGCTAGTGCCCGGTCTAAGTTAAGTCTCAGTCTAAGTTAGACGGACGCTCTTTTAATTAGCTAGTAGCTACCAGGCTAATATTCGTCAACAGTTGACTTATTTCAACCAGCATTGTAACGTTACTCACCTTCAGTTGTGCAACTTGATGAGTGTTAACGACGATCAGAATAAAAAGGTTAAAAATAGACTGATAAATTGCTAGAAATCGTGTTTGTATTTGCTGTTATTTAGAATATTAGCTAGCCCTTATTTGGACGTTAGGCCGTCATTTTTTCAACGATTCTGATTGGTTGATTTTTCTTCGATCCTTCCTGCTCAGTGAGCGCAATGCTAAGCATTCGCTTAAGATTGTTGTAAACTTCCGTGATTAGAAAAATACATAAACCACACAGATCATTATTTGCAAACAACTTTAAGTTTCTTTGTTGATATTTCTCTCCCATAACTGTGACTTCTGTGTCAATTTATGGTGAATTTTGCAAAAGTATCAAATGACACAGAAAACTTAAACTGCTGCTTGATTATGTAAACTAGGTGTATGACAACCGCTGTGGCAAAGTGTTTGCCCTCTAATCAGAGCAGAAATAAAACACCGACAGAAAGCCCGTGGTTGTATTTTAATACTCAATTCCTAAGAGGTTTCCGTAGTTCTAGGCGATACCATGGATATATGGGTGTTCTCATGACTTAGGTCTGTGTGGCTTTGGTGTTATTTTCATCAGTAATTGTGGTTATAGAAACACTCTTTAAAATAAAAAAATCTCAAAGACGCCGTACCATAATAAATAGTGAACCTTCTGAACGACTACTGTACGCTTTTTCATGATGCACCCCCATTCAACAGAATGGTATAATCCAAGAGATAGGGAAGACCTGTAAGTGAGACAAATCAAGCCTGTGACAGCGGAGAAACTTGAGTTTTATTACAAATAAATACTGAACAGAGGTACGTACTATTCAAAAGTCCACGCTTGACCTCTGTAACCTGTTTTGTTTAACAACAGTACCATGTTTTGCCGAGCTGTCAGCACAAATGTGGGGAAATTGCAAAGAAGATGACCATTTGCTAGCGATAGCTGAGCTATCGTTAGCTTCCTGCTAGCTGACTAGCCGCTAACTGATGCCTCAACACTGTTGGGACCAGAGCAGGAAGAAGTAGCATGCTAGCTAGCCGTTTAGCTAGCCATCCTATTTTGGGATTGGCATTCCGCTAGCTAGTAACCTTAACTTAGCTGCCTTTATCATGACTGCAAGAAGACTGTCTAACGTTAACAGTTTATTTTGAATGACGGACACCGGCATATATGAATTGGTCAACGCTAGCGAGAAAAACTGCATGATGATGTTGCAATGTTGTGCCTGACGTGAAATCAACTGGTATGAATGACGAGAAACATCATAGGGCCTAGCTTCTCCCACTGGCAGGTAATCTGCGATTCTTATGGCACAGGTATACAAGTTTGTGTGTTATTATATGCAGCAGTCTCGCCTGGTAAATGCACGGCTACCTTCTTATTGATACGCGGTGGTTACCCCAGTGTGTTTACTGTTGATGAACGTTAGTGCTTCGGCCATGGACAATGTTTGTCTCATCTGTTGCTACCATAGTAATGTGAGCAGCTGTTTCGAAGCAGGCTGTTTATCATTAGACTCATTCCTATTAGTGTGTAATGTTTACATCGCCCTATATCATGACATCTGTGAAATGCAGGCAATCCTGATGAATGCTGTTTTCAGGATCCTTAGGATCATGATGGATGTTGGAAAATAATGACAACAAAGTTTGACAGTTTTATAATTACTATGTATTTGGTGTCACATGTCTCATAAAAACGTCTTTTTTTTAATTATTATTATTATTAGCATTATGCTCACTGTCAGCTTGCCAAGGTTACCCATGGCATCCCCTTGTGTTGCAATTGTTTCATAGCTACAAATCCACAGCTATGTTATCCATTCACTTAGGGAATATTCTGTCTGCTTTCACAGTCCAAACTTTAGTACAGGCAGGTGGATGAGAGAATAGATAATAGATAAACTGGAACTAAGAGCCAAGCAATTTATTTAACTCTTCACCCTGCAATTTATTTACTCACTTCTGTATTCATGTGTTTCTTTGTTTCTATCAGACTTAAAGAGAAGCCGTACAATGTCCTTAAAGCCGCGGGTGGTGGATTTTGACGAGACATGGAACAAGCTACTGACGACAATCAAGGCTGTTGTGATGCTCGACTATGTGGAGAGAGCCACTTGGAATGATCGCTTCTCGTATCCCTGTGCCAGCTTGCTCTATATTGAAATTTAAATTAAACCACTTTTTTTTTTTTAATAACCTTTATGGATTTATGGACGGAAAGTCACGCAGCTGCTCAGCAGAGTAAAGTAGTTGCCAGCTTGCAAAGAGCTTGATGTCTTTGACTTTTAACGCCAAATAAAGTTAATACAGATAGGCACTAATAGATGGCGAATCTACCCATCAGTTTTTCAAGAAGTTGGAATATGTCATATGTTAAATGTCAGTGTGAAATGAAGAAGTTTGAAGTTTGTTCAGGCTGAGGCTGTGCATTTATTATTTGTAGGGAATACACTAACAAGCAAAGTATTACACGAGTACCACATATTTAGTAATTGTACATTTACATTCGTACTTAGAGGAATCATGTTTGTCCTCATTATTTTCCTGAATTCTGACACCAGTGACATTTATGCCTTGTGCGTCGCGTACCCAGAGCCTTTGGGTGAAAGATTATACACAGAGACCAAGGTGTTCCTTGAGAATCATGTTCGGCAGCTGTACAAGGTAAACAATCACAAAAGCCCTCTAGCGGCTGGCAAAGAATAAATGTGCAGAGTGCATTTTCTCTTATTTTTTGTATTTCTTTTCCTAACATTTGTCATGCTTGTGTGTGTGTGTGTGTTTTTAGAAAGTCCTGGAATCAGAGGAGAAGGTTTTAGTGATGTACCACAGATACTGGGATGAGTACAGCAAAGGAGCTGACTACATGGATTGCTTATACAGGTAACGTTGCTGCTTTTTATCTCCCGAGTATATGATATCACCACGCTGATCTTCATTTGGTGCCGTCTTTTTTTGTCCTCCGCTGTATTAAGTTTTTCAGAAACAAAGAGCACAATTTGCAAAATTTTACAGTGCCATGTTCTTTTTTTTTTTTTTTATCAGTCTGAAGTCCAAGTATATGATAACACCTTGAATTTGCACTTGTGTTAAAATGGTTTGCTAGATTGTTTTGTTTGTCTCTTTGAAATGTTTTTCAAGTGCAAATGAATGACATGTCTGTACTCAGCTTGCTCTTGGCACTTGCCGTGTGGTGTGTTCAAGTACAACTGTTAACAAAAGGTGTGAGCCAAAGCAGGTGTCTGTCTTAGTCAGCGCTGGTTCTTTAAAGATAGCTCCGTGCATCATTGTCCTTTTTAGCTGCGCAGTGCACTAATTCTATCACAAGCTACAATATTCAAGCCTACAGTTATTGTGCGCCCCAAAATATTACCTTGAGAAGCACAGTGTGAAGTGCCAATGGGCATTTGGTGTGTCTGGATTCATTTTAAATCAATACTCCCTGAGAGAGCTTTCAGATCTATTTTTATGTGTACTTCCCATCAGACTGTCTGTGCATGCATATGCCTTTTGTAATTTATTATGTCTCCACGAGCAAGAGAAAGGGAGGCTCTTGGCTTCAGTGGTTACATAGTAGTGTCAGTTCCTAATATAGAAGAAGGTCGCTTTTTATCCTCAGCCGATGTGCATAAACACATGTATATCATTAGATAGTAGAGGTTGGATTGTGTGCCAGCTGAATCAAAACAGACTGTCACACATTTAATCACAAGTCTGCTCTCCTGGTTACACTAGCAGGCACTTGATGCCGGTGTTTTGTGCTCGTCAAAGCTTGACTGCATGACAGAAATCAGACTGAGCGTGTCTGCTATAACCCTGGTAGTGGGAGACGGCACAGTTGTGAAAACTGCATCATTTAAGGTGGACTGAGTCAGCCAACATAGATAATCTCGATGAGACAGCCACCAAAATGTGACTTTGAGTGTGTCTGGTAGCTGCCCTGCTGCTGACTTTACTCCCTGCCTCCTTTGAGAAATGCTGAAACACACGTTCAGTGTATGTATGTGAATCGTGTGGGCTGTAAAACCAAAAAAAGGTGCTAAAGTGCTCCGTAGAGCTGCAGACGTGGATGATATCATTCTCAGTGACGTTAGTGCTTAGATCAACTTCTTTCACTTCACACAAATTAATTACATTCAAAATTCCCACTGCATTAATCAAAAGTAATGCACGATTAAGAAGGCATGCCTAATTTGTTTTTGTATGCATGTATGTTTCTGTTAATATTATCGGAGTAATTGGAATCTCTCAGTCTGTTATTAATCGATCTCTCAAACAGATTTGAATAACCTGCATTTGACCAGTTGTTTTTGATAATGTTGGGTCTAAAAGCAAGAATGCAACTCCTATGCAGTGTCTATTTGGTAGCCACTCCGTGCTACCAGAGCCATGAAGTTGGCTGAAAAAGAATACTACATCTATACACTGCAGCTGCGGTATTGATTAACCCTTCATTGCCTGGAATGCCAGAGGAAACCACGTGCAATCTAATCTAACCTAATCTGTAGAGCTCCCCAAAGTAGTAGCCTTTTATCTACCGTATAAAAAGAACAATTCGAAATCAACCAAGTCTTGTGTGAACATGGATAGTCTTGCTATGATATTTATACTCATATTAACACCTGTCTGTAGCTTATTGATTGGCCAGGAATCCTGGACGTTCTTGGCTGTCATTGGCTAACCTGACACTAGCTACAGAGGGAGTGAATGACCTTTAAGGGTAACCATGAGGGAAGTGTTTCCCAAACCTTGTTCTGGGAGCCTACTGCCCTGCGTGTTTTAGATGTTTCCCTGCTCCAACACGCTTAATTCAAGTGAACGAGTCATTATCAGGCCTGTGCAGAGCTTGATGACGAGCTGATCATTGGAATCAGCATTAGGATAACGAAAGAATGACCGTCTCCCACCGCCTCCATGAGTGAACTCACTGACCTTGCGACTGATTGACCGTAGAAGTGTTGTTGCATACGTGTTTCTGGAGAGACACACACACACGAGACACTACATGACATCTCCTCAAAGTCCACTTGATGTAATTATATTCAGCATACTGACCTCCTGTCCCACTTTATTCAGGTATCTCAACACTCAGTTCATCAAGAAGAACAAACTGACAGAAGCAGACCTGCAGTACGGCTACGGGGGAGTGGACATGAATGAGCCCCTCATGGAGATTGGAGAGGTATTGGCTGATTTTCTCGCTGATTTTCCTGCACATCAACTCATCCATGTCCCGGTAGGATTACTGGGTAAAAGTAAGGAGAGCACATGCACAGATAGATTGACAGACTAGTGGGATTCAGCCTCTGAGAACCAGTACCCATGTTAGGGGTTCACCTTACACCACCCTCCCTCCATGACGTACTCTGATGATCTTCTCACACTACTCTGATACACTGTCTTGTCATTTGTCTCCGCAGTTGGCTCTAGATATGTGGAGGAAGCTAATGATCGAGCCCCTGCAGGCTGTCCTGATCCGGATGTTGCTGAATGAAATCAAAAAGTATGTTTATCTCTGAAATGTACCTTGTGTCATAAAGAGGATATCTGTGTCTTTCTGCTAGTAGAGATACAAGAATAGCATATGTAGTCCTGTTATTCTGATCTATACAGTAACCCGTTCAGCATTATTGTAATGCCTGATATTCAGTCTTTCACACTGTTAATATCTGGATTCAGACCTTAGCTATACAAAAATGAGACCTAACACCATGTTTATTGTGTCTTACAGTGATCGCTGTGGTGAGAACCCAAACCAGAAGGTAATCCACGGGGTCATCAACTCCTTTGTTCATGTTGAACAGTACAAGAAGAAGTTTCCGCTAAAGGTGAGACAACAAATGAAGAACAAGATAAAGAATTATTTGTGTTGTGTTTTTATATGTAATCTGCCACCCGTCTGTTCAGTTACTGTTGATAATATCAACAATGTGGTCAAAATGTCCTTGTGTACTATTTTGCGTGTTTTGTCCTGATCACATGCCTGATTACCAGGTAGAGTTTTACTCATTGCTGTACACCATCCCCAAGTTGTGCAGTAGGCCTTCATGTAGGTGTGCGTATGTCCATGTATACAAAATCTAACGCTGGTCACACTGTCTTCCTGTGTTGCAGTTTTATCAGGAAATCTTCGAAGGGCCATTTCTTACCAAAACGGGAGAGTATTACAAACAGGAAGCCTCCAATCTACTGCAAGAGTCCAACTGCTCACAGTATATGGAGAAGGTAGGATAGTTGGACAGATAATGTGTGAATGCTCTGTTATGTTTAGATTGCTATAGCACTGTTCTAGCCTTGTTTAGGGTTTTTTGTGTTCTGCATGGATTTAAGAAACCAACACAGCTCAGCTGCTTTGATAGTGGTTGGAGTTGAGTTTATGCACTGCTGCGGGTTTGTGTGTGAGTGTGTGTGTGTGTGAGTGTGCGAGTGTGCAAGTGTGTACACCAGCATCTAGCAGATGAGTGTACATTTACCAGAAGTGTGTATCAACTGTCAGGTCACGTCTGTCTGGTGACATAATAGTTTCAATATGACCATTAGCTCTACTATTAACCCTCCAAGGCTGAGATCACTGACTGCTGGGCAACTTCAGCTGCCATAATATCCCTATCTCTCTCTCTCCCTCTCCCTCCCTCCGTCTCACTCCCGTTCATTCATTCATTCCGGCAATAATCAGATTTCTCTGATAGATTTATCCCTGCAGCCTGTAAACAGGATCATCATTAAAGCTTTACCAGGCATTAGGGCGATGTGTGGGTATGACTGTGACAGAGCAGCAAGAGCAGTGCAGTGCAGCCCCCTCTTGTCTGGATGGGTTCAGTCACAGTTGTTTATCTGACCCAGTTTATTTTTCAGTTTTTTCCTCTTTCTTCCTTAGTTTTTCTTACTAACGTGTGCCAGGTGAATGTGCTCAAAACTATAAGGAGAAAAATCAGAAAGATGTCAAGTGCCCTGTCACTAAAGAGTGGCGTTCCAGGCAATATGTTCCACATAGGTAGTTAGTTAAGGTTTTCTCACTTTACAGTATTTACTGGAGGCAGACTTGCAAAGTTTGGGTCACCTAAAATTGTGCAAATGCCAAGAATATTGTGTTGTCAGCTAAAGAAATAAATGGATCTAGTAATTGGGTCAGTTTCGTTTTATTAACTTGTGTTCCACTACTTGCATTGGTCACAGTCACATATATAATCAGTTGCCAGTTTATTAGGTCCACTTAGCTAAACTAATGCTGTCTAATCCAACAGCCTTACAATAAATCCTCTGTTTGTGAGGGTTATACTGTTCAGTTTGTGTTGAATCTGTTTCAGAGAGGTGTACAGAACTGTATGGTTGTTTTGGAAGATGTAGTTTGAGCTGTACTGCATTATGTAGACAGGTGTTTCTGTTACGTAGCCTGCTGCCATTATTATAAAGGAACATTACAATTTACATTTTTGCGCGGGTTTGTTGTATTAAACTGCATTCGTTTTAGCTTGGTGTTCCTGATAAACTGGCAAATGATGTATGCCAACTCTTTGGGTAATACAGATAAGTGGTAATACGATATGTATTATCACAGTGTAACTGATTGCTTTGAAAAACGTGTTGTTAAAATCATATGTTTGACTTTTTGAAACCAGCAGATGCATTGTAATCACTGATTTTTTTTTTCTGGGTTTGACGTCTGCCTCCAGGTTTTGGGGCGATTGAAAGACGAAGAGATGAGATGTCGGAAGTACTTGCACCCCAGCTCCTATGCCAAAGTCATCCACGAATGCCAGCAGAGGATGGTAGCAGATCATCTGCAGTTCCTGCACGGGGAGTGCCAGAGCATTATTCGGCAGGAGAAGAGAGAGGGTCAGCCGTCCACTGTCATTAATGCATGGATCTATTTTTGCACAAAGTCTAATTTTAAACGTAGCGTGGCGGAGTCCACACATCGAGCTGTGGCAGAAGGCTCAAACTGTGTGTCCTGTGGTCTTGTTTTGTCCAGACATGGCCAACATGTACACCCTGTTGCGGGCCGTGGCCAACGGGCTACCCCACATGATCCAGGAGCTGCAGGTCCATATCCACAACGAGGGCATCCGAGGCACCAGTAACCTCTCTCAGGAAAACGTTAGTACTACTGTACCGTGTGTGTGTGTGTGTGTGTGTGTGTGTGTGTGTCTGTGCATACACACCTGCACTTTGACACTGAGTGGATTTTCAAGCTGTTGTTAGACTGTCGTAAAAATGTCATTTTTGTCTGTTAACTTCAGCTGCACATAATTTGTCTTTTGATGCAACTTTCTGGTCCCCTCTGACTTCTCTAGATGCCAACCCTGTTTGTGGAGTCAGTGCTGGAGGTTCACAGTAAATTTGTCCAGCTCATAAACACAGTTCTAAATGGGGATCAGCACTTCATGAGTGCACTCGATAAGGTACGAAACTTCAGACTCAGAAGCTAGATGGCAAAAGTTAGGTTTTCCCCAGTGTACTTTCTGTAACTCCAAAGTTCTGAATGTGTTAAAAGTAAAATAAGGTACGTGTGTTAATGTGTTTTTCACCATTCAAACAAATGTGTTCATTTGATATTCTGTTCTGTTTTGTTCTGATGTTTCTCAGGCCTTGACGTCTGTGGTGAATTTCAGAGAGCCCAAGTCCATCTGTAAAGCCCCCGAACTGGTGAGAACACACACACACACACACACACACACACACTCACATGTTATTACACAGTGCACTGACCAGGTCATGTCCCTCCTGGTGTCTCTGTCCAGCTGGCGAAATACTGTGACAATCTTCTGAAAAAGTCTGCAAAGGGAATGACGGAGAATGAGGTGGAAGACAAGCTAACAAGCTTCATCACAGTGTTCAAGTACATAGACGACAAGGACATCTTTCAAAAGGTGACCTGGAATATAACAAAAACACAAATGTTTCAGTTATTTGGCTCAAATATCTTGTGACATTTTGATGTGCAAGCCTTTACAAGGAGAGGGGGGGGTTGTGCTTAAATTTGTTCAAGAAGAAGAGGAAGTAGTGTGTCCATTTTTAGTGTCCTTAATAGTCCCACAACACTCAGTTTTTTAATAAACTTTGTTCAAAGCTCTCTTCTTCAAGTCTTGTTTTGTTGTTTTCCACAGTTTTATGCCAGAATGCTAGCAAAGCGGTTAATACACGGTTTATCATTGTCAATGGACTCAGAAGAAGCCATGATCAACAAGCTAAAGGTAATCCAAAGCTGAACATCATTAAAGTGTGTGACTCTGCTAGTGGCTCATCTAGTCAGAGGTGGAAGCAGCCCATCAGACACATGACACACTCTCACACTTCACTTTTTCCTTCTTTATTACCCCTCCGTTCCCATTTCTACAGCAAGCCTGCGGCTACGAGTTCACGAGCAAACTCCACAGAATGTACACAGACATGAGCGTGAGCGCCGACCTCAACAACAAGTTCAACAATTTCATCAAGACTCAGGAGACGGTGGTGGACCTGGGCATCAGCTTCCAGATTTATGTTTTACAGGTGACACTCACACCATCTGAGATTGTTGTTACAAGATGATTACGTTGCCAATCGTGTCACTGTATTCACCAGGCTTTTGTCAGACAGCTTTTGTCCCCCACGTTTTCAGCAGCAGTGTGTAACGTTGTGGTATGTGCCATGTGGTTGCAGGCTGGAGCCTGGCCTCTCACACACGTCCCCTCCTCCACATTCGCCATCCCCCAAGAGCTAGAGAAGAGTGTGCAGATGGTGAGTTGACTCGAAGCCGAGTCGTCGGTTCGCATTGATTAAAGGAGCACAATTCAAAATGATTTCTGTCTTCACCTCCTTTTGCAGTTTGAGTTGTTCTATAATCAGCACTTCAGTGGGAGGAAGTTGACCTGGCTGCACTATCTCTGCACGGGTAGCGCAAACACACGCGTCCGCTATTCAAAGCCGAATTATGTAAGATTTGCTAGCTGGTTCCATTTTCTGTGCCAGCATTCACCTGTGTCCCTTCACCTCACACAGGCGAGGTGAAGATGAACTACCTGTCCAAGCCCTACGTTGCCATGGTGACCACATACCAGATGGCTGTGCTGCTGGCCTTCAACAACAGCCAGACGGTGACCTACAAGGAGCTGCAGGACGGCACCCAGATGAACGAGAAGGAGCTACAGAAGACCATCAAGTCCTTGCTGGACGTCAAGATGCTCAACCACGACTCGCAAAAGGTTCGAGCTCACGAGCCACACGTCAATCCCACAACTGAGCCTGTGTTGGTTGGCATGGCGCTCTGCCTCCTACCCACCCCTACCCACCCAGTCCATGACCACCTCCATAACTTTATTTCAGACATGTGGAAAAGCAATGACCATCTCAACATTTGAATCTTCCCCTCTGCTCACAGGAGGAGATTGAAACCGAGTCCACGTTTTCACTAAATATGAGTTTCACTAGTAAAAGGACGAAGTTCAAGATCACAACGTCGATGCAGAAAGACACACCACAGGTTAGACAAACGCTTTTCCTTCCTGCTCCTTCTCAGTCCTTTCTCAAGCTCTGCTGTTCCCACCCCCCCCCCCACCCCCTCTGTTGTTTGATATCTAAACACGCGTCACATGTCTGTCTGGCGATTAGGAGATGGAGCAGACGAGGAGCGCCGTCGACGAGGACCGCAAAATGTATTTACAAGCTGCTATAGTGAGAATCATGAAGGCCCGCAAGGTGCTCCGACACAACGCCCTCATCCAGGAGGTGGGTGGAACAACACCTATCAGCCGCTGTCTTCATTACTTGAGAGGTCGATGGAAACAGATGAGGAAATAGCTTGTGCACGCATATTCAGAATATACACATACTGCAGATATCATTTCAGAGTCGGGAGACGTGTGTGTGTGTGTGTGTGTGTGTTTTGTTGCACCCCCGTCCGTAACATTGGATGATCTGTTTGATCCCTGTTTTTGTGCAGGTCATCAATCAGTCCAAAGCCAGGTTCAACCCAAGTATCAGCATGATCAAGAAGTGCATCGAGGTGCTCATCGACAAGCAGTACATCGAGCGCAGCCAGACCTCGGCAGACGAATACAGCTACGTCGCGTAGGCGGACGAGCCGAGCCGAGCCGAGCCAGGGAGCGCTTACACACACACACACACACACACACTCACACACACTCTCGCCTGTGCGACTGACCGGCGGATGCAGGTTTAAAACATGGGGGAAAAAAACAAAAAAACAAAACAGACTCATTCATCCATTTAGGTTTTGGACTGTCGCTGTCTGCTGTGATTCTGTGCGGTGACTTTAGGCAGGACTGGTGCCTCCATCTTCGAAAACAAGAAAGGTCATCGTGTCACATGAGACAGCCGGCTAACACCGCCACCCGTGAGACCCTCCTCCCGACCCCTCCCACCTTCTGATTTTAAGCTGTTTACAACATCACCAGTGCCACGCACCTGTGCGTCAAACGACAAAAAGATAATGCCTATAGCTGTTCGAGAGGAAAGAGCCGATAAACATATTAGTCGACCGAAAAACAAAGGAAAAAAAGAAAAAACCAGGGGGGGGAAAGCGTTAGTTGTGACATCAATGACACATTGGTGGCTACACATTTAAAAAAAAAAAACAAAAAAAACATGCTTTCTTTTCTCACGTTTGCAGTTGTTGTGTGTTTATTTTTCTTTCTTTGTTAAATGTACTGAATTTAGGAAAAATATTGTAATAAAACTGGTATACTGACTATTGTATCTACTTTCAAATGTAAAGAGAAAAATGAGGTGACAAACATGATCCTGCTGCTTGTCAAATAAATAAATAAAAACACTGAAAGGTTTTATGTAAGGATCTGTCAGACGTCTCCATTTGTCAGTGAACGTGTCCTTTCTGTGGCCATAGAGCAGGCGCTTCTCCCTCCAACGGGCTGTGTGAGGAGCTTGAAGGACTCGATGCCACCACAGCTCTGACGGGAAGAGGACCGGAAAACACCGAGGCTTATGAGAACAGGCACATGGGGACACTGAAACTACAAACGACGGATCTGTTCTGCATTTGCTTTGAGGCTACTGGAAAACACTGAAACTCATTTCTGAGTCAGATTCCTGGTGACATCAGCACAGCGCCGCAGCTGGACCGCTGAATCTCACCCCGTCCATCAGTTTTGGTAGAAAAGTAGAGAGCATCAGACAAGAGCCACTTTTCACAGCTGACACTTTGACTCAGTGTGAAGCTCAGAACAATGGCTTGGTTGTGTTCTAAAGTCCCAGCAGGCCGTGACAGTAGGAAGCAGCTGGATGGAAGGGAGCCATCATTAATTAGATCAGTTACACCTGTGATTTGTTCATTTGTTCACTGACATTTTTCTAAAAGTAAAGTGCTGATCACACTCTTGGATGAAGGACAAACCAGTAAGTTTGTGAGCAGGATGATGCTGAAAACCACTAAATGTTGAGCCAACATCATGAAGGGACACTTAAAAAACCTTGAAGAAACTTGAAGCAGCGTTCTTTGTCAGTAAGCTTCAAACTATGGTGCACATTAGATCCAGTAAAGATGTCAGTGGGTTAAAGGATGCAGATTCACTAAAAGACCAACTGAGTGTGAACAAACTTTGAAGTTGCGTTGTATGAATGGCAACTTAACATGTGCGAGCTCCTGGCCAGCTGCTGCTCTGTCAGCTGTCCGTGGGTCTGTCCGTGGTGCTGTCAGCTGTCCGTGGGTCTGTCATCTGTCCGTGGTGCTGTCAGTGGATCTGTCATCTGTCCGTGGTGCTGTCAGTGGATCTGTCAGCTGTCCGTGGTGCTGTCAGTGGATCTGTCAGCTGTCCGTGGATCAGTCAGCTGTCCGTGGTGCTGTCAGCTGTCCATGGATCTGTCAGCTGTCCGTGGATCAGTCAGCTGTCAGTGGATCAGTCAGCTGTCCGTCGATCTGTCAGCTGTCCGTGGATCAGTCAGCTGTCCGTGGGTCTGTCAGCTGTCCGTGGATCAGTCAGCTGTCCGTGGTGCTGTCAGCTGTCCGTGGGTCTGTCAGCTGTCCGTGGATAGCGATGTTTTACATGCATCGAGTATGTAAACCATTGATCTTATAGGAAAGAAGAAAACACTAATACCTTCTATTTTAGTATCCTGATCTGATCCCAGCTCAGTGTAACGGGACAGACCTCGTGGCGCAACGGTAGCGCGTCTGACTCCAGATCAGAAGGTTGCGTGTTCAAATCACGTCGGGGTCATGTGTCTACTTTTGTAATTTCCTTGTGAATATGACCAATATTGATACAGAACAAATACAGATATATATATAACCATACCTGGGGGGATCTACTGGACAGGTGATTATAATAACACCACACACAGCTGTGATAAAGGCTTTTCACCAGTGCACCTAAACACAACGACACTTTGAGTGGCAGTGGGTCCTCGTTCACAGTTCACACACAGCACCTTAGCTACCACCCCATTTCAGACTAGACGTGATGATGTTTGGAGGGGGACTGAACCTTTACAGCCAACAAGCCTTTGACTCTGACAGGATTTAAACACTCATCCTTCTGATCTGGAGTCAGACGCACGTCCGTCGCCCCACAAGGTCACACACAGCGGCCTTCTTGGTCTCCTCACACGTGTCCGCTCTGCATTTAACCCTCTTATTTTAAAGTATACATCTTCATCTATTTGTCAGTGCCCCCGTGCAGATGGATGGATTCTTCCGGTTGTTAATATCGTTGAACTTTTCTGCTGTTTGTCTTCAGGAGCCACACAGGGAGGAAACGAGACAAAGGCCAGATGAGACGAGCAGAGAGGAAAGGACAAAGTGTATTCCTCTGAATCTAAAAAAGATAAATATACATGCGTTCTATTCTACTCTCATCAATAATCATCTGTGTAGGACTGAACTTTATCTGTTGTTTTTCTCTACCAGTCCTCTTTATTAGATGAAGGCCAGTTTGTCTCCTTGCTGATGTTGTTTGTCCACCATTGTCTCCACTTTTCGGAGAGGAGAAGAGGAAGAAACAAGACAAAGACAATGTGTGTGTGCACGTTTGTTCACAATAACGTGGCTTCATTCTTTTCATTATGATCATGTCTATCTTTATGTGTGTGTGTACACTGTTGCCCATAAAGTTGCAATCAAATGTTTTTTTTTACCTCTTCTCATGAAATGATTGTGACAGTGTGATGTATTCTTGATAAATAAAGTTTATATCTTCTCAACTTTATTGATCAAACTCTTCCAAACATATCACAGTGAAACTTAAACTACTTGTGTTTCTACTTATTGTTTCACTTTGTGTGCTTATTTAATACTTTATTTTTATTTTCTATTCTTCTTTCAGTCTGGAACAGGCGCTCCGAACATTTCACTGCACATTATACTGTGTACAACTGTGTGTGTGACAGATGAAGGTCTTATCTTATCTCATGTTCCGTCTCCATACACTCAGAGGAGACGTTACAGTGTGTGTGTGCATGGACAGTCATATGGATGTAAACTGATTACACTCTCAACACTTCAGCCAGTGTATCTGCAGGTCACGGTGATATCCATAGCTACTGCTTATGATGAATCACACAGTTCTTTTTTTTTAATGACAACGACCTTTAGTGTCAAATGGATAATAATTCCCTGTCGCATCACTGCAATATGTGTGAATTAAATGAAACATACTCACAGAAGCATTTCACTCTTACAGAACTCAGTGCAGTGTTTGGTGTTTCCAAGGGAATTAGGGTCTAAATATAGTTCATCTAACTCCTCTTAACTCTCTATACTTTAAGACTTTCCGCTTTCTATCCTTTATAACGTCAGAATTTGGTCAGCTATCACTGAGGAGCACTCACAGTAAGCAGACTGACAGTCTTTCTTGCCCTCTAGTGGGTGTTCTTTGTACAATATTGTGGACGGAGGAACAGCAAGCCACACTATCACACATTACAGTGAATGCATCTTTTTTATTAAACAGTAACGATTTGAACCCTTTAATGGCTGAACCATGAAATAATTGCCAGACAATTCAAATTTTTTTTGAAACTGGAACAAATTACAAAAAATTACAAAATTACAAAAAAAAAAAAAAATCTTAATTTGTATTATTTTTGCGACATCTTTGCATTTTTGTGCAATTTATTGCTCACAGTTTGTTTCTCTGAAACAAATACAAACATATAAAACAGATAAAACACAAAAAACACACCAAAAAAATAGCACACGGATGATGTGGAGGTCTCAAAAGCTCCTGTTGCACATATGATCCACTTGGCATTAAAGGGTTAATTATATACCATCACACACGTGTGGCAGCCCGCTGGGCCACATGCATGTAACACACACCAACAGCTGTTCCCAGGGCTGTTCTTGTTAAAATAAGTTCATGTCAGAAGTGGGATTCGAACCCACGCCTCCAGGGGAGACTGCGACCTGAACGCAGCGCCTTAGACCGCTCGGCCATCCTGACTGTATGATACCAGTGCAGAGTGGTGATTCTGACGAATATTATTGATGAATATATTGAAAATTGACCGCACTCTCGTTTCCCTTCCACTTCACTTCCACCTGACTCTGTCCGGCTTCCGTCAGAAATGTGCCTCGGTACCTCTGGTAGGATTTGAAGCTTTAACCAGAGTGGGTGTGATCGGCTCCACAGCCAGAACACTAGACAGAGTGTTTATTCAGCCTGAAGGAATAGAAGGCATACTCTGACACCAAGTTTTCCAAAAATGTAAAAAATATAAAAAAATATATATATTAATGCTGTTGTAGGTGCAGAAACAAAAGAATGAATCTTTTCTTCTGAACATTGTCCAACAAGTTTTGAAAACCGGTTGTCAGATACAGAAGTATATACAGTATATAGTTAATATGCAGTTACAGGACAATGGATATCGTGACCTGTTTAATCTTATTTAAAAAGGAGGTGAAAGGCACCCCCCCCACAGAGAACACTGCCCTCGCTCGTCTCCTCCCACGGTGCAAACAGCTGTGTTTCTGAAGGAAATCTCCAGAAATCAGTTCTTGTCAGCTTTTACAAGAGGAGCAGCAGTGGAAACATCCCAGACTGGAGTGGAATGTGCACAGCTCAGGACAGGAGGACTGACGGGCTGCTGTCAGAAACTCTTCATGTACTCGTGCCTCCAAGGAACTGAGATAGACAACAGCTTAGGTACAGTCAGGTGTTCTTCTCTGTCAAAGGCCTTACGGTGCAGAAGCTCACAAATGCTGCTGCTTGTAATGATTTTCCTCTTTTGAGATGGCAACGTAAGAAGCCCCTTTGAAATACTTCCTAATTGTCTTCATCCCAATAATGATAACTGATTGTATAGGGGAGCCGTCTGGGCCTTCAAGCATTCAGTGAAGGCTAGGAAAAAGAATTGAAAGTATTGTAGAACTGTGTGGGTCCCTACCTAGGGTTTGGGCAGAAGAAAAATTAGTTCTGACAAACAAAGATCATTTCATCCAGTGGCCAGAGGTGGAAGAAAAGGTTTGGGGAAAAAGGCCAAAGTGTTCTTGCTCTTCTGTTTCAAATGGTCTTTGCAGTGTTGCTCCACTAGATGGACCTCTCAGCCAGTGTTCGATGGGGGTTTCATGAAGAGAAAGTCTACAGGTTTTAAAATGCAGACATTTAAGAGAACTTCTGCTAATAACAAATCGAGGATGACCCTGGAGGCGTGGGTTTGAATCCCACTTGGACAACTCTCTTTTAAACACTTATTCCTTTTATATTCATCTTAAAGCTAACAGGCTTTAGGAGTTTTAGTTTAGTAGCTTATTATAACTTTTCTAATGAATTTTTGCACACAACAAGGACACTTACACTGGATGTGCATTGGAATGATTACATCCATCCATTGTCTACGCCGCTTGTCCCTGAGGGTCGCCGGGGGGGCCGGAGCTAGTCAATTACAGGGCCAACACATAATGACAGACCACGACTCACACTGACACACATCTTTGGGCAATTTAGAGTCGCCAACTAGCCTAACCTGGATGTCTTTGGACTGTGGGGAGAACATGCGAGCTCAGAAAGGTTCAAAGTTCAAAGCACAGACCTGCCGGACAGTGTTAACCACTGCAGCGCCCAGGAATGATTGCAATGATGACGATTTACAGTTTTTATTTGAACGACAATGAAGTCAACATCCAAAATATGCGTACAGTACATCCACAAGTATGGCAGCGCTGGGGCAGGGCAGGACTAACCCAGCAGTAGGGCCAAACTTATGGCTGACAATTAACAAGCAAGTCCATTTCTGTTTCCACTCAAAATGACCAGTATTGAGCATTATCGGGGTGGAGGGGGGGGCTGTTCACACATTCCATATATTTATACAAGGACTAGCTATACTAGGATTACCAAGCAGCAGCCAAATATCATGTGCACAACAGAACGTTTTCATTTGAAATGATGAATTGGTGTTTTGCGGTTGGACTGCGTGGGGACAGAGAAGTTGCACGCAGAACAGCAGCTGGCAGCGTTTGTAAATCTATGAAATCCGAGCGCTAAGGCTGCTCTAACACCATTCTCAGTTTTCACAGCACACACTGGGCCCAATCCCTACAAACCCAGCAATTAAAGGCTCTGAGCTTAATCCTAACAAAGACGATTCCTGGAGAGACGAGCGGGTGCAGTGCGCTGGCGGCCCTGCAGATGGGGCCTGTCGGCTTTCAGAGAACTCTGTTCAGACACCACAGTGCTGGTCAGTGAAGGAGACGGTACATGGAAATAACATTTAGCTAAAAATAACTAGTTTATCATTAGTTTTTTTGTTTTTTTTGGAGGGGGGGTCTACCACTTAAAGCCACGAACAGATCCTGTGCTGTTTGTTTTGACGGCTTAGCTGCTTAAAGTCTTACTTCATCTTTCATCGCCTGGTGCATTAGTCAGAGTCAGACTGTGGGGGTTATATCGCCTTGAGGCATTAACAGTTTATCATAAAATGACGGTGCTGTATTAACAAACACTAATGGGCGTCATAAAGGAAACCTCAAGTTTTCCCACTGTTTGGGGAAACGCGTATGCTTTTCTACTGCTTTCAGACTTAAGATGACCTGCAGAAATGTTCAGAGTGATTTAAACTGCTTTTAAACTGCAGTATCTGTGACTGGGCCGGTTTGTCAGTGTCAACTTATTACTGTATCCTCACATGCAGATGGACACGACACTGCATGTTGGAGAGAAATAATGTGAGTACACAGAAAGCAGATTATAAAACCCTATCTAATCTACCCCCCTACAGTCTCGATGTTAAACATTGATTTGTTAGGTTTTGTGTTTTTATCCTAAAATCATGACGTGATATCTATATTAGCAGCCTTCACTCTGGCTGCTGTCCAAGTGTTTCCCTTTGCATGCTCTGTACTTGCACCTGGTGTTCTGCCTTGTATCTGCCTGGAAAAAATGCAACTTCCTACATCAAACCGAGACATAACAGTAATTCACGATTCTTAACTTTTCCCCACCCAGCTAACAGCAAAGTCTACATGCTCAATAACGATATGTTACACAAGGTTTAATTTGATTTTTTTTTTTACATTTACTATACTGTACTGTAGTCCCATTTTTTTTGGAGTATTTTAACTTACTATACATCAATACAACCCTTACATCCTAAATTTTAATAATATGTATAGATTCATGCCTATACTAATTAAATACATTGCCAAAAAGGGCAGTAAACCACAAAAAAAATGAAAATCGTTTGTTTTCTTTTTTTACACATATTTTCCTAAATAGAGAAATTCAGAGCAATAAACAACAACAACAACAAAAAAATCGTTTTTACTGCCTTGAAAAGAAAAGAAAAGTTTGGGAAAGAAATGTTTCTTTCGCGGGTTTCCGGGAGAGGCGGAAGTGGAATTACCGTAATGACACCATATTGGCTGTAAAGCCCAATGTCTCATCTTTCAGAAACTGTTGTTATTTTTCCGATGGCACAAATTGTGAGCGAATTACGGTAATACAAAGAGCGCTTGCACACTCGGCCCGCCGGCGGCCCGTAGGTCTTAATAGAGGTTTAAAGAAAGGTGGTGTCAGAGGGCTGTGGCTAGGCTGTGGATTCCACGTGTGTGTGTGTGTGTGTGTGTGTGTGTGTGTGTGTGTGTGTGTGTGTATGAGAGAGAATGAATCAACGGTATGTGACTTGTTGAATTCTCCAGTGGTGAGGCAAGGCTGCGGTGACAGAGGGATGTGTCAGGAATGACCTCCTTCGCTCCTGGGAGCATGTCGGAGCACGTCCAACATGGAAATAACACCTCTCTGTCCGCTGCCACACACACACACACACACACACACACACACACACACACACACACACACACACACACACACAGATGTAGATATCCACTTGTTTCGTTTATCATGTCTGCATCAGAACAAGGCTGCTAATGTCTAGATGAAGTAGTCCAACAGTTGCATACGTACAGAAGTGTATGTTCTCTCACCTTTAGACCTCATTATGTTTAAATATTCACATTGGTTGGATGTCTAACCGCATAAATCACACTGAACATCAAAAGTTTTGTTTCTCTTAGTTCCCTGAACATGGTGCATTTATTTCTTAGGTTCATCTCCTCCATGTGAACAGAGCAGTGGGCCTTCCTCTGACCTTAGGCAGTGATTGTGTTGCAGTGTGCCACACACCACCACACATTTCCACCACTGTCTTGCTCCTCCTCCCTGCATTCCTGATGTGCAGTGGACATATGGCAACCCAGGCCTGGGAATCTTACTATAGTAAATAAGTGACCTGGTTTCCTGTGTGTGTGTGTGTGTGTGTGTGTGTGTGTGTGAGGGGGGGCACTGTAACAAGCTCTCAAGCTAAAGGTCCATTTGGATTCTGTATTTGGACATTTGGACACAGACACCGACAAAATAAATTCAACTGCATGAGGATTTCATCTTTTTTTTTTTTTTTCAAATGCTGACAGATAAATAAATGAAATAAGAAATGAAATGTGTTTATGCAAACATTTGTATGAATGTTTCAAGAATTCCAGCGCTGGTTTCCAATGAACACACATGCAGCTCATAATCATGGACACAGATGAAGCTTGGTGATGTCACTAAAGTGTCCTTACTTCACTATGCAGGGGACTGTTTGTCTTCAAGTTAAGAAATGAACTGCATGAGAGTGGGAGACCGTGTCAGAGCTGCTGTTGCCAAACGGCAAACCCCAAAGAGATGAGAGGACGTCCACCGAAGCATGAACCATCAGTAAAAACCAGCCTCTGGTGTGCACTGTTGACCCTGACGTGATTTGAACACGCAGCCTTCTGATCTGGAGTCAGACGCGCTACCGTTGCGCCACAAGGTCACAGTGACACCATCATAATGAAGTCTAAAGGAACTCTGATCTCTTCTAATGTTACATTCCACCAGAGGAAACAACTTTTAGTATCAGCAACATATATGAGCTTTTAACCTCTAAACTCGCTTATAAACTAGATATTATAGTTTGGAGCAGCGATCTTCCATCTCGCACTTTGTCCATGTTCGTTCATTTGGACTTCATTTGATCATAAAGAATAAGAGCTGCAGGGAGTGAGTGAAGCTCCACAGAAAGGCTGCAAAGCTTTTATCAGTAAAGTGGGTCATATCCTCAGCCCCGAGGTGGGCTCCTCATCTTGCGTTGCAGTTCAATAATTTAGGCATAAATCAGGTAATGCTTTGCTATCAGGGGCACAAGTCATCTGATTGTTGTCCTCCTGCTCGCTCAGTTTGTGTTCGGGTGGAACTTCAACATCTGTTTGCGCGCATCGTGTGCTGAATCATTCGAGGAGTCACAGATCAACTCCAACTGTGGTGGCGGCATGCGTAACAGTTGCTGCAACAGACCTGCATCACTGTTTTTAGCAGACTTACTGAACCACGACCCCAAAAACTCTGGGATCTCAGATCTGATAAGATATTGTCTGACTGTTTGGCAGGTAGAAATGCACTCAGGACAGACTTCACATCTGTCCTTACTGGATCACGTGCAGCGCCAGGCCTTGTTGTAATTATTCAGCAGACCTCTGGTGATTTGAAGTATTCTTCAGGCCACAGGACACGTCTCAAATAAGGATATTACCCTCAGTCTTGCAGGTTCACCATGATTTGAAGGACTTCTGGCAGAACCAGACTGTAGTTCTGGAGTTTAGATTACAGCCACTGATTATACTGACAATAAAATGTGGTTTAAAGTAATTTCTTTTTAAATATAATATTATAATATCTAGCCTACCAATCACCATGACTACATGAACTCAAGATAAATCTATTCGTTTTAGATCACTTCCTTCACACCACACTGGTGCGCACTTACGCAACGTCTTTTGAAAACAAAGCAGAGGAAACACAAAGTGAATTTCCATGAGTTCGTTCCAGCTCCAACCTGCATTTGTGTCGGTCGGTGCTGGAAACATTCTCGGTGCCTGCTCTGACATGTGGGCGCACTAGCAGCCCTTCCAGTTGTGCGCTCTCTCTCTCGCTAGAGCGGCTTCGCGTTGGGAACTTTGTGTGAGTAAGTGAGTCAGCGCGGCACAGGGCAGGACGCCACCCAGCTGGATCCAATGCGGGGCTTCTCTCTGGTCCTCCGAAGGACACAGGGCGCGCAGACAGCCACGACCTCTTCGCTGCAACAGGGGGATTTAGTTTGTGACACACGCGCGCCGGGGATGGTTTTTGTCCCTTTGACGCGGCTTTTTCCTCTTTGGAATTAACGCAGCGGAGGAGAAATGAAAGTGACGGTGTGTTTCGGCAGGACAAGGGTGGTCGTTCCGTGTGGAGATGGGAATAGTAAAGTCCACACTCTCATCGAACAGGCGGCCCTGAGGTACAAGAAGGCGATCGCAAAGGTAAACCCCCCCCCCCTCTCAAGTGTGCTTTTGTAACGCTTCGCTCCGAGTGCGCGGAGCGGCGCGCTGCGTCCTCTCTGGAGCCTCAACATGGCGCATTTCACGGGCGGAGAGAGAGGGAGAGAGTCGGCAAACTGCAGGAGGGGACACTCAGGGGTCCCTGGTGGAGGGGGGGGGGGCGCACTCAGTGAAGGGGCCAACCTTTAACTGTTGTATTAGACGAGTTGCTCAGGTGTCTCGGCTGCTCACTATTTTGTCCACATCTAAAAAAGTTGTGAACCCTGGAGCTTTCTGTCCTCTGCTACTGACTGTCAGCTTGTCCATGATGAAGTTCAGTAAATGCTCTCCACATGTGTAGCAGAGGAAGAGGAGTGCTTGTGTTAATGCAGTGACTGTGATGATGAAACAGGAACATAATAACCTACTCTGTGTGTAGGTGTGTGTGTGTGTGTGTGTGTGGGGGGGGGGGGGGGGTAAGGCCACAGTTTAAAATGTCAAAGTAAAATATTTGTATAAGCAAACAACAAATAAAACTGCATTTACACAGGCCAGTGCATTAAAGCATGGTGAGCCGGCTACTACATGCACTACGTATATTTAGAGGAATATTAGTTATTCCTGAGATAAAATGCCATTTTCAGAAGTGTCACTTCACCGTGAGACACCGAAGACACTTTTTAATCTGTGTTCATGTCTCAGTATCAGAAGGCAGTTGATCAGAAAGAGGTAGCAGGCCACTGGAATGACTCCCCCTCCACAGACGGAGGAATCCCGCTCTGCACTCGGTGCTCTTTGCAATTACATGCTGACAAAAAGTTCTTAAGTTCATCCAAGTCCCATCTATTAAATGACGGAACGCATGACTGTGTGAAACTCCTTGGCCAAATTTGAAGGAGGCCTGACTAGGACACTGATTGCTTTTCCCTTTGTGGGTTTCTAGTGGCTGCACTTTAAAGCCCATTAAATGACTAATGAACAAATTAAAGTTTGGTTCTGTCTCCATGGTCACTGACGGCACTCTCTCCTCACTGCCAGTGGGTGGCATTTACCATTGGAGTCGCGTTAATGCTGCAGTTCCTGCTCGAGGGCTTGGAATACCTTGGTGAACCCATTTGCCAAGTTATTTCTTCTTCTGTGCTTTAGCTTTGGAAAATCTACAATCTTAAGTGTCTTAGAGAGAAGGACTTCCAGTAACCGTTAAGACACATTTCAGAGAGATCCAGAGTGAGAGTGCAGTAAAAGCAGATATGGATTTGATAGAGGAAAATGTTTTTTTTTCCCCCTCAGCACGCTCTTGGAGATGCAGTGTTTCACTTCACGCCTGCACGCTCAGCTCCGTAGTGACAAATAAAAAGAGGAATACTAACTGTTGAGACTGTGCAGTAGATTTCACCACTGAAGGCAAACAGCAACGAAGTGGGTCAACGTTAACACTCATTCTTGAAGAGCACTTCCTCCTTAGATACACACTATTAATCGCATGCACACACCCACGCGCATTCACTCCTCTGTTTACCAGTGCTTGATGGCTTTCCATGGTTCAGCAGAATGGAGGCGACTGGTCCATCGATCCATGCGGTGGCACTGTAAATGTAGAGGTGTCGGCTTCTCTGGAGGACACTTGGCTCCGGTTCAACACTTGCTGCTGTATCACAGGCCCAGCGCAGACCTTTGGACTACAGGAAGATGGAATCACACATGGGTCACTCGAGTTTTTATAAGATTCCTGTAGCTGACAGCAGTGCAGGATTGTTTTAGCCCAGTTTTTTGTAGCTACGTTTAGAGTGTAACAGAAGCCACGAGCCTAAAGGTCATAATACAAAATTGCATCTCATGGCACACTATGTATTTGAAAACAACAAAAACAGATTTTATGTTTATTGTTTGTCGTGAAAAAAGTACATGAGTCGTATATAACTCGTTCGAGACAGAAATCAGCGTGGATGATCCGGCTTTAGCATGAAGCACAGAGGACCAGAGGAAAGTGAAATAGGCACCTGCCACAGTTCAGGAGCTTCAGATTGCAAAGACACACTCTGTAAGTGGTATACAGGATCACATCTGTGTGGGATATGAGCAGCATGCCAGTTGTCACAAATAGTTGATGCAGTGGAGACTCAAATGCCTCTCTGAATGCAGCCTAATGTGCTCTATTGGGTCGCTGTTACACCTGCGGTTTGGCTGATTTTGTCAGGACCAAGGAACCCCAGCCAGGGGAGGGGAGGAACAAGTAACACACATGATTTTATTTTTTTTTTAAGGAACAAGTGCTTTTTCAAACTGTACTTTTAGTCTTTACTCAATTATAGTTTTAAACTAGTAATCTTCATTTGCCATTTATACCTTTGCTACACCTAGTCTGCTCTAAATGTGAGGATATAGGGGGGAGGCCTTTACTGCAGATGTTGCCAGCTGCTTGGTAGAAAGAGAGGCAGCTTCCAGTGACGATCCCTGGCCACATCTGGCCACTTCTTCGTAGTTGTTGTCTTTTTCATTGTTTTCCACTGGCCTGCATGCCCTAAAATATGAATCACTAAATTAAAATGTAAAGTAACTTGTGCTTTGAGCAATTTATGACCAATGTCCTTTTTTTTTTTTTTACTTTTACTTGAGTATAAATTATTGATGCTCTACCCACCACTGAACCCCCGCCAACCCAACCAAATGCACGAGGCTTCATTTGGACCAAACAGGTTTGGCGTGAAAGCCCTTTTGGAGGAAATCAGGACTGCTCTCGTGACATCACATTTACTTCTTGGTTTATCTAATTCATGCGGAGACAAACTGGGCACTTCCTGCTCGAGAGCTCAAAAACTCATTTCTTTTGACAACTACTTCATGCGTGCCTCACCTCCACCTTCCTCAGCTGTGCTTACAGGTGATCTGATCACATGTCTTCATCTATTTCTTACTTGCACATGAGCCATCTTGGGCTACAAAGACGTTTGCCACATATACTGTTATCGTACTTATCTGATGCTTTTTTTTTTACTCTTGTGGCCTGTGCTCTCAGTTGCCTGTAATGTTAGTGATCGGGGGAAATTAGATCGCTTCTCCCCTCTGACTGAGCTGAGCGCTTTCACTGTGTCGCAAGCTGTTCCGGTCCGCCTGATCTTCTGTGGGGGCTCTTGAGGCGTTTGTCACAGTCTCAGAAGGACCAGGAAGCACGGATCAATCACCCACTCAAGCATCATTAGCTTCAGAGTCAATGCGGCCCACAGTATGCACAGTCATGAATGTTGAAGCTGCCTATCCTGCCTTCTGTCGCCACGGCGTTTGTTTTTAGCACTTGACTACTAAGTATTCACCACATTTAGATCTTATTTTATGTGTTTTTCTGTTGGCCTGCAAAACATCATGTGGACGTGACCTCTCACAGTCTGGTTTCTCTCACAGTCTGGTCCAGTGTCAGAGACACACAACTAAACAAAACTCAAACGTTCAGTCACGGAATCCATAATTTGTGGCTCTAACTTTTTGAGGAGCTGCGTCACTAGATCCTCTGATTTTCCCTCAATTACTGAACTTAACTGTAGGCTAAAGCTGTGAAGCACATAATTGCCATTTTTCCTCCCAAAAAGTTCCACAGGTTTAGCCGTGCAGACATGTCACAGCAAAGTCAATCTGTTGAGATACACAATATCCATATCTGCCTATTGTACACACGCATGTGATGTGAATCACAAAATGATAAGGGCTGACTATAATAACTGTGATGAAAATAACTTTTAAATCAAGAAGGTAACTCTTGGAATAGTAGCAGTTCTACACATCTCTAAGAAATATTGAAGGCTTTAGCACTGTTATTGTCACCACACCACTCCTCAGCGCTGCTCGGAACTACAAGCCCTCTTCAAACAACACCACAGAATATAGCAAGCTGAAATCCCTTATTAAGTAGCTGCTAATGCACATCAGAGGTGTTTTTCTGGCATCTCCAGAGACGGAACTGGCAATGCTGTTATTTAGAAAGTTGTAACTTCTTATTTTGCATCTAAATGCAATGATCTTGTTTCCGAATGCACTGCTTCAAACACCACTTGTCCGTGCTGGGGGATCACCATTCTCTACTAAAAGGACAACTGTAGTTTTTAATTGCCCGCTATGCTCAGGTAAGGGCCTAACAGCCAGTGTCGTTATACTGAAACGCACCACAAAGGGAAAGTGGGAAGTGGCGCCGGAGGGGTTGTCAGTGCTCATTTGCTCAATGGACTCAGCTCAATGCTTATGTAATAGAGAGGAGCTGCTGTATGTGAGCAGGAATATTGCAGTAGTGGAAGATAATTGGGGGATTATCATGTGAGTGGACTGTGCTAGGCTGCGCTGTGTAGGCCCTGCACGGTGATGGAATGCAATGTGATTGGTGGTAACTGAGTAAGAGCTGGTCTATGGTTCAACTGTGGTCAAGCAGCAGTGATGCTTTAAGAATTAATTCTACCACAGCAGGGAACAAAGCAGGAAAAGAAAAGAAATGTGGACTCGGTAACCTCTCTTCCTCTTGTTGTAGTCTCCTCTTGATTTTCTTCAATTCCCTCTCTCAGTTTTTCCTCTCTTCTCGTATCTTGAGCTCTTTTTTCTTTTCTTTTTTTTCTCTCCAGCTGGTCAAAAACAGTGTTGTCCTCCAGCCGACTGAGCGTCGTCCCTACTTTTGTGCCAACTCCTTCCTTCCAGGGAAACTGTTGCTCGCTCATGTTTGAGTAAAAGATCACTCTCCCGCTGCTCCGGAAGTCACGAGCAGAAGTTTGCATCCAAGCATCCAGAAGAGATGCTCAGTAGGCAGTAGACTGCTGTCTAGTCTGTTGAGCTCTAACGCACAGGTGTACACAATCTGTCTTGCTTTTAAAACTAACACGTGAAAGTGGAAAAGAATTTCAGGTGCTAAATGTAATGTAATGTAACTCTACAGCAATAATAGAACATGCAGTCGTGTTTACAGGAAGCTGATTGCACGGTGCAAAATAGCCTGTAATTTCACATGGAGGCTGGTAACAGCATGTTTAGAGGAGTGTATAGTAGTGACAGTAACTGGAGAAGCAATCCAGTGGTTAAATACCAGTCTAAAATTTGAAAGAGAGATCTTAAAGAACTGCTTCAGTGTAAGTATAGCTCAGTCAGTGTAGAAACATACACAGTACAGTCCATAAGTAGCTGGACAGTCATGCGATTTTTTTGCTATTTCGGTGCTCAACTGAAAACAAAGCAAGATGATCACTGGGATGTTCGTGACTGTCAAAGGCAGCCACTTGAACTTGCAGCAACCCCAAGCAAGAAGTGATTCTGGCTACAGCACAGGCCTGACAGAGCGTCAACAGGGCGGATATCAAGTGTCTGTCTGATATCTGTGGGTTGGAGGCTTCTGTCCCACACTGAAAGGAATCTGTAACCAAATATTAAATACGATTGATTGTGTTACAGTTTATGTAGCGTAATCCAATTCAAATTTGGGCAGTGAAGTACCAAAAAAGTATAGATGTGCTACGCTGTTCATCCATTATAGACACATATGCCCTCATTTTTTGTCTTTGCTTCATTTGAAAACCATGACAAAGACAAAACGAGAAAAACAGTCTGAAAAATACAGAAATACAAAGGACACCATTGTAGGTACCACAGACGTCGGTCTACATTTGTGTGGCTTTGCATGTGGGTCAGTGTGAAGGAGAATTTGAGAGCTCTTCTGTACAACCTGTTTGGCTGACTCACTAAATGAGCGTCTGGCGAGGTTCCCTGCTCACGTGAACGGCACCGAGGACAATGACACTACACCGAGTCCCTTATCTTTCCTAAACAGCAGGTCAGGGTAAAAGCTGAGATGACTTCAGGGCATCCCCACTGGCTAGCGTGCGTGTCTCAGGTGTACACGCCGGTGCCGATATGTGGAATGCATATGGTAGGCAGGGCACATGCATGCATGCACGCAAAGACTGACTGGAGAGCGAAACGTCAGCTACTCTGAAAGCACTGAAAGCACTGAGCTTGAGTGTGGCAGACAAAGCTGGGAGGATTTCTGGCAGTAGCTGCTAAACACAGAATGCTAGCAGGCCTCGTGCCATAATGGTAAGTGCCAAAGTGTGGGTATGCCACGGCCATGCCAAGCCATGGAGTGACTGGTTTTCCATCCTACGTTGGGGCATTCAGGGTCAGGGTCAGTCTCCGTTTCCCCTGCTGCTGTGGTTTGAGAATTTTTTTTTTTGTTGTTGCTTTTTTTTGCTTTTTCCACTTCCACAGAAATTCTTTTTGGTGTCAAATCATTTACAGATTTTAGCAGACTTCCAGAGGCACATGGGGGAATTTGCGTATGCGTATGCAGGACATGTTGTATATGTAGTCATCTGCGTGCGCATGTGTTCCTCAACTCACGTGTCCCATTCAGACGTAGCACAGCCTGACCACGTTTTCCTATCCCCAGCCACAGCCTTGTGATGGCGGGGACTCCGTTTTGTTATCTTAACTCCACTGGTTCTGATAATCTGGCTAATCATTAGCCTGAACTGTAGAGGCGAGACAATAGAAGCAATGCACTGCACTTAGACATGTGTTTTTGCTGTGCATAGCTTCAGGAATGTTAGACTTCAGAGCGTCCGAAATGCCCTGATGTTCCTGTTTATTCAAGATAGCGATTGCTTGCTGTTGTGGCAGGAGATATCACGACATGAAGAGACAAATATTGGGCAGATTTACACCAGATTTGACCATCCAGGTGAATAAAGAGGAAATCTTGATCGGAGGCTTGGTTAAGACTGAGCTCAGGAGGACGTTTCTTCTCTTTAGGGATGATTTAATTGCTGATATTCCATTTTCCGTATGCCGAAGGTGATGTGTGTTTTTTCAAATCTTAACCCTGACATTACTTAAACATGCAACCTTGTCCTCCTGCAACATGCAACTCCTATCTGGAATCAAATATGCTGCCAACTTCACGGCATTGAAAAATAAAGGAGCGCTCTCATCATCTCATCTCATCTCATCAAGCTATAGTAAGGTCACGGGCTTATTGATGCCGTGCCAAAGAAAAATGCTGTTGAGGTCGACCCTGACATGATTTAAACACCCAAACCTCTGATCTGGAGTCAGACACTTGAGTGTTGTGCCTCAAGGTCAAAATCCTGTCTCTCGTCTTGTGTTTCCCATCTCACTCCATTCCCATTCTTCCTCTTTACACTCTCGTTTCTTATCGCAGATTAGTCACCTGAAGACAGTGGGCATGCTTTGCGGAAGATTAGAATTAAGCTCCTTTTTGACTTGTAGCCGACGGGCCACGTTTGAGATGTAGAGGGAATTCTCCACAGCCAACTGTAACACAGTACAACATGGCAGAATAACTTGTAATCTTTTGCTACACAAAACCCTCCTGCAGCATTTGGTTTTAGAGAAGCTGCTCATTAGAAGTCCTATTGTTTCTTTTGCCAACATTATATATTATTTCCCTGTCTACTTTTCTGCTACATTCAAGAAAATCACTTTATCTTTTCCAGCTTTTAGTAGCTGCCACTACGGCTGTACTGTCAAACCCCCTCTCCATATTCTGATATGTGTGCGGTGGCCAATAATAACCCATATTTGGATGTTTCTTAATGAAAACTTTGAAGTGACAAGATGTTTCATTTGAATTAAATCTGGTCCGACGTTATGAACGGTCCGACATCATGTTTGCTAATGCTGCTAAGATGGAAAAACACTTTTAACCTCCCCAGCACGTTCTTAAAGGCTGTTTGGACAGGTCTACACTTTGCACGTCTGAACGTGGAGTTTCCATTCAGTAATGGTATTGGCTGCTGTGGAACCCACTTTTTTATTCAGAAGAAGCTCCCAAATGTGGCTCTGCGAAAGGGAGAAGCGGTTCCTCAGCTTTTGTAGAAAGTCCAGCTGTAGTTCTACGGCAGAGCTGCTCAGGGGGCAGAAATAATCAAATTGGTTCTCTTGAATGGGTGCAGTCAAGGAAACGTAGTATCGTCCACTGGCAAAGTTGAATGGTTTGAAAAATGTGACTATACAGTCAGCTTGGAAGGTCAGTTAGGTCAGCAACCGTGTTATTTTAGTTAGAAGAAAGAAAGAGAGAGAGACTTTATGATCTGAAGCAGTGGGCTTTAATGTGTCCAAACCAGAAAACAATAAGTGACATCTTTTTGACTCGGCATAGCAACATCTAACTCAGCCACTGAGGTTATTTCTAAAGCTAAGTGGTCTGCGCCAAGAACACAAGGAGCCATTTACATTTGCTTAACCAATCTAAGAAATTTCTATTCATTTATACTATTATATTACATTATTGTTATTTGGTCATCGCAGTGATTTGAAGACCAATTTGAAGCACATTAACTTGCGATCTGCGATTTGACGGCAGCCTTCTGAAATGCTTCGAGCTGTTCCTCTTGTTTTTCTTATCCCACTTCTCTGCGAAGATGATAATTCCTGCCTCCAGCTGGATCCAACTGTGAACAAGTTATTACAAAGGCCAACTATGTGGTTTGCGGTGTTTCGACATGCAGGCCACGCCAGGCCCTCTTGGGTGTGATCCCCTGTTTTGTCAACAGCTTATTTCCATGGCCATGATTGCAGTTACAGAGTAGTAAGTTATTGAAGCACAAGCATGGGGTGTTTGTCAAAGAATTAAAAACAAGACCTTCGGATGGAACACCTGATACTTTTCTTATGAGAAGTTATTTTCTCACAGAGGTATCATGGTCATTTATATTCCCTGTTCTTCCCTGTTACACTCAAGGATATTTAGTTCATAGCACCAGGACAGGGACATGTTTATTTCTTTGGTGCTCCTTTGTGCTGTATATACTCTACATACTGCACAGTGTATATATATTTGAATAAAAAAAAAATATGTTTAGAGTAAAGTTTAGAAAAATGAAAGTTTTGAAAGTCCAAAAGTTTGTGGCTGTAAAGCTGCAATGGACTTACAAAAGAGATTTTGACTTTTCATACCAAGGAAAACACAGGTGGAACTAATTACAATGGGTCTGTTCCAATTCAGTGTATAGGTGAGTAATGGCAGCGAGACAGCACTCACAACACCAGGCCCACAGAATTAGTACACCTAAATGGAATGCAGCCCGCACTAATGTAAAGTGATTGCACCTGTGCGTTCCCTGCTACGACGTGCTGTGAACACAGTGTATAACTTAATTTCTTTTTTCTTTTTTTTTTTTTTGCCACAATGCTGCAGAACAACTTGTAAATGAGCTGACAGACAAGTAGCCGTGACATATTCTTGCAGTGTTAAGTCGCTATGGCTAGCGTGTTAGCCAAACAAGTTTCTATTTCGCATCCGGCGGATATGGAGCGGCGTTAACGTTTGCATTCGCTTGGAGTTATATTTCCGGCTCAGTGTAAGTACGTCATGCACATGTCGTTTTAGCTCTGCTGTTTCACCACTATGGAAAATGAATATGTTAAAATGCTGGTTTGAGCACACAGTTATACAGTTGGGTGAGAATTCTTTGTGTGTTTGTTGCTGTGAGCGACCTCCGTCACACTGCACGTAGGAATTAATTAAATTTTTAGATAATCATTTGAATGTCTACACGTTCTGATGCAGCATGTTCAGTTTGCTGCTTGAACAGTTCTCTTTCAGCGTGTTGTCCTGTTGCTTTTCTTTGACCTCTTTCATTGGTGTAATCTCTCCTTGTACGATTCCCCTGACCTCCACAGGGGTAAAAGGTCAAAAAGGTCTCCATCCATGTCATTCTGAATGCTCCTCTTCATATTGTGTGTGTGATATGTGTTGTATTTTATTGTTGTCACCTTCTGGGGCAGACAATAAAGTCTATCTATTCTATTCTATTCTATTCTATTATATTACATACATAAAACAAAGCATAGTGGTGTTTCTGCACAGGTTCTGCTACATCGTCTAAGCATGGTGCTGTAGTTTAAACTTGAAAAAAGTTCAAATTAAAAGGAGGTTTGGGACGATTGTGTAGCCTCGGTGGACACAGACATGATGCTGCTTGGGTGCAGGCTTCCCCCGGATAACAGTACTCGTGGCAGATGTTCATAAAAAAGCAGAGGTTGAGCTCTCGCCCTCTGGCAGAATGTCATTCTTTGTACACACTGGGTGGGAAAGTACAATAAAAAATAATTGGTTGCAAATTAATTTGTATTTACTGTTGGTAGTAGTTTGGAAGGATTAGACTGACATAAGCGAGCCATGTAAGAAAAAAAGATTGGTATACGCCACCATCAAAGTTGTCCTGAGGCTTCGTCTGTCGTTGGCTTCTGATCCCACTAATGCACTCTGGGTCTTTCAACCCCCGAGCGTGTCTTCTCTTGTGATGGATAAAGTAAATAAACATGGTTGTGTGGCTGCACTAACCCTTTATCAAACACCAGCCAACCTACATTTTGATCATATTAGTAGCTGAGCTTATATGATCATTGTCATTTTGTATGATTTGGTATACTAATGCTAGAAGTTCACTACTATACTAACTACCAGTATAGCAATTATAAACTAAAATACTACAATAACATAATCCGTTGTGACCTGATCCCTGTTTATCAGTGCATCACTGTGTTAAGATTCAATTCCAAGATTTAATTCCGACCTCAATTTTAATTTTAAACTGGGTTTGGCTTTAGGACTTTCTAGCATTCATTATTCAGTCTTCAGTCTTCATTATCAGCATCAGCTTAATATTTCATGCTGTTGATACAGTAGTAATGCAGTTTAAGCGTGATTAACTTCCTGATACTCACAAAAGCCTTGTGCCAAAAAGAGGCAGCCAAGTGTCTTTCAAACAGGCAGAATTATTGATTATTGGCTGAAATCTTTCTCATTAGTCCCCCCCCCCCCACCAGTCTGGAGTTGATTACGTTCTCAAATGCAATCATTCTTGTTCTGTCGAGCTGAGGGCACTTTTTCATTTCCTTTGCCAAATAACTGAATAATCTCTCCTCCCTGTGATACATGCATTGACCTTCCTTTCTATTATTTTACATATGCTGCAAACAAACGTATCTTTCCGAAAAAACACCTGCCGATCAGTGTCTGATACGGGATACCACACTGACACCGAGTATTGAAGATGAATGTACTTTTGTGCATTTATATGAATATTTCTGTTAGGGTTTTTCCAAACATCTGCCCGCTAAAATATCCTCTCGAACATCCAGACAGAGCTGTGAAATGAAAATGGCATGCTCAGGGCTACAGTAGGAAAATAAATCCTTGGTTTTAGAAGGGCTTAGATGTTGGCGGGGCTGTGGGATATTGCAGTCATTTGGACAGATTTATTTTGAATTAAGCCACGCAGTTTGAACAGAGTGATAGGGAAAGTTTTCTGTCGTGCTATTGTGGATTGCGCTCTTTGTGAAGTTAATGAACGCACAGGAAAAGGTTTTGGCTGGTTTTGTGCTCTGGAGCTTAAAGTATTTAAAATCAAAGTTAGGACTTCTCTCTTGTCTGTTCTCAGGGCACTGACTCAAGAGTTTCTGTTGTGGAAATATACTAAAGTAGTCAGGAGTTCAGTGTGGCTTAGCTCTGATGAATGATCTTTTAGATTGGTGTTATTCTCAGTAGAACGTGAGGCCTAATATGGGCCGTTTCTGGTGTGTTCCCATTCAGCAGTCCAAGTACGAGTGAAGCTGATGAGACGGGACCTCTGCTGAAAATCCATGATCTTGTCATACGCACATCCTCTAGTTTTAGTTTGCTGATGCCATTTGTCCTGCTAGTTGTTCCTGTCACACGGAGCGCTGCTGTTTGACCTTGGCTGTAGCTTCCCTGTGCATAAGCCATGAGGACTGCGTCTTCGTTGCTTTTCAACAATGACAATTGCAATTGCAGCCCAAGGCTACCAAGTTCTTCGTTAGGAAAAGTGATTCAAAGATGACTCAGTCTTTTTGTCATGTTGACTGAGACGCATTTGATCTGAATTGACATGTGGCCAGAGAAGCATTCGTAAGATGAACGGATGTTTGTCTGTCTTGTGGACACCTCAAACAGCCTCATCAAGCAAACACAGACACTGATTTGCGGCAAGGACGACTAGAAAGGTTCATATCTGACTGCGGTGGGTTTGGTACTCTGAGAAATGAATGATAATAGTGATTTGATATGGTTTGATTGATAATGTGGCTGGTTGGGTTTATGCTCACTTCTTTCTGCCCGTTAAAGAATCACAGAATCACCTTTATTGGCCAAGTTTGTACAAGCAAACAAGGAATTTGACTCCGGTGAAACTTCTCTCTAAATGTACAGTAAAGACTACTGAGTGCTAAAAAAAGTAAAGAAATAAACTAGAACAATAAAAATAAGAACAATTTTATTAACAAATAAGAACAACAAAGGGGAGTTCTTCCTGCCATTGTTCCCTAATATCATATATGATGCTGCTCATGTGGGGATTCTTGAATCCTTAATTTTGAATTCCTGAATCGTTGGGTCTCTCTCTTAATTTGGTGTAGACCTGCTCTTTATGGAAAGCGTCTTTAGATAACGCTGTTATTGATTGGTGCTATATAAAGATTGATTGATTGACTGATTGATCTCTGGCCTGAATCAAGCCAGCAGCAGTAAAACATCTCAGGGCATCAGATAATTCTTCTCCACCTTGAGCAAAGTTTTTTTTTTTTTCATAAAAACATTATTACTGCTGGCATTTCTGTGCCTTTTTGCATTTGGAGTAAACCAAAGCTTGAACCAAAGGTGCTGATGGCAAGGTGGAATCACCACTGAGCTGTGAGCTCATGGGTCGGCCGGATTGATACACACATTTTCATTTTGAATGTAGTGTGATGCCGTGTTTCTGCAAATGAGTCATAAACTCAGCTCATCTGGTTTTTCATGGCCAACACAGAGATTTTGCTGGTAGAATTTTACTGATGAATATGTTAAGTTGCTGATTTATCCGTGCAGAGTAATTTCCTGCTCAGACATTCTTTCTGGTCACAGAACATGTTGCGGTATGATTAGTTGTTGCTTGGACCATGAAATGGGGTCATTCGGTACAGACTAAGGAAGTTTGGCTGAAGGACTTGGTAACTATTAAAATGTGAAATCAGGGTTGGCCAGAGTGCTTCATGTGTTTGTCCTGATCTTTCGCTGTCGTCAGGATTCATTAAAACACATTTTTCTCCAATAATTACTTTTTAAATTTAACTTATTGAGCTAGTAGAGAATTTTAGTATTTAAAAACGTTGCTACTTGTATCACGCCTGAGGTTTCTGCTGTACATTGTCTCATAGTCCCATATGTCTTATAACAACAATGGAAGTGAGCCTGCTCAGCATGTACTGTCAGTCACCCTCCCCAAAACAGTTGAGACGCTCTTCAGGCTGACTTGGAGATGTCATGGGGAATCGGGGTTTCATTTTTTCCCCCGTTGCTGATAGGGTAAGAGTTGCAGTACATTGTTAACAGATGGCTTTCTGCTCATCTGTTCTCTGAGGCTGTGAGGATGCTGAGTTGCCACTGACAGGCCAGCCATCTCACACCCTATGATTATGGATCAGTAATGCCTGAGGGTAGGAGACAGCCTGCAAATAGCATCTGCTTCCTGCAAACAGATCCCCACATCTCCAAAACATGTACCTAAAAAAAAAAATGCTGGCCAGAATTGATAGCTGATGATTTTGCAGCCTTTGGGTGAAGGAATGGAAATTCACTAACTCCATCAGATTAAAATTCAAACATAAATTCAATATGTTCAACTCTTGTATTGGCAGAATAGAAGAGTGCTGATTCCAAATGCAAAAAAAAAAAAAAAGGTTTCACTATGTTTTGTCTCAACATCCCTGCGATTGTAGAAAGTGACAGTTCCTCTCAGAGCCTACTAGACTTTCCTTGCAGAAGGCTGACTGGCAGAGGGTGTTAGGTATCTTAGATCATATTACAACCACAGAGTCTGCTGACTGGTGTAGCTCTGACAGAGCAAGACCTCTGAGGTGTATGTCCGCATCTACTTGTGTACTAATGAATTTGAATACAAAGCGGGACTGTGTAAACATCTACCACCACATCACATACACTACATCGGTTACACACTGCAAATACCTCAGATTAATCTTTGTTTGTGCTTTGTGTAAATGGCATCCTGGAGAGACCGTGTGGGTGTGTGTGTTTGTACATTTCTCCGTATGTGCTGTCAGGTTCGGGTGAATGATCTGGTTGAGCTGGTTTCTTACTTTTAGCGTCAACCCTCTGTCTGTCAAACAAATAGATTTCCCAACAACCCTAGTGCCCCAAGGCACTTAAACTTTCATCACCTCTTTTCAGTCTATTGCCTGCAGTATTCCCAAGAAACGCTCCAGCATACCCCTTCACTTCTCAGTCGACCCCTGGACAAATTTGAGGTTTTTCTTTAGACGTTCTCTACCTTAAGCTCGACTTTGTAGTCAAGGAGTACATACGCCTTCACCACATATTGATCTTCATGGCAGTCAGATTGGCTAACAATCCCCTACGGAGTGGGCTGTAGCGACGCTGCATCAATCCTGTGCAATCATCAGCTTATTTCAGAAACCTGAGTCTTCAAATTTAAGGGCAAAGAGGTACCTTGGCGTAGATCTCTGGACCATGATATGACTCCAACACGCACCTTCAGATCTGCACACTGCTCTACCTTTACGCTGGAGTCGTCTTTCTTTGGTTGTGTCTGTAAAAAGCTGTGGATTAAAATAGCACGACAAGCACATTTTTTGTTGTTTGGAAGCAAAACTGGTTTTTGAAATGAGAGGTGTTTGGTTTCTGCATTGGCCAGGAATTGATTGAAAAATACACTGCTTTGGTTTGTGTCTGGCAGTACAAGCTCCAGCTCAGAAATAAACACACACCAGCCCGCTTGAGCTCCCTCTGCTTTTAAGTATCTGGCTCAGCCCAGTGCTGTTTCTGCACTGGGTCTGCACCTCTTCATTTTTTTGCAAACAGACTGCACCGGAGTCACGCCACAATTTTACTGCCCACCCTTTCCTCCCCTGCCCTCTTACTCTCACCGCCATCGCCATCATTACCACCATCTCGGAGATGCAAATGGACCCTCAATTCAGGGTTAAACAAGAACATTTTCCCTTTACAGTCGCCCTCCTCGCACATCAAACCTTCAACTCTGATGGCCCTCAAGACAGATTAATGGAGCTCTCCTCCATCACGCCCCGATTTTAATAACAGCAGCCTCATGTAAAGTACATGGCAGAGGGGTGGGGCGGGGCAATGGAGCAGCAAGGGGTTTCAGGCAGTCAAACGGATACGATAACCACATCACCTCGCAGCTCAGATTGAACCGCGGCAGAGTTGGCACGCTGGCAGCTGGTTGGCGCCTTCACTGGCACGCCCGTTGCATCGGTTCAAGAAGCTGTCGCAATATTGTGGTTTGCACTGAAGTCTGCTCGTGTCAAGTCTTTGCACATCATAGAGAGAAGGAGGCGTAAGCAAAACGAGCAAAACGTGGACAACACGCAACGCCGCTGTCATGACGGAGAATGTGGCTATAAAAGTGTGTTCTTCACAGATCTGAGCCCCGCAGGTTATGTTTCAGCTCAGTGGCACCCCGTCTTCACGCACAGCCAAAAGGAATGAGATGTATTGAGGTTGCCTTACGTTACAGTCTTGTTTCAAGCATCAGCAGGTCCTGGAATTAAGAATGTATGTGTGGTGTGTACGTGTGTGTGTGTGTGTGTGTGATCATTTTTACTCTCTCTGCCGTAATTGTGTCCCTAATTTACTCGTCGATAAACACTGAACTCATTAGATTTAACCTCACAGCACAGCCTCCGGTGGTTTCGCTCAACATCTTTTTTTATTCTCTCTCAACGTCCTTCCCCTCTCTTCACCTCCCCTTGTTGTCTACCCTCTTTTATCCCCACCCGTTTTCTTTCTTCTATCGTCCTTGCACACCCTCTCCTGTATTTTGTTCTCTCCTCTCTTTCCCACTTACATCTCGTTTGCTCCTCCTCTATTATCCACATTGTATTAGCTGTCTTTGCACACAGCCCTCTATGTATTGTGAGGCGATGGCGAGCCTTGGGTGACGCTGTTATTATTTTCACACCCACCAATTCACGCTGATCACACATTTGAATTTCAACGCGGAGAGAACATCAGAGAGACTTTGAAAGAGATAAAAGCAGAGAGTGTGACGCTGGATCATGTTGAGACATGAGGGTAAAGTGGTGCAATGCATTCCAAGGTTTTACAGGTTGCACGGTTAGTCCATTAGCAGACAGGAGATGGTAGCATTAAGAGAAGCAGGGAGAAGCAGTGGTGTAGTAGCTGCAGGCATGACATACTCAATATTGTCCACTATTTCACTTTCTTAAACTTGATATTTTCCAGCTGGTGCTCCTGTGGTGGGATGATCAAACCCATGTGAATGCACAATTTCTGTGCCTAACCATAGCGGACCTTTTACATGCAAATCCCCCCCCACCCCTACTCTTTTTTTTTTCCCCCCGCACATCTTGAATGGCACCGCTTCACTCTTCACAGGCACTTCATTAGTTGTGGGTGGGTACCCTGAACGTTAAACATAATGTTATTATGTTTGGAAGACTCCGTTGCTATTGGAAGGGCAGCATGGGAAAGTCTGAAAATTACAAGGTAGAACCCAAGGAAGACCCATTCTGTTTATGAGGTTAGAGATTTACATAGTTTTGGAGGGAACTTTTTTGTTACGCAAGTGAATTGATGGTGTTTCCTGGTTAGTACACTGAGTCAGAGACAGTTATTAATGGGTTTATATCGGTCTAAAGAAGAGATGTGTCTCCGAGTGTGGACAGTAAAATAGTTTTTGTGTTCTTGCAGGGGAGAAAGGGATTAGGGGATCTGTGTCACTCAATCTGACTTCGATAATTCTGCATTCAAGCATTTAGCCACAGCTATGCTGATTAGTTCAGAATAGATATATCGATACAGGAAATTTATTTCAGTGACACTATGCAAGGGAACACGTTTGCACGCTCACATCAGCAGCCCGCCGACACTATGCGTGAGACAGGCATCTCCGTCAGCCGCTGGCTTTGAATGCTGCTTGTGCTGCCAAGCTTCCAGAAAGTGCACAGAAAGCTGCTAAGTGCCGCTAAGTGGCCGTGTGCGTCTCTGTCGAACTCTCTTCTTACAGTTGACACAGGGAGACACAGAGGGAGCTTGTATTCATCTGGAATAAAAGAATCAGGTCAGCTTTTTACATTAGGGGCAAAGTTTCACATCATTTTGAAAAAAGACGTCATAACTGAGATGATTGTCCCATAAAATCGTAACGATCGAAATAAATCTGAGCAGACTCTGTGATGTGTGCTTGTCAAGTTTCACTTCTCACTTTCTCAAACCAAGGCACTCAGTGTTGGCCTCCACCCCAGATTTGAGATCCATATCTGAGAATTATAACATAATTAAATCAGAACTATGAGGGTTTTTTTGGATAGCATGAAACCAACCTGTACAGCCACCTGCGAGTCATTTGCTGAATGTTAACGTTTGTGTTGCCTGCGCTGTGATCCATGATGAATTTCTAAGAGAACCATCTAGAGGTTAATAATGAAAGACAGTATGCTGGGAGTTATCAGCAAACTTTTGGAACCATTAAAATGCACATCTTAAAGGGATAGTCCACATTTTTGAAGTGGGGGTTGTATGAGGCACTCACCGTTTGTTAATGTTGACTTGAGCATTTGGAGAAGCAGACAGGTTTACCAGCAGTGTAGCAGCATCAAAACATATTTTAGCCATCTAAGAGACTATTTTTCCCACTTTACCTGGCCATCAGACAGTCCTTTTCGATGGGGAACTGAAGCTCTTCTTCCAAGCCCCCAGACTCCATTGACAAAAACAGTCATTTCACCTTGCAGAACAAGGGAGTTGGTCTCGTGCTCGCTCACTCTCTTAGTTTGTTTAGTAATATTGTGTGATTTCGATGTCAGTTAGGATCCAAACCAACCTGCTGACACACCAAAGTTACAGAAATTAGACTTGCAACTCCCATGATACCGTTTTTGTCAACTGAGTCTGGTGGCTTTGAAGAGAACGGTGTAATGGCTTCAGTTCCCCTGTCAAAAAAGGGCTGTCTGGTGGCGAGGTGAAATGGTAAAAATATTTGAAATGCAGTGCACACTTAAACACTGATTGTGATTTTATTTGGTTGTCCTTTTGTCGGTGGTGGTCGTCCTCAGCAATACATCGCTTAGCCTCTGTGCTGGTAAATCCTGTCTGCATTATCAATTCTGCTCATCAGTCCCCTTCTCTATCTATTCCCAACGTTGATTCTTGATCAGTTTTCTCTGTGGGGTTATAGTAAGCCTACACAGGTTTTCCGCGACTGTTTTATTGAAAACAAGGCCCGTTTGCCTAGTAACACTTGAATACATTCCAATACTACCTTTTTTTCAAAAGGGGATAAGCTTAAACATACAAATATAAAAGTGGCACAAACATCAACACATTTTCTGCAGAAAAATGAGCATATCTGCTGCTCTGGGAGGATCCTAGATCTCTGGGCTAATGGTGTCTCAGGCTATGGAGAACACCCACTCAAATCTGCTAAACCTGCCCGTAGGGCGCTAATGTTATTATGTTATTAACATAAGATATTTAATTAATGGATGCAGTGCTCAGGGAAGCAGTAGCACTTGTGCACAGAGTATCAAATACGTGGCATTCCTACAATTTGAGCCCATTTTGTGTAGAATGATGTGTCAGCATATTGCTGGTGTTTGCGGCCTTGCTTGAAATTATAATCTTCAGACATTCCAACTAGCACTAGTTCTCATCTTTCTTTGCTCCTTTGTGTTGCAAGTTTACAGCAGTGTAAACACACAAGTGTGTCATTGTTTTGCAACGTTCAACTGTCAGAAAAAGATGCTGGCATCGTTAAAAGGAATTAATAAGCCCAGAGGCATACGATTGTGGATCAGGCAATTTAGAGGAACCGGTTCTCGATTCCCATCACAATCTGACACTTCATTTCGTTGTGTTTTACATTTGAAAACAAACAGTTCCTACTTGATTTTCGACTGATGTTCGACGATAGGTGGCTATTCCATCAGCACAGCCACTGCATGACAGACACATCTCAGAAAGCACAGAAGAGGCCGTGCTGGGAGAGTACGAGATGAGCATAACGTTCGGTTGTACTCAGATGAGGCTCCTCCCAGATAGAAGAAAGAAGCTTAGTCATGTTAAAACCTTGGTGTGCAGCTTTCATCTTTGAAGGCTTTGCTCCATGGCACTGACCTTGACATGATTTGAACATATACAGCCTCTTGATCAGTAGTCAGATGTGCTACTGCTGCATCACAAAACCTTTTTGAAACATCAAAGTAGTCTTTTTTTTCCTGTTGTTTCCATCAGTTTTACCGAAGATTTTACATAATGAATAACATTATGGCAATTTCACTTGATTACCTTCAGTGCATCTTTGGTTTATTGTGCTGAAGTACTGATGTACAGGACAGGATCTCCTGTATCTGCCAGAGGTTTGAATGTTCCCCTCTAAATGTTTAAACATCACACAACCTGCAGATGTAAAAACAGATATTACCCCAACGTGTCGCGCTGCTGGTCTTAATCTCTTTTCGCCTCTTATGGTTTTTTTCTCTTCAGCAAAACTATCAAACACATCCTAACCCTAACACTTTCCATGTCTCACTTTCACCTCCTCCATCTTTCCTCACTGCCATTCTCACGTTACGTTATCCTCTCCCTTTACAATTAACCCACACCAATGTTCACCACTTCAGCCCCGGGTGCTGTTCCTGCGTTGCCTCTTTACATCTCCCCAACTATGAAGCAAACCATCACTCCACCACTCAGAGGGGCTGAACTTTCCATGTTCACCATGCACAATAGAATAGAATAGATAGACTTTATTGTCTGCCCCAGACGGTGACAGAAATTCTCCTTTGACAAGGCTCCAACAATAAAATACAACACATATCACACACACAGATGGCAAGTGTGACATTTGTCCAGGTGCAGATGATGTACATGAAGCTGCACTCTGCTGCGCTGCAAAGAAGACGTGCTTCTATCACTTTGACGCGACTCTCCATTCTGTGCTTTCCTGCATTTACCAGACAGGTTTTAAACGTCAACATAAGAGGTCATGACTGCCCCGATAATGGCCGCCCTCTGTTGTGTGGAGCGCCAGACCTTTTTACGCACATTACACAGTGTGGCTTGCTCGGATGAAAACAAATAGAAAGCAGGCAACTGAAGTGGACCATGCAATGTTTATGTAAAACAAAAAACAAAACAAAAAGTGTATGATTTTACTTTCCTCAACAGTTGAGATAATTCTACAGTTCGTGCTGGGACATGAGCCCTCGCTGTGTGTCAGGTAGGAGTGGTTTCCCTAATGACAAGAACAATGTGGTAAGAGCACAAATGCCTTGATGACGTGTTGTAGATTTGCAGCAGGTTTAGTAAAATTGCAATATTTAAACGCAGCTCCTCTTTACTGTAGCTGCTTATTCTTCGATCATCCCTATCCTTGCAGTGTTGTCCTTTTCATGCTTCTTCAGGCATATTACCGTACGTAGCGAGAGCAGGTACTTCCAGGCTTATTTTCAAATGTGATAGTCCCCACAGGCAAACAGTGTGTCCACTTCAACTTTACTTCAACAATGGACGCTGCTGGACAGCAGGGCTCAGTTTGAAGACATAAACACAGTGCACAAGAAAAAAACTCCTCATTTCAAACGCATCTGGACTTTCTTTCTTCCCCTTATCTTTCTCTTTAGACAGCCTTCTTTCCCGTTGTTTACATCTCATGTATTTTTAAGTCCGTCGCTTCGCTCCGTGGCTCAGACATCAGTGTTTGTGGATTTTTGGATGTTTCCCCTAGTGATCCATTGGAAGGTGGCTTTCTTCAGCTCTCTCCCGCCTCGTCTCTTTATCCGTCTGTGTCTGTGTGTCTTTGTTCCTGGTTCAGAAGTTCAGCAGTTCATGTTCAGGAGTTCCTGTCACAGTGGAAAAGTGTTCACTGTCTTCACAACACTGCCCATCCCATGAGTAGGGTGGGGATTGTTAGTATTTTATCGACACCACCACAGTTATTGATACCGCTTATCAATTCTGTTCTTTCTTGGTACTGTTTTTCATTACTAAATAGTTGCATTTAAAAAATATATATCATTTAAAAATATTTAATAATATAATAATTCAGAAACTGATTTGTCAGCTTGTTCGTAACAATTCGCTGTTGGCTGAGCAAGGCCGCTGTGCTCGTGTTCAACAGAGCGGTTTCAGAGAGAGACCGCAAACAGAGGGGAAGAAAAGTCAGTTTTTTCAAATGTTTATGCGTGGTGAACAGGTGTATTGGCTTTTTACAGTAACAAGCGTAGTTGTCATCAACGCAACACTCATGTTGACAACATATTGACAGCAGTCATTCTTGTTTCAGTCATTCTCACGTCACTATTTTCTACCTAGTGTCCTGTTTCGCTTTGTAACGTGTAGTACATGACTGTACTACTCATTATATGTATCATGCCAAAAGCTTCTACAAAAAGTTTATGTGTTTTTATATAAGCACATTTATTGAGAAAGAAATGACTTCCAGCTGTGGCGTTCAGCGCAATACATAAGTTCACAGCACTGGTCGGCTCATCATTGAGCGCCGCTGCCCGACACCTGATCAGAAGGTTGCTCGGTCCAATCTCATCAGGGTCAAAATTATTTTTAAGGCCTGTTGTGTTCACAGTTAGGAGGAGCATGTAGAAATGGACTTTCACACAAGCAAGTAAAAGGTGTATAAAAGGTGTTTGCTACCTTCAGGTGCCTGTTAAAACCAGCCAGAATAAGCAGAACTAAAAGATGACAGTGGATAAGAGTGGATCTCCAAGCTGCCACACTGCATGCCTACAGTATGAGTCATGCACATCCCTTCTATATATTTACATAGTGGGAAGTGGGGCAGTGTGTGGACTGCGGGTTGGTTGTAATGGGCCACTCCGGATCAAAATTCCAGTGACTTCTTTTATAGAAGCTCAGTGTCCCATTGGTGGCTACCATCGGGGTTCAGGCTCTGCAAATACATTTGTTAGGCCGTGTTGCATCATATCTGGCGTCATGTTGGACACCAATGTAGGAGGTAACAGAGTAAAGTATTAGAGAACTCTTCAGTGGGTACATGAGCTAATTTTGTGCCCAACAGATGTGGTGAACATGGTGCGCTGTCTCAGTGTGCGAGACCAAAGCGTTGCCACTCCCTTGCTGGTCTTTACACTCCTGGGATCTCAGTGTCTGCTCTACATATGTTGTTCTTGGACCTACGGGGATTTACACACACTTCACGTCACCCTAAAATTTACGCCAGGGGTTTTCTCAGTTTTGACTGCCAAATCAGGGCTGCGCAGGAAAAAGCACTCATGAAACCAACCATTTATTACGCCAGAAAGCTTCCCCGGCGGCAGAAAGACAGAGACAGAAATTTTCCATTTTTAGCTGTAGGACCTCACCATATATCACAATAACACACACACACACACACACACACACACACACACACACACACACACACACAGTTCCGTCTAAATGAATACTGATCCTTGCTTGGGTGTGAAGTTTGAGGTGTGTTCTTGTGTAAATCGTATCACGGTCTGTTGCTTCCTCACAAACCATGACACAGCATGACATCACACTCCTGAGATCAGTATGCCAGGGTTTCTGGACTGGACGTGTTCTGCAGGGTCACATTACACAGTCACCAACTGGACTTGCCAACAATATATAGTATTAGTGACAGTGTTCACTTCGGGGTGACTACCTGAGTACTGGTGACATAGGCTAGATCCTTACTGACATTTAACTGTGTCTAAACAATGAAGTCGGTTTTCTTTATTCCCCGGCAAAGTGAAGATCAGTCAGACAATCATCTCTTCATCTCATATTTTGAATTCCAAAACTAGACACCCATCACGAGTGAGCTGCCTCATTTCCTCATCGGGTGAAGTTTACTGTTGTTTCCACAGCTGCTGCTGTTGGTCGTTGGAGTTGCAGTTTGACCATTTGTCAACATGAGCATCGACATTACGTTTCTATTTTAATACACGACACATAACGATGTTTGTTCCGCATTTAGATCCCAGACACCTCCTCCTTCACATACGCAAACACAAATCCTAGAAAACACTCCGTGACCTCTCTCAGCTCCACATCTGCAGTCTGTAAAAGAGCTGTGTGTGTGTGTGGGTGTGTGTGTGTGTGTGTGTGTGTGTCGCGACATCTCCATTGTGGGCTGTCTGTTCTTGGTGATTCACCCTGTGCTCTTTGTTTCTCTTGGCTCATTTAGAGGTCCCATCTGGCAAGCATAACCTCTGAGCTTATGAAATAATAAACAAAAGTGTGCTGAAATTGTGCTGACTGCTGTCTCTTTACGTAGACAAAGAGTGCTCATCCAGTTTTACGGAGCCAGCAGACTTGTTGCTTGCAGGGACTACACCGACTCTCATTTTGTAGCCAATGTTCAGGTACAAACTGGCTAAACTGTCTCTGCATTGCTTGTTGAAAATTACAGGGATTTGTTCCTTTGCTCAATTATTGTTGCGAATGTTGGTGTGGCTCTTTCTTTATAATGTGAAGCTGTGAGAACCAATAACCTCAAAGTGGCACATCTACGAGAGCGTTCATCCACACGTTGGCCTCGTCTTCATGGCTTGATCGAGTTGTCTGTGCACCCTTACTGTTGCACATTGGCACTGATTATTTTCCTTAAATGAACACAAACATTTTTAACTATGTCAAGAGTATTACACACTGGCAATGAAGGGGTTATCACAGGTTCTTTACATTCTGAACTTCTCTGAAACCATACAATAATACACATATTTCTTGTGTCCCAGTCCGGGGCAGAGCAGATGGCCTGGACGGGCTGTCTCCCTCAGGGTCTGACACTAAAATGTTCTCTCAGTAACATGAGACCATCACCCTCTGTCTCCACGGGGTGATTCCCGACAAGCATTGGAAACTGACAGACCGACAGACTTATCAACGCTCTTAAAGAAACTGTCCTTTTGCTTTCTCCTGTCCACTGTGATGTCAGAGGTGAGGGTCAATTAGAGAACTGCATCCCATAGCACAGGAAGTGTGTGTTTTGCAATGGACACTTCAGTGGGGGCAACTGAGACAAATAATGGTACTTCTTACTGCCCCTCGATGCCTGGAAGTTCTTTCTTTACCTTAGTTTCTAAGCATTTGTAATCCATTTGACCACATCCTTAATAACTAAGCAGTTTATACTATAACCATTTGTATGGAATAGGGTGCTCCAAGTATGTTACTTTGCATGTCCTATATTCCCAGGAGGTTTTGATGCCCAGGAAAGCAAATGTGTGTAAGGTGTGTGTGCATGTGCGTGTAAAGCCCTGTTGCTGTTGCTAATGACCGCTTGTCTCAGATGGGATGCAACTGGCTGGCTGCCCAAACAAGCTACCTTGTACACCAGAGTGACTGCTAATAAACATGCTAATAAAATGTGTCTTTGGGATACAAGCCAACATGTTAGCGGTGGCTAAGCTCAAGCGCTGACTGTGAGCTGTCTGCTGCTCACGACGGTCCACTTGATTTAGAAGTCAGTTATGCATACGTGCAGTAACCAAATTTACTAGTTTACTAAACTGGCTAATTTAGGACCACGAGGAAGATCTCATCTTAACAGAACTTGCTTTCAACAATTCATACATGTTGCTTCTCACTTCTCATACAACAAACTCTATTTGTTTTTTCGATTTTTAAGACTGTCATGCCTCTTGATCCCTGGCACATCCTGTCTTTACTCTTTAATTGGCTTAATGATGTCTCATTATGAAACTGCCCGATGAGATCCTCATGTGATAATGTCTCTTTTAATTTGTTAGTGAAACCTTTAGCACAGCAGCAGTTCCAGCTCACGCTGAGCCATGAAGCAGCATGTCTGGCCTGTGCGGGCGGACACACACACACACACACACACACACACACACACACACACAGACACACACACACACACACACACACACACACACACACACACAAGCTGTCCGACCTGCTTTTTTTTTTGTTTAATCCAGCCCAGATGCTCATCTTTCCACATTGTACTTGTAGTCCTGGAGAAACAAGGTTTACGAACTACAAATCCCCTACTCAAGCAGATCACACAGCAGGGGAGATGACTGCAGAGGTTTACTCATGCATACAACTCATCTCTTAGTCAGACACTTAGAAAATCAGGTGCCATTTGTCTAAAAAACGTCTCCGCCTATGACTTATGGTGACAGTGGGATGTTTTCTCTGGCTCTCGCTTCACCCCTCCACAGCAGAATAACACTCTAGAGAAGTGACAGTAGTCTCTGCTCTGGCTCAGAGTGTGTAGGTGTGGCAGATATTTGGAGGGTCTCTGTGTTAAGAGGCTCTGTGTTTGAAAGCCTGGCCTGTATTATCAGCTTGATCCCTTGCTAACCTCTTTGGCACTAATGCTGCCACTCATTTAGTGCATGGCATGAGCCGAGTGATTTATCGTGTGCGTTGTGTATTCGAACGGTGACGGTGAGTCAACCAGCCAGGACGTTTTAAAGTTGAATCTGTAGTTGGCCAACCAACATTGTAGACTTTGCCGTGGTAGGCCGATAAAAGCTGTCTTGAATGCTAACTTCTCCTTTTTAAGTGCTTAAAACTGTATTGAGTGCAGTCCAATTGAGGATGCTGAGCTGATATGAAATTTCAGGCAAGCTCACTTTGTTTCAGGCTTGAAATGTAAGTGGATTTAGATTTATGTAGTGGACGTAGATTGTTTTTTTTTTTTTAACCCAAAGCTTGGTTGAATTATCTGCACGTCTTTCTTTCTTTCAGGGTGGGGTGGATGCGCTTTTCTCTTAGAAAACAAGTTGTAAAGCTTGATGCATGTTTGGTTGCTGCCCAATCACAGTGTCTGTAGCTACTCACTATGTGTGAAAATCTTTTAAACTTAATTACCCACAAGACTATGGAAGTTCTCTCATTGCCATTAAATGTAAAGTTTGAGTGTCCAGTATGGTTTCTTTGCATCATGCTGTGACCTATTGGCATGTATAGACAATAACACGCAGTAGCATCCCAATATGCGTAGAGCTGCGTTATGTGTGTAGCTGGGTGTCATATTTCTCTGCAGGCTACAGTCGTTTGGGCAGACAGGGCATCAATAATGCAGAGATCCTCGAGGTGACTTTGTCTCAGGGGAATACTAGTGTAAGGCTTCTTAAACTTCTTTAGCCCATTACTGTCCACACAGACAGACTTACTAGCCCACAGTTTGAAACTGCGATTTTCCACTATGAAGGAGTTTGTCTGTCAGCGAACTCATCTGTTGGTAGGCCTGAGGAAGGTTTTTATAAACAACCAGGAATTAGCTCAGCAGGGGAATTTTGACTCAGGGAGTTTCTACAGCTTATTAAGAATGATGCAAAAGTGCAGCCAGTCTCTCTAGATTTTGGGGAACAGATCAGTAAATTAGCTGTTTCTATTGAAACTAGTGAGTATGAAGCAAGGCTTGAGCTTGTCATCAACAGCACATTCTTCAGCTGCTGTTGTTTATGAGGTGTGTGTGTGAGTATATGGATGATTATAGCATACACACTCCCACTTCTCAGCCCTCATGACACACTGACGATGTTCTTGATTCAGATGATGAAATACCTCTTACAAAACGTTTGTGTTTCACACAAATGCATAAAAGTGCGGGCTGCACTACATGTGACCTTGCAGCAGTAGTAATAGCAGTAGCCTGCTACTGTCCAACAGCTTATCTGTTTTGCATTTGGTTTACTTTCTCCTGGGAGCAGCAGTGAACATTATGGCAGAGATAAGGAGTTAGGGAGGTGTGTGTGTGTGTGTGTGTGTGTGTGTGTATGCGTACATACACAAGAGAGGCAGAACGCATTTGTGACGTTAGTGTTAACATTTTAAGGAAGACCTTAAACTCTGTAAATCACAGCCGGTATTATGGTGTAGAGTGCAAACTTTAAAAGTTGGAGGTTAAGAGGTTGAACTATTGGGTTGAAGTGGTGATTCACCGGGACGTCTGTACTCCCAGAGGACAGAGGTCACAGCCTAATGGAGTCTAAGCTCTTTGCTCAGACAGTGAAAGTCTGGGGATTGTGGAGTCCTCACTAAAAGATTTTGGTTGTTATCAGTGGATTTTCACAGTTTTCATTATGGACCATTTCATCACATCCTCTCTCATTCAGTCTTCCCAGTAAAGGTTGATGCAGTAAAACCACAATAGCAAATTCTACTACATATGATCTTGAACTATATTACCCCGTCTTAATGACACAATAGTATCAGCTAGTATGAGGCCAGTGATATCTTCATCAGCCCACAGGCACATTGGCTAGAGCGGTGTAGTCCTTTTCAGTGGGAGGCACCTGTTGAGCTACAGCACCTTCCAGCAGAGGCCTGAAGTTTGCCAAAAATACCAGGATGTCCTACTGCATCAGGCCACATTTTCCAACATGTAAGCCTGCATGCTTCTCTGGCTATTCTGACCTCTATGTCACCTCTACGTCTGAGGCCATGGTTCAAGTACCTCGGGGTCTTGCTCATGAGTGAGGGTAAAATGAAGCGTGAGACGGACAGACGGATTGGTGCGGCGTCTGCACTGTACCAGTCCATCGTGGTAAAGAGGGAGCTGAGCCTGAAGGCGAAGCTCTTGATTTACCAGTCGATCTACATTCCGACCCTCACCTATGATCATGAGCTGTGGGTAATGACTAGATAGCAGATACAAGTGGCTGAAATGAGTTTCCTCTGTAGGGTGTCTGGGGTGATGAGCTCGGACATCCGGGTGGAGCTCGCAGTAGCTCGCAGAGAGTAGAGGTGACTAAGGCTTCTGGTCAGGATGCCTCCTGGGTGCCTCCCTTTGGAGGTTTTCCAGGCACGTCCAACTAGGAGGAGACCCCAGGGCAGACCCAGAACCCGTTGGAGGGATTATATATCTCATCTGGCCCTCGTCTGGAGTGCCCATCTTTACCGTTAGTGTTAGCTGATTTGAGACTAGGTAAGGATTTGCATTGATTTGCATGCAAAGTTTTGGTTTGTTTATCTGCTTTAAAACATGAACATGAATTCTTAGGCCTTTGTTTTGGCAGATCTTCCACAAATAATCAGTTCCCCGGCAGCCTCTGGGGTTTTACATTTTAAAATAATAAGTTTCAATAATTTCCTTTTCTAACTGCATAATGTACTGCACTAATTGCACTTCAGCAATGGTTTATAATAATGAAAATATAATAATGAAGACTACAGGGCTTGTTGATGCCATCTCTAGGAGATTACAGACATGATCACATTTTATCTGTCCCATAAGCTGCTGAAAACAAAGTTTTCTCTGCCTCTCTAAATGCTTGTCCCAGTGCTACATAATGAGAAACATGTCTGCGTTGTATTTGCTAAAAACCTCAAGTGTCACTGGCATCTCTCTTTTGCCTTCATTAACATGTGTGTGATGCAAAGGTAATCGACTTTCACCTTCTGCTTATTTATGTGATTAACCTAAACTGATTGTGAAAGCAGCTGCAGTGAGTCAAAAACCCACCTGATCTGGAGTCAGACATCCCACCGTTGGGCCAGAGAGTCCAGCTATGGCCTTGGACGTTTGAGAAGTGAAACGAGCCACTGATATTCCTCCTGTGGGACTGGTGACACTTGCAGGAGCTAATGCAGCGATCATAAAGTCACACAGGCACACGTTATCTCTTTCTCACACACACTTTCTCACACCCTCCTCCCTCCCCCACTTTCCTCCAGGGCATCATTGTTTGTGTGGTCTTTGACAGGAACAGGCAACCCACTCCGCTACAAAGACACAGATAATGGGGTGAAATGAGCTATTGTCTAGGCTTATGTCGGAAGTGTGTGTGTGTGTGTGTGTGTGTGTCAGTGTGTGTAGCGCAGAGAACAGCTACCTCTTTGTTTCCCATCACCTTCCACAGTGGATCAGATAAGTGGATACCTGATCAGACTAGGGTGGCGGCGTGTCACTCACTCAGTGTGTGAATGAATGAATGTGCAAAGTTCACTGGTAACTAAACAGGTCACTGGGGCAGGAGCTAAATGACAATGGGCACACCCTGCATACGTGCTCACATCAGCTCTGTCGCTTAGCCTGCTGATCTGTTCAGACCCGACACAGCAGGGATTGTCCTGTGACTGCATGTTAATCAACCAGTTCCTTTTTTCACTATATTACATCAATTATTACATTACATATTAGATCTTAATTATAATCCTGCTTTGTTAGAAAGTTATTAAGTACCCTCAGTATGTTGCCACACTTGCCAATCCTTGCTGGTATCTCATGGTTTCATCGTTGGAAACATGGAAATCCTATCAACTGTCAGAGTATCAAAGAAAACAGTGTGCGCTGTGATCCCTGTTTCATGATGCTCCAGCACCGTGGAGCGCCTCAGTCGCCGTTGTTCAGGGGTTGTATGTATGGCTGACCTTTCAAACACTTTGTACCCGACCTGTGGATGTGGCGTCACGTTCAGCGCATGAATACAACGTTGATGCAACGCAGGTTACACTGGTTTATACATGTCTGTGGCCATTTTACCCGTTTGCATTAAGGTGGACAGATATGTGTTGTTCTCACGCTTCGCTCCACAGATACAGACTACTTGTTTTGTTCCACTGATTTTTGCCCCGTTAATGGAATAATGCAGAGCTGGCCCACTGTCTTTGTTTTAAAAGACAGTTTGTTGCACTTGAGAGTAGCAACAGTATGGACATGGTGTTTTTAAGTGATGTGGGTTTTGGTCCTCTGACACACATTACAGAAGACCACATCAGTGTTAGGAACATCGTTTGCCACATTAAAAGATTCATGTTTAGTCTGTTTCTAGAGGGACTTTACATGATGAGAGAAGCTGCATATTTTTGGATGATGCTAAAATAATATGATCCCATTTAGGTTCATTGTCTTTCCACTTGCTGAAGGCAGCCGAGGGATCAGCGGGGCGGATGACTTGGGTCCTCTGTGTGCAGACGTTTGGTTTTGTCCGAGTGCATGAAACGATGTAGGCCTACTGGAACAGAATCTTTAGTTGTAGAGAAACACAAGTGCACAGTTAGAAATCTCAGCAAGAGCACACAGAGTCTTGCATAATGTGTTGATTTAGTAGCGGAGATGGTTGTATCAAAGCGAGCTGAGGTTGACGGCGGAGTGTGCCAACACTTTATCAGCTCTACGGCGGTCCTCCCTACTGGCTGTTGCTGTACACTACATGATACATGATACATAATACAACAGACTCTGTCACAATGCACTCTTTGTTTGGAAAGATCTGCTCCTTTTATACTTCACTGCTGCCCATTTCTACTGGTCTGGATTTGATGAAAGTTAATCTGCTAATGTATACTTTAGGTTGCTCCTAAACTACTGAAAACTTAAACAGTTTCTTTGTTAGTGAGCATGTAAATATCATTCTTAATATTTAATGTCGCTGTTTTGTCATTCCACGCTAAAATTAATCAGATCATGTAGCCTCTTTCAACATCATGCAGGGACACCGTGTGACTTGGCTCATGAGCATCCTTGTGAAAAGCTGTGTTGCATAGGGAACCAATAAGATTATCACTCCTCACCAAGAAGGGAAATGTTATAATATATAAATACAGCATTGACAGACATGCCCTACATATTCCCTTCAGTAGTCCAGGTCTTCAGGATTGGAAAGAAGCAATGAATGCCTCTAAGGAGTAGGCTAAACGGGGGATTTGACCTTTGGAGTGTTTTATGTGAGCTGAGTGGCTAATATGTTATTTTTTTTTTATATAGATAGTTAGAATTAATTGAAGCAGGATTTTTTAAGGTACTTAATCCATAATCAGTGTTTTACTTACAGTAGATTGTGGTCAGCACGTCCCAAATTTGGAGAAGCAAGGCGTCCTGGCACATACACCAAGCAATGTACTGCTGTGGATGGGGGCAGCAGTCACCTAAAAGAAAACAGCTAAAACAATCCAAATTAGTTCAAGTGTACACTAGACTAGAATATTTCCACGTCTTTACATTGCCATCAGACGGCCCTTTCAACAGGGAACTGAAGCCACCAGACATCACACAAGCAGACTAATGGAGGCAGAGGTACTGACTGCAATCTACTGCAGGCAATAGAGTAACTAGAGATGCATACCTCATACAACACCACTTCAAATCATCTGAACAATCCCTCCCTTGAAGACCTTATATACCGTATTTACACCAAAGTATCCAGAGATTAGCGATGATTTCTCTGCTGATAATCTCATCATGAAAAGTCCTTGAACAGAGGATTCACTGCTTTTGCCTTGGTGGTGGCGAAAACACCACCGATGTACTAAGTCAGATCCAGACAGCATTTGTCAAATGCTTTCCTTCCATCCCGACTGTATCTCTGAGATTAAGTTGTGTGGCTGAGCTTCTCTTAGAATCATGTTTGCTCCTCATAATCCTTCGGAGTAACAAGTCTGGATGAGAACTCTGCCCAACAGATATTAAGCATGTCAGTATTTTTTTTTTTGCACAGGGTCAGTTTGTGGTTTGTAATGACTTCCAGAGATGGTGTAATTTTTCTGGGTATGTCTTCTTTTAGAATCCTTTGTAGTGGCGCTGTAGTGTGGTTGTAGCAATTTCTCATTTTTCTTCAAGGTTGGACTGCTTTTAGCCTGCGCTTTCCAGTCAAATAACCCGAGTAATATCGAGATTTATTTGTACAGCATTAACTCTATAATCTATCTGCAATGGCTACAATATGCATCGTTCCTTCAGTGGTCCCAGCTCACACGGGAGCAACACAACATGCAGATTTCTCTCTTTGCCTCACATTTCTTGTCTTGTCTTTTGGGAGTGTCCGCAATAAACTTGCAGTCTTTTCCCTCCTAATAACCTCAGAAGGGAAGAAAATACCACAAAGTTATTCCCCTCATGATTTGGACCATTTTGCCTGGTTGAACAGCATTGTTGTTCAGTGCAAGCACGAGAGCATCTGACCACAGACTTGAAAAGACAGTTCAGTTGTGGAGGAGAAAGCTTGGAGGAAAAGACACAGAGGGTGGTAGATAAAGTAGGAGCTGAATACAGACAGCAGAATCACAGAGTGAGGGACAGACATTGAGCTGAGTGGTTTCTATTTATTACTGAATATTACTCATCCAATCCACACATGGGATCTTTGATAATATTGTATATAGACAACACTGTCTATATGACATATGACTTCACACTTCATATGAAGCTGTTTTACACATCCAGTTGTTTCCTCTACAAACGATACTGCCCTATATATATATATATATAGTTAGTCAAAATGGAACTGAAACTTAGAATTTCAATTAAAACTTTTAGATTAGCAGTAACTACAAAAACTGAGACTGCTGCTTTGGTAATCTCTGGACCCTAGGCAGCTGTCTTCCTTTATTCTCTGCCACAGAGAAACAGCCAATTAGACAGATAAGGCATGGCACTACAGCTAGCACAAGCTAAAGCTAAAACTAAAAGTACTTTTTTTCCCTCAAGATGTTTTCTGAACATTAAAAAAAAAGTAGAGGTAATAAAGGTAACATAACTGGTTTAGCTGAACAACAGTGACTGTCGTCTAAGCTTTCGACTCTTGCGTAAATTGTGTGACTGGGCTAGATTTAAATCACAGGAGTATATGTGTTGTATTGATTTCAACATGAATGCTAATAGTCAACAGACAGACAGGCCATTACATGTGTAATGGATGGGAAAACAAGTTTCCTTTTTAAACGAGTTACTTGAAATTGACAAAATCTGAAAGATTTCCTAATGATCATCCAAAACCAGAGTGCATTTTAGGTGTTGTGTCGTAGTATTTATGGCAATATTTTTGGAGAGCAAAAGAACTAGCCTCCCCCCCCCACTGCTCTGCTTCTGTAGTTGCTGCTCCCTGCCTTTGAAGTGCTGTAGCCCATAATAAATTAATGAGAATGTACACGAGCATGTGTGTTTTATGGAAGAGCAGTATTCCGTACTGCGTGTGTGATGTGATCACACGTTTACTCTTCTCAGACTACACATATGAACTGCACTCACCAACATATTGCACCACACACTACATATTTCACAACGTCCGCTACGGCGTAAAATAAGAAGAGTTGACCAAATCTGTGGTTCACAGTTTGACCAGTGAATTTGCTCCAATAAGATTTTTTTGACCAAACCAGGCTGAGTCAGCACATCAACAGCATGTTGCTGTATGCTGATGCGAACACCTCTGTGATAGTTTTTGAGCTGAGCGGGGGAGGGAGGAGGAGTGTTGTCACCGTTTTGAATGCAGTGAAACGTAACCATAAGCACTGACAACATGGCACCTCCTGCTGCGCCTGTTCCTCCTAGATTCTCTTATCTACTCCCACATTGAGAAAGGTTTGCGCTGTACGCTTATATTTCAGGCCATCCAGCAGGAGATTAAAATATTTCATAACTGCTCGCATGATGTCAATCCATAACCATGTCAGAGCCCCTGTGTGCCTGCTTACTGGATCATTATATGAACCACATGGTGATTATATCAGCTATTTCCTAAGGAGAGACAAGCTGCTAATTCTTTTGGCCTGGCAATGCTAATGTGTTGTAAGGCTTTACTTACATAAGGCCTCAAATCCCAAGTGTATATGGCGCAAATAAAGCTAATCTCATTACAGAGCTATTACTCTTTTTTTTCTTTTTTCTTTTAGGACCCCAGCTACTGGGTCCAGGTCCACAGGTTGGAACATGGAGATGGAGGCATTTTGGACCTGGATGACATGCTATGTGATGTGGTGGACGACAAAGATAGGGTGAGTCAGAAACTGAGAGAAAAACACTGTTTGTATTTGTGTAAAAAATCACTTCCTGTTTTACCACCTCCTCTCATTTCCATTCCCTTTTTCCTTGGACAAAAATAGTGTTGTTTGCATCTGCATTCTGAAACACTGTGCATGAAATGACTTTCGTACACAAAACAACAACACATTCACAAATTGTGTGCACACCTCAAGCACACCTGATGCAACGAATCAAGGGCCTCATTAGTTGCATCAGGTGTGCTTGAGATAAAACACATCAAATACCCAGACTGGCAAGGGGTTTGTTCACAGTGACGTTTGGTTGCATGTTAGAAATATGGGTAAATCAAGGGAATTGTAAAGAGAGGAGATCATTGCTTCACACAAACAAGGAAAAGGATAGAAAAAGACAACAAAGGCACTGAAAGTTCCCAGAGATGCTGTTGGAAGCATAGTTCTCAAAGAGCTAAAGGAACACTGGCTGCACTACCTGGATGAGGCAGAAAGAGGAAGCTATCAGCGGCTGCCACCAGATCTCTGAGGAGGCAGGTGGCCAAAAACCCTCGAGTGACTGCAAAACACCTGCAGCAAGACTTGGTGGCAGCAGACACTGAGGTTTCAGTCTCTACAATAAGGCACATACTAAACACTGAAGGCCTCCATGTCTGAACTCCAAGCTGCACACCACTACTGACCCAAAAGCACAAGACCATAGGGGTTGAATCATTGTAGGTGCAACTCTACTAGACACCATTATAGTCACTATTTAATCATTTCAACCTACTGGCAGTACTCCATTGCCTTCAGGTGCAAAAGGTTAGCGGTTGCCTTCAAGGCTTCATTTTGATCTGTGTGTGTGTGTGTGTGTGTGTGTGAGAGGGTGACTATATTCCTAGTACAAGAGTGTGTGGGCAAAATCTCTGAAATCTTGTGAAATCTGAAAACGTGTCCCTCTCAAACACTCTGTGTGCCTCCTGCTGCTGTTTCATGTCCAAATGTATATTTTACACGTTTGATTTGATCCAACGTTTAAACATGTTCAGTGAGCTGTCAGCTCTTCTTTACAGCCGGTCTGGCTTTTTGGTTTGGTTTGTTCATTTGTACACGAATGAGAAACGGAGTGTATGAGGGAGCGGAGGAGTGCATGTGCATCTACACACCTTACGATGTGGTAGGTACCATGGTTACGCATCAGGTGGGATCAGGGGTGAGAGCAGCTGTTCTGCACCTGCTGTCTGAAATGCTCTTTTCTCCCTTTTCCCTCCCCTCTCCTCTCCTCTCCTCTCCTCTCCTCTCCTCTCCTCTCCTCATACTACATATATCTTTTTGTCCTTTTCATTCACAACTATTTGTTCTGATGCTGTGAGTCCCTGCTCCTCCTGGTGGTTGTTTGGGCTTATTACATCTCACTGACGGCAGAATATTGTTCTGGCCGAACCAAGCACAATGTTATTGTTATATCAGTTTATATTGCTGCTCTAAACAATCCATTGCAGCTCGTGACTGTTTCCTATACTTGGATTATACTGTCAAACTCCTACCAATACCAGTCAACCTAAAAAACAAGCAGTTACACTAAGGTCACAAGACTGCCATACTGTAGTAAGACTCTGTCTGTTGTCGCTGTAAATGACATAGTGCACAGCTCAGCTTGTAGAGCAGCCTTAGTGTGTACACACTTTTTTTTAATCTCAGTGGCTGTGTGCCTCTTTGTGTGTCTGTGTAGTTGTTGTAAATCCAGTCTGTCCAGTTGTCTTCCATCGGCTGCAGCCTCTGTCCCTGTTTTACTACCATAACAGAAAGGAACACAGTTAACCAGACCTGTACGTTTGAATCTACCAGTGACAGTGATGCTCCTGTTATTGTGGATGTAGTACTCTGCAGGCTAATCTGAGTTTTGTGTATGTATTTTTGTGTACAATGTATTTATTGTTGTCAGTTTTTGTGATATAATTCTTTGCATGGCCTCCCATTTTGTCATGACACTTTCAAGCACATTCAAAATTTCACTGGTATTAAAGTTTACTGGTCACTTAATGTAAAAGACGGACTGCTGATTTAAGCCCGAAGAGGTGTGGTATTAATCCATCACCGACTGATTGTTTGCATTTCTTGCCGTCAGTTTGTCGACCGAGCTGAAAGTTTGTGTAGAATAACTGATGAGCCAACGTGATATGTGGCATCCTCCTGTGAACTGTTTATGTACATCTCTCCCAACAGCTGGCGGCACAGGCTTGTTGTGATACAGCAGCAGAGTGAGTGCCGCTCTGTCCTGTCTTACCTTAAAAGTCTGACCCCGACGTGATTTGAACACGCAACCTTCTGATCTGGAGTCAGACGCGCTACCGTTGCGCCACGAGGTCCTGCATGTTGGCATTGTCTCAGCCCAAATTGACATCACATGGTTTACATTGCAGAGCTATTCCAACTCTTTGCAGCATCTTTCCTCCTGTCTGCTCCCTTGGAGAGTAGCGTACAGTTCAGACTGGGTCATTAGACAGGACTTGGGCCTCCTGACAAACACAAAACAAAACATTTTCTGAGCTTTTCTTTAAATGACTTCCTCTGAGATGATACTTCCCTTGCACAAAGCAGTTTGAATGCATTTTATATTATTAACACAAGTAAATAATCAGGCTGCACCCCCATCTCATCTGAGCAGCACGATCTTACTATGTATGCACTGAATGATGATATTCACTCCCTGTGTTTTTGCTGTAACCATTTCTGTCACATCTAAGTAAATAAAACACTAACATGCACAGTGTGTCACTGTAGTAACAGACTGGAGTGCAGAATGGGAGTTAACGCCGAAACTACTGTTGTCACCTTGCGAGCTTACGTGCCTTCACCATTGCGAATACCCAAGCCTGCGTGCGTGTGTGCGTGTGTGTGTGTGTGTGTGTGTGTGTGTGTGTGGTAAGTGGCATGTATGCCTGAGGTTCAACGGTCACATTGTCATGCTGTGAATCATATGCAGTCATTGAGCTGCGTGCTGCAGCCTGTCTGCCTCCACAGATCCTCACATCAGTTATCTGTCTAACTCCCGTTTCACATGGATGTGGAATGTGTGAAGTGGAGGTCGGTGTCTTCCTCTTCTTTGTGACGATGATTCCGTTGAAATGAAGATGGTTTGTTGGTGGCATACTTTAAGATCAAGATCAAACACAGAGGACGTTCGAGTCCCGTCCTGTCTGTCCGTGATGTCACAACACTACCTGTGTGTTATATTTCGTACCAGTGGTGTGCAAAGTACTGTACTGTGCTTTTGTGTAATATAGAGACTGTTGATTTTCAACGGCTCGTTGATGTTTGTTGGCACTTGCCCCACCGGCCTCTTGGTGCACTACTGCCACCAACTGGACAGAAGTGGCGTGAAGAAGTGGTTTGGAAGATTTGAAAAAACAAAATCCAGGACAGGTGATTATATAAAACTTAATTTGCGTGACTATTTTAATCAAGCTTTGTAGTTTTATGTTCTATGTGAAAGGGTCTCTGTGTTCCCAGGGAACGACAGTTTAGCATCTGACTCATCAGATCAGAAGGTTTCAGGTCCTTTTAGTGCACACTGGTGTGTTGCAGAAACTAACACACTGTGAACAGCAACAACTCTTCAGTGTATTTAATATTGAAAAGTGACACACACTGACCTGAATAACATATAAGTGTTTGGGTCAGAGATACCAGTAACTATTTACAGCAGGACTATTGCAGTGATAAAAGAGAAAGATACACCAACTACAACAAGAATGCTGTAGACTGTGGGATCAGTGCAGCTTCTAACAGCAAAGCAATGATGCTTTGAATGAAAATCTTTGCTAGTCTATCCTTCCAGACTAAATACACCAGACTAAGAGGGAAGGAGGGGTTAACCTACTCCCCTGCCCACTTACTATAGAGCGCCTGTGATGGAAACTATTGAATTAGGACAACATATATGGTCTGAGTACATTGAGTCAATTAAATATTTGAACCTCAGTGTTCAATTAGGTTAAATACCAAGAAACATACGACTGCACTGTCATGGCTGGCTTTATATAGACTGCTTAACACACACCACAGATACATATTATACTTAATTTCAAATGAGACCAGCTCCTGTTTTAGAGCCTGCTAAGTATTCAGCAGGACTGAATTAGCTGCTGGCCAAATGACAGAACCTCATGTAGTCAGTCAAGAGTGTCTAGGACGGAGCTTTTTAGCCGAGGAGCCTTAGGTTAGACTTTTGAAAATGTGTTCAGTGTGAAGAAAATACTTCTGATAGCTGTGACTTGGCTGGAATTGGCTGTGATACAGAGGCTTCATCCATATGCCAGATGGCAAAGTGGCAATTAAAATGACTCCTGGTTAGGAGATGGCCTTAGGTAAGAAATCCAGAATATGGGTCTGCTGAAATGACTTTATAAAGGAGTAAAATGGGTGTGATATGGCCAATTAGACAAAATTAGATTCAACTTTAATGGCCATAGTGAAATTGGGCTATTGCGTTAGCAATTAAAATGGTATATAAAACTTCAAAACTGTTGTTGCTGTGCAAGACAAACTCATTGTCTGACACCTGATTCTGTAATTAAGTCCCTCTGAGTGTACGGTATTAGTTTCAGACTAATCTGTTGGAAGTTATATTTTCATAGTGAGAGCGTTCTTAACATACAGCGGTCTTTACTGTAGTCGTATTTGCTGCATTTGTACAAGGTAAATGCAAGACACTCAAGGTACTGGACGCTTCTCTGAGGGTTAAAATCCTTTCAGTAAGTGACCCATCGGATCTGCAAGCTGATAATTACTGTTAAAATGCAAACCAAAGCTGGTCAAGGTTGGTGCTGGCATTACAGTCAGTGTTAGGGTTAACACCTGAACCGAAACAGACACACACAAAGGCTGAGCGTGTCCACTTGTGATGACATCACAGCCCATAGTGAAGCAATGAGGAATGAGGTGTGATTTTTTTTCCTGGTCTGATGGACGATATCATCATAAATATGATATCAATTTATGATCTAGTTCAATGTAAGTCGTCTCTTATCTTATCTGATGTCTGATGGCTGTGACTGTCAACCTATTTCTATTCATAAACTGTACTGTTTTGCCCCCCACCCCCCACCCCGCTCAAACATCATTAACCCTTTTACACTTGGCTGAGCCTCATTAACTCACCAGCTTGCTTAGTGTGCACATTGCCATCTAGATAGTTTGTCTAAAGGGAGGTTGATAACAAATAAGTAAAGCTGATTTCTTGCTGTTTGGATTTTCCTTATTAGCAGAGGTGAGTCTGAGCAAGCCTTTCCCGGGGGCTTAATGAGGGCAGGGGCTAAGGGTGAATCCTCGGGGATGATTAACGGGAAAAGGTCGTTCCAGCAGAAGCACTTGAATCAGCGGTTCGGAGCGTGTCTGGCGGCAGGTGCATGCAGGCGTGGAGCTGCAGACGCTGCAGTGACACCTGTGAACCACAGAGAGGCGCTCAAACCCAACTCTCAGCCGCCCGTCTGTGTAATATCTGCTGCACAGAACCACCTGCTATTTCATGAAAGAGAAGGAAAATCTCCAATGTAGGGAGCATGTAAGAAGTATAAAGAAAGGAAATCAGGAAACTTAATTGAACCTAATTGAACGTCCGTATCTGACTGTGCAACCTGCATCCTCTATCTGTGCTAATGGGGCCTGTTTATAATGAGAACCACATCCATGGCTCCTGTGGCTGAGCTCCTTGGACAATTGGCATTTTCTTGGCCCCTGAAGTTGGCATTGCCATGGCAACAGCCGCCGGTTGCCAAGTGGGCACCTGCGCTGGGTTGAGATCAAGCCGTGAGTGAAATTAGCCAAGGCTAAAGCAGGGTCCCAACAGCTGCCCCCTGGTACCAGAACACTGCCAGGGGAAATCAAAGACTAATTACTCTGTTTGCCTGTGCTGTGTGGTCTGCGGCTTGTGTGTGAATGTGTTTGTGAGTGAATGTAGCCTTTTTTTGGCATAGATTGAGGACTATTGTGTCTGGCGGACTGTCTCCCGTCATCATCTCTCCGACAGAGAGATGCGTTCAGCTCACACATTGCTTGTTCTATTTGTTTCGATGGGTCTTTCCTGCGTAGTATGATTCATTGTCTTCTGCGGTGGTTCCTGAACATTTTGATGGGCCCGTTGAGCCCAATTAGATTTTTACAGTTAAGTATGATGAAGTATTTTCTGTACGGGATGAGAGCAAACCATTTGTGGGTCTTCTGTCATCAGTAGAAATGTAACTGTGATTTATTCTGCAAGTACATCAGTCATGCCGTTCCTGGTCACTGCAGCAGTGTGATGTAAATATAATCATCAGTGTAACTGACCTGTAGCACCAGAAATATTATGATCCAGCCTTATTATTTTAGCCTGTGTCCTCTCCACATGGCACATTGTGTCACAAAGGAATTCTAACCCAGATTCTGCCCTCTGCTGGCCAATCAGGCATCTCAGTGAAGGTGTAGCTACAGTGCATCATCTTGATCTGCTTTGTTATCTCACCTCCACCTGTCAGTCAGAATTGAATTGAATTGTTCTTAGGAACTTAAAAATCACTCTGATGGGATTTCAGAGCTCGAAGCTCTTGGCAACAATGTTTGTGAACAGCCGCTCCCATTCCTGTAAATACGGCTATTGATAGACACAGATTTTTCCACTAAAATATTCCCGTTTTGCAAGTCACTTTCGTAATATTCAATGGAACTACCACCACCGCTGCTTCATTGTTAACTCCAGCGGACGTGATGCTACAGTTTTCCAGCTAACAGTCTACAAGCACTCCCTACCCCGTTTGACAGGAAGATGCAGGAGCCGGAGGAGAAATACATGCAGGAATGAATGAAGGCTTGACAGATTCTGTAGCTCTCTGACAGCCACCAGCACCTGTTTCTGCACTGAGAAAAATCCCTGCAGACTGACACATATCCTCACACTGACACTCAGAGGCGGGCAAACATATGGTTATATACCTGAACTTTGAACGGTGATAGCGCTGGTGAAATTAGATACGCATGCCATGCACACACACACACACACACACACACACTCTCTCTCTCTCTCTCTCACTCACTCACACGCACACACACACACACACACACACACAAACTTCTCATGTAAATGTCATTTCCCAAGATGAGGACAATGAAAAAAGCACACAAAATGAGACATCACATGTTCACATGTTCACATGAGAACACCCACACAGAAATAGTAACACACTCTGACAGTCACACAGTCACACACACACACACACACCCTGCTATAGTCAGCTGTAATTAGCCTGTAAGGGCCAGAGTCAGCTCTGCGCCCTGAAAGACTCAGTGTGGCGGCGAAATGTATCCTCACCTCCGCTGCTCTGCTCGGAGGCTCGTGGGCGGCTGTGAGCAGTTTTTCATTTCATTTTCCTCCTGGGCTTTGGATTTATTGTGGGGTGTTGCTTGTTTATTAGGTTCTTAGTTTTTGAACTTCACTTACCCGGGGAAGGTTTGTTCAGCACTGTTGTTCTTTTTCAGCAACTCCCTCCTTCCTACTTATGTGGTTATAATCCCTCGCAGTGGGGACGTGCCTCTCTTCCATTGGAGGCTGAACCACAGGCCTTTGCTTGTTATCATCACGGTCTTTTCGAGTGCATAAGCAGGGTTTCAGTTAGTAGCCGTTTTGTTGAGAAGTATTGCTTTGTTTAAGAGCAGATTGGTATTTCGAGCATCACACCTCTACTAATGACAGTAGCATTACAGCACAGTACAGTATTAAGTTGTAGAGGAAATATGCCTCTAGCAAAGCTAATTCCTTTTAAACAGCAGGAATCAAACCTGCAGTCTTTATTCACTATATTATAAAAATCCTTTCAGATCAGAGTTATAGACAATGTGATGAAAGACGGTCTACCAGAGTACCTCAAAGTACCATAGTCTAATCTTTTTAGAAACACAAAATGACCACATGTGCCAATATCTTAATGACAAATAGCGATAAAATGACCAAAGACGGAACATTTCTCAGCTCAAATGTCTGCAGATGAGGAATGAAATGCCACTAATGCAACAGAAGGTATTACAGTCCTGACAGCCTAGTAAGACCTGAAGTGTATCGTAAGATGGATTATTTGTCCATCGTCATTGTGCGCTGGGGGAACAGCTTCCACTAGAATGAATGGGCTGTCCTGTCAGGGTGAGCGGAGGAGCTCAGTGGTGTCTGCAGCTCGTGGTGCAGACAAGCCTTCGCTGAGCAAACAAAAGAAAACAAAACCAAGGATGATATCAAAGCATTGCTTTAGACAGTATCATCAAATCGGGATTTCTCTTTTTCAGTCGTGGCAAAAATGCTAAAGGAATGGCTTTGTATACCATATCTGTTAAATATGAGCATGTGCGTTGGGATTGGAGTGCTGTGTGGGGGCAGTGTAGACAGTCTGGGAGGTGATGATGTGGGACAAAGGTCACCTGGCTGTCTCGAACCTCAGGCATCACTAGTGCACGACAGCCTGCTGAACTGACTGTGATGGACCTGCTCAGCCACCAGTATAAATAACATAAGTTGACACAACTACTGCTTCAGCTATATAGCATATGCAGCATGACATACACAAGCCCTTTGCCTGAGGTAAGAATGATATTACTCCATATTGCAAAGCAGCAGGCAACTCCTCCATCTTCTGGTGTGGTTTTTCTGCGAAATGGGTGAAATCAGGTCACGTTACCAAGACTTTCCTTCAGCTCAGAGGCAACCCGGCTAGTCACGTAGGTGTCTTTGATTTCTCCTCCATGACAGCTCCCCTACAGGAAGAGATTTCTGCCGATGCACCAAATTGCTCCTGACATGGCGTCGCCTCGCCTGAATGCTGTCTGGAAATGGTGTTTAGCCAGAGCAGTGGATAGGCAGTGCCAAAACAGGAAAAAAAAAAACAAAACATGGAGAGACCCACACAGACAAGAACATATACACACTTACACAGGAAAAAGCTTGCACGTACCCACACACACACCCACACACGCACACACACACACACACACACACACAAATATACTACCGTAGTGGCACACACTACCATCCTCATTTCTTGCATGTGCGTGTGTCATGCAGGGGGATGTTTGTCCTGGTTGACAGCTGTCAGGGCTGCTTTGGTTTCAGCGTCTGGATACTTTGCCAAACGAGCCTATAAAGCAGTGGAACCCTGTAGAGAGGCCCGGCATTGCCCCAGGGGTGCGATTTGGGTCAGCCGCCATGAGACTAGCCCTAAACTGAAATGACAGATACAGGCACCCTTCTAGGATACTGCCTCCCTCCCAAAGACCCCTGGAGGGGTGTACCTAGGAGCACTAAGATAACAAAGGACTTGTTTTCCTCTATTATCCATATGCAGTGGGTGCTGCATCGGCAAGGTCCACTCACATTAGACAGAGATCGGGGGAAGAGACATTGCCCTGGTTTCCACTTTGGAAGTGGATAAGTTACATTTGTTATTTATCTCTCTTGTCTCATTATGTGGGTGAGTTTGGCCCATTTCAGAGGAAGTCATCTTGTCCACATTTGAGACGTTTTTCACATCGCCTCATGGGGGCAACAGTGCATTTTTCATGGGGCTCTACTGTACGGTCGCTCCACTAAGACATTACTAACACAAAGTCACAGCCAGTTCAACACAAACTGCAATCTTCAACAGAAAAGTCCAATCTAACATCAATTGCTTATACTTTTGAATATAGACCTATTTTTCTCTCACCCAGCTGCCTCTCAGCTCCTTGTTAAACCAAGCGGGTGTCTCTTCTGCATGACAAGTATCCCTCTGTAGCTTTTGTCTCAAGAGTCTCCAGACCATGAGCTGCTGTTTTCAACACTTGACTACTTCTTTCAGAACCATATATAATTACCATCACAGATCCAAAGTCACTCCAAGGTTGTGTCTGAAAATTGGCTCTCAAAATGACTTTGGAAGGCAAAGCTCTGTTTTAGCTCATTTATTACAAGGACTATGATATACACCAGACTGGTGGGGATTTTGAGCAGTGTGTGGGTTTAAATATTGTAGTAATTAGTTTAGCTGCGAGTATGGTGTAGGGTCTAATAGCTGGAGGATTTGGTAAAGCACCTCCGCATACACATGAGCACACAACCTGAACCAACCAAACACACTTATATGAATGTACTGAAGAATGCAAGTGAATAAAGGAAAACGCAAAGAGGACACGAGAGCTAAATCAAACAAGGAAGAAGCAAATAAAAAGTGATGAAAGAAAAGAACAACGAAGAAAGGAAGAGACAATAATGGAAGCATATGAAGGAGGGAGGAACCAATACAGGAAAGGGAAAATGAACCAGTTTGAGTGGAGAGCAGGCATTGCCACGAGCTAAGCGGAGTCTGGCTTTAGCAGCTGGCGCTATACCGAGCTGAAGTTGACACTGGCACAAGGAGGGAGGGAGGCAGCGCCAGGACCGGGAAGCTAAGCCTGGTTTTTCAGAGCTTTATATGGCCGTATTGTAGCAGACAGAGAGCTCAATCCCCTGGAACACCACGGCTGTGTGCTCTCGTTGCCTTACTTCTCATGAGTAAAGGCTGAAGACCTCCTCAGATGATGTCCTGCTCTGCTATAATACTGGAGGCTTACTGACACGCTGAAGCATGCTTACCTCTCGCACAGTTTGCTGGTCGGTGTCATTTGCCACTCGGCCTGGAGAACCCTTATTGTAAAATGGTTTTTAGTATCAATAGCAACTAATAGTCATTCCAAGCACTGTTTTTACACAAAAATGTTCTTATGTTTTATTTCTGGTAAGATGGGAAGTAGTTTACATATTCTATCTCACCCTAACCTGTTCTTTTACTACACTTACTGAATATTACTATTCTTACAACTGCTTGTACAGGTCCTACAACAAGAGATGATTATTCATGTACCATTTAGTCAATCAAAGGAAAATTATTTGGTAACTATTTTGAGATTCTTTTTCATAATTTTTCAAGCAAAAATGACATTTCTTTGGTTCTAGCTAGTTAGATGTGAGGATTTGCTCCTTTTGGTTGACATGTACGATAGTAAAGTCACTGTCTTTGGTGTGTGGAGCGAGGAATTGGAAGCCACCACCATTGGATGGAGATGGTAATTTTTTATTTGACTATTTTCAAGCCAAAATTACTAAACAAAAAAATGAAAAAAAATAACGATAATGAAAAAAACAGCCCTACAATACAACTTCTTATACTAGTAATTTAGTTACTTATAATAAATGTCATGTTGATGCAGTGGAAACTGCAATAATAAATATTAAAGTTTATCAGACAAGCATGTATAAGCATATAAATATACAGTAAATATTTAATTTTGGGAAACTAGATATTCTAAATAACTGAATTATGTCTGGGTTGGACTGTGTAGACTCATAGCTGTCCATATATAAAGGGTTTTCTCTGTCTTTGATATGCAGAATTACTCTCCATCTTTTAGTCCTCTGTCTCTCTGCACTAGAAATCTACAATATTAAAAGTCATACGCATTATAGAGGGTAAATGAAGGTCAGTGGGCCAATTTGAGAGAATGTGTCTCGTTGTGTCCTCATGCGCAGCCATCGTTTTATCCAGAAGGGATTTTTAGGTAAAATTGTCATTAGACCCCTCCACCGCCACTATCCCTTCCTCCTTTCTTTGTGTGGAGAATCTTGAGTCCCTGCATGAATGCCTTATGTCTCCTTTACAACAGATGTGCCACAGCCTAGGGCCTCTCAGTTGTAGCTCGTTATGTGAATGGGTGTGTGTGTGCACGCATATGTGCTGTGAGACTGCATGCTATTCCCATTCGGAAGTCAGCAGGGAGTTTGCCTATAAAAGGCACAAATAATAGGCACCCATTTATCTCTGAAGACACTCATCCATCAGCATACACACACACACACACACACACACACACACACACACACACTCTCTCAATGGTTGGTGATATTATTGGTCTGTTGTGCCAGAAGCACTGTCCCATATACATGCATTGGTGTAAATGTCTGTCTTTACACTGAGGAAAGAAGAGGCAGCATTGTCGCCTGTCAGTAACTGTCTGGCCATTGCTGTAAAACCTCATTCACTCACACACACACTGTGTAGTGACCTCACCTACTGATGACATCCCTAAGGGATACACAAACAAGTCTATCTACAGCCGAGTGCTTTCATTTGTGAGGAGGATGAGCGGTTGAGGGCTGAGGCATGAAGGGATGAAGGGCTGAGGCATGAAGGGATTGAAGTGGTGGTCTGTTGGATGGAGTAAGTAGATGGAGCGTGTTGGCTGGCAACATGAAGACTGGAGTGAACCGGGGTGTCGAGACTCTGGGTGGGGGAGCCGTCTCTTCTTGTCGTCAAGGTATTCAGATCCCCAAAAGAAGTGCTCCAGATGGTGAGATGCTTATGAGCGTTTCGGGTGTCATTCAGGTTGTTGCGGATGTAAGTGAGGTCTGCAGGTGGAGACCAGCGGCCGAGGATTTAGATGACGTGGTCTGGAACTCCCTCCCTAGAAGCGGTGGAGACGGCTCTGATGCGAAACGAATGCCCAGAGGAGATATTTGGGATCGGAAAAGGATTTGCTGAGAGTGATGGTGGAACCAGAGTCGTGTTGCTACTTTACCAGTTTCTGAGATAAACAGGGGATCTTGTGGGGGGAGGCTTTACTGGCTAGCCTTCAGTTTAGGTAGTCTCATATGGGTTCATATGGACTGAGATAAGAGTTGCTGGCTGGTGGTGGCAGCCACAGGTGAAGTGGCAACGGAAGAAGGGATAGGAAGGGTGAGGGAAGAGGAAGGATGCTGGGATGGAGGGATGCATGTGCTCGGTTTGTGAGTGAAGGTTGGAGGGAAACAGAGGGATGAGGAGGCTCTGGAACAGGAAGAGCTTGTGTAGGGTTTGATATGACCTGACGTGGGGGGCGGGGCTTCTTCGGCCCAGGTGGGATGCGGCATGACGTCACCGGCGTTACAGCGGACGCGACGCTGGGAACCCGGAAGTGCTCGAAATGTTTGTGGAGGGAGAGTTTTGTTTTGATGGTGAAAAGTTTGAAAAGTTTTACCTTACTGTCAGAACGGTGGAAAGGGATGCTGCGCTGATTGAGAGCTTGCTTTAGGCGAGCGACGGTCCGCTGGGAAATGTTTGTAGGTGAGTGACGGTCGGAATGGCGGCCAGGTGTGCTTCGCCTATCGGTGCCCGGATGTTGAGCGGGTCGGAGAGAGGAGTCTGGAGGGAGCGACATCTGTTGGACGCCGAAGCCGGAATCTTCCTCTGGTGTTGATGGGTGAAGGTCCGACAATGCTGGAGTCGTCGGAGGATGAACGGATGAAAGTGCGGACAGCTGAGCCCAGTGGATGGAGGATGGAGGAGACTGTGAAACTTCAGGAGGTGGCTGATCCATGGTGGTGGTGAGTGATGGCAATGCTGGTCAGATTCAGAGGGGGGGGGGAAACGGATATATGGAGCTGAAATACTTTGGCTAGATTGAGGCGTGGTCGTTGTTGCTGAACCTACTTATAAAACATGTAAATATTACATCTTAACTGCCAAACTAACAGGCTTGACCTCAATAAGAGAGAAGTGACCCTTCAGTGATACACCAGGGTCCTCCCACAGGAGCCATGTGCTCAGAAACATCCACTGGAGTTTGACAGTGACAGGCATTTCCATCCGTAGTTTTCCTCTCTTGTCTGTATAGCAGCCTTGAGCTGGGCAGGCTGACATGATGGTAAAGAAGTTACCCAACGCTGCCATCTGTGGACACACATGACTGGAAGTGTATCTACATAGTTCCAGGTTATGGGAATGAATGCATCTTTACACTATAATAAGCACATGGAAGGGCAGGTGGTGAAACTCTCCCCTCACACTGTTTAAAAAATCAGACTCATCGCAGTTATTGCGATGAGTCTGAGTCTCCCCCCCCCCCCCCCCCCCCATGATACTCATTCTGCTGTTTACTCTCCACTTTGTCTTCAAGAGGCCTTGAACAGTCCATGAGATGAGAGAGAAGCCCGGAGACAGACCTTGCTTTCCTCCCTAATCCCATATTGATCATCAGACAGTGAACGAACTCCACTTGGAGTCATCAACTGACTCTATTGATCACAGCAACACACACACACACACATACACACACACACACACACACACACACAGATACGGACACCCATCTACCTCATTTACCAGAAGTCTCACTAAAGAAAGCTCTTCTGCCCAGCTACAGCCTGTCACTATGTGGAAAGTGACAGTTATATTATGTGGTAAGTGGTGAGATGATAGTGAGCGACTTTGAGCCCCACATCGGGGGAGATTAGTTGTCCGCAGCTCAAACTGGTCCCCAACCACTAGACATTATCGGAATCTGCATGTTCAAACCTGTATTTCTTGCATATTTCCATTTATTTTTTTAAAAATCATGACTGTTGCTATTTCAACTTAAATGCAGGGACTATTTTTTATTCAGCCTCCTGTTTATTGTGTAGTGATTTGACCAACTGTCAGCGCTGGCAGTGTTAAGTCGGTGCAGTGCTTTGAATCCCTTCAACCTTCACAGGTGCTGTAAATGACCTCTGTGTTGGCACATAAGGGAACAGAGAATTCGTCAATGAGGATAAATACTCTACATCACCTTAAATAGCCACATATACTAGTTGATCATGTATCACCAAGGATATTGAGCTATTTAGAAGTATTCCTTTTAAAAACACACTACCTCCATAGCTCTGGCTGATCATCCTTTTTTTTTTTCCTCCTTTGTTATAAAGTTGTTCCAACACAGCAAACACTGTGTACGCACAACTGAAAGATATGAGACACAGTGTTGTGTTGGCATTATTTCTATTCATAAGTGAAATAATGATGGCTGTTGCTGCCAGCAATGACAGGATGTTAATAATTCATGACAGAAAAAAAAAAAAAAATACTCGACAGATGTGCCACCTACTTGTATTCAAATATGGCTCTTTGAACAACAACTGTGGAACACATTCCCCATCACCAGCAATCTTATATTTTGGTACACCTCGCTCCTTTCGTCCTCTGTGGGAGGGATGGGATGCATGTTTTTAGCAACAGCACATTTTGTAAAATGGAATGGCATTCGAGAAAGTGTGTGTGTGTGTGTGTGTGTGTGTTTGGCAGGACAGTTTTATGACATGTGTCTGAGGTAGCATTATGTGTGTGTGTGTGTGTGTGTGTGTGTGTGTGTGAGTTTGTGACTGTATATAACAACAATGCATCACATTGTAGTATCGTGTGACAGATTGCATTCATACATAGAGCTATAACCATGTTGCTCTGACAACCACACGTATTTCATTCAACATGTTGCCTTCATGATTATTATGAGGAGGCGAAGTGTTAAATGAGGAGGTCAGAAAGGCTGAGAGGAAAATAAAACTGTGGACAAGCTTTTGCACTTGTCTGCAAGTCAGTAGATTTCTGCTCAGTCTTTTTTTTGTCCTTCATTCTCTCTTTTCATCTCTACCTGTCTCTATGGGTACTTCATGATGAATACGTTTTTTATTTAATATTTAAATTTTATTTTTTTTTTTAATGTTGAGACACTTTTCCCACACACACACACACACAAACCCTGACTGAAGCATACAACTCCCTTAGTGGGTATGAGTGCCATGCTCCAATTAGCAGTCCTATTAGCAGAGGTGTGGCACCTGAGACATAAATATATATATATAGAGGGAGAGATTTTTTCCACACAATCTGAAAGCTAAGTCAATGTTAAACAAGAGTTGAGATAAAAGCAGGGAGGGCAGTGACATCTACATTTGCTTTTACTCTTCCTGACTAGACAACGCCTCCTTCCTGTCGTCTTTGTCACCACCAACAACCCACACTACACAAACAGGTGTGTTCTTCTCTTTGAAAACAAACAGTGACATCATTTCACCTGTTTTCAGTGCAAAGCAGCATGTTGAGGTGTGCTGTTGCTTTTTTTTTTTATATCACCATTCTCTTTTGGCGTTTCACATTGGCCTGATGCTCGAAATGTTGTTTAACTGCATGCAAAAAGACATTACTTACTACGATGGTCATTTTTATGCTGCCTATCCACTCATTTCAGTCTCCGTCTGCCAAATTTCTTTTTGCTGTTGTTCATTTCATAACCTCTTCATCCTCATCGGTCCACCAGCGGAGTGCTGCTTTCTAATTGTGATGCCGATGAGGGTCATGATGGCGGCTTGTCCTCGGCTGCCTGGGAGGCGGTTTGGCAGGACAGTTGCTCTGGCCCAGTGCCCTCCCAGAACTTGGCCCAGTGCCCACTCTGTTGCCACTATCGTCTCCTGACAAGTGCGTGTTGCATAGCGTAATACTGTACAACTATATCTGTGCCTCCGTTTCAATTTCATGTGCCGCGCTTCAAAACTTTAACAGCATCTTAGCAATTTGTCTATTTGTCCCACTCACTCAGGTCCCCCCCCCCCCCCCCCCCCCCCGTTTCCTCAGCTCCAACGATGCCGCTGTGTTTTCTCTACATCACACAGCTCACCTGCACTGCCAGATTTCCACACTTTAATGTTGTGTCATTATTATGTCTGGGAGAGAGACAGAGAACAAGAGAAAGAAAAGAAAGTGAGACGTATTTGATTGGAGTGTACGGAGCTGGGGGCGGACATGAATATCAAAAAGTTTTTACCACGAGTAGGCGATGCTGCCTGTGGCGCTCAACACAGGCTGACAGGTGGTCTCCTCTGGTGTGTGTGTGTGTGTGTGTGTGTGTGTGTGTATGGAAGCCTTTCAGTGACTGTAGTTTTGGGTGTGTACATGTCTCACGTGTGCTTTTTGGCTGGAGCTCACTCACAGGTGAATTAACAGTGAACGTTGGCCTGGTCTCCTCTTCGTCACAAGAGTGGATGACGGCTTGTAAGAAAAAGCAACAGGCATTTATTGTAAATGCAGCAGTCTGTTAGTCCTTCTCTTTGTGGAGACAGTTCAGCCGTCCACTGAGTCACAGTTCACTTTAGGTGCATGGTGTGTGTGTGTGTGTGTGTGTGTGTTATGGCTGCCTGGATAGGGGCAGCAGCAACACACACACACACACACACACACACACACACAGGGGGGGTAGTTTGCTCACTGTTGTCACTTCAGGTATGATGAAAACGTAGGCAGGCTACCCTTGATAGAAAACTATCACTGTATTCACACATGGCTCCGATTGGTGAACTGCATTGAGATGAAGGTAAAGAAAAAAGATTAAACTGGCTTACATTGCCGAACATTACATGTTAACTCGACCAGATCCAGAAAAAGAAATGGTAGAAAACCAGAAGCGTTATCCTCTGAACCGCTTCAACACTTCTCCCTGGCTTTGCCTTGCCGCTGCTCTGCAGGAGGAATCCCTACCGCTACACAGAGCGCCCTCTAGCAGCCGGCAAGTCAAATGCATGTGCGCTACAGGCGGCTTAACCCCACCGTATCAGAATGTGGCAGCGTGCCTCTGTTGTTTAACACGTGTGACGTCTCATCCGTTCAAACGAGGCTGGTCTCAGTGGGGGGGGGCTCCTGTGTTTATGTTGAGGGTTATATGCTAGAGGAGCGAGCAGTGATGAAATTTAGAAACTTGCCGCTTATGCTTTCCCCTCCGGGTTTTAGCATGAATTTTGTAATGCCAGTGTTGTATTAAATCATTGTGTAGCAGAGTTTATAAGCAGGGAGTTCACTGTCTTCATTATTGTCTCTAAAAGTCCCTGGAAACACTAAAGAAGACACGATACTACGCAGGATATAACACGAATCATTGTAGCTGGCTGTAACAACCAACACTGGACACGCTCTGACTTGGAAGCAGCCTTTGGACAGCTTTGTGTCTTTCCTTACTAATCATTGACTATAAAGATTGTTATTACCGTTGTGGCTGTGCATCAACGAATCAGTCAACCATTTAGCCTGTCCAAAGTAAAGCATTACACCCACTAACTAAAGCACCGAAATAAAGCAAGAAAATGACCCCCAGGGCAGCAGGGGGGTGTCGTCTGCTGTCCTGCCTTGTCCCCCCCCCCCCCACTTCTCCAGTGCCTCAATCTGGACCCCCCCCTCCTGTATGTATGTACTGTTACTCATTATAATGGTCATTTTTGTAGCATATTATATGGTATTCGATGTGGCCGTGATAATTATCACCTATTCTTATTCTAATTATTGTTGTTATACTATATATTTATTGCTACTGTAACATTACTCTCATGACCTTTTCTTTCTTTCCACTCCTTGCCTCACATGCCAACCTTTCCTGTAGCTCTAGCACAGATGCACATTGCTGCCTCTTATGCAGGCATCCAAATTCACATTACGTGTCCTTTGTGTATCTTCAATGTCACCTATTTTTTTTGTCTTGCTATTCAACCAATAAAAAAAAAATATATATATATATATATATATATGTCCTTTATAAGTTCCCAGTTTCTCTTTACAATTGCTTATCTTGCCAGATAGTCGTGATAATATATATAAAATATTTTGATTATCATAATTGGCATCACTTTTTCAGTCAGTTGAATAATACTCTATTCGGTCGAGCCGTAACTCTAGCTATACATGTATGACACTTACATTTGATCTTAAACACCGCCGTGCTTTCACAGTGGTGAGGCGTGAGTGAAAGCTGCTAACTTGTTTGTGTCACGGTCCACCCATCGAGACCGTGACGGGGACACAAAGAGAGCCTTGATCTATACGAAACATCTCCTCATTCCACGCTGACTCACTCAACTGTGGCAGGAGCATGTCCATGATGGCATACATCACAAGCAGTGTAGCCACCTCTCCGGGGGTGTCAGAATGATCCACTGGCTGAAATGGGAGCTTGCGATGCAGTGATGACTTATGGCTCCCCTGCAGATTGTACTTTTATCCGGCTACAGCAGGGGGCACTGTGGTGTCACTGTTGGAGCTGATGGAGTCTGACCGGCGAACAAGGTCAAATTCCACTGATAGCCGGAAACCTTGTACTACTTTATGAGCAGTCACTCATAAAGTTAACTTAAAAAGAGCCTTCCACATTAAAAGGGAATCTTGTGATTATTTAATGGGTTGCATCCATTTGGAGAGAATATCCTCAGATCATGTGGAGATAACCGTTTTCAATCTCTATTTGAAGCATTAACCAGTGTTGTTATCTTAAAACGGAGGTAAGAATGGTTTGTGCCCAAGGATGAGTAATTGGCTGCAGAGATCAGAACCATGTCCTGTGCTCCTCCGCCACATATCAGGACTATCACATTACCCCAGTGATGAAGCGTGCCTGTGTGTTCAGAAGCGCGGGGTATTCAGCAGCACCAGGCCGTATCGTGAGAACTCCATACTTTGGAGATGTCCATAGATTCCATTCGAAGCCGAGATGAGGGACTTCTCATCACAGCAGGAGTAACTCAAAACTCCGCCGCACCATCCTTTTTTTTTTCCAGCCATGCTTCACGCTGATATGCATGCGACTGAACAAATTCAGCCTTTCCCAACAAGTTTGCCCAAGTTTGCGCCTTAACAGTTGTCAATTCAGAGAGCTACTAAAGTGCTGGAGTTCTTAGCCACACTTTCATCACTAAAAGCATAACAGGCATGAAGCAGAAACCAGTCTTTGCTCCCTCTCTCCCCCTCTGTCATCACCTTGCTGCGGAAAGACCGGGAAGGCTGTCTTTCTCCAGAGGCAGGCAGAGAATGTCCCATTTATTATCCACTGTCCTCCTCCTCCTCCTCTTCCTCAGCTAGTTGCATTACACCATGCGTGAAATGGCTCCAAATGGTTTCTCTTTGTCTATTGGCAGTTCTGCTGTCATGCTTTGCATTTAGTCCGGCGTCTTCGGGCGCACACGGGCTGAACAGCATGAGATTCACGCTGCTTTGTAGCAGCGGGAACACACACTCGCACAGCTCACCTGCACTTGTTTGTATGTTCATAAATCGGATTTTTCAGCCAGGAACTGTGTATAATGTGTGTGTCTGTGCAACAGTGTATTATCACATTTTCAAACTTTTTTTGGAAACTTTTTTTTACTCAGTCTCTCCCTGACTCTCTCTCAGAGGGGCCTCAGCGGACTGCTTTTCTTTTACGAGTGAATCAAGTTCATAAACATTTAGAAGACATGGACGGGAGCACAACCGCTCTTATCAGTCATGCAGATGGTTTACACACTAGTCCTTCAACTCATCCCTTCTACTGTAGGACTCCCTCCCTCTGCGAGGAAATACTTTGAAAATACTTTAGAAAACTTCCCCGCAACTACGGTACTTTAAAGCCCTAAGCCCTCTGCCTCTCCACTCCCACCATGCTCATCTTTGAAGCAACACTCATTGGAGATACTAAACAGCTCTGAGAGCTTATGCATCGAAAACCTAATGGCCCAGCGCTGGTTAACTTTCAGGCTTACACCGCTTTTGATGGACTCAAGCAGCCATCACCTCTGTCTCTCATCCCAGCTTAAACCTGCTTTGTGCTGGCAAGGTTTAGAGATGAGGAGAGTGAGGATTGTCAATAGATAGGAGGGAGAGAGAGGGAAGCTGGGTGGAGGACTTGGAGGAAACCTGTTAATACGCGTTTAAGCCGCAGCTAAAAACTCTGGAATAATGAACTTCGTCGAGGAGAGACACATGTGCATAGACAGTGTCAAACAGATGTTAAGACTCCTCAGAGTAGGATTTATCATGTATACCACCTATACAATGTCAGTCAGGGTTACGTGCAGTCACATAACCCAGACTGACAGCAAGTTCTGCTGTGCTTTTAGCATCAGTGAGACGGCCCTGACTGAGACTGAGTGGTATTAAGACGTGGAACATTTGGAGATCATCTCTGCGTTTGTACTTTTTTTTAAAGCTGTCCCGTTGAAGTGCAGTCATACAAATCTAACTTGACACGAAATACAGCTCCATGATCTGTAGTCACTCTATAAAGACACGCACTCTACGCTGATATCAATTGTGAAAGTTCTTAAACCATAAAGTTGACATTGCACTGGAGCTATATTGGCGGTAGGGACGTGTTGCTTGATTGTTAAACCCAATGGGGCTTGGTATGTTGTTATGTATGTATGATTAACCTCTTGCCTCTGCTGCATGTGAGGCCATATCTCAGTGCGTAGTGGCTCTTACAGTTGCAGATTGCCTGTAGATAGATATTTGTCTATTGTACGTGTTGTCTTTGGCCAAGACATACAACTTTATCTCAAATATGAATAAAAGCCAATTACATTGAATCATATCTTTTGACATATTTTTGTGAATTGCCTATTTTTGTCATGTACAATGCCCCTGTTCTCCTTGTGACAGCATCCAGCCAAGCCTCTGCTCTCGTTCTACGGCCATCCCTCTGAAAGTGTGGTTGACAGGCAGGCCCATTTACCGATCAGCCTGCCATCATGTTTTACAGCGGCTGATTTCGCGATGGCCTTCAATTCTCTTGATGACTCCGTTGTCCCAAAAAAAGAAACATTGCTGCTTTCTTTCCCCCGCCACCCAATGACAGAGGCCAGGACATAAATCGACTTGAGGAGAAGCAGTCGTTTTCTACCCGGGGTGGCTGGGTTTTATTGCCCTCCGCAAGAAGCTTACTGGAGGGCTCTTTTGTGTGAGGGTGAATTTTACGGCTGATTGCGTGTATCGGAGTAGTCGTAAAACTAAGTAGAGGAGACCTCTCTTCATGGTGTCAGTGGCGGCCCTGGCTTCCAACCTATGCTACTCAGAAAATAGGACTCTGGCGTGTGAGTGCGCTGATGGTCGCCACACTGACCTGGCGTGAGACGGCAGGTGCGATGCAGTATGCCTCGCGAAAGGCCACAAAATCTGTAAAGCATCTTCTGTTGTGCATTAGAACGGCACTTGTTGAATAAATACATAGCGATGTTGGTTTGTTTCAGTCTGAAGCTGTGCTGTAATTGGCTGTCACCACAGCCACAAATACCACAACCACCGTCTCTCATGGGTAAGAGCTCATACCAGACGTCAGCTTTTTAGAAATGAGAATATTACATAATACATAGGAGATACTAGTAGGTGACTATCAGCAACTTGCTGGTTGGTTCTAATGTTTTTCTAAAAGATGTTGTAACCATCAAGTTGTATCCCACAGTAACAGGTGCAGGAGGATGCTCAGGTCCACATAATAGTATGCAGGTGATACAAAACACATTCCTCCCCTTCTGATTGCACAGAGCTGCAGTGCGAATGTTTTGCTACCTATTGGTTCATGGTCTTGATGCCAAATGATCTGTTCTGGTAAATGAAACAGGCATTTACCTCAAAGCTTGGCCATTTTTTTTTAGGGGGGGGGGGGCTATATGGGTTTCTTGCTATTTCACTAATTGACAAAGGAAACCAAGAGCGGCGACGGAGAAGATAAGCCCGTTTAAACAATTCAGGTTTCACAAGGAAGGAAATTCATTCAACACACTGAAGCGTGTTAAGTCATTCGTTACTTCCATGCACACAGTTTGTTTTTCGCGAGAGGCGCTGAACATGTTTGTTTACAAGAAAACTCCACAGGACGTCTCCAAGTTTTCTCACTCATACTGTCACTGAAATGTGCTGCCCGAGAGAAGGAGAAGGATTACGTGGGAAGGTATTGCTCAGCCACAGTGGATCACACCTGCTGCTGTTCTGATGAGCTACAGCGGCTTGTTTATCTGCGAGGACCTCGTGGCACGACAGGAGTTTGTCTGACTTCAGATCAGAAGGTTGCATGTTCAAATCGTGTCGGGGGTCAAAGCATCTTCAGCGCCTTGAAAATCCTCTGCTGTTACACTCTCTGACTTTCACTTTCTTTGTTGAGCAGCAAACACGAGCTGTCACTCCGCACACGACAACAACAACGAGAGAGTACGCACACTGTATAATGACACACACAAGTACAGCTTAACCATACTGTTCAATTCTTTTTTAACCTCAGCTTGTTTTATCAGTTGTGTTTGACTGGGCCGTCCGTGAGGAGAGCAAAAAGAGGCGGAACGTGTTTTCCGAAATGCAATCTCAGAACCCATGGTCTGTCGTCCGACAATGATTTAGCTCTTTATTTATTCGCTTTCTTACAAGTAATCTGCACTCATATGCAAATATTTGTTTATAGAGAAAAGCAAGGAAAGAGGAAGTCTTGGCCCGGATAACTTTTATGATTTTATGATCTGCTGGCGACACCGGAAGCACAGAAACACTGGCCTTGGCCCCAGAGGCTAAAATGCCATCAGACGAGAGTCGATGGGTTTCGAGATTGCTCCCCCGTTTATTTCACTCGCGCTTTCATTTTTATCCGCACATCCACACGAGAGACTTGCGTGCAAAGTGTCTCTTCCCACTTCCCCATAAAATCTGTTGTTATTTGTCTCTCATTGCAGCAGATTACAGTGCAGCGCTGTGTAGATGTGCAGCGGTTGGCATGGAGCTGAATGGACAATACTCCACACCTCTTCTCTCTACCCACACAGCCGCTGATGGGCTCACTATGCATCAAATGGCCGTAAATGGCCCTCAGACTGCCTGTCTTATCTGGTCGAGCTGCTCCCCTCAGGCTGTGCGTAATGTGAGCGTGTGTGTTTTACAGCAGCGTGTGTTTAATCTCTGTATTTGCTCAGTAGACACACACTCGGATGCACCTTTCATACCGTGGATTTTCTTTGTCTGCGTGTTCATCAAGTCCTCATTGTGCCCGTGCACCCGTGCCAGTTTGTCTTTGTCGTCTGTCACACCCTTTTGTACACATGCATGTTTGTACGTGTTTGAGCCAGTACTTGTTTACCAGACTGCTTATTTACTCGCCGCCACGCGTATCTAACCTCCCCGCCCCACGCCTCTACATTAGCTCATGCTACTGATAGAGAGCTGCGATAACACACCCTAACACATCAAATGAGCTATAGAGGGGGCTTGGAGGGAGAACTCCATCCTTCCTTCCACCTCTCCCTCTCTCATCCTTCTCTCCATCTATCCCCATGTTAAACCAATTAACAGTAATTACCGGGCCACCCCAGGCGCAGCTTCTTTCTGCTGGCTCCGCTGTTTTGTCCTCATCACCACGCCGACACAAAGGGAGGCTCCGAGACGTGTCGGGAAGCAGGTCATTACTGTTTATTAGCTGAGGGAGGCTGATTTCCCCCGATGGGCCCTGTAGGAGCCCAGTAAAGTTTGGCTGTTTGGTCATGCAGCTGACTTTACACATCAGTCTGTGTTTGTTAGTTTTTGGGATACTGATGTAGAGTTATTGCCACTTAAAGTGGTGAGAAAGGGACGAATAAGTCATTGCCTCGACTTTTTGACAAGGTCGCGACTACTAATTGAGCACCTCTTTGGCTTAGTGTGAACAAACGATAGCAGTCGGTGGGATGAAAGCTGTAATCTTTTGGCCTTTAGACAATCACTGCTTTCTACTGCCGAGCAAACACAGAGCTCAGATGAACTAAAGTTAGGTGTTTTTAGGGTGTTTCCAGTGGGTAAACACTGTGTGCTTGGATAAGCAATAGCTCTCCACACAACACAGTCTTTTAGTCTTTTAAAGTAAAATCGTATTTATTTCTATGTGCATTTAATTTCCCAAAGCAATTTTGCAGTGCATCTGGTATCTAAAGTAATGTCAAATGTTTAGAAATTGATTGGTGTCCCGGTTAAGACAGTTTATCAGAGAAATGAATGAATGAATGGATATAAGTAAGCATGTGAGACAACGATCCATCTTTTTCTGCACGTGTCAAGTGACAGTGAGCTAATAATGTGCACAATGATATGGAAACAGCCAGCATAGCGCGCTGAGATAACAACCAAACGGACCAAATGCAGGCTTGATAGTTGTTGTGATGGAATACCATGCACTGTAGAAGCAGTCTTTCAACGCACTATATGGCAGAGAATGGGCTCCTCTGAAGGGCAGAAAATGTGCCCTGATATCACCATCAGTGCTGAAACTGTGCTGATTCGAGCCTTCAAACGTCTGACTTGTGTTTACACTCCTCTGGACCAAGATAGATCGTTGCGCCGTCTGCGTTTCTCATTACTCGCACAAATACTGCACACAGAAGCTTACAATTATTGATAACTGCAAATCTTGTTTTCTGTCCAAAGTGGATTTTCTGTGTGAGAAAAGAATGTGCTGCATTCAAGCGCTCCGTTTAAACCGAACACAGAGTTGTAAATATGATTTGTTGTGGCCTTCAACTGCTTTCTAATGAAGATGATAGTGGCCCCCTTTAACCTTTTGTATGTAGGGACATGGACAATTCACGAGAATTAAGAAACGACACAATTAGAATGATACAAATCATTACACTAAATATCAGCCTTTAACAGGCGAAGCTGTATGCTAATGGCCTTTGTTCCCTAAATGTCACACTTTGGCAAGACATTTATGATGGGGAAATATTTTTCCACAATAAATGAATGAATTTTACACTCTAGTTAGCATTTTGTTGGGTTATGCCTCAACAAATAGATTTATTTACGCCTTTTTTTAATCAACCATCAGAAGAGGTCAAGAACAGAATAGATATGTATTCAAATGTCAAATGGCTATTGTGCTCCCTGGATGAGGCAGTTCAACTATTACTTGAGATGTATGCATTTGGGCGTCATCTCACAATCAAAGCTTCACGCCGCCCTGATGAGGCTCAAATTACTTCTTGCATATCATTGGTGTCTCAGAATTAGGAACAATTTGTTGACATTTCATAGCAACGCAAGTACTTGGTGGTTAATATTCAAATGAGTCATTCAGTGCAGCGAGACATAATCAATCGGTCACAGATCACACATTATCCAAACAATGAGATACAATCAATCATGCTTAGCAATTTAGCCCAACCCGTAATCACAGTATATGCTGATGCCTGAAGTTTACTTGAATACAAATGAGTAGAACCCCTCCCCCTCCTTTTTATTTTTACAAATGCTCACACTCACACCCACTTGATTAATGACGGTGGTTTTTAGGTGGTGGTGCTTCAGACTGCAGCAGGTCACAGCTCTGTCGCTTCCTCGTGTGACACATCCCATAATGAGCTAGGTTGACCCCTTTCATGTACACAGTTCCAGCTTGCACTTGCCACATGGTTATGAATACATACACATGAACACAGACCCCCCCCCCCCATGGTCTCCTGCTTCTGATGGACCATGATCTCATCATGTGAGAAACTTGCCAGTGTGGGATGGGCACCCCTGTCCTGAATAATTTAAAGGCCTCGTCTATTGGGAGTCTTGATGTTCGGTGGATGATGCCCCTCGCAATTATGTCAGCTTCAATAATAGATGAGTTGGGCAGGTGGGAGTGTGGGGCTGAGAGGGTTGGTGCCCATTCACCAGTTTTGCTTGGTTCACCCGAAGGGCTGGCATGGTAACATGATCTGACTGATGTTAGGGGGAAAAGGGCACTTTTCACAATGGTTTCACTGAGTGACTTTGGACTGGGAGTGTGTGTGTGTGTGTGTGTGTGTGTGTGTGGAGAAGTGTGTCTTGAGAGTCTTGAGCTTTGTGTGCGCGCAAGAGATCATGGTGATAATTGCAGCTCTCACCTGTCCATATGAAGAAGGCAGGCTCCCAGTGACACACTCTCACCTGCCTGACCTTCTGTCCTTGCATTTGTGTGTGTGTGTGTGCAGAAATGTTTAGATCCTGGTGTGTCTGGTTAGTATGCAGTTTTTCCCCCCAAGAAAATCCATCTGTCGATTAGTTTGTCAGCCCTTTCTCCCTCTGCCTCCCTTACACACACAGACACACACACACATTGACACTCTCAGGTTGAGGTTCAGCCCATTGTCTCCCAGCTGCAGGTGGCTCAGAGGCCTTATGGCTGCAGGGCTGGAGGTGAGCACTGACCTGTGAAAACCCCCAGCTCCACACTGCTCACTCTAGTCTCTGGCTAATTCAATAAAGGCTGCTCAGATAAACTGCAGCCAACATCTGTGGGTACTCATGCATCATAGTGGCCCCACACGGAGCCACCAGGGCCGTAGTTTGTGCTCAGTTACCACGTCACTTAAGCTTTGGGCCTAAACAAGCAGCCACGTGGTGGCTGAGAGGCATTGCTTTCAGGGATTGTGGACTGTGGGCTACAGTGTCCCTCCTTCTTGTGTTCATTCATATGGTCTCACTGTTGGAGCTTCAACTAATGATTATTTCTATTAACTTGTCTTTTTTGGGGATATTTAACCAATAGCACATCAAGAAATTGTTGAAAATGTCCTCCAAGAACCAAATATGTAGTCTTCAAACCGACCAACAGCCCTTTTTTTTTACCCTGACATTATACAGAAGAAAAAGCAGCAAATCATCCTTTTTGAAAAGCAAGAACCAAAAAATGTCTGGTATGCTTCAAATATTCATTGATCATATGTAGTTTCAATCAGTGGAGTAAGATTCAGTGTTTCAGCTCCTCACTTCCTCACTAAAAATGAAATTGTAAATAAAATATGAAACGATTTTTGCCAATGGAAACTTGTGCTTTCTTATAGATTTCTTGAATTTACATATAATGTACACAGAAAATAGCACCTTATCCACCAAGGTTTAGACGTACTTGGCTATAAATCCAGTCTATATGACATGTTATCATATGTTATTATGTTCATCAGAGAGTTCCACAGGTAATGCATCTGAGATCAGAAGGCCTGATGTGGCTCATCCTCCTCTCTTCCGTTTTCCTTCCTCCATCCATCTGATAACAGAAAAATTGGCCGACAGAAAAAAAACCATGTCTTTGTCTGGAGATGTGGGGAGTGGAAGGGGTGCAGGGTGGAGTCAGAGGAGGGGGGAGGAGGTGTGCATTTGTGTGTGTGTGTGTGTGTGTGTGTGTAGGAGGTGAAAGGGGGCAGGAGGAGGTATCAAATTACGTCCCTCCCCCTCTGCCCCTTATGCTGTCTCCTGGTTTTATCAGTCCTCTGCACCTCCAAATTAAATTTGTCCTGAGAAGGGGTGAATAGTGGGGCGTGGACGGGGGGGGGGCGGCCTGCTTTGCTCCATCAGAGCAGCATGGGCCCCTGAGGAGCCGAGGTGGCCATTGACAATGACAAGTCAGATGCAATCAGGGACTCTGCCTTGGCCTGAGCTCCCCTGTTTGTGTGTGTGAGGTGGGGGTGAAAGAAGAAGCCTATCCTCGGGATAAACATAGTCTGCCATCAGTGGGACCCTCAGACCGGGCCAAGCGCACACTTCCTGTCTGTTGTATGTGTCCTCAACAGAGAATTGATTCATCTCTCCTGTGCAAGCTGACCCATCAGTAGGAGCATCTCTGACCGTAGTTTCCTGGCTCGTTGCGAACTGACTGCGTCTGTCAGAGGAACAGATGGACGGCAGATGAAAGCACAAACATCCTCTCAGGAAACCTTGAATGAATGCTGTCAAGTCACAACTGTTTAATCTCTGAGTGCTCGGCAGCCAGGGAAAAATGCACTAGCAGCCAGTGTAAAACATCTTTCACATATCTGCTCTCAGTTGTTGTAGCCAGGAGGTTGCTGTTGTATAGTTCTCTTCTCATCTATTAGTCCTTCATTAGAACTGTTTTGTGCTCCATTATGAAGGCCTTTGTGTTCTTCAAAATAAAACTCAACTAATTTTGGTTCCAAGTCAAAATTCTTGTTTTACCTCATCCGCCATTTAATATTAATCCGTCTTCTACGGCTACATTGATAGATACAAATTCTAGAGCTGAAATTATTAGTGGAATAATCAATTACAGACAATTAATGTGCAACTATTTTGATATTTGATCATTTGTCTTTGTTTTTTTTAGCAAAACTGACAAAAATTCAATGATTTTGATGTGAATATTTACTGTCTTTTCGTCTTTTAGACCTTTTATAATAGTAAATTAATGTCTGGTTTGTTTTTTATCAACATAGTTAAGGGCCGTCCACACTGAGAAAGATAAGTGTAATGATAACTGAGATGATGTGACCGTCCACACTGTAAACAGTCAGAACACCAGGGATCAGATGTATAAAACTCACACTAACACTGTGCGTACGCCCAAAGACAGAAATGCCAGTGCCATTTCTCTAGAGACGTCTTCAGACATCTGTTTGGATATCGATACCTGTGCCTGCTCCACATACATCACAGCTGTCAATGAGAAACATTTAAACATTTGTGTTGTCAAACAGCACTAGAACAGCTTCCACAATGTGGCCACTACACATGACTGTGGCACCTTATAGCAGATATAGCACTAATTCATCACGTATACCTGAAAGCCATCGTCATGGCGATGTCTTAATCATCATAATTGACAATGATTAATACATAGAGCTCATGCTGAAACAGGCACGACAAAGCATTTCAGAATTTAGGATCAAATGAAGAGATCATTAAAAAAAATGATGGCTTGAATGTAATTAACAAGAATGAATAATTGAACTTAAGTTTATAAATGATAATAAATTTGAGTGACAGTTTACAGACTGAGGTATCGACTGTATAAAATAGCAACACAAAAGGTGAAATTGGAAAAACAACCTAAACTAGAAAAGTGTTCAGTAGAGCGCAGAACTCTGGCATGGCAGCAATTTCTGCTTTAACCAAACCTAAACATCTAACTACTGTAAACTTTACAAGATACTTGGATAACTTTTTTGGTTTTAATCTTTATTACCTTGGTCCTCCTGGCGTGTTTGGAATTGTAGACTCAAAAAAGGCCCAGTTAAAATGGCAGTGAAGATAAAAGCAATGTGCAGTTCACGCATGACTTTAGTAGATCACAACATATCAGTTATGGAATTCATCTGCAGATGCTCCGGTTCAACACGAGACTAAACTTTTCTATGGATGTCAGTTTTTGAGCCATAACAAACTGACATCTAATCACACTGAAAGTGATCCCAAGCTTTCCAAAACCATATATTTTTAAATCATTACATATTTATATTATATATTATATACATTTACAGTTGTCATTGTTATTAGCTGTCCTGGTGTGGACGGCCCTTTGACAGGTGCACACACAGCAGTGTGACACCTTCACTATCCAAAACCAAAACCTCGGCACTTCAGAAGTCACACCGATGTGTTCATGAAAACTTTCCTGGTGTTAATATCCGAGCTCGGCCTGTAATGCTCCCTCTCTGTCCCAGCACGTGCGTAAAAAGTTATTTAAAGTTACCTCAGCAAAGGAAATTCCTTACAGAAAATAATTCACACCACATGCTTAGCACCATCTCCCCAAACACATTTAGCTTTTAGCGTCCCCTTGTGAAGACTGCAGCTGAGGAGCTCTATTGTTTACAGTCTTTTGGCACCGTCTCGTCAGGCAATTGCCGTGTGAATACTGAGTTTTGCTTGGCATTTTGTTTTGTTTGCTATTTTTGTTTATTCAGTGTGTTTGCTCAGTGAAAAGGTTGATTCCCTACTGGGCTCGCAGCGAAGAAATAACCACAGTGTTTGAACTCGGCATCTGACAGCTACAAGTACTGCACCGCCAATTTCTATTGTCGTACATAGTGTAAAAGCAGACAAGAAGCTTTTGTGGGATGTGACTCCTTCAGCATAAAGGTTACTCTTAATTGAGAAAGCATCTATGAGGCCTTTGACAGTTTCAAAGCGTTCGGCTTGCTGTTGAGATAAGAAGCAATGTTACCGGCTTTGAGATGTGCAGTGTGTTGGTACAAAGGGTTATAATGAGCCGCTGGTATGCAAACACACAGGGCCTCCCACACACACACACACACACACACACACACAAGCACACAGTGCCAGGGAAAAATACACACCTACAAAATGAAACACACACTTGCATATATTCCCTGGTTGGCTGTCTGTTGGTCCTTGATGATGAATTGAGCGAGAGGCCCACAGTGCAAGGCCTGGCTGACTGATAGAGCCATTGATTCTGGCTCTCTCTCACACACACACACACACACACACACACACACTCCTATCTATGATGTGACAATGCTTCTTTTCAGACCTCTTAATCGGCCTGACTTTGACTAATTGAATTCATTAACCATCCGCTCATTGTGCCCCCAGTTATTTACAAGTCGATTTAAAAAAGCAACAATACAGAGGAAATGTCAGGTTATAGTTGGAATGACATTATGTGAAAGAGCAGAACATCTGTGTGTGTGTGTGTGTGTTCCATTTTCAATACACACGAGTAGTGTTTAAGAGCCAGGAATGATTTAGTGCGGAGCCTAAAAAGGAGTGGAGGAAAGCCCCCATTCGCTCCAGTTGACTTTGTTTTATGGGCAGATGATGACAAAGAAAATGAATCATAACCTACTTAGCGTTTTGTGTGTGTGCGTGTTTAAGTGTGTGTCCGTGTCAGACAGGGTTAACCAGCCTATAGGAGGAGAGGCACCCAAGGGAGGGCTTTTATTCCAAGCCAAATAAAATCCTACATCAAGCATGGTTTCAAAAGCTATCCCCGAGGCCTACTTAAGAAAATATCACCGCCCCATATTCCAGATCCAGGGAGTTTTCATTTCTGGGAACGGCTTCCCTCTCCTGTCTCCTGTTATTCTACAGTCTAAGAACTATTTGGAAGTGTCATGAAATATGCTTTTCTTACTCTCTCATTAGTTTTCTGTGATTTATTGAATTAATTTCAAGAGTGTAACCTGTTGGAGCAGCACATTTGGGCATGGCTGTGCAGTATTACAATGGACTTGTGTACGTATTCGTTTCATGTCCTTGCGTTGCCTTTTGGTTTTCTGACGGCCTCAATCCGCTTTCACTGACTAAATCAAGGCTTCCTTTGATAGCAGTGTGGGTGTTTCATGCTCAAGTCAATCAAACGTCGCTGTTGCGGAAGTTTAATTATTTAAGTGCGTTTAATTACAGCGCCCCGATGTTTTTTATTCACTCAGCCCCTGTTTCAATTTAGTCATGTTATGTTTGCAGAGCATGCTTACCTCATCTGTGTCTTCTGTCTCTTGTCTGTCTCACACTCCTCCAAACACATCAAGTATTTGACAGCGTGCCCTGACCGTGTCACAGCCCTATGCTTAATTTAGATTTCCCATGATGCCACTCTGTTCAGGGCACGTCATGGGTGTTTGGCAGGGCAGCGTTGAATGGGGCCCAGGTGTGTGAACGAGCTCTACCCTTACTCAGTAATGGTTTTCTCTCTCTTACACACACACACACACACACACACACACATAAAGCCAAGCCATAAGAAGACAAAACAGTCTGCTAACTTCCTCGTATTTTCTTACACGCTTTAACCAAATTTCCTTGTATTGAACCACAGGAAGCGATTTAGTGGGTCAGGGGGTCAAATGGTTAACATGCTAGATGTGACCACCCCAGGGTCGGGCTGTGGAAGGGCTTTTGTTGAGAGGTGGGAGCTGGAGTCGGGGGGGAGAGGAAGTGCAAGAGTAACGGGGGACAAAGGAGGAAGCACTAAGAGGACAAGCCTTACATTGCCGTGAATCCTAGTTCTGTGTGCATTTAGCGCCAAGAGGTTTGTTCCCCACAAAAGATGTGCTTCACGAGAAAAGAAAGGGCTGAAAAATACGAGTAGCTGCACCCTTGAAGTGGTGAAGGCACGTTCACCTCGTCAAGCCCAATTAACTGCGAGAATATGAGCCCAGCTTAGGGCCGTGAAACCTGCCCCTCAAAGCCTTCTTAGAAATGTTCAGTGGCAGCCACATGCATACTAAAAGGATTTTAGAGGTTAGGTGTTGTAACTGAATAACCTGCCTATGTGTAGCACATTGTCCTAAAGCAGTAGTTTGTCGGTCGGAGTCGGGCTGTTCTGGACGGTCGTGGCCATCTGTTATTAGGATCACAGGACAGTAGACACCTCGGTGCCATGTAGGTATGACTGTGAAAATGGTAAGCACATTAAAACAGACAAAAGATCCTTGTGTCACAGACAAAACCAGAGGAGAGACCGTCAGAGAAAAATGCAGACATCTGCTATTACATAGGAAATGATTTCAGAGAAGACGGTCATGTATTAATTCAATCCAGAGAAATGGATGCAAAATGGACAGATGGGCTGAAACTCTGAGAAGTAAAAGCTTTCTCAAGTGAATCATTTTTTTTTTTTTTTTTTTAAACATTTTCTTTCATTTCTATACCTCATCATGAAACAGCTGTGCGCAGAAGCTCTTTTCGCCGCGTCCGTGTGCAACACAAATGCAGCTACGGTGTATATGAACTCCGCTTCCTGTCGCAGAGCTTTCAAAAGAGAGAAAAGCTTTTGACCCTGACAGGATTTGAACCCGCAGCCTTCTGACCCGGAGTTAAACATGCTACCATAACACCACAAGGTCTTCCTGCTTCACCCACCCACGACTGCTACCTGACCTTGCTCACATGGGAATAGCGACAGTTGTGAATGAACACAAAAAGAAAAGTAAAACGTATTTTCATGTAATAAAAAAAAAAAACTTCTTTAATAGGCACTCAATTGGCTGAAATTGTGAAATCAGTCGTGGAAACCTTCATTTTCTGAATCTACCACAGTTCAAAGAAAAGTGCCAATTAATGCACGAGAGCTCTTAGCTATTTACCCACTCCATTAAGATAGGAGTTATAAAATGTTATGACCTTATTAAACAAGAAAGCCCTTTCACTGTATTTCCAAGTCCTGGGACTTTACTTACTTAGAGACTTAACCAACCTGGTTCTCTCTAACTCTACAGGACGGTCGAGCACCTTTTACGCTCTCTAAACCTTTCCGTTTGTCGTGCCAGCTTCCATTTTTGGATGCCTCTTCACTCTTGCACACACAGAGCCTAATGACGTGATGAATACCGTCACCAGCTGTCTAACTATCACTACTCTTTGTGCGCGCTGAGAGTTTAAAGGAGGCCGTTCAGATTCGAGCAGAGCTATTGAGAATCATTTGATTGCCACTCTCTTCGAGGCTTCGAGGCGGCGCATGAGTACATCATTTTAAGATTATCAGGGATACAGATGCAGTCCCATGTGCATAAACGCACACGCACGCCAAAGCATCCATCATACACACTGTAGCCTTCCACCACGTCCTTATGCAAATGACGGCGTGATAGGTAAACAGTCCATTCCAGCAGTAACCTCTCTCCATAACAAATAGCTGGTCGCTGGAGGGGAGCTCATATAAATACCTATTAGACGACCCAATTGTCTTTCTGCCAGCTCAGGGAGGGCGTCCCGGCTGGTTAAATTGAGCCCTGACTGGCATTCATCAGCATCCATTGTCATTCTTCCCTCTGCCTCTCTCACTGGAGGTAATTGACTGGAGAATAATGCCAGCTGATCAGTCCACCTATAGAGAGACGAGCCGTAGATTGATTAGCTGTACGGCGGTGCAGTGGGCTGCACGGTGACTCAGATATTGTTATTCTCCGATATGAAACAGCTCTAATGGAGCTGGACAAGGACTGATGATCAGAGGGGATGGAACGGAATAAGAAAAGCACTTGAAATATTACTGCAGCTCGTTTATTTAAGTGGGACATTTTGCACAATGAAAAGGTTGAGCTTCTCAGAGTCGCTTGTCATATTTAGAGAGCAGGGAAGCAATAACCGGGTTTATTAGACTGACAGTCTGCCTGGACACATTCTTTTTGCTGATGGCACTTTGGTGTTGCTTTATACCAAATGTTAAAGCTGCTTTAGGCACATGTGGAACTCCAAATGGCAGTGAGACTTTTTGAAAACTTTACAAGTCAGGTTTCCTGTAAAGGTGAGAGGAATAGGATCTAATGTGGCTGTTCTCTGGACTGTAGGAAGATTGTATTTTGTGATTATAAGTTTTGATGTGCCAGTTCATCAGCAATGATGACTTGTAGCTCTTTAGGCTAAAGTCACTCACCTTCTACTGTCTCGGTAAACAACTTTATTTAGCGTTCAGACTGGTGCTATGCGAAGATGCACACTAGTAGCAAGTATCAAGCTGTGTGATGTAGGATGAAGTGACTTTGTCAGTATGTGTCCTCACAGGACTGTAGCCATAAAGAACTGAAGAGAAATAGTGGAACTTGGTGCTTTACATGAGCTAACCTCCATGCCATGCCCCTAAAAGGCCTACATCTTTAATACTAATCATCATCTTTACAATAAAATGTTAAATTTGTCAACATATCTTTGACACACTACTGTCATGAGAAGGTATAGTCATATGAATTGCTTTTTACAGGTAATACTTCATCATCTCTTTATCATCAAAAATGAGTTAAAGGACTTGTTTTTATGTGCACATACTTCGTAATTTCATATCTTGAAGCGGTTAAAAAGTTTACTCATGTAGTCTCCTGTGCTATTTGCCTATTGGTACACATACGTTTCTATCCTTGTTTCTCATAGAGGGTTTAATGGTTTGCTTTTGAGCTAAAGGGAGACAAAGAAAAAGGACAAGAGAGAGAGAGAGGGAGAGAGAGAGAGAGTTTCTGCTGATGAAAGTGACAGTGACATAAGGCTTATTGCCTAGTCAAACACACACAGCTACCGCCACATGCAGCCTGACCCAGTAATAGAGGCCAATGAAATCTGCTCATTGGGAGCAGAGGACCCGATCGTTGGCGCGGCAACTGAGCCGAAACAGTCTCATTCTGCTGCTGTCATACACAGAAAATGGGCCGACTTCAGTCACAGCCGCGCTGAGGTTCCTACCACTTCTCTCTGCTCCGGCTGCAGCAGCGGAATTTATGCTTTTACTTTGTGGAACCCAAACGGATGTGACATGCAATTTCACCTGGAATGAACACGCACTGTGTTTTTATAGAGTTGTACTTTTCTTCAGCTTGCTTAAAGTAAAACCCACGCGCGGCGGAGAAGGGAGGGTCGACCCTGAAGTTGACAAAGATGCAAACAGACCTGCATCCAGCCCATCAGGGGTGGATGGTATTTTTCATCCTCTTCCTTTGTTTTCCACCCTGTAATCAGATTGTACTATAATGAGGCTGTAAGGGAAGAGGAGGACAATTATGTGTTCAAAATGAGCTCAGCTCCTCTGCGGAACGCTTTTTTTTTTTTTCTATCTTTGCGTGGCGGTGGGAGATGCTTCTTGGAAATGGCCCAGATTGCTCCCCACAGGGCTTTAACGCGGCTCTCCACTGATTGCTCAGTGTGATTGGAGATTGAATCCGGACATGCACGTGATTTTGTGTCATTTTGTCAAACACTGTTAAAAACAATGGTCTAGCAAAGTCAAACAGCCATCGCTGGAAGAGGGCTATCATCCCTAAAGATCCAGGTGTGGAGCAGGCCCGCTTGTCTCCCCCAGTTCCTCCGTTATACATACCCACCCCAGTCACCCCGAATGGTGCAGTGTGCCACAGCACCCCATTCATCCTATTTCACAGTGGGTGTACATGTCATGGATTTGGGGATGAGTCACCATAGCCCTATCAAATGTCATCATCCAGCTGTTTTAACCACGTTGTGTGTATCTGTGTGTGTGCTGGCACGTGCTCAGCCTGGTATCACGATCCGATGCAGAGCTCCGTGAAAAAGAATTTTCAAGGGTCAAATGTGAAAAAGTCTTTGCAAATTGAATTGTCAGCAGGCTGAATGTGTTTCTTTCTTTTCTTATTAGCTCATCTTCTTATTTTCTCTCTGTTGAACAGTTGTGTTTACCATATATCCCAGAAAGGGCTGCACATCATCAGCGAACTTTATTTGGCATGCTGGGATCCTCACTTTCACCGCTGTGACTGAAAAAGAATAAATGAAACTTTATTTCTTGCTGAATAAAAAGATGAAACACACACACACACACACACAACAATAACAATGTTTTCTCCCTCCTTCTCCTCCTCCTCTGCCATCGCTCTGTGTGTCTTGAGGGGTTTGGAGAGCCGAGGAAAACCCTCTTTTCTGGAACCTTATCTATCGCACAGCTTGCCCTCATGCAAACACCCTGCAAATGCCTCAAGACACATTTACATTAACATAATTTCCAATTAGCTATGTTTTTTTTCCAGTTTTTTTTTTTTTTTTCCCCAGTTTTTTAACATGTTTACTCCCAGTTTTGCATCTGCAGAAAGGCACAGAGAGTCAGCATTGAGGAAGAGTCTGTTCTCAACAGGGAGTTGCTGCAAAGCCTTTTTTTCAATATAACTGCTTTTATGACCAAGTTCAAATGCAGGTCAGTATGCGTACATATCAGGGTACACACTCAGGACACACCAGCATCCCTACAAGCCAAGGAATTATTATAAAATCATGTTAAATGCATTTTTTATTTCCATCTTGTCAGGTTGTTTTTTCCTCATAACGGCAATGTATTTTGATAGGACTGATTTTAAGGCATTATCACACTCATCAACTGTGGTAAAACAGCTAGAATCATCTCTGGTTCTCTCATTTCCTTCTTGTACTCTTCTTTCCTTAACCTATCTGGCTTTTCACAATTTGATTTTTGAATACTGCAGATGCCACTGCTTAGGTTCATTTTACCTTTTCCTGCCCACCAGTCATGCGTTTTGTTTCTTGAGGGATCCATTTGATACTTATCTCTCCTTTTTCTCTGCATTGTCCTCATGACTGTACAGGATATCTCACATCCTATCTGTCTCACTTGCTTTTTCTTTCATTCAACCCCTCATACTCCCTCTCCTCTCCTCTCCTCTCCTCTCAAAGTAAGTGTGCAGGGTTGCCTGGATACTTGTTTTCTCCTCTCCGTAAAAAGGGGGTGGGCTGGAGGAAAGTGGGGACGGACAGAGGATGGAGGGAGGGATTGAAGGAGGTCAACAACAATCACTGCAGGGCTACGAACCCATTGAAGTCAGACAGCTGGTTGAAAAATGGGGAGAAAGGAGGAAAAGAGGTGTGTGTGGGGGGGCAGCTGTCAGTCTGTCACTCAGTATGTTCTTGTTGTTCCGTTAAGTTTGTGTTTTGACCAATTGTATATTCAGTAGCACCGTACATGCCTTTAGAAAATAACATAGCCTTAGCTGTAGGTCTGTGTTTTCACATACATTATTGATTTGTTTGTCTTATGTGAATTATTGATAGTGGAGGTAGTGAGAGAACGGAGGTTTATCTACAGGTGAACCCCTAGAATCATTCTCCACACACACACACACACACACACACACACACACACACCTCTGTCTTACTGCAGATCTTTGCATTGTGGCCCTCACCCTTCATTTCTTCCTTCATAATAACCCATGCCAGCCTCTGTTTCCAAGACAACCACTCCATCAGACTCACATGGCTTTGCTGCCAATAGTATTGCTGATGATTTGTGTGTGTGTGTGTGTGTGTGTGTGTGTGTGTGTAATAAATACCACTGTATGTGGTCTTTCTGCTCTCTCTTGTATGAGATATTGAAGATCAAGAGTCGGGCAAGATTGAAGATCGATTTCTGATGTACTATGCCTAGGCTTGGTCCATACACAGGTGCATCCTGGGATATATTAGTGGGTTAACTCATTAAAAGTTTCTAGGCTGACACAAATTGAAATAACACAGCTGACGTAGTAACATCACAGTGACTTGTATCTGGCAAGGCTAAATAAATATGGCATTTTATTTGTGTTGTTGAGTTTATCCACCTTTTTATTTACCAGCTCCTCACTGGGCAATTCCCTTTTCACATAACCACGATTTTTATTCGTGTTTGCCTGACGCACTCAAACCTGGCATGGGCTGTGTGTTGATATTAACTCGTCTCTCTCGCCTTGTCGTTCTTCCCCTGTACCTTGCTGCTCCTTCCCACGATGTGTGTGTGTGTGTGTGTGTGTCTCTAATCCACCAGGTAAGTCATTTCATGCTCTTTCCTCTCAGAAACCTTTGTGATTATCATGTTTGAACCAAAAGCCAGCTGGTTATGAATGTAGACAGGGAAAGGCACCACAGAGCAGACACACACCACCCACCTTGATCCAACTCTTTCCCCTTTCCTCTCCATTTTCTCCTTCCCTCCTCTCTGGCTCTTGCCAAGGAGATGCTATTTCATCCCTTCCTCCTGGAGGGTGTCTGTTTTTTTTCTTTATGGAATGTTTGCTCATCACGTTCCTCAATAAAAGGCCCTGCGTGTGTGTGTGTGTGTGTGTGTTTGGTGTGAGACTGCGGTGTTGATGAATGAGCTGCCAATGCTTGATCCAGATGGAAGCAGGCCTTGTCTAATAGGATTCCATGAAGATACCGATTCCAGTAGGGTGACGAGAGGAGTGGCTGCACCGGCTGAGTGAACGAGAGAGGGAGAGGGAGAGGGAGAGGGAGAGAGAGAGAGAGAGACAGAGAGAGAGAGAGAGGTTTTAAAAAGGCTCATAAAAGAGGCGGGAGGTTTAGACCTCATACAGGTTGACACAGGTGCACACACATACATATATATTCATACATGAAGAAATGATATTAAAACACAGTCTATGCATAATTGCGTTCATGCATGCATAATGTGCAAATACACAAGCATGTATGTGCATATAAGTGCTAAACATTCTGTATGGACATATGCTAAGTAGCACACACACACACACACACACACACACACACGCTGACAAATGAATAATAATAAATTCATTAAATAACTGATAAATCAAAGAAAGAAAGGAGTAAATCCTTAAGTAACAAAACATCTATCAAAGATTTTTACATGTTGTGATTATCTGCATGCTGCAAGAAAATTAGCCACTAGGGTTTTACAGGGCACATTGCACTCACAAGATTATTATGCGTATCTGCATTCACTGCATTTGTTAGTAAACTGTTTCATCTTATTAAATGTCTGGATAAGGTGTTAGTTTGTCTCTGATCTCTCAGCTTGTGCAAACAAATCAGCACTCGTGTGGAAATTCAAGGACATTCCTCCTGCGACCGTCTCAACTCGTTTTGAGATGTATAGACTGTAATTAAGATTGTAATATGTTAATCATCAATACGGCGTCGCTGCCAACTAGTTAGTGGTGTTGCACGGGTTTAATTGCAGCAAGAGTGCGATCGAGATTTCTCACTAGTTGTATAGTCCCACATACACCAACCAACATTTTAACTCTAATGACCTTAACTACAGTCTATATCCGAGTGTATTCGCATTGCGGTGTGGAATCCTGACACCGAAACAAATTCATGGAATTGAGCCATCGTTAATGTTATTGTTTTCCCACTGTGACATGTCAAATTGCTTCCTGTGAAAAGGGCCTGTTGTGATGTTGATGTTAATGGTTCTTCCTGCACCTCTTTACTAAAGGAGATATCATCTGTCTTTTCCAGCTCCCTTTACTTCGGGAGAACTTCCTGTTCTTCCTGCGAATTAGCAGTCAGACATGAGATACAATTTAGAGACCGGTCTTCACGGCAAGTCTCGTTTATTTGATAGTCATCCCCTTAGTACGAAAATAATAATGATCTATTGATGCTAAACTGCCGTGAGTCGGACATTTAAGTTAAATGTCTGAGGAAGCAAGCAGCAAAAATGCAGCACATTCTAACATCCTGGTTATTAGCTAGAGGCACAGTGACTGGGAATTTCTCATCAACTATCTATTTTGCATAACAGGCTCTTTTCCAACAGCAGTTTGTATGTGGATCTCACACAAGCTGCTGGAGATTCTGCTGTTGGCCAGCAGTCAATGGCCATATTAGCAGCTATATAGCACTTTGACACAGCTTGAGGAGCTTAGAGGCATCAAAATCCAGTAATATCAGACATGTGTCATTAACACCACTGCCCACCTCTACACTACGCGATCCAAATATAAGCTCCTTCTACAAAAGACAGTCACGTCAGTCCGGGTGACTGATGAACATATTTCCAGCTGAGCAAGTCTGGTGGGTCAGATTTAAGTAATCAATACATTTCGTCTCTACAAAGCCTTTTTCTGAACTTTCAGCAAATGCAGTTTTATATCAGATCGAAACTGATGATCGCATCTGGCAAATGTAATATAAGAATCACTTAAACATATGTGTGTTTCTAAAAAGTAACATTCTGTGACACATGCATGCGTATTTAGCAGAAGAATGCAGACTTATTAGTGAGCACATGGTTAAATCTATCCAATCAATCGGTCGACCGATCAATCAGTGTTCCATTACACGGTACTTTGTACACGTAAGTGCAGTTAACAGCAATGCAGATAACATCAGATAGAACGTAAGTCAAACACAAGATAAAGCTAATACGAAACATGCATTAAAATGCTTTACTGTTCAGTATTTTGTAAACTGTACAGTCTCTGAATAGAAGCAACTGGTTTTAAGGACCCCATAACATACAAAGAAACTAACTAACTGATTAACAGAGTACAGTAGCATCGTTTCTTGAACCGAGTAACACTTGACAGTGGTAGAGTTACTTACTGAATGTTCCTTTTTTCAAGACAAGGAGATTAAGGAAAGTATTTAAACCAGTGGGGAAGAAGTCTCTGGTAGATTAAAGGCGAACATGATTAAAGGATTTTAAAGGTTTTATGAGACTAAATTACTTTAGACTTAACCACCATACTAGCGAGCCAGTTAAACATCTAGTTTTACAACCTTAACCTCTTCTCATAAAATATGACGCTCTCCCGGCGCCTCCGCTGTTCTGTACTGATACGCAGGGAAAACAGAAAGGTATGACAACACCAGCGAAGGAGAATGAAGAAAAGACTAATGTAATATATTCAAAGTATTTCAGTGTCATTGGCGCCTGAAGTACCTGCCAGGAGGGTGAGAGCTGTATCACTTTTCAGTCTAAATTAGAACAGCACCTTGGAGATCACAGTCAAACAAAACGGAGGAGCTTGCTAATGCAATCTGATAAAAGCATCTGTGTTTTTGTTTCACCTTGGTCTGTGTCACAATCTCAGTTTTCATCTTTGAGTCTTTGCCCCCATCCCCCCCCCCCCCCCCCCCCCCCCTTTTTTTTTTTTTTTAACTGCTTGTTAACACAAGTTCTTGGCTGTAAACTGTAATGAAAGTAAAAGTCTTACATGATGCCGAAATGTATTCTTATACATTTCTGTAACCGCTCTGTTGGAAATGAGACTTTTCTCAGCCAGTCAGAGCGACAGTGACAAAGGATCTTATTGATTTTTTGGTTACCTCTATTGAATTTGGATTGGCCAGTTTGAGGTGACACTGCTTAGGTTCACTTTGCTGTTTTTCTACTACACACACACACACACACACACACACACACACACACACACACACAGAATGTGTGTTTTTCTCAACCCTTCTTCCTCCACCACATTTCTCTCTAATTGATGAATACCGTCTCTCACCCCACATCCAGCCTCTCAGGCTGCTTCTAAGACTCTTTTAATGGGAGCTCAGAGGACGACCAGCGCCATCTTTCTTTCCCTCTTCTCCTTCAAACTAACAGCCTTCAATGGGTCTCTTGAACACCATTGTGTGTGTCTGTGTGTGTGTGTGAGAGAGAGAAAGAGAGAGAGATGACCAGCTGTGAAGTGTGCTAATAGGCTCGCCTAGCCCGATGTCGCCGTCGTGCATGGTCACCGCTTCCATCTCCACCCTGCCGCTCTTATGCCTGATGGGAACTCAAGCAACCTCCTCAAAGAGAAGTAACACTCAGGCATTGTTAGCTGAAGAAAGAGAGAAACATAAGGAAGCAAAGAAAAAGAGAGAGCAGAGGAGATGAAGAAAGACTCCCTGTGCAACTGGTATTAGAACTGTTACATTGCTCCTGCCTAGATTTGAGTGTGCTGGATTACCTTTACACCTGGCATTAAAGCTCTGCTTTGGCCTGTGTTGAAATTAGACTCTTTCTGTTGTATGTTTTACTTTCTGTTTAGAGTTCATCCTTTAGCCTTGTCTCTCACTTGTCGCCCATACACTGGTATTCCTATGACTCATATTTGACTAGTATCGTACATATTTTGTAAGTAGGTTGCTTGCTTGCTTGCTTTGTAATTGGGACACATTTCCGTCAAAGATCCACATGTGAAAGTTTGTTTTCACGTCTGTAGTTGTTTTCAGGCTTCAATGTCTTAGTAGTTTTTAGTAATTTTACCCATGGGGAAAAACACATTTTTACATTGTGATCACTCATGTAGCATACATGACAGGAAATGTGGTCAAAGTATGGAGGGAGAGTAGAAGAAGGGATGGAAGTTTCTTTTATATATATTATTGCACCTTTTGTCTGTCCCCACCAGTTCATTGTGCAAAGCACATGGTGCCCACAACCCTTCAGTGAGCTAATCAAAACAGGCAGAACCAATAGAGATGAAGAGTATAAGCGGGCAATAAAGACAAGGGTTTTATCAAACATAATCTCCTCTGTCTCTCCCTCTCTCTTTCTCTCTCTCTCACTCATATATACACACACACACACACACACACACTATTTCTGAATCTCCTCGTATTGTCCTAACTTAGCACACCTCAGTGAGAACATCTCTCAATCTAATTGTGCTCATGCTCATTTCATTAACGTTACTGGTGTGACTGCAGATCAGAAATAATAACGCCAAAGCAGTGGGCAGTTCAATAAGAATAGACACTGTACGTATTCACTCATCATGGCGGCATCAATTGTGATCAAATTGTAAACGTTGTTATGCTTGTAAGCACAGCAATATATAATTATCACGATGTGGACTCTAATAACCATTAATTATTTGGTTTGAAAAACAGGTATTAAGCAATCACACAGTCTCCCCCATCTCTCTGCCTTTATCCCCTCCTCTCCTGGCTGTCTTCATCTCCTCCTCCCACGACACCCCCTTCCCACCACCACCACCACTCAATATCACAACACTAATACTGCCACTTAATGTGCAAATATTTGAGTTTGCTGTCAAATCCCTAATCACAGCGATCAATCTCCCAGATATTACCGCTCAGCTGAAGACCTTTGGACAAGAGCATTGATTTTGACGTTTTTCTAGACATATCCCCTCCCCGCGGACATATTAAATCAAAGCTTTTTTAATATTGGGTAAATATTCCCTTCATCCAATCTCAGAATGACAAGAGAGGATTCTCTCATGAAGCTGTTAAAGTTGGATCGCTATCACACTACAATAATAATATAATTTTCTTACCTTGCACTAATTCTTAGCTGCATTTGATGCCTTGTTTTTGGTCTTTTCGTGCATAAATGCAGTTAAAATGCCAAGAATTTCGGAGCACCTTATAATGGCACCTGAAAGTGCAGCAAAATAACAAGCCTGAAATGTTTGAGGTTGGAAAACAAGAAAACGTCTGTAGCCTGCATATCATCAGACTAATTGGGCAGAGCCAGGCATTCTGAATACATAGCTAATGAGCGCCTTCTCAATCTCTGCCGGGATCACCTGGCACGTCTAATGGTCACATAAATTCTCATTTATAGGTCATAATCTGTCATTAATGTACATGGACTCCCCCAATTAGAGGCTTAGGCCCTTCAAACTGATGTCTCTCTGGGGGATTCACAGCTCTGGTACCCTGGCACTCACAGAGCCCCATTAGTGACAAACCCTGCCTTGGCGTCCAAGCCGACCCTGGAGGACTGTGGATAACCTGGCTCATTAATGACGCCGGTACTGGGGAATGGTTTCAGGTGCTCGCTGTGAGTGTCCCGTGTGTCTGTTCTGTCTGTTGGCTTAAATGGTAAGAGGCTGGCAGGAAACCGGCATCAAACCTGGGACAACAGGAAAGGGACGTGGAAAGCAGGAGCTTGGTTCAGTTATGCTTCTTGTGCTGCCATTTGCCATTTCACTGCTGCCATTCTGCTAGACAATTACTATTCTGTTATCAATGGCCAAATATTTATATGGTGCATGTAGGCCAAATTAGAATTGCAAATAGATCATAAACCTGGACCACGTTCTGGTTCCCTTTAATTAGAAGAGAGAATGTGAATTAGCAATGAACTGGGACATTTAACTCCATCCCAGTAGAATCACCTAAAGGCCAAGTAAACACATTCCCATGACCTCAGCAATGTGGTGCGAGGTTGTCCCCACATGCAGGAGGTCCAGGAACCCAGCTGCTGGGGTGTTTAACTTAAACTCCCAGCAATGTCCTCTCCGAGCACTGATAGGGAATCAGACCATGTGCAAGTCTGTGGAGTTAAATCATCTCTGTAACAAAGCATTCTTTTTAGATGATGTGGGCCTGACTTTTTTGAAATGTCTACTTTTGCAAGCATCCCACTGCAGTCATGCCTTGGTTATATAGAGAATTTGGTTGAAAATTTGACAATGTCATGTGATGAATGCACTGCTGATGTGAAGCATGCATTGAGTGAGAAATATAAACATTCTTGGCTTGTAGTGCACATTCATTTAAATATTAAGTATTTTCTAATCTGCCTACATGTAATGACGGTTGGCACACAAACAAAAAAGAAGGCACTTGCCTCTTTGTCAGTACTGTCCCTTAGTATCATGTCCATGCATATAGACTTATTCATTGTAGTAGATCATTCTATTGCCCTACACCGGCACTGTCCTTCACTGGCGCAAACAAAAGGACCAGCATCCACAATGAGTTGCAGTGTCAGACACAGCTAATGTCAAGTAAGCTTTAAGGGAAAAAGAGGGCCAAGCGAAGAAGTGAAAGTTGAACTGCTCACACTGTGATGACCCCAGGGTGACCCTGGCTAGTTAGCCCCTGTTGACCCATTCCACATACAGTAGGCACCACTGCTGTTGCTGTTCCAGGAAGTCGATTTGGATGCTTTCAGCTTCAGTTTCCTCTGGAGACCCCTCTATTCTCCACCGTATGTCATTACAGTCACATTTTCTCTGACTCTTTTCCCCCTTCCTGCTCTTCCCCTCTCTTTGTCTTGTCTTTCCATGGTTCTTAGAAAAAGATCTCAGACAGACCTCAAAGTGCTGTTTTATTGAAAGGGAATGCAGGAGGGCATCCCACTCCTGTCATCTCTGTCCAATGGTCAGTGCACATGGTTTACTCTGGAATGGAAGCAAGTCTGATAGCACCACAGAAAATAGAAAGAGGATAGGCAAAGTAGGACAGGCAGCCGGTTCATAACCCCCGACTTGTTATTCAGTTAGACAGCAGACTGCATTGTAGTGTGCTGTAATCACAGATTTAGCACAGAAGAGCAACGTTTTCACTGCATTGCTAGTATTTCTTCAACCATCACTTGCAGGAAGGAAGCTAAGTGAGCACAATGGTACAATCCAAGTTCTAGTTGTAGGCCAGCCAAGTGTGTTGCAACCCAAGCCCTCATAGTGGAGCCAGAAAGCCGCTACAGGTCAGTGTCAGTGCGTGGGCGTTTAGTAATTTACTTCTTGTAAAGCACTCTCTTGAGGGTTTTTTCTTGGGTTTTGTTACCAGACAAGGAGAAGAGGAGACGGTTATGTTGTGGTTCACCTCTAAATCTGTGGGAAAAACTCAAAGAGCACATTATTTGATGCCTCTGTAGGATGTAAGCCAAACATACCATAGTCTCTTATTTGAAAGGCAAAGTTGCTGGATCTGTCAATCTTAGTGTAGGGAATATGAGTTAAGGCTGTAGTTTGAGAAAAGAGTAAGAACGGGTTGGATGAATATATAACTTTACTGGCCTTTCTTTAATTAACAAGTCAAACCTGTTAGTTTGATGTGTGCAGTGGTTTGTTTATTCACTGCAGGGAAAGAGCCATTGAGGCCTTGATGTGGTCCCGACTCTGCTATTATATTCTTTTTGACAGTCATTCAGATGATACAGCAGCCTCCACTGGTTAGTGGTTAGCTCTGAATAATGCATATTAAGTAATGAGCTGCCCAAATGGATCAGGGTCAGTCAGTTAGGCCATGCATAAAGCAATCAATTATTCGATCAATAGTCCTCATTAGACCGTCATATAGTTAAGCTATATGTACAGGCCTTTGGTTGGAATAAATAATTTACAGCTCTCAGAGGGAAATGGGAACGCTGGCCCAGTTTACTGTCTGATGTTGAAAGAAATGGTAATACAGACATTTACGTCAGATTCAAAGGTTTCTTTAAGAAATTCTCACTCTGTGTGTTTTTCACTTTATATATATTATCTGCTAACTTACTATCTTGTAGTTCTCTTTCTTTACATGGACTTTCTCTTTCTACATGTCCAGAAGTGAACCTCCAGGAATGGAGCTGGGCTTTAAAGCGATTTTGGCACTGTGGCCTCACAGGGTACTGCACCCTCTGCCGCACTACCTTTATAAGATGGAATGTTTTCGAGGTAAAAACATTTGCGTCACATGTGAAAGTGCACTTTGTCTTCAAAGTGTTCCACAAAGAGTCACGCTGCGCAGCTTACTGTAATATTTCCGGGACACATTGTCAGATCTTGGTCGGCGGTCTTTTTTCAGACCAGCAGCGGTGTGTCTTTTTTGGGTTTTTTTTTTAATGAGTGCTGTGTGCCTAACACAGCCTCGCTGAAGGCGGCAACGCTGGGAACTTCAACCAGGCCAAAACCCGTTGGCGCCAGTCCCACATAGCGAAAATGTGGGTGGGGCGGAGCCTTTGGAAATCAGAGTGCAATGCAGTGTGCCTTTGCAGTTTTTTCACTTGGGACTATAAAAGTGAAGGAAAAAAACGATCACGAAACAGCATGCACGACCATTATACCCTCTGTCTTCATTCTTTAGAAATTATTTCATTGTAACTTTGTCCACCTAATTCCACCTAATTTGGGATTTCAAAATGTTGGAATCTAAGGAAGGAATTATTCTATATTAGTCCATATCCCTATTTTTACACACAATTCCCTACATCCACCGTCGACCTCCCAATCATTAGGCTAACTAACAGTAGTCTCAATTCCCAGCCCAGTGTCTTAAATCTCCTTCCTGCCCCAAGAGGCCATGTTTCCTTCTTCTAATTGCATCCAGCTGTTTGGAATCAGACCTGAATGGTTGTCAAGGTGTTAATTGGTTTGAAGGACTGCTAACAGGAGACAAACAGGAGAAAGGTGAATTAGGACGGTGCATGTGGCCCATAAATAGCACAGTGTGGCCTGGGTGCCATCATACCCTTTTTAGAGGTGTTCTGGTTTATGTTGAACCATTAGGTGACACACACATGCACAAACGTACCAAGTATCACGCAAACACTCATGTGCTTGTGTTTTACCTGACGCAGTGATCTTCTTTTAGCTCCCATGTATAAGTCAATGCCCTAATCATTCATTATTTAAATCAAAAATGAATTTTAACTGTAACCAGATTTTTTTGCATTGAAATATAATATAGATTTACAATTAATGCTCGTCACATCTTCAAAGGACAGTTGGATGTCTTCCACCCACGCACAGCTCACTCTAAGGAAAGGAAAACCTCGTCCTTGTGACATCAGCTCTTCACTCATCCGTGGTCATCATATTCACACCCTCCTTCCCAGGCACACAATTAATTCATAAAGTGTTGTATAAAATATGAGTTAGGGGTGGAAACATGGCCACACATTTGCCTCTCTGACTATATGCATTTCAAATAGAATTACTATTTGCTAGTAATTGCTAGTAAAAAAGAGCTAAGGTAACTGAGCTTGTACTGAAGGCTGCCCCAAGCTAATGTCTGGTCAGGGGAAGGTCGAGTGGATGAAATGGGACCCAGAAATCTCAAAAATCTCAAAACTCGAAAGTCAGAAACTGTTTGTGCCCAGGTCTTTACAGAGACCTCGCTTCATCTCATTGCCGCATATCAAGCTGCTGTTCCTGGCGTACGACCAGGTACGGAAGAAAATATGTTTTTAAAAGAAGACGACAGTTGCATAAACTACTGTTTTAATTATTCCAATAGTTTAATAAATATTGCAATATTTGAAAATGGCCTATCCCTGCTGGCTACATCTGTAACAGAAAGATCTCCAGTGCTTCTCTTGCATCCCACTGACCACTTGCAGATACAGGGCCAAGGAAATAAAGCAGTTTAAATATCGGGCTTTAGATGACTGTGAGATGTCTGTGACATTAAAAGTGTATCGTGTAAAAATGCCTGGGCACTAATTGCAGTTATATTTTTTCAAATAGCTTATTATCCAGTACTCTAAGTCGTGGACCTGTGCATAGTCTACAGCCTCACAAATATTGACTCCGCAGCTTGAACTGGAATAAAATCTTCTTTGACAAAGACCTCAGTGTCAAAACATGACTCTGCCAACAAAGCTCGATCTCGAAGAATTTTTTTGTGGAGTGCTCTTGTCAAGCAGCTCAGTGTTTGAAACATCAGCACGGAAAACTGTGCTAAAGCAAACTGTGGCCTTCTCAGTGTCTGGTTACCAGCTTCCCTTTAGTGTTGTCAAAAGATTTCAAAATCATGTTCTCTAGTAGTTTCGGAAAAGTATGGACAGGTTTTACATGCACTTAGAATTTGTCAGGAATCTCACTTTTAGCAAGTGTCAAAGGCTGCTGTTTTCCTGCTGAGAAATCTGCTGATTGTGATTCTTGAAAGCTGCAGCTTACACTCTTCTAAAGGGTGAGATTATACTCTCGGGAGGCTTTTTGTTGCACCTCAAGACACTGCTGCCTTACCCGTCTGCCAAGGCCTATTTTTTACGCAGATCAGCTGTCCACCTGCTAGAAGAGCTGACATTTTGGCTGTTGTCGCATGCTCCACTTTCCAAAGGAGCCTTTGAGAATGGCTGAGGGGATTTGCAGCTGTGTACAGCAGAGGGGAAGCTGGATCTCCAGCTGGTGCTGGCATGATGGTGGTACAGAGCAGTCTGTTGCTGCTATGGCCAGAAACATTTGCCTCTGTGTTGTGGAGAGGTGGAGAGATGGAGTGTGAATGAACATCTCTCTGTCTGTGTCAAGCTTTTTTATTTGTCTTCATTTTTATCTTTTCAAATCCCAAACAGGTTATTTTACATCTTTATTAGATAACTGACAGTAGAGAGATGACAGAAAAGCAGGGGGAAAAGAGAGAGATGGGAAATGACATTGACAAAGGTCTCTAACCAGATATGAACCAGAGATGTTAAAGGTACAATATGTAAAAACTAGCCAGAAATCAGGTTTGACATTCAAAAATTAACTGACGATATCAACACAAACTCACTGAAAAACTTCCACATGCAGCGGCTGTTGCAAACTTTGCTACACTTTTAATCTGTTGTTTGTGTGGGTTTGGATTAAGAGCAGCAATAATTTCAAAGTTTGTCCAGCTTGGACCACATGCCGCTGCGGCTGATGGGCCAGAAATACAGAAATAGCGTGAGGTTTGGAATAAGAGCAGTGGACCTGACAATCTCTGCCCATGAAATCTTGCAACTGCCAGCGAGACCAGGTGCTGCAGCGAGTGTTTGCACCACGCCACAGGAGAGTGAAGAGAAAGGGTGATGCGCCGGGATAAGAGCTAAGCTAACCCAGCTCGGACCTGGGGCTGCTGTCATGGGAAGGTGGGGTGGACAAAACGGGCCTCAGACTGGCCAAACGATGGGAAAACAGTGACAGTTTGTGACCACGTCTTTACAGACCTGGGATCAAACTACTGCTATCGCGGACTGGTTAGGAGGAGAGGGACACAGAAGAGGACTCTGCATTTACATTATTAAGCACAGTCAAAGTTGATGGATATATTGTATGTATGTAGATATAAACTATTCGCTAGAAACTATAATAATATAAACTATATGTTGTTTTATCTGTATGTACTGTATGTTCTATGTGCGTGTTACATGAAGGGACCATAACGTTCATATTGTTGTGCAACTCTGTGTTGTGAAATGACAAATGAATCCTGAATATTGCAGGGTTTATTAGGGAAGGAGTGTTGGAAAGGAGGAGAAACGCTTTCCCTTATTTTTCTACCGCAAATTGGCCAATTTTTTGTCACATTGGACCTTTAAGGTGTGCGGTTGGCATTGGCATTGGCGTTATGTACTGTATGTAACCACTCTAGCAGAAATTGTGCTCTAAGCCACTGTTAACCTGCCCTTGCAATGGTGCTATGTCAGACTAGACTTTAACTGACTACATCTATTTCCTGATATATAATGATAACCTTTACCCTCAGCAAAAACAATAACACTAAACAAGTTTTTGTCCAGGACACTACCCTAACCTCTTCGTAATTCAGGCTCCATCCGACACCCTTTTCCAAATCTTTACATCAGAAAAGTCGCGAAAGTAGAATTGTTTTGAAAAGTTTTGAAGTACAGAACGCAATAACCTAAAAAAAGACTCACTCACACCTATAATCACTTCCTCACACAGCTGACACATGCCTTTACACTGTGACAGCCACTGGCTGCCTTAGCCATGCCACTCTAAAAGCACTGCAAATGAACTGTAAGGCTTCAGTGGAGAAGCTCATTTATTTATTTATTTTAGATGATGAACTTTGCCAGGACTGGTAGTTGAAAAAAAAACAAAAAACGTCAACCCACTTGAGATCAACCAATTGACATAGATGATTGTTGCAAAGATATCTTTAGCTTACAAGTGAACAGTAATGTGCAGGAGGGCTGTGGTGAAGGTTGAGATTTGAATAGGAAAAAGGAAAGAATGAAGAAACAGACAGCTATACGGGGATAAATGTTTTATCAGGCAAAAACTAAAAAAGAAAACTACATGAGGAAATGGGGAGGAGGATGAAGTTTGGACAGACAGGAGTGCAAAATAGTGTTGAGTGTTGATTCTCAGGTTGTGGACTGGAGAGAGGTGCAGAGCCTCTCCTCTCCACCCCTGACAGCGGCTGACAGCATGATCCACCGGCTGATTTACATTCATGCCACCATGTGCGAGCCGGCACCAAGCTCTCTGCCATCCTGTGATGTGCAGGTCTTTATTTTACCTATCCATCTATCTCTCTTTATCTCTGTCTTCATCCCACGGCTGAAAATCTCTTTGGTGTTTTGTAAAACCCTCTGAGTGCACGGCAATCACGAACAGTTAGATGTTTTTTTTTTTTTTTTCTTCTTTATGCTGCAAGTTCTGCCAAAGTTATGTGTTGTGTATCAGAATGAATTTTGCCTCCGGGCTTCCTACTTTCACAACTATTTGATAAGTCTCAAACTCCAGTGTCAAGTCTTGACAAGTAGTATCCGTGATGACCTTACTGATGATATTTTGATGAGTTGGGTAGCTTCTTGTAATTACGCCGCCTTTTGATGGTAACAAATACAGTTAAATGCCACCAATAGATAATGACAAACCTGTGTTGCCAAAATACGAGAGCGCAGTAACGGCAAAGTGATCGTTGACAGGAACGAACCCAGGTCAAAACATGCCGTCAAAGCACCGACAGAGACTGACACACACAAGTACGCAAGCTTCAATTCTGTACTTACATAGTCACATCCTGTAGAGACATCTGTGTGTCTGGAGACAGTTAGTGCACTGCTATACGATGTCGAGAGAAGAGGAGACGGCAGTAAACAGTCCCTGTGGTCTGCCCCACGGCCTGGACTTGTCATCGACACTGCCAATTAAACGTTGATTAGGAGGTGGAGCCGACTGTCAGACAGCTAATTACTCACTGCCAAGACCCCTATCATGCCCCGTTCACCCTTACCCACAATCCCCAGCAAACACACCACCAGCAACCTTCCAGAGTCACTGAGAATGAGAACAACTGTATTTCAAGCTCAATTCCTAAGTGTTAAAAAAAAAAAAATATTAAGAAAAGGGCCAAAACATGTCAATCAACTTTTGATTGATAGTTTTTTTATGATAAAGCTCCTCACTACAGTGGTCCTATTATTTTCACGGTGTCCTTCAACATCCATACACAAACAACACCACCAGAGAATGGTACATCCTGTACACACAACAAAAGAGTACCTCAGTTTATATGATCCAAGCTCCCCTCATCATGAAAAATAGAAATTACTGACAGACACTGTTGTCACACTGAACACACTGACGTTTCTTTATACAGAAAAATATCTACAAACAAGGTCACACCACTACTATCATGATAGGATCAAAATAGAAAAAAATAGAATAGAAACAATTGTAATTTTTACAGTTTCTTAAAGGTTTAAGAAAAGTGAGATCTTTCCAAATCCAGCGCTACATGGGAGTCTGAAGATGTCCTCCTAACTCCAGCAATCTCTCACCTCTTCCAACACCTCAAACCCCTCATCTACCTCAGCCTCCTCGAATTAGCATGCGCTCTGTCAGGCCACGGGCCTCAGATTTGCCCCCTCCAGTCTTCAACCTCCAAACCAGCTCAACCCAGATCATTGCTCTGCTCAGCCCAGCACAGCTTCTCAAGGTTGGGCCAAGGAGAAACTGCAGAAAGGCAACTCTTGCCATCTGTTTTATCTGGAACCTGACCCACGTCTGACCATGCAGCTAGGTACAGAAGAAGCCAGACCTACATACGACCAGATTTAGACCTAGATGTTGAAAAAAAGAAAGTAAGTTGCTCCTCTTTTATCATGGTAAAACTTGTGTTGTTTTTCATGTTGTCAGCATGTCACTTGTTTTCATAGCTGATGGTCTTGATAAGTGTGAAAAATATTGAGGCTGACTTTGCCTGGCATAGCTTTGCTTTTGTTTTCTCTGAGGTTGGCTTGGGCATTGACGGACGCTTGAGAAAATGGCCCAACTCCCCCAAAACCTCAACACCAGTAATAATACTCCATATCCTCAACCGATTAGTCTTCCCCCAGCATATCTGACAGCCACAGAGTTTTCCTTTCAAACATAAATATTGTTCCTCCCTCAGAAGGAGCCCCAGTCATGGGAACACTCTGCCCTCATGCAAAGTCACCCTCCCTCCCCAAGGTCGTCAAAACACTAACTAACCAGTCCCTTGGCCTCTAACTAACTAGCCCACTAGGCTGTGACATGTTCATCTATCATAGCCTTGATAAGGGGTATCTTTAATTACACCATCCTCTCCTGTGGATCTGTATCTCTTTTCTCACTCCCTCTAACAGACTCCCATCCATCCATTCTTAAAGATCCCTCCCAGGGAAGGCTATAGCATGTCACTGTCCCAATGCTCGAGACTCAGTAAGTCGATCCAACAGGAAATCAATAGCAGGGCCTAATGCTGAATAATTGAGGTTAGGGGAGTTCAGCAGCACTCCCGAGACGTACACCCCCACCCCGGCTTGTAACCTCCCATTATGCACAGGGTGGGGCGCAGTGCGTCCTCATGTCCCTTCTCTCACATGGAGTCTACAGATACATTTGTTTGAGTAAATGGCCAATTGAGTACTAGAGCACTCCTTCATTTAATTGCTCTCAGAGAATATAGTTCTTTAGCAAGTGGGCCCATTGGGTGAAGCTAAAAATACAGAGAAGTACAGACCACTTGCCTGCCTAGAGAGATTTCTGTGATATCTCTTGAGACAACATCCTGTAGAAGTGGGAAAAAAAAAACTGCTGCACTTGAAGAAAAAGCTGAATGACTGTATGTGTAAAACCTGATTTTAATTGAACATACCTTGACATCTACTTACTAGTGATACCACATCGCACATCCCCTTTTTCTATTTGTCCAGTTGCTAGAGTGTATGGAAGTAGTAGGGTAACAGGAGAGAGTACAGTTACTTGCCGGGTACTTGGACTGTGACGTGCACTAGAGGGCACAAGCTGCCTTGCTAAGACATAAACCGCCAGCTGGAAGGAACAGAGAGGTTGAGCTGAGAGGCAGACCTCTGGTCCTGAAAGTGTTCAGAGACAGATTGGAGAGAGATTTAGGTGAAATGTTTCACCTTTGTGGTGAGGCGCTAAAAAAAATGTAACTCATTTACTCTTTGGAATGTTTGCTCAAGGGTTTGTCTGAAGCATCAGTGAGTCATTGGTGAGACGGCTGTACTGTTAATGTGGCTTGCACAGTTTTTTGTTTTTTTTAATAGCAAACAGTGATATATAGAGATTTGAGTTGATTTTATTCTTAGCTGTCAATGTTTTGTCTGATATTGTTGATGTAACTTCTGAAAGCTGTCAGTATTAGTTTAGTATTGACAAACCCAGTGCTGGCAGTTCGTGTCTGACTTTGAAAAGATCCAAAGTGATAAGTAGAAGAGGTGATTACCTCTGACTCACAGATACTCTCAGTAACTGCAGCTATGGTAGTTTAACTGACTGCAACCAGTGTTTGGTCTGTTTCTAGATGTCTTTGCTCCCAGTATCCTCTTGTCACTTCTCAAAAGCTGCATGCATGTCTCCAAGCAGCTTCTTCTAGACCCCAGGATCCAAGTCTGCTTCTACACGAAGCTGACACACTATAATGCGCTCACGTCTTCAGAGCCAGAACCGTGGTGCCATGGAGCCGCTGGGCTCTGTGAAGTTTTGCGCTTGGCCTCAGCCCATGGCAGCCACAGAAACAGCAAGGAGAGGAGGAAGCAGCTGAAAACCACACTCGGTATCTTTCAACACTTTATTCAGTCTGAAGCTTCATCGCTGGGGGTTTTCTCACTGGTGTTACACACTTCAGACAGCATCATCCTGTCTTGTGTATGACTTGATGTTTTTGCACATGTCAGAACCCCTCTCTCCTCAATCCACAAGTAAATACACAAGCAATGACTTAACATTTGTATAAATTGCTTCAGACACATATTACATTAAGCCTATCTAGTAAATACACAACACATATGAACACTTCAAGGTGAGTGTAAAGAAGTGTTTAGCATTGCCACTCAACATCTACATCTGTCCACACATGTGCCTCACACAGACACACAGCCAGGTTGTTCTCGGAGCAGACTGTAATTGCTGTCTTCTAGTCTAACATATTGGTTGTACACTTTTCTCTCACAAAGCAAGCCTGCATGTTCCCTTATGGACACAAAGCCATTTCTTTGCCGTCTTCTCGTGCTTTTCGGTGTGTTAATCAGAATGTGTCACTTTCCCGCATTCAGTTTACTCCCCTACACACACACACACGTAAGGACAAGCATCTTCTCCCTGCTCCCCTTTCCTCGTCTTTGCTTCTTCTACCTCCAGGCTAAGGCCACTCAGGCCTGCAGATGGCAGATAATGACAGTGCTGTCCCCACTGGCTAGTTGTGTGTGTGCCCACATGTACTGTGGGTGTTGGCTCTGCCTCTGCTCAGTTCAGTGCCCACAGTGGGTGTTTAGCTTTATTTGGCCATCTACTTGCTGTCTGACTGGATGGCTGGGTCACTGGTCTGCTTACTGGCTGGCCTGCTTGGCTAACAGTGTTAAACCAGTGGCTGACGTATTAGCTAATACATGGACTGACTGGGGGACTAACTGATTGCCTGGTTGACTGCGTATCTGAATGGCCCAGTAGCTTGGAATTTTTTGACCTACTCATTTTCTGACTGGCTGGTTGACTGACACATTTACTTGCTGATTAGCAGTCTAGCGAAGCACCCGAGTGGCTGACTGACAAGCCGATCGGCTTAGTGGCCCAACACTGGCAACTGCTCAGCTAAAAGACAGGTAAGGCTATAGTAACCAGGCTCTGTGTGTGTGTGTGTGTGTGTGTGTTCATGTATGTGTGTGTGTATTAAAGCCCTCAGGTGTTCAAGTACCCTTTTCCGTTAATATGTGTCTGCTTATATTTCACTGCCCAGAAGAGAAACTGGTTGTAGCCTCCACTTGCACATTGTACAGCTGCCCTTGTTGTGCTCCATGAAAAGCAAGATATTCACACAATTAGACTGGTTTGTTGCTCTTCTGTTTTTAATTACGTGGTGACACCAAAAGCCTACATACTTCAGAGTCCTTCTTGGTCAGTAGAAGTTTTAATTAGGTCATTTTCAGCAGTTAAGTGTTTGTACTTACATGAAGCCGGTGACAGAATGACATGAGAGACAGAGGCTCAGATATCCTGACATTTAGTCCTCAGTACTGGCCGAGCTCCGGAAACACTGGATCCTACATTTCCCCCAATGCAGCTCAGTAGCATTTTTTACGAGCCCTGTCGTGCTTGGTAAATGCCCACATCTTTCAAACTATGGGCAGTTTGGAAGGCAGGCTTTTTGCTTTAAATCTGTAATCTCCTTAAGATGAACAACATTTTTTTTCAGGAATTTTTTTTTTTTGACGAGATCTCTCTTCAAGAGTCCCACTTTTCACAAGTTGTGTTGCACTCACAATCAAACTGGTCTTCATGTGTAAAATGAAGTACCACTCTAACAAAGGAAGTGGAACAGGTCTAGTTTCTGGTACTTTCTGATTCAAACCATTTGATTTGTTGTCTTTTCATTAAAAATAACAGCAAATGTCTTAGTCTTGTGCGTATATTTACACCCCTGCTGTCTTTCTGAACAAAGATGATTTCATTATTACTTCTTTAATTGTGTGGTCATGTTCTCACGTTGTAGATGTATCCTACATATTGAAATGTAAATTAAAACCAGTGCCATCTTACTTGTTTCTGCTAAAGTCTGTCTTAAATTTCATCATCGAAGGCACAGCTCAAAGCAACAAAATACATGAACTCATTTATATATTTCAAGTTAGCTGTTGCTCTCAGTTGTCAAGCGCATTGCAGTATTTAAAAAAAAAACTATTTTACAAATTCAAAGTGCTTCTCTTTTGTACATAAAGGAGCCTGTGCACACATGGATGGCCCCGGGCTATCAGGCAGCTCACCCGGGGCCATCACAGGTGACAGGGCAAAGGCCACCCAGGAGGGAGACCAACAGCCACATTTGGCAACAATATATGCACCTCAAAGACAGAAAGTCAATTTTCATCCCTTGTGCCATATTGGAACTGCGTTTTGATCTATATTATGTGAATTGATTGAGACTGTAAATGAATCTGACATGAGAATGGAGACACAACTCAGTACTCCGTTACTCAAAGAGCATCTTTTCACAAACACCCCGAGACAGACAGCAAATAGTGCTAGCATGTATGAAATGACAATCTTAATCCTCAAACTGTTCAGGTTAAAGATCGGGTTTGGCCTTGTTAATGGCACGAAATACCTGATTTCCATCTGTTTTGACTACAGAAGATATATGGCCTTGTCAAGGAAACAGGCCTCCCTCTCTGTCTGATACACTCCACTCTCTGCTCCTCATTCCCTCCATCTCTTCCCACCAGGGAGGCCTGAAATGTTTGAAGCTTTCACTTTTTTCCTCTCTCTCTCTCTCTCTCTCTCTCTCTCTCTTTCTCTCTGTCTGTGTCATGGTCCCTGGATGTGGAGTTTTTAATTACTCTCTCCTGGCTTTGTGCATAACCAATGAAAGATTGAAGGACACTTCCCTCTGAAAGGCACTGTTAGAATATAGGGTTTTCTAATGCCATTGCTTTGGGAGAGGAATACTAATACACACACTGTGACTTTTTGTGCTTTTGTGTACATCTGCACTTTCTTGTGTGTATGGTGGGTACACTCTCACACTCATCTCTACTTTATGTGTGTGTGTTTGGGCGTGAGGGCCCTAGACAGACTGTCTGGTTGTTGTTTTGCATGTGAATCAGGGCAGGGAAAGAATGGCATTATTAGATTAGGCGTGCAGCGTGGTGGGGATGGGTTGAATGAAGACTGCGGAAACAGGTAGGTTCATTTAATTGATTAGATTTCTTTAAGGCCAGTTTGAGAGTACAACACTTCAAGGTGCCCCCAACAATTGAAAACCTGGCATGAAAATCAATAGAGGGTATCTTAACCTAAAAGACTAGATACACAAAGTATTTTGGGTACAGCCTGTGCATTCAACTTAAAAGTACAACGTCCTTCAAACAAAAAAGGAAAGCAAATGCTACTATTATTATTATTATTATTATTATTATTATTATTATTAGACTATTACAGTCAATTAAAAATAGACACACTCAAAATATGAATGCATTTCTGTATACCAAGAAGAGAATAGGGTAAATTATGTGATTACATAAAAAAAGAAAGTAGAAGTGTTGATGGAACAAGATTTGCTCGGCAATTTTTCACGTGTTTCATTAATGTCCGGTGATTGATGGTAATTAAGCTCATTGAGGTCATGAGATGCTCGCCATGCTTTCTCGTGGACACCTCACCCTTACTGCTCTCATGACTATGTCATCATTTTTCCGTCCATTGCTCCCACCTCTCCCCCCTCTGGCTTTCACTCTTAAGTTGCAGACAGTGAAGGTCTTTTGTGTGCCTTCAAAAGAGTGTTATTTATTTCCCAGGGCTGAATAAGGTTGAATTGTACATATGACCACGGGTTATAAGGTATTAATATACACGGCAGAGTAACGGGGGCACAGAGGGAATTTTCCCCTCTGTCAGCACTGCGTAGGTAGTGCTCGCACAGGGTGCCCTAATATGTGTGAATTCATTTCCTTCAACTCATGAGGAAAACTTCAAAGGCAGGGACAAGAACTTGGCCGAGTGGATTTAAAAGGGATGAGTCTCTAATCTGGTTAAACTTTGCTTGCTCTGTATATTTTCTCACTGTCTATTGCCCATTCTTTCTTTAACACCCCTCCCACCTTGTTTTTTTTCCCTTCTTTCAGCAGTTGTGAGCCACTTTGATTTAAAAAGTGAAAGAAATGATGACTTAATGTTTCAACAAGAACAGCTGCTTTAAGCAATCTCAGGCGTTGCATTTGCTTGTTTGGGGATTATATTTCTTTAAGTCTGTCACCTTCCTGCTTGCCATCCCTACCGACCCCCCCACCATCACATTCCTCCTCTGGCCTTGCACACCATCGCTGTTATAAATGGGAGGATGTATTCCATGTGTCGCAGCATCTTTACGCATTACCTTTGCTTTGCGGCGTGTGTCATCATTTCAGGTCCTGCCTTAGTAAGCCTTTGGTGCGCGCTTCCCTCGCATCAACCCATGTGACAGCACCTGAAATATGCATATGTTTCTGCGGCACTGCAGGGTGCCATTTGAGGGTTATTTGGAATGCTAGTGATGGCAGGCCAGAGTGCTCGAGACCTATTCTCTGAATATTTGATGATCTTAATGAGCAGGAAAAATACAGGACTAAGCACTTTGTTGGTTTGCTCAGCTCTCGGTATGTGAAAAATAATGGATGTGGGCAAAGGATGAAATATTGAAAACTCTGTGTTAAGTCTGCAGTAAGAGGAGGAGGGTTTCTCTTTTGATGTTGCCTAAGGTCATGAAAAAGTTACAAGTAAAGGTCACGTTCTCTTTGGGGGAAATGAAAAGACCATGTGCTGTCACTAGAGTGAAGAGTGTATCATATCAGGGCTGTATTGAGTTGATCTGCCTGCATACCAATGGACAATCAAAAGTCTTACCCTTTGATGGATGCTTAAAGGATCAATGACTGATAAATGGTGAGTGTCGAAGGGGTTGACTAGATGGATGGATGCTTGGGTGGTGTGCAGATGAAGGATAGTGGCTCATGGCTATTACTCAACAAGTTGAGAGTTCTCAGAGTTTCTGGTGGAGTAAGTGGCTTTCACACTTTCCGCTGCTACCATACCTGTAACAACAATGCGCCCTTGGTGCCCTTGCAATAAAATGATGATAAATGATAGCGAGCGGAGATGAAACCTGGACTGCATGCATGTGTGTTTGTGTTTTTGAGTGTATATTTGAAAGTTACATCAAGCACCGAATAGCTTCACACAACTACATTCATAACAGATTACTACACGGGCCAAAATGTCATTCCTTCCTTCTTTTATATCAAAACAAATACCAGACATTTCCGCCGGGCCCTGCACATTCTGGCGGGGGGACTAATCTCAGCTCATTAAATTCAGCTTATCTGCCTGTTATTTAAGTTATAATTACTGCTTATAAGTACTTGACTGAATGTTAGCTTTTGGATTGGACGGGAAAAGAAGGGTGGCAGACAAATGAATAAATATTAATCTTGCCTCCGAGGGGGTGACTTTTTGTGAAGCAATAAATATTCACAGCGGGATGTAGCCTGCCCTGACTTTGGATGTTCTCTTTAATTGAAGGTGTGGATTGAACGGACAGGTATCCCGGTGCTTGACTCATGTCAGCCGTCCCCTCCACTCAGCTTTGAAAAAGCTGTCGCGGCAGATATGGATTAGCATCGGAGCAGCGTAGGGCAGGTATTACATGCCTTTGGTGGCGCTGCGAGTGCTCCCCCTTGAGTAGTAATAACCTCTGTTGTCTTGTAACTTCGGGCATCACTTGGCGAATGCTTCAGGACAGCTGTTTTGTATGGGTGCCAGTCCTAATGCCCAGGCTTCCTGGCAGATCAGAGGTTCTGGAGGTGGAGGGGGGGTGGGTGGGGGAAAGAGAAAAGAAATGGAGAGAGGTTGTCAAAACAGCTCCTCATCCCCTCCTCAGCTGCTTCCTCTCTGTCTCTTCTTCTACTCCACCCTTGCTGCCAAAAGCCGGAAAGAGATCAAAGCAGGCCAACATGAAAGACATCCCTGAGATTCTGCTTTTCGGTGCCCTGTCTCCGTGCTCTCTCTCTCTTACAGATATGGAAATGCTGAATCCCAAATACAGCCTGTACCTAGACTGCAGAGAATGCCTGGCCTCGTCTGACTTTACCTCTCTTTCCCTTTTGCTTCAACTCCTCTCCTCCATCTAGTTTCACCCCTTCCATCATCATCTCTCTCCATCCTCCGCCGTTGCCTCTCTTTAGCAGCCCTCAGGCTTCCAGGTAGATAGCGGTTGATTGGCAGCTGCTGTGACAGTCAGTGGAACCAACTGAGAGTGGATGAGTGTCAGCCTTGCTCCAGGGGCTTAAGGCAGCAGCAATGTTGTAGCTCCCTGCTGGAGAGAAAGAGGCCCATGAAATAAGACTCAGTCAGTTCTTCTCTTTTCCTCGCTTCTCTCAACTGAAGCAGGTAGGAGCTAAATAGGTTTTTCAAATCACTCCAGAGTTTATCCTGAGACCAGAAACTGGAACATTTCCTCAACTCACATCCTGTCATGTGCTTTTCCTCTCCTTCTCTCATTCCTCTTTCCCTACCTTTGGTTTTGATATAACTGTGTTTTATTGTAGGTTATAGCATCTTGTTATTCAGGGGTTCTATAAAATTCCCTTTCACTGCCTCCCTCCCTCTTCTCTAAATCCTCAGCCTTAGCTGTTAAGCCACTTGACAATTAGCCATGCCATTCTCGTTTGTGCATCAATAAAAAAACTTCTTCCTCCTTTGAAAAACTTCTGAATACAACTCAATGTCTGCTGCACAGCAGCCACAGGGGGAGAGAGTGAGAATAAAAAAAATTGAAACGTGAAATCGTCTCAGTTGTAAAGTGGCTGTGACCAATTCCCAGATGGAGGGAAAGCGTTTGTGTGATGGCTTTTACTGTGCTGCAGCTTGGGCTTTGCCCCATCAATAGCAAGAATTGCGTCAGTTTTCCCTCTGGCCAAGAGTGCCCCCTTCTCCACAGCAAAGGCAGAGGACAGGATGACGAAGGAAAGAGCTCGGAGAAAGCAAAGGAAAGCGGGAGGCTTCGTGGGGCACTCAAAATCTGTCAGCATATACCTCCTACAAAAATAACAGATGTGGATTAATAAGTGTGCGAGTCAAACGGGGAATCTTTTGGAGCTTTTTCTTCCATCCCTGTTTGTGGTATTTTGGGGAGAATAACACCTTGTCACAAGCAGTGCTGGGGTCTCTGGACCTGTTAGATGAGCACACTTGGAATCCATGCCTGCTGGCCATATCATTCTGATGAGTTCTGAACTTGTTTTCAGAGGCTCAGAAGCATTGAAATGTACCATATCATTTTGTTGAAAACTTTTACTGGAGATGAATTGAACCTACACGTCATGAAATCCTCAGGTGGACAGAACAAGAAAAGCAAACCAAAAGTGTGTCCTCTGTCTGGAAATGAGGACTCAGCTTTCTTAATAGTGGGAACTTTTCATGTCTCTTTGGGTTTAGGGGACGAATAAACACTTTCAAGAGCTCATAAATATTGAATGCAGAATAAACGCAGGCCCATTTGATTATGAAATGGAGGGTGTGTAGATGAGTTTAGCTGTACATGTTAGATACCCACAGAGTGCTCTGGAGTGCCTGGTGAAAGGATGCAAGACACAGCGAAGTGGACCTAATTAAAGGGATTTGGAATGTATTTAAAAATGAATTACGCTTTGCCGTGACACCAACAACAGTATTCACTACTTCTCTAAATGGCCAGCTGGCAGGCAGAGGACTTGTCGGGTTGCTAAATACTCCCAGTAACATATGAATGGGAGGCCTGATTACTTTGTCACTAATGACTCATTGGCTCGCACATGCACTCGAGTTGTGTAAATACCTCTGGGGACAACCCTTCACTCTAGCCTGTGTTCACAGCAGCCCGTGCATCTTCACGTAGCTGTTGCTTTCATCCTCATCACGACCAAAAAGTTCAACTAAAACAGCATTTTAGCCTCCAAACACATAAAAATCTCCTCGTCCTAAAATAACATTTTGGGAAGATGTCAACATATAAGATATGAAAATAAGGCAGATTACCCAACTTTCATCAAAGACATACATTTATCAGTATTCATACTCATTTCAGATAACACAAATCAGTATCTCGTCTTGCCTTAACACATTAATTTACACATTTACCAGTAAGCAAACCTTTGGCTGTTTACCTCCTCAGGCTGCCTTGTTTCTTTGTATGACCAGATCGTCTTTGATTGCCTCTCTGGTGCACTGAGAAAATTAGCGATAAACCCTTACAACCTGAGGAATGTAATTTCAAGATCGGAATGGAATGTGATTAGAGTGATATGGGTAATGCCTTCGGTGGCAAGAGTACGTCTCGGAGATGACACCAGGATGCAAGGAAACATCTTAGGGAAAGACATTTTTTTTTAGTCTGCTTTAATTGTGCAAAACCAGCGTGAGAGATGTCACAGTAAATTACGGCAACCATAAACAGCATCGGCGTACTCCGAGAATTCAATTCAGACGCAGATACACAAACACATACACACTTAAGCATCATCCTCTGCATATGAATTAAATCAGAAGGAAAAGTAGAGGCTTCTAAACTTGTTTATATGCAGATTTCCTTTCATTGGCGTGATGAAAAACAGCAAATACTTGGAAAAACACTTGTGCTATTTTTACCTTCACACAAATAAGATGCTGTATACAAGAAAGCTGTTTGCTCCCAATGGCGACTAATGCTTTCTTTGTTGGTTGCTCTCCCCACATCCGCGGCCCTCCATTACATAGATTTGCTGGTAGCACAAAGACATGAAAAGGAACTCATCTCAAGCCTGTAATATACATACTATTGTTCTGTATAGCGTGGCGTGCACCAGGCTGCTCCTGTACGATTGCCGTGTCCGGGTGGAATAAGAGGTTAATCTTCTTGTGAAAGGTTTAGTAACAGGTTGTGCTGGGAATGAAAACCATTTGGCACTGCTACCTCGACTCCACCACTACAGGTTGTGTGCTTTCATTTCTCTCTCTCTCTCTCTCTCTGTCTCTCTCTCTCTGTCTCCCTCTCTCTCACTCACTTACTCTGTGTGTTTGTGTGTGTGTCCAGAAGCCTAAGAATAAGCCTTGACTCGCATGTAGTCAATCAGCACTGGCTGATCTAATTTTCTTCATCACGGTGAAAAAGGAAGCAGAGTCTACAGTTTCTCTCACACCATAATCCAGGCTGCTGTCTCTCTCTTGTTGAGCGGCGAGTTGGCCGTAGCGACGAGCAGCGTGTGTTAGAGACTGATAATTACAGGATGCTGTGGGGAGTTCTCCCTATCTGGCCTGGGAAACGTGGCATTGTATCACCTTTGTCAGAATAGAGCAGCTGCTCGCTGTGGGAGCCAAACCTGGTAACCCCGAACACCCCGGGCTACATGATTGCAGATGTTGCAAGATTAAACTGGGGAGAGAGAGAGAGAGAGAGAGAGAGAGAGAGAGAGAGAGAGAGAGAGAGAGATAGGAGATCGCTTGAATGTGAAATGACATACACATACTTGCATGTATGGTTTCTTACTCTCTTTATACTCCAAAACATACACTAACATTCAAATGTGTTTTCCCCCCTGTCTCCAGCTGGTAGCTGTATATGAAGAGCAGGATCCTCACAATGGAGGTGACGGTACCAGTGCCAGCTCCACAGGTACACAGAGCCCTGAGCCCTTTGCCAGTGATGTGAGTTCAGCATCGGCTTTCCAGCCCTACCAGGCCAACAGTGAGATTGAGGTCACTCCGTCCGCTCTGCGATCCAGTGAGTCTGATGGCAATATTGTGAAATGACATCACCGCTAATGCTACTGTGACCTTAAAACAATGCTATCATCAGTGTATGAATCTAACGTTAATGATACACAGAATAAAATTAAACACCTATAAACACTCTTTTTAATACCGTAGCTTTTCATGTACTGCTAAAATATACAAATATACAAAAATATATAAAACTTAAATTGAGCTTATATGACTTACTTCATTATCAAAGAACCTTACATAAATTAAATTCAATGTATTTTCTACAGTATAATGTGGAAAAAACAGTGTTCTGGTGACAAAAAGGGAGAAATCTGCATCAGCATGACATCAACACTTAAGGCCTGTAAAAGCTTTTTTTTTTTTTTTTTTCAAAGAATGAGCAGGTAAACTAAGCTACCAGCAGGAATTCAAAATACAATGCTTTAAAAGTCAAGGACATGAAAGCTGACAACTAAAAGCTAAAAGACAACAATGGAAAGCCGAGCATAACCAAAGGAACTGAAGGCAACCCACAATCTGGACTGATGTACATATTCAACCATTTAAATGGTATGAAGACCAACTTGTAGCTCGTAATTAGACTTTGGGAACCTGACTGAACCAACACAATGCGAGAAAGTAAACTTCTTCCACTCTGTAGCAGCATCTGTTTTGCTTGACAATCTTCAGGAGTACTGTGTGCCTGTCACGACTGTGCAGTGTGTCCAGGGAATGGCAGTGTCCTGACTTAGACAGATAGAGACTGAGACAACGGATTGGAACTGAGACATAGCTGGCCACTCAGTCATGCACGAGGACGATCACACATGCCAGAGCAAGATGGACAGCACACACCACCAGAAAATGGCACGCACAAGTCAGTGACTCAGGCGTTTCTTCAGGTGTCTACACATTCACACCCCATGAAGTGGAACCAGTGAGCTGATGTAGAGCTGTCTTAAACTTCAAAGGATATCTAAGACATTCAAACCGGAGCTCACGTAGAGGCATGGACTCACACACATGCACATGAATGAACAGTAGACGTTACTCCCCTCCCAAACATAAAGGCATTCTGAACTTCCCTCCACCTACCTGCTAGACTTTGTAGATTTATGGAAATTGTTCCAGAGCAATGGCACTGTGAAAGCAAGCCAGTAGCACAGTGTGAGAAGCAGGTTTGTTTGATGCTAGCTGACCTGCTGCCATCTTGCTTCAAACAAAACCACGTTTGCAGTATTGACTAGGTTTCTGAGAGATATGTTGGTGTCTTTTTTTCCGCTCACACAGACAAAGGAATGGGTAGACTGCAGCACTGAGGAGCTGTTCATATGTGATGGAAGGATGTCTCTTTAACGACCATCCCTGATCAAACTAGATTTGATTTATTTATTGTTATTTTATTTATGTTGAAAAGACATTAAGTGCATTTTGCACAATATGTCGCCTTTAAAATGTGTTGATTTTCCACCCCCTGATGACGCATTGACAACATGTCGACACCACGTTATTTACACATTATGAACACATTAAAGTGACAACATGTCGATAACGCGCTGACAACACGTTAACACTACTTTTGTTCGTTGTCAACATGTTGAAAATCGCACGTTTTTGAGCTGCTGGGCTTTGCTTATTCATGGTATAGTTTGGCGAGTACACTTAGTAAAGGCATAAAGGAAGTGATACCCTTCTGCTGCCCTCCACAGCTTTCATTATGGCTTCATACGGCGGAAGAGTTCATATGGTAGGGCTATTGTGTAGGAATAATTTGAGAAATTGCTCCACTCTCTTCTTGTGTAGCTGATCCTGGTCTCTGATCTCCGCAGGTCCAGGAGCATAAAGGATATGAATTAAGCAATTCATTAATTAAATAATGAATGAAAAGTTGAAGGATTGTTTGAGCTTAAGCTCATAGTATGATCTGACACTTCTAATCCTGTCCCTTGCATGCCCTTTAAATTGCACATTTTCCATTCAAGAAATTTAATGACACGATAGTGGCAAAACAGAAGAACAGATGGCTTCCTGCACACTACGTCTTTCATGATGATGGACATATCTATAGCAATTTTAGATAATGACAGTGAACAAGATTGGTAGGAAAGAGAGCTGGGGGCTGGCCCTATGACAGTCAGGCAGGTAAGGCCAATGATATGTATTGTTTTGTGGTAGTATACCCTAATGTGGCATTACCGACAAGATACAAATGAGACTGCTGTGTTTACAGGATATGTCTGTGCCTTGGAGACCGTGTATAATGCTCACGGACTCTTCCCCACTTATAAGCTCCTATTTCTCCATTACTCCAGAAGTACGTCAAAAGTTGCATGCGTGTGTAATGAATACGAATTTATAGACACGCAGTGACAGCCTGACAGACAGACATACAGACAGACGGACTGGCAACACAAGACAGACGAGCGACAGTCCCTCCAGAGATGCAGATGAGCAAATTAACAGCAGCAGTATTACATATCAGACATAAAAGTGTTACAGCGGCATCCTCGGCAGCTGTGCTCTGAAGCAGAGAATTATTGCTATTTACAATCATCATTTTTTTTATAGCCATATTGATTGTGTTTTTCCCCTCCTGCAACTCCCAAAGTCCCAAACTCTCCTTCTTGCATGCTTTCTGTCCTCCGCTGCCTCCGTCTTGGGAACCAATTTTAGATTTCCATGCTAACATGTGCCGTGCAGGTCAAACTGCTAATAATTGGATTGGAGATGAGATGTAAATTACAATAATGAATGTAATTTTCCTGTAATTATATGGACGCCAGAGCTGACTCTGCCTCTACTCACCACAAAATTCAAATCTATCAGAAGTAAGAGAAAACTTTAAATTGACCCTGGATCTTAATGTGCTTGGAGCTCTGTAATTGAATGTTCTGTTCTGTGTTACTCATGGAGTTTTACAGGGTTCCTTTTATTTGACCCAGAGTTGACTTTATATTACTGGGAATCAGGTTGCCATTTGTCAACATTTTTGTGTGTTTAAACAGTTTTTTGAGTATGGACATAGGCTCCTGGGTGACAGAATGATGCAACAATTTGGCAGCCTCCTTAGGGAGGAAAATAAATGAACAAGGCAGCTGTGACAGGTGACAGTGTCCACTAGTAATGATATGTCCTCCCTGCTAGTTCTACCTGTGGACAAACAGGAACAAATGGGACGACCCTCTGATATTTATGCGTAATTAACACTCCATCACGAGTTTCCAAACCACGAGTGCAGAGATCACAAAGATGCGGCCAGTGTTCAGAGTTTGAGTCACCGGACAGTACTTAGATGTCCGATTAATCTTGAACAGAGCTAGTTTGTGCTTTCATAGTGTTGCATGTAGTTGTCACATGAAAAGTGACAGAAATAATGGGTCAGGGATGAAAACAGAGAGAAAGAGAGTGAAGTTCAAACCCTGGCCTTTTTCTTGCCAGGTATGAATTGGATGTGAGTTTTGAATCAACATTAAACAGCCCCTACTAATCTGACGTTGGAAAGGTGTTGGGGAGGCTGGAGTTTCCAAAGCTATAGTATTTAAACGTCTGACAGTATTGGGCATTTTCATCTATCTTGAATTTCATAGATATACTATTTTTGTATGATTGTTCCTTCACTGCAAGAGGTTTTATTCATATGTTTACAGGTTCAATGGCCGTTTCTCTGGATACACAATCAGGAAATGGGAGAACCTCAAGCGCTATTGACAGGGGGTAAAACCACACTGACATTGATGTGGAGTGGCTTTAAAGCACTAAAAGAAGATTGCAGTGATTGCAATGATACTTCCATGATTGACCCCTGCCAATGTACAAATCAAACTAAAATATCTGCAGATAACTTGTCATGTTGCCGTTTACACTGTGAACACTTTTACAAATTTCAACCCCAGCCAAGACAAACTGGCTTTCTGGCCCTTCTGTTCCTAAAGAGGACCGATGTGATGACGAATTGATGACCTGGTCCTATGGTCCCTGAGTCTACGCTCCCTTGGTCCTTGAAGCTCTGTGTTGACACGGTTGCTGGGAGACCATTACAGAAATTGCCTGTTTGGGGGTGGACACCTTCAAAGAGGAGAACCTTCATTTAATCAATTTGGCTCAGTGATCTGCCACTAAGGAGACTCCCTGATGCCAGCCAAGGCCATATAAAAGTCACTTCCTGTAGGTTTGCATGATTGTAAAATGTCTCCCCAAATCTTTTAAAAACACAAGGATGCTCAATTAGCTCTCCCGGGTACTTGTTCTGAGAAAGTGTATTAAGTATTCTTTCAGCATTTTTAGAATTTTCTTTTTGAGATCTCCATCTCAGATATATAATTTAAAAAGTAGACTGCCACCCCATCGTGAGCCCAGTGGGTTTGGGTGACTTCCAAAGGCAGCGATTGCCAATTATAGATAAACTACCAGTTTTAGGTTTGGAGCCACATGCAGCTAGGTCTGATAGCAGGCACTGATACTTATCATTCTTATCTGCCCTCTCTCTAACTCTCTCTGGTCCAGAACTACCTCCTCAGTCTCTCACTTTAGCGGCGAGCAGGTGATGTTTGGTGATGTTCATGTTATGTTTGTCATAATGCCTACGATCCCTGCTATACTTGTTGGTATCCTTAAACAGACCCGTCATTAACAAGGCATAGCCTAAATTTTGTATTGAACATTGACCTTCCCTCTTGTCATTTTCTGTGCATCTGTTTATGTACCCTGTTACTTCCAAGTTCTCAATAAGTACACACAGAATATGGCAACACAAACCAACCAGTTCTTCCATGTTAAAATACAGCTAACGACAGCAAGGTTTTCTGTCCATCAGTCTCTTTAACACAAATGTATTAGGGAACATGCATATGTTACGTATGCATACCATAAACAAAGATAATATAGGTTTAAAAATGAAATATGGTGACTGCAGTTTTGGGAGGCAACCTCGTCAAGACACAGTTACGAAATTAAATAAAATAAAATGGCAGTAACTTAGGTTAGTCTTTTTGCAGCCCTTGGAGGCTAGTTGGTAACCCAACTCTGAGTCCATGTGTTGTTAGCTAATGGGCTACAAGGTTTTACAGTATATAGCAACACAATTAGCAGCAATGTACTGATACCCTTCCCCACCATCTACCACTGTAAAGCTGGCTTTTACAAAAACAAAACGGCAGAGCTCTCTGAGTTTTATCATAGCAGGCGATGGAATTGCCAAGAAACAGGCCACGATTTCTCAACTGGTAAGCTTAAATTTTCTCTTTGTTTCTTTTTCTTTCTCTATTTTATATTTGGCTTCAGGAGGAGGTGATGGCATAGTCTCCCCCCCCTGCAGTGCCATGACACCATCATCTCAGCAAATATGGAACAAAAACGGAAGAGTTATGTTTGATTCAATGACAAAAATAAAATCATCAGTTACGTGTTTGGCCTTGACTGGTGCACATCTGTTGTTCATGGCTATGTAAACAGAGCACTACTGTTCCAGTAGCAAGGAATCACAACGTTCTGCCAGTGTAGGGATATAGTAGAGAGGATGGACATTTTAATGTCACGGTGACTCTTCATAGATCTACTCAACCTTTTTTCAACAACAGTGCACAACCACTCCGGCTGTGCATTGCTCCTCACAAAGTAGCCTCTGAGTTGAGTACACACTCAGCAGTGAAAATGTTGAGATAGCAAGCTCATCATTAACACGCTGAAAGCACTTTTAAACCCACTGGCCCTCATGAGAGTATGAATTGCCTTCCTCTACCTGAGTTACTGGGAAGGATATTAGTTATGTCAACTCTTAATCACACTTATGCTTGTAGAGGGGAGAGTGGGGGGGGGGTGCCCACGGTAGCTTTTTAAACTGCTAAGGAGTGGGTGTTGGTTCCCAATGACTGGGAGTATTAGTCATAAAAACACGCACACTGTCATAATATCATCCAGGGCAACTAATTATTGCAGTGGCCGGCACTGTTAAACGGTAAAGACGGTGTTTTGGTAATGAAGTGTGAAGTGCTTGGAGTGGTAAAAGTCTCCACTCAGCACTGCTGGGAATGTGCTACCAGTACTATTCCTATTATTACTTCTGCCAGGATCCTAATAAAGCAATAGCGAGGCAGCTGAATTGTATAGAGTTGTGTGTGTGTGTGAGAGAGAGAGAGAGAGAGAGAGAGTCTGTTCACTGCTTTATTACTTCCTGGGCTTGGCTGAGATCAGTTCTGCAGGGCCACTTGTGTCACACTTAAAGCAACAGGGGAGCAGTGAGGTCTTGATTGAGAAACAATATCATTTATGCTTTCTGACATGCAGAAATAGTTTGAAATGGTGGCTGGCCATAACCCAGTGGCAGGGAGCATGGGAAGAGAACCAGAGTTTGTTTGCACTGTCATCTGAAGACATTAAGCAGAGTGACATTTAGCAGAATTATGTGTTCTCCTGTTGGTATTTGACATATGGCATCTACTTATGATTTCTCTGAGAACTTTTAATGTACAGTTTGTTTACCTACTATGTAAATGATAGCGTATTTATGGAGTGTTGAGATAAATCCTGTTCCTGGGAAGGAGACCTCCTCCTCCCAGACACAGGAAGTGTTTTAGTGTAGTGTTGTACGAGTCACCTGACCATTTCCTCGTCTAGTTTTTTTGTCAGAGAAAGAATAATTTTTCTTCACTTCTGTTGCCAAGTTACAAATAGTCTTTACAGTCTAAAAATGCTTTGATGAATCAAATCAGAGCTTGAGTCTTTTAGTAGTTGTCCCATGTGCTATCAATGAACAAACTGAGTAAGTCCCAGTCTGTTTCCCTGCCTCAAATGCTGAGTTAATGAAGATTGTAATTAACTGTAGCCCCACCAAAGTCGCTCTTCAAGAGTTTCAACAGGAAGAGGAAGCTTAGAATCATTATGTATAAATTATCTACATTATCATATTTCTCTCCCCTTTTCATTCCTCTGCTTGCTTTTTTGGCCCCCCTCCATCTGAGTAAGGACGACCACCAAGAGAAATTTGCTTGCAGTTTCAGTCAGCATTTTATTACAACTGTTTATTGGAACCAGTTTTGCTGAAGTGCATCTTTTTATTTTTTTTAAATATTTTTTTTTAAACATGGACTTCATTACACATCAGTAGTTCCACTGTGTGTGGTGAACTTGCAAAGTATTTATTTTCTAAAACCAAAATATGGAACACTCAAGCAAAGAATGCCATTAAGAAAAAAGTAAAAAAAAATAGTTTTGGCTTTATCTAAGAACACATCACTGAAACACTTATGATTAAACTTCAGTATAAACAGCATAATTACTTGTGCTTTCATAGCTATACAAATTAAATATGTTTCAATGCATTAATTGAATAAAATTGTAGCAGAAATGATTTTACACTCCTCTGTGCCTCTCCTCTCTGTCTGTCAGTAGTTTGTGAGCGTTTCATTTACATTGCATATCACATGTCAAAAGAGGGACAAACTGGCCAAGGGCAATGCCTCGCTGTCCCTGCAGGAGAAGTACACAAAGGGTTGGGGGTGTTTAGCATCTCTTTGTCTCCACCCACGCCTTCCCTGTGGATCTGCAAACACCCTCCACCCACATCATTAGCTCCTTTGAAAGAAGCCCCCACCCTCTCTCTGCCCCGGTTCATTGTCTTCCACAGGGAGGTTACCTGTGCAGTTTGTGTGCTTCAAAGCACATGTGAGGGAAGCACTCAGAGACATATGCGAACACATGCTGGCAGCCAAGAGGTTGGAAACACATGCATCTTTGCACACACCTAATGCTGGCAAACAGGTGTTTATCCACAATTGCTAATGGACACACACAAATTGTTGTGCATTGCTGTGTGCATGCACACAGGCGGAACGGGTTAATTGTTCTCGTTATTATAGGTGCATGTGTTCAATTCAATTCAATTCAATTCAATTTTATTTGTATAGCCCAATATCACAACAGTGTCTCATAGTGCTTTACAAAGTTCACTGAAATAAACAAGTGTAAGCGAACAAACGTAACGTATGTAATAAAGAGTCCAGCAGTCGATGAGGCCAAAGGATCAGTCTGGTGGATCTGTCCGAGGCATCACCTGCCCTTTATGACCCTCCTTCTTCGGGAAGGAAAAACCCAGTGGGAAAAGAGAAACCTCCGGGAGCACCACAGTGAAGGAGAGATCCAGCTCCCAAGGACGGACAGGCTGTAGCCTTGGACAGACGCACATCCATTGGCTGATGGAGAACCACATCAGCGGGACCAGGACCAGGATCCATAAGGTTCCAGGTTCACAAAAGAAGTAATAAAGACTCCTATTCAGTCATAAATAGTAACCCTTTTTCTCTAAAAAGATATTAAGAGGAGTTTGTAGATAGAGATGTACCACTTACAAATCATACCCCCTATGATATTGTAGTTGAATGAACAGCATGTGGCATACCTCAAGGATCAGTTCTTCAATACTACCATTTGGTCACTGTTATGCAGATGATACACTAATACATCCACCAAACCCTCTGTATGAACGAGCTGGCCACACTATAGAGCTTCATAGCTGAGAGATTGAATGCCACAAAACGTCTTGCAATTTCTTTCTTATCACAGGCCTTGAATACCTGATCAAGTTCAGCCACTGCTTGCCCCCCCCCATCCCAAATATTAAGGGCACCACTAAGAACCTTGGTATATTTTCAAGTTGTAAACATAACACAAAAGAAGTGGTACAATCATGTGTCTTCCAACCCAAGGTCAAAGGAATGTCAGCTTTTATCAATACAGAGAAAACATGCTTTTTTCCCTTCACTACTGCACTAGTGTTGGGCTTTGTTTAGCTGCCTCAGTGCCTCAGATGTTGCTCAACTTCATATTGCGCAGTGCTCCACTGCCAATCTTCTGACTGGCAGCAGTCATATGTTCTTCTCACATCATTCCAGTTTTAGTTTAAATTTTACTTCTATTCTATAAGGCTTTACATGGCCAGGTGCAAGAGAACATCCATTAACTCCTAACCCCTAACAGTCCTAAAAGGCTTCCTAGATCAGCTGAGTTCAGCCTACGAGCTGTTCCAGAGTCCAGGCTGAGGTTAAAGGGTGATTGAGCATTTGCTTGTTAATTTACATCGTACTGCTGTTAAGTTTACTTTAATAATTTTCACTTGTTCTATATTTGGATTACTTGTAAAATCTTTTTTATATAGCCTTTTAATGGTGTACTTGTAGTTTGCTATTCTTGAGTTTCTGTCTATTATTATTATTATTGTTGTTATTAGATTTATTACCAAGTATGGTAATGGAGTTAGGAAGTAAGGTAGCATGATAAATATTGTGAGGTGTTCATGAATAATGATGAAACTGGTCTGGGCTTGCTCATGAGTGAGATACATCCTCTTTGTCACAGCTACAGAAAGTCTCTCCTCTCCTCTCCTCTCCTCTCCTCTCCTCTCCCCTCCCTCCTCCTTCTTTTCATCAGATCCCCAATGATACAATCCAGCCCAAAGCTATGTGGAAACCCCACAACACTCCCTACCGCATTCCCATCTGCCTGCAAACATGATCACTTTCAGACTACTTACTTTGGCTCACAATCACAGCCTTGATCAAAGCAAAACATTTGCTCATACTCTTGCTTGATTGTTTTTTCCTATCGAATGGTTTCTGCCAGCCATTTCAACATTGAGGGCAAATTAATTTGACAACTTGCAGTGACTACCCGGTGGACTTCCTCTATGCTTCCCCTATACTACCCATGCAAATGGGTATGTATGGGCAAGTTAGTATATCGGGCTGAAGTTCTGCCTTTATAATGTTTGGATCTGAGGAAAAAGCTGCTCCCTATAGTTGAGAATGGGTTTGAATGATAAATAATGTGTTGAGATGCTTTCATTTGCCAAGACCATGCAGCAGAAACACAGGAATAAAAAGAGAAAACAATACTAACTCCCACACTGCACCAAAATAATAATATTCATATCTTGTGGGAGAAGTATTTCTTGCATGTTCTCTGATCACTTACAGATTTTTGTTTTTGACATAGTAAATGGACTGTACTTCTAGTCATTTCCATCACTCAAAGCGCTTTTACTCATGTTCACCCATTTACAAATCATTCATATTGGAGGAATCTAAGTAGGAGGAGTCTATTCTTTCACACACATTGTCACATGGATTGAATTTCCTGCCAACTGCCTAAAGCCTGCTGTCCCAAATTGTCTTTGTCATGTGGAATTTAGTCAAGTAGCAGAGATCAAACCCACAACCAGCTGACTCTCCATGGAATCTCCATAGTGAGGTATAGGAATACTGTCAGGACGTGAAGATCAGTGGTAGAACGTCTGATTGCAGTTCAGGATGTCCCAAGTTCAAATCTGAGTGCCTCCTTATTTTTAGGGCAGGGCGATGACATGTTCCCCACATCAAATGGAGACTGGGTTCAAGTTACGCTGTCAACAAGCTCCATCGTCACTTGTTGCATTGTTTTACCTCGTCGACCTTGTTCTTTGTACTTTGAATCTGAAATAAGTGCTGCCATCTTACCAGCAGTTTCAGCACTGTAAGACATGAGGTCTTCTTTTAGAAAGCTTTATTTATAGAGAGGATATCCTGTCAGGAGTAGTTGTTTGAAAGGATGAATGATTTTCAGTAACATTTCAAATGTTGTAAATTTAGTACATTAGAAAAGTTGGGATTGAAGTTTCTGAGAGAGCATAAATTCTAATGGACTTACATATCCATATATTACAGTAAAGAAACAACTCTAGGAGGAACTAGGAGAAAACATAATGCTTTCTGGATTATGTTTTCTGTTCACATAATGAATTAACATAATCAAATGTTAACTAACAACACATTTCATTTGTTTTTCTTTAAAATATCAGGCCTTGTAATACATTATTCAGTTGATGCACCACAGCATTATTAAACTTTTTATGGTTAGGGTTAGGTTTATGCACTGGCAGAAATTGTTTAAGGTTATTCACACTCCTTCACTAATTTCAAGTAAGTTCTTTTGTTGCCTTAACCAAACCACGTTGGCTACTAAGGATGTAAATCCAGGACTCTGGTCTCAATGTCCTGCACTTTGTAGATCCACAATCTGCCACAACGACCTCCATTCAGTTCACTTTAGTGCGGCACAAACTTCTGATTAACCCCCTCAACTGTGACCACAACGTCTGCTCAGTCAAACAGATACTAAGCTTACTGTTAGTTTACATCTAAAGGGAATTATGCATATAACAGATACAGCTAAACTATGGGTGTGACACTTTGAACTGAGAAAACCCAGGCCATGGTCCCATGGGTGGCGGTTCAAAAAAGTCCAAAGGAAGGGAACCTGAATGTATCAAGAAATGCAATCAAGATCGTTTGCAAACCTCCACCTCTGCATGACGGCACAATTAAATGTGAGCCTCATACATTCTTCAGTGTCTTTAAAATGGATACATGACAATTGTGGAAAGAAGAAATTATCATCAAAAAGTTAGTGCTATCAGTGCTTAGCACACGATCAGGGCTTCAATAGTTGAAGTGCTGTTGCAATCGCTTAATAGTTTCTTGCACATTTCGTCATTCTACACACCTTACAAGTTGTGTCATTGCTGTGAGCAATTGAAATTTAGACCTTGGTTAAGAATGTTCTCTTCTTCCATTCATAACTGCAAGAAGTAAAAACTGAAAACTATTACCCGTACCCTAGATGTGAACCAATTAACACAGTCCAGTTAATTCTCTGCGAAATCCAACCCAGTAGTATATGATGTAAAACACAGTGACTGTAGTGATGATTTATTGATCTTTAAGTACGACACATAACACATTTAACCTCTCAGCAATTATGTGATGCTCATATAATTCCCATAAAATCATCACATTCATCCCCTATCCGAGCATTATTTTGAGAGAAACACTGCGCCACATTGTTTCCAAATTACACAAACTATTCCTGCCAAATATGCTGTGCATACCTACCCAAAAAAGTTAGATTTTCTAAACCTCTGCTTCTCTCTCATCATCTCTTGCCTCGAATCTCTATGAAAACCTCATGTGCTTCTATAATACTGCTTGAATGATCAGAGAAATGCATCATCAAAATACCATCTGTTTCCTAGGATCCAGTATTCGCTTTCTCTAAAACAGTCCTAATAAAAGTTCTTCTCATAGGGCCAGGCTGTGCTGAGTTCTGTTCTTCTGTTTTTATCTTTGTCGCTCTGCTCTTCATTAAGGGAAGAATGTCTCTCTGATATGCTTTGACTTAGTGCATGTAAACTACTCTGACCTAAGACATGCTGTTATGTGTGTGCATCCAGTCAGAAATGGCTTCATATGTGTGTGAGCTGCTTAAAAATTAGCATATGTACTCTGCGGTGGCTCAGCAAGGGCCTCACACCAATTCCCATACCACTTTCCCTGCAGCACTCCTCTCATCTCACACACCAAATAACTTTTCAAATCATCAAGGGTCCAGAAAAAGTTGGAGAGTCTGGTGGAAGTTTGCATTTGTCATATTTGCTGAAAAAGAGCAACTGAAGTGAGGATGTTTTTGTTCAGAGCAGAGGAAGAAGTTGTTCTCTTGGCTGAAATGTTTGCGATATAGATTTTGCGTACGTGCTGTCTGGAACCTCCAGTGGAATGAGCTCCATGCTTCAGATGTTGTCTGACCTGCCAGAAACTGAAATTCATTCGCTCACTCATCAGCCTCCGGATTTCGCTCAGGCATCTGTTATGACAATTGAATTTGTGACAATTTAGGCTTATTTAGAGATAGGAGAAACCCACTCTTTGTGCCATAATGTGATCTAGCAGATTTCTTGCAAAGACAGGGTTGTTAACTGTGGAAAATCCAGGGTAGGGGCTGATGTAGGCTGTTAGTGTTCTCGGTAATGAGCTTGTCTCCATATTCTTATTATAGTAATGTGCCGTAATTGCTGTAATTATTATAAATTGAAGCTTTACTTTGGAATAATAATGTGAGATTACATCAAATGGCTGCATGAGCAGGTTCTCAGATTTATGCTTGAATGGGAACTCTGCTGATTTTACACATCAAACACTGTTTACAGGCCTTGGGGAGAACCGCTGCATGTGTAAAAAAAAAAAAGTTATTAAGTTTTAAGTTATAAACCTGTTGTGGCTCCAGCAGGAGCTGCATGTAATGCCACCTGAGTCAGCACAAGGCTGAGGTTGGAGACTACAAGGTGTTAGAAAGAAGTGAGCTTTGTAGCCCACTCCTTGTTTCTGCTTAGAGATGCTGGAGGCCACACAAGCTGCTAGTAGCATAACATACTTGAATCTCAAAAGAAATTGGTGGCGCTTTAGTTGCATTGTGGGAAACGCAGGCACCCAATTTTTGGCAAGGAAGACGAATGTACGGAATAAGAAAGAAATATCTCTGTTTCTGCTGCATGAATTTGAATGATGAGCAGCTTAAAGCGGAGTTAGGCAGATTTCATTGCAGGTTTTACAGAGTGATGCCACTGAAGTTCACTAAAGTAATCCTACTGAAATCAGATTTTGGGAGTGAGAAACTGAATCCTAAAATGTATCCAGCCATCCCTCTAACCTCTACCATTCCTGGCTGGCTCATGACATTGTCAGAGCAGTGCTTTTAATCACGAGCGACTTGGCCACATATCAGACTGAGTGAGATTTATGGCCCCTTTTCTCCAAGAGCCTGTACCTCCGGACCGGCCATAATGAAGAAACACACAAAATGGTGTTTACATGGAAGGTGCTGCTGCAGACCTGTTTCAGGGGGCGACTGACGGTTGTTTGGTTTGCTGATTAGCAGCTCCCTGGAGGCCTGGGTGTGGAGGGAAGTCTCCATGAGTCTGGGACAGAGTTGGGGGGCTGCTGATCACATTATTTTAAGTAAGATTTCTACTACATTCTTTTATATCAAGGGAATTGATAACAAACTAACAATTTTCATGCTACATTTCCCAAAGACAAGGCAAAGCAGAAAAAAATGAGGAAAAATTAATATGTACACAGAGCAGGTGAGCAGAATCAGGTTTTTATTTTTCAGCAAGAGAAACTTCTCTGCCCCCGAGATCAAACCTGATCAACTGACCCCAAATGTTTCTTAAATGTTCAGACAGCCCATAATCATTCTCATGTACACATTTGCACTCATATGTGCGCACAGGCAAACACACACATATGCACACATATAGCACACACTAGTTAGTTGCTCTCTGGTGTCTCTGCGTGGTTAGGAACTTGACCTAGATGAGTCAGGTTTGGTTTGGGGTGTGAACTCCACTCCGCTCCTCCTGTCTGAGATCTTCATTGTCTGGGGAAACAGACGCGAGCGGCGCATGCACCTTTGTGTTATTGTTGTCGAAGTGTCTAGGTGTCTGCTGCTGGAGGCCTAACCTCTGAGGACTTGAGGAAGGCTGACATCCTCTCCCCTTTCTCTCGAGTAAATAGTCTGTATTGTCTTTCTGTCAGGAGGAAAGAATCAGACTCTCTGTCTCTCTCTATTTTCTTGTTCAAAATGAAAACAGGATGGTTGACTCAGCAGCCCTGTGGAGATATGGCTCTCTTGCTGTAGAGTTGAACTCAGGGACTGAAATGGGACGTCTTATCCAACACCTAGAATAATCCATTTTACACATCCTAGTATCCTTGAAGTTTGTCATTGAGGAGGAGACTGTCTGGGTACATGTTTACATTCTGATTTAATGGTAAAGCAATCATGTCTGAACAAAAAGTACGTTGTAAATTGGACCACATTTCATTATCCCATTCCAAATAAGGCCAAAGTAGACTGACGTGATCATAACTGTGGAGACTTAGTCAGTGGATTTTAATTAGATGAGCTTGATATGTAGTTCTGGCATTGAGGTGTATCAGTTGTATGAACCATCAAAAAAGGGAGAGATTCATTTCTACAGAGGCTCCACAGCCAGTCAAGTGATATTTTAGGCCAGTTTGCGAGAGGAGGCTGTGGTGGGGAGAACTTCACCTTAGAACCTGTTAACAGAATGGAGGACAAAGCCTGAGCTTGTTTTGATTTCTCTACAAACATGTTCGCTTGTGCATGAACCAGCTGAGTGGTGCACTGGTAAATAGAAAGCTGCCATACTACCAACGTTTGACTGGATTTTTTTTATAACCTAAAGACGCTGAATGATGGACTCATTTTGTTTTTCAAGACAGAAGTTTATTGACTGATGACAAATACCACACACACACACACACACACAAACCCAATGCTTTAAAGTGCTTTTCTATCCATCCATCTATTGGATTTCATTCTCTGCTCTTCGTAAAGGTCAACAGTCGGTGTTTATCCAAAGTTTGTCACGTCTCACTCTTTGACATTACACCAGACTAGAATTTTCAAAACGAAGCACAGAAGCACAGGCTTTGCTTAAATGATTCTGAATGATGTTCTTGACCCCTTTTTGCCTTCGGCTGACCAGCATCCTATTTAAATCCCCTACATATTTCATTTCCTTCTCCATAGTCCTGGTTTCTACCACTCCAGAACTGTCTTACGCAACCCCCAAAACTGAACTTTTTGTCCCCCTGTGGATGATTCAGGTCAGGGTATATTCAGTGGAAATCCCCTTCACCGCACACAAGAGACATCAGTATGTAGCCAGTGGTTGGAGAGGAGAGTTAAAATGGCTCAGTGCCATAATTTATTCAGACACTGAACTGGCCTAGGCTTGAAGTATTCAAAGTAGCCCAGAAAAAAATAGCTTTTAGACATTTCATGAAGCCATGGTCGCTTGGCATTTATATTTAAATCAGGCTGATGTGAAAGCATGGGCCTGGTGTACGCCAGGGCCAGAGGGCCACAAGGGAAAATACCCAGTTCACAGACCAGACAGCCTTCTTCCCTGGTTGGCTGGCAGTGCGTATTTCCTAACTGTATACACACATTTGCATTCAAATACACATGAAGACCCAAATTTATTTATTCCATAATCTCTCACCAATATGCAATGGAAAATTCCAACGTTGAATGCATTCTAGCATATTATCCGTGATGTTTAGTATACTGCAGGAGATGTGTTGTAATTTATCAGCGTACCTACTTTTTCTAAAACCACCTCTCATATTCTGATTAAAGGATGACTCCATCCTGATTGTTGCCACACTGCTCTTTATATCACGCCACTAAGCATCTTGCACTCATGTCCACACCCCAATTAGTGATGTCGTAGCACGTGTTTTTATACACCACCGTCAGTTTGCTTACGTTTTCCCTCAAGAGAAACAGGCTTCAGCTCGTTGCTTTTAGGTGACAGTGAAATCAGTAAATGCCTCACACTGATTTAAGTAAGACAATACAAAGCCACAAGTCTTCTGTACATGTATGTTGAGTCATTTTTGCTGACCAAAAGCCAATTCTTCACAATCCTCTCGGTATGAAGTGAACAACAAAACCTCAGCTGTACTTGGGCTCAGAGGTAAAGTGGATCGTCTATCAGTCGGAAAGGTCAGCGGTTCGATCCCGGCTCCTCTGAGTCAGCATGTCGCAGCGTCCTTGGGCAAGATACCGAAACCCTGACTCCAACTTGCTCCTGAAGCATGGCTTCAGTGTGTGAATGTGTGTCAAAGAATAGTCTCCTCCAACTTAGTTTCCTCCTGAATGAATGATGTGTGAATGAGGATGTGATGCAAAAGCGCTTTGAGTGGTTGAAATGACTAGAAAGGCGCTGTACAAATACAGACCTTTCACTATTACTCTCAGAAGGTACATTACTGTACAATAACGTTAATATCCAAGTCTGTCTGACTCATTTTTGGTCTAACTAAAAGAATCCCTTGTAGTGAGTGGCAGCATGTACCCACAAGATTTTGCCTTTTTATCCCGGTGGTCGTCACAGTGGGAGAGAACAGGCACAAACACACACACAGAGACGCACTCCCTCCTTAACATGTCCTCCCTATAACCTTATCAGTATGCAGAGGCATTAGCACCATTACCTTGAGTTGGCAGCCAGTCAGGAGGACGGGACACTCCCTAATCTCCAGGTATAGCAAGGACCCTCTATCTTTACTTCATGCCACTTCAGTGATTAGAAACCTCCATGGCCAATACATTAGATCTGACCCCCATCTCTCTCACCACTAAGTTGGAAGTTGATTTTGTTGCATTATTGGAGACACTTGAGGAAAAAGTGGGAAAGTGATGTTCGGCAGCAGCAGGAGAGCCGACTATGTTTTTAGTGGTGTGTTTTGTGTGGCGAGTTCATCAGTGGGCAAGGTTTCTGACATCTTTACACCATTTTTAGACTGCAGAAAATATTTTTAAGAGGTTGTCTGTGAAGATTCATCTCAGTTATTCAGCTTAAGGGGGTATAAAACACTCCTCAGGAATCGCTGACATTGTCCCAATCATCCCAATGGCTTCCTCACTCTCACATCAGGGAGTTAAATGTGTACATTTTGCATGTCGCTTGGCATCAGCACAGAGGGGGGATGTTCTTTGTCGTTATAACAGTGTCTAGATCCAGTGTGTAGATCAGTCCTGGTCCTCGGAGAAGGCCTGTGACCATGTTCTTCGGCAAATCCTGTCGGGGGTTTAGGTACCATATGAGCTCAGCCTGGCAGATATGCTCAGGGTCCAGCAGTCACACATGAGGTGTGCAGAAGCTGCTGCGGCGTGTAAATTCTGTAATTATGTGCTGTGCATAGATGTCTTGCTGCAGTCTGGGGCTGTCATTTTTTAAAAGAAAAATCAATGCTCTGGTGTACATATTCTCTGTCGTCATCTCGATGACACTAAATGTTTAAAAAAAAAATCATTAAAATCTGATATATTATAGCATATTATCATATAGCCCGACATTAACACTGAAGATGAATCACTTTTCACAGTCAAACTGACACATTCTCCACAGCAAGACGGGTGCTAACTCCACACAAACCAACAAACAGCAGTTATGCCACAAAGCTTATGTCGTTCAAGTGCTGTAACATTAATTTGAAATCGTTGCATGAGATGTAGATCTCTTCTCCATAATCAAATTTTGCTCATTGGAATTGCAGTGTGAGGCCAATCATTTTGTCACAATGTAATGTCAAATGTGAAAATGCAGGACCCTGAGCAGATCTGGCATGCCACAGGGCATGTGCTGTTTGTATAAATGAAGTAAGCATCATTTAGGGTGAGCTTGAATACAGATGCCAACACGCAGCATTCATAGGGCTGTCATCATTTTATTCATCTCAATTTATCATCATATTTCTTGAAATATTTGTGAAACATACAGAACTTCTGGTATACTGTTGTTAAGAATGACAATGTAAGTTATTCATGGCTTTATTTTCATGATTGCTTATATCAGTGCTTTTCGCCGGCACATGCCCTCGGTTGTAATCGAAGCACACTGTTGGTCTGCAGTCGTGTTCAGTACCTTTACAGTGTTTAGATTTTCTAAGATTCTTCAATCCAATACTAAACTAAATTACTTAAATGCCTTTCGTACTGTGTACATATGGCAATACTTTTATCCACAGTGATTAATTTGAGCCAATATATTTCTCCTCTCAACAAGGTGTGTGTGAAAGATAAATAAAGGACAAAGCAATATGAGGTAATAGCCCCTGGAGAGTCTGACCTCTCCCTGTGGTGAACTGTGGCGTGTGTACATCTCTATGACCCTGCGCCCTGACTATAATCCCTCACTACAGGGGCTGGATTAGGGCCTCGTTTTATTAGCTACCCATCCCCCCAGTGGTCTCGCTCCCTCCTCAGCTTGGATCGATGGCTGGTCTGGTCTGAAGTGGCGATGCTAGTTATTAAACGTGGGACCAGCCAAACCCTTTCAGACTGCCAGGATAATCCCATCGCAAATTAAGTGGAGGAAAATTGGTCAGGGAGAACGGTGAGGGGAGAAAATCTTCATACTGTGACCTTCTAAACAGGGCACACACAAATAAACACACTCCTCAATAACTCTCAGATTTATCATTTCTTAATCTTGAAGGATTTGTACCCATAATGGATGAGCATTTTATTAAAAAGAAGACCTCACTAAATGGAAATGTGCTATTCTCGTCAATGTTTAGATGGCAGTTGCATCAGAAAACAGAAAGCCTGACGTTACGTATAGATTAACAGGGCAAAGAAGGACTTGCTTTCTCCCGCACACAAAGCAGTATATGTATGTGTGTTACACATGTGTAGAGTATATGACTTTGTCTAATTTATAATCTAATGAAACTGGAAAATAGATTGCATGTTATTAATTTTACGTTAAATCCTGGATCATCCTCTAGATCATATCATCAGTCAACACATGATGTAACTTTGCATCTTTTACAGACATTTTGACGCTCAGCTGCAAGCTCTCCCAGCCGTCTTTATGTGCAGCCTTTTGATTTCATTCGATCGTTCAGTGTGGATGTTAAGTAAGCACGGTTTTTCAAATGATTATTCCCTCACAATGGGCATTTACATGCAAGTCTGTGAGCATCTGGAAACAATCATGTCACATAAGATCAAAGTGGTCACGGTTGCAAAAGACCAAGATAAATGTCCAGTGAGAGCCGAGTCTCGAGGTGTTCCGGGAAATACCGTAAAGCATTTAATCCACATCAATTGTCTGTCCACATACACACACACACACAAACACACACAGATACATGAAAAACAAAGTCTGAAGTATAAAAGCCTCAATTTCAGAAAACACAGTATTGAGATTTGATGTGAAGTCTCAGATGTCCAAGCATCTGTATTTTTTGTCCCCTTGTGTCTTTCTGTATTTATATGTGTGTGTGTCATATCAAAGCCTGTCATGTAGGATAATACTGGACATTAATTACCCCCCCGCTGTCTGAGGTGAACACTATTAGAGCCCTGAACTCGAATTGGACATAAAAAAGCTTTGGCCTCGAGGGAGCAAAGTCTATTAAATATTGTTATTATTGAATCTTCAGCTTAATTTCTCAATGATGGTCGTCTGGCTGCTAGCCGCGGTTCCTTTACTCGATTCCCCACAACCTCTGAGGAAGACTACTGACAGCGGCCAAAATAAATGAAAATCATTTGTAACAGAATACAGTGAAAGCTGCGGAGTTTTGTTGGTCTTTCAAGGAGGGAATCAAACTTTTAACAGTGTTGGGCAAAGCTAGTTTGAAAGTGTGGTTTCACAAGCTACCTGTTACTGCACGAGAAGTTCACACGCAGCAATGATTCCCTTGTGAGAAATAGAATACTTAAAACTCAACTTGCTTAGGAAAAAGTAGCATGAAACCTGTGTTGCCAACTCCGCTTGGCTGCTGAGAAAGTTCCCTAGAAGTTTGCAGATGTCATCATGTAGTCATTTGCATATGAAGTCTCTCTGCCAGGGTCCCTTTGCTCACAGTGGAGAGACGGGGGCTATGCCATGATGCGATGCATTGTCACAATGGATCTTTTTGACTCAAACAGGATAATGGAGCATATGTTTCTGCATTGGCATCAGCCATAGCGGGAGCTTTGGTAGCCAGACTGAAACTTTGTCAAAGCCAGCAGTAAATCTGGCAGCAATACAAGGTTTTTTTTTTTTTTTTTCATAACAGACAGTTTGAAATAAATGATCAACAATATTTTGTATTCACACTATACATTAAATATGGTTTAATCACTGTGAACTATTGCAGAATTTAGTAAAATTATTGAAATATGTCACTGACCAGAGAACATCAGTGTTCTGTAAAAGAGTCCTGACTGTGGACTGCTGTTCAGTGCCAGACCTTATCACTGAGTCTGTGCTCCCAAGAAGAACAGCAGCGCCATTTATTATTTTTTTTCAGCAAGTGCCTCAAAATGCGTGATTTAAGTGTCATCATCTTACATATGGGGGCGTAAGATCAAAACAGACTTCACTGTGTTCTCAAGGGCATATTTTTTCCATTTAATTTGGAGGGCTTATTGCTATCGCCAGAAAAGAGGATCAATACTGTGGTTTTAAAAACCACAGAACAATTCTGGTATGGTTAAGATTAGGGAAAGAAATTGGCTATGCGGTTAAGGGTTAGGCAACTAAATCAGTTGGTTAATGTAATGGCAAATGTTAATCTCTGTTAAAAGAGTTATCTCTTGATGGTGTAAGGACGTCAAACCACACAGAGAGTGAGGAGCAAGGAGCCAGATTGAGTCTCAATGAGATCAAAAAAAAAAAAAAAAAAGCTTCAAGTCCTACATAGACCAACAACATTACGACCATAATTGTGAGACCACAGAGTTATCAGGTAGGAGAGAACTAAATAGTGGATGTGGGATTAAAGGGATGTTTAATGATATGAGCATATTAGAGTAAGCACACGTGATGTACATGGGAAGAAGGGATGTGAATCACTGAGGGAAAGAGATGCTTTTTTTTTTTTTTCTTCTTAGTGTTTGACCCAAAATTGAGCAAGGGAGTATAAAGGCACTCACAAAGCCGTGCAGATCTCACCTTTATTTATGGGATTCAGTCACATAATTACACTGTCTTCATTCCCAGCTACCCTGCAGGCAGTCACAAGAAACAGTAGCATTCAAAACTCTCCAGTCTTGTCACTGTGTTAAATACGCATGAGTTGCAGCACAGCGTAAGCCGTGATTAAAATGCGTTGCTTCCACCACTAAGACGTGTGTCTGGTGTATCAGATGGAGGCTTAGCACCGACATATGCTCGCTGCAATGATCCGCCGATGTATGACAGGTGGTTACCCAACTATTTGCATAATTATGGGTGTAACACGAAGGCAGCTAAAATGTCGTAAACAAATCCATATGGCCTTTTGGGAAGTTCCAGATGATTCACACCACGGCTCACAGACATACTTAGCGGCCTTCCCCGTGTAACAGACATTAGCAGAATTTCTCACCGAATGCTTTGACTGGAGTGTGAAGTGTGGAGCAACTTCATCCCCTCTACTTGTTTTGGCAGCTTAGATCAAATACAAGAACCTTACACCAAGTTTTAGTTGCAGATCGGTCAATGTGGCGGCTGTGAAATGGACCAGTGTTTCCTTTGCACTTTCCTTTGCGCTTTCAACCTGGGAAACTTTCCAGAATCAGCCTCAGTGGTGTGGTGCAGTGTGCAAGAAGTCGGGTCACGATATATGAACAATTTTTGCAGCAATTATGATTGCAATTATTATTTTTAGGGTGGCTAGGCTGAGCAAGAGGTTGGATAATCATATTTTTTTTTTTCATGTTTCTTTTTTTTGTAGCTTTCTGGGTAATTTCCCAGTTTAAAGTATGTATGCAGTGTATTTCTTTCACTGTAGCAGCAGGCCAACCCAAACCTCTCACAGTTGTACAATGTTTCCTCTTTGGCTCTTTTGACCATTTATGGAAACAACAGCATGTATGATCACCAGTTCCCATGTTTCAGCTGTCGTATAATGCTGTCGAGGGGGTGCTTTTGAGGTCTTGTGGCTCTAACTCTCATTCTCTCTCTCTGTACCCTGTGTTTTTCTCAATCCACCTCTCTCCCCTTTCCCGACTTTATCTTTTTCTTTCCATCCTCCTTGTTACTCCACTGCCCACTCCATAGACATGCCTCTCCATGTCCGTCGCAGCAGTGACCCCTCCTTGGCTGGCCTTCCTCAGGACAAGGTGCCGGTTGTTCCGGAGGAACCGTCCAGGAAGAACCCAACTCGCTGGTCCACAACTTCTGGCTTCCAAAAGTACAGCCATAAACCAAACACAAGCACCGGCACTGGCAGCCTAGAACGAAAGGTAACATGAATAGAACCATTGATGCACTGCTAACTTAAAATGTGTGTTAACTTCCCCAAAATACTATCCTTTATATTTCATTTAGGTCGCTTACAAAAGGTGTTGAAACATAACTGAATTTGAAGACATTGTATTAATTCTGTATTACGCCATTATCAAGTAGCGTAGACTCATTCAAAAACAGCTTGTGTTGCCCAGAAGTTATCTTCCACAGTGCTGCAGATATACCGGAGCTGAATCAATTATAATGTCAGAGATATGTGCTCTGTAATGTGCTAACCTCCAGCAGTCTCTCTGTTTTAGACTTCCTTACTGCTTTGTTCCCTCATTTTCATTGCTTCTCTTTTATGCACCTCAAATCAAAGAAATATCTGTGAGATATGAAACCTGCGCTGCCCTGTGTGCAGATATCCAGCAGCGGCATAGATAGTCTTTGTCTGAAACTAGTTCCTTCTGATAACACCACTTCTTACCTTCCAAAAAGACGAGCAGAGATTGTTAAACACTTTGCCTTTGTTCCAAATTCACCTTTTCTCAGGCTTAAGCCTCTGATAATATTCAAATTCAAAAAAAGAAGTGTTTCTCAGGTACACCCTCCCTGCGGCGTCCAAAAGAGAAGGGAAGCCAATTAACTTCTCAAAATGGCTGCCCCCACGTGGTGCTGACAGATCTTTACTTCTTGCTGAGAAAGAGATATGTTCCCGTATGAAACGGGGAGGTTAAAAAAAAAAAAAAAGGGAGATGATTGAGTGCTTAGAATGTGACGGTGCAAACCTCCACGTGATTAGTCTGGAAGCTGTGTCTGATAATCGTATTTAGAGACACTTTAGTTGTCAGAACCTCAAGAGCGTAGCAGCACATCCCCCAAGCGGAGAGCGGCGAAAAAAACCTTATTGCAGACTGGCCCCCCTCTGCATTCATGTTTGTGGGCACAGCAGGAGTAGTCGTGTTTGGTTGCTTTACACTGTGGGATAAGCAGAGTTTGGACTTCAGAATTTACATAATATGATTCCCTTTTTGAATGGATTACTCCAAAAGACATCTTTAATTCATGTGCGTGCTATGCATGATTTAAGGATCAATAACATTCTCAAAGATGTTTGCTTGATATCTGATTGAACTGAACAGCATACATGCTGTTGAAATTGTGGCTAAAGTACATTTTGCACATTGTATAGATTTTATGAAATAATGCCTGTTCAAGTATCCCATTTAGTTCTTAATCCCCAGCTGTAGCAGGTCATTTGTTATTTGAAATAGATCCATTTAAGTCACTGATGACTGGTCATTTCTTCGGCTTGTCCTGGAGGGTTATTAGATATTTTCAGTAAGAAAAGGGAGTCTTACGTCTTAGTGTCATACTGTATATTCACTGTCAGTCCAAGACGGAGCCTGTTTTTATACAATCAACAACAGATGTTGAATTTATTAGTCAGCGTTGACTTTGATATATTTATGTCTTGAAGCAAATATTGTTCTCAAAGGGAACCTTATATATAAGCAGTCCTCAGTCATCAGCTCGCACTTTAAACTCATCACGTCTCCCAATGACTTTCCAATACCTCATACTTTGGATTCTCCATGCTTAGCACGGTCAACTGAAGGGGTTCGGCAGTGGATATGAGTCTGCAGATTTACTGCTACCTCTCCGGTATCTAGGTTTCTCCACATTTTACGATCTGATGTGTCATAAAAGTTTGGGGAGAGGGGTCCTTTGTCGCGCTGTGTTTCATGGAGGGGACAGAGGCCACGATGGCTATCGGGGGCCGCCTCAGTAGAGCCCACGTGTCCGGCTGAGTTTTACAGTCCTGTCTGCCGTGTTTCCTTAGGCCCCGTCACGCCACATTCAACAGCACTAAAACACACACATGGCCCATTGGGATCGCTCCCCTGCTCTTTCTCTCCCCCTTTTTTTTTTTTCTTTTTTGCATTGTTTGCTGCTATTTTATTACTTACTCAGCTGCCTGCCTTACTCCCTCTCATTCTGAAAAAAACACCTGGGAGTTTTTCTTTTTCAACTTTTGTCTCATTAAAAATAGTCAGACTTCTGTTTCTTTCGTGCTCCTTAGCTACCGTTTTGTATCTCATCAGACCATAAATCATTCTTATTCTGTTTGTCTGTCTTGGTGAATCATTGTCTCCGCTGTGATTTTAAATATTAATTTGCTTTCATTTTTATTCAAATAGCTTCAGCCATGACCTTCAATCACTGGGATTTTTAATGCCAAGGCTAGCATGTCTGGAATGTAATCTAGTGTGCTTGTGTGTGTTTTTGTGCTGGGGCCATTGTAATAAATCTGCTCAAGTCTGCTGGTGTTTCACATTACCTTGGCAGAACCATTTTGGAAGGTGCTTTTTGTTTAATGGAGGAGCTCAGCTGTGGCTGTCTTATTATGAGAGGCCTCTTATTAGCGGCGTGGGTTTAGCTGTGGGGATGGGTTAGAGGTTAGGGTGAAATGAAGTGAGACCTGAATAAACAACAAAGAATTGCTTTGTGGCACATGTGCAAGGTAAACTAATCGACTGCCATCATAAAATGTCTGTCATCCAGCTGCTATAGATAGTAAAAACCCACAGATTGATCTGCTTAAAAGCCAGAAATATGGAGGATTGTTGGGTCTTTGCAATTGTTTGTTGATAAAGGATTTAGATTGCTAGTTTTGCACCGTGTAGCCATGTATTCGTGACAGCAGTGGCATCATCAGGGCAATCCTTTCCCTCTCATAACATCCTCTGTGTAATTAGTCACGCATTGACGTTAATCTCTCCACATGTCCCCGTTCTTTTACAGGGTAGAGGGGGCCATGCCTACCGGAGTCTTCCCCGTGACGCGAGTGGCTGGACCACTCAGTTCCAGAGGGAGATGACTCGATCGTCCCTGAGCGCCAACCATCCAATGGTAGACCGGTGGCTCGACCGACAGGAGCAGGTATGGAGGTGGACTTGAGATAAAAAAAAATGGGTGGTCATTTTTTGTGCCGTAAAGGTTCTCTATACAACACTTAAACATCTCAGACCAAAGCAAATGTGCGCCTCATCCCTCCCCCTTCTTCACATGTTTCACTTTACAGCCCTTTGGCCCTAATAACATATCCCACTAAGTGACTGTAACATGTTACATATGCCATTTAGTTGAGACATTGATCCAGATCAAAGTATTAGATATAATTCTTCACCACAGCTGGCCGTTGTGTTTGCATCTCTCTCCACCCTCAGAAAAGCCACGTCTGTATGACTCACTCAGTGCTGAACTGTGTCATAACGCATCATATCCTGCTGTAGTGTTGGAGCAGTGGTAAGCACGGCAGTGACAGAGAACACAGCAGTGATCACAGCCACACTGACTGCTCACTGCCCAAGCTAACCTGAAACACAAACAGTCTGACATCACACTTTATATTTCTGGTCTATGCAGCTGTACTTTTCATAAAGTGCCAGCATACCCTTAGTCATTGCAGGCCTGTCTCCTCACTTCACACCTCCTTGCTCTGTTGGCACTTTGTGATTGTCTCACTCTGCGACTGGTCCCTCTACTCCTCAGCCTGTCAGATGAGAGAAAAAATGTTCCCTTTAAAAGTTATTAAAAGTGACAGAGGCTCTCTGCAGGGAAAGCGGGAATGACCTTGGGAGGTGTCTGACACGCTGAGCTCCCCGTGACGAGGATTTCTCCCAGGTTGTCTGTCAGTCTCTGCCAATCACTAGCTCAGCTACCAGCTCTGACCTTTGTAGGAGGTGTTTAATCGATCCGTACGAAAAGAGCAAAGACCGGGAGTGAAATATCGAGATATGGAAAGAAGAGTAAGTAGTTTAAGGAATAATAAACGAGTCAAAATGAAAATGAGTTGATTGGCATTCAAGCTGCCAAACACAATGCTGTTGGCTTATTTTACAAGCAACTTTTCTGTGTTGTATCCCATTCAGCCGAGCAGGGTTCTCAGCTGAATGTCTGGGCTACCTTGCTGTGGCTTCTTTGGGTGACCTGTCGGCACTCCCGTCTGTAGTCTCATTGAAGTCAACCTGACCAAGGATGTGCATCGCTCTTTCTTTTTTTTTATTAAGAATCTCTCCTCTAATCTCTCTTAAGTGTTCTCTTCCAATATTTCTCTCTGGCCAGACACCCTGTCAGAACAAATCATTCCGATGAAAAAGCAAATCTGTTTTAGTGAAGCATCTGTCTTGTGAATCAGTGCTGCGCTGATGAAGTAGGATGTCCAACCATGCCGCAAAACACTTCACTAACAGCTTTTAGGGCTGTTCGACACCCAGTTTGTCCTACTTGTCATCTTAGCCCACACACACACCTGGACAGGACGCATTTACAGCTAGTATTAATCATTTGTTTATCATCCTTGTTAGTGATCTGATCTCAATACGCAAAGCAGCAGTGGTGGAAAGTAACTAAGTACATTTACTCAAGTAATGTTCCATTTTTTTTTCTGACTTCTACTTAACTACATTCCAGGAGGAAATTTTACAGTTTGCTGAGTTCCAATCACATCCAGTTTTAGTCAGTCACAGTATATTCTGCGTGCACTCACACTATGCTTTAACATTCATTTTCAAGATACAGATTGCAAGTCATAGAGCAGTAAAAGTCCAGTTAAGTTAACGTATTGATTCATTTTTAACTTGATAATTGTGCACAAATCATCTTAGGGGGTTTTGAACATTATATTACACATATTAAAACTGTGATTTTAATTTCCACGATCAGTAATTGGTGAACTAGCTGCAGTGGAAAGGACTGATGTAATGAAAAGAAGACACAAACAATGAGACATTTGCTCCGGTTTAATAAATCCAAGATTACTGTGAGGGTTGCAGGTTAATACTCGTAAATGAGTATCCCTTAAAAGGTGAGAATATTAAATTCAGAGCAGGAGTTATACCAGCATCAGTATGTGAACATTTAATGAACAGCAAGAGTGCCGCAGTGCGAGTATGAGTCCACATGGTGGCTAATTCTTGACGCTACCTGAGGCTGTTTAATCCGACAGCTGTATGACTAAGATGATTCACGAAAGCAGGTCGGCTCGTTAGAGGTGACACACTGCAGGGTTCAAAGACGCACCTCATCGCCCTATTGTTTCTCCCCTTTACTCGGTGTATTTTAGTCTTGATCGCTTGTCTCTCCCTCCCACACATGACTGTTTGATATTTTGTCTTTGTCTGTTTGATGGGCGTGCAGCACAGCAGCACTGAATTGTGTAAAAATACACTGCGTGGGTTAATTAAAAACAATTGTGATCAGTGCTAAAGCGTTGGCAGAGATAATGAGCATGCACACACACACACACACACACACACACACACACACACATACACACCAAGGTTTTAGGAAAATCACCCTGATTAGCAGGTGTTTGTTTATCATGGATATTTATCTCATGTACTTTATTGTTCTGTTCTATGAGTAAAGATAAAAGCAAAACCAAAGAAAACTAAGAGAAGACATCACACTCATTTCATGTCTGGCCATCTGATGCACTTTGCGTACGTGTGTGAGTGTTTGAGTGTGCGCGCCACACACACACACACACACACACACACACACACACACACACACACACTCACAAGCGTCTTTTCTTAACGTTAATGCTTCCACCCCTGCCTGAATGACACCTCCATTCTTTAAGCAGCTCTTTCTAACATCAAATCTTTTGGTTTAATGGCTAATGCAGGTGAAGCACATCTGTTGTGCCCGGCACCATTCGGTTCACTCTTAAAAGTGCTCCACTTCACCATTTATATTTAAGCAGGGCCGTTTCACCTCTCGTATAAATTAGGAATGCGAAGTCAGGCCGACTATCATGACACATTAACTTCTACGCTTAAGATACCAAAGAGGTTCAAGGGAGGGTTCTGGGATGGCGACACTATTAACTGTACCATCTGTGAGTCTGACAATGCCATGAGGAGCTAGATTTGATAAAGTCAGAGAAGGATTTGAACCTAAGCTGAACTGTGGATACAAGCGCTTCTGTTAGAATTGTATCTTTAGATTACATATTTGTAACAAAGTTGGATGCAGTCAGAATCATCCCCCTAAAATAGGACTCTATTCTAATGTCCTATCAAGAGAATTGGGTGAATTTAATTTAAAAAAAGTGCAGTGATTCGTGTTCATTCTTGTGCTTATGACTATCTTTCTTTTGTGCTAATGCTCAGCGCACACACTGAACACAAGGCTGTCTCGCCCCTCTAGTTATATCTGGAAAGTATGCCTGCCTTGTCTTGTGTTTATCTAACCAGTCGATAAATTCACTTTAGTGTCAAACGGTTCCATCTGAGACTTCAGGAGCACACACACACACACGCACACACACACACACACACACACACACACACACACCCTGCCAAATGTGGCGTGGAGAAAAGCATGCTCAATCAGCCCATGTACACCAAGGCTGTATGAGTTATTCTTTATATAAACAGCTGACATTAACGCTGGCCTATTATCCCACTGATGAATGCTAATGGGCCTTCCCGCACAGCATTGCACACACACACACACACACACACATTTCCAATGCATTATTTTGTGGCCTTGATGAGGAACAGAGGCCATTATCATGAGCTGCACCAGAGGCAGGACTGACATCAGCTGTCAGTCACAGAGGGATTGAATGCAATCACAATGGGGAGACAAAGATGTTAGATATGCAGAGACGTTTTACCGATCGCCGTGTTATTTATAGAACATTTTCAAAACACTCTTAATTCATTTATTGATATGGTAGTTCTTGGTTTACAGCGTGCCGTTAACAATGCTGCTTCCAGCAGTCGTGCCCATAACAAATTGAAAGAGAGAGAGAGATTTAGAGAGGCGGGAGAAAACCAAAGAATTACATAACGGAGTCAAAAACATGTCTGAGTGGAAACAGCTCTGATCAGACATCTTTGATCAATCCTCCAACTGTCGGAGTGCCTCCCTCTCTTTGTTGTCTAAATGAGACACCTTGTCTGGCGAGTTTTAAAGGAAAACTAAGTGGCGAGGTGCCCGACTAAATAATTGAGCCAGCATGCTGAAAAGAGATGAGTCCGTTCAACTTCAAGCCGTAAGAAGAGAGCATGGAGCAGTGTGCACGCACTCATTTCCCTTTCTATCCTCACATCAAAGCTTCCTCACCAAACAAACACAGATTGGCGTTTGTGCACTGATTTGTCAAAACCAGAAAAAAAGGTTGTTTTTCTCCCTTTTTTTTTTTTCTGTGACTCTTTCGCTTCAGCTAGAAGCCAACATTTATTTGCTGGATTACTGCTACAATGCAACATTTAGAATATAAATACAGTGCAAAGGTTACAAGTCCGTAAGAGGAATGTGTCCAGCTTTGCAGTGTAGCAGCCAGTTGAGCTCTAAGTGGATTCCCAGCACCACAGTGACAGGGATTTCCAGGGGTTTACTCTCCGTGTTTCTGTGTGTTTGAGACTCAGAAACGAGCGTTTTCAAGCTGATTCCTGTTGTAACCTGAATTCTGATCTATTTTGGATCTATCTCCAATCAACATCATTATCGCCCAAATTTCACAACATTTCCCACTCGTCAGACTGGAGGGAAATATGATAACACTGAGGATGACCAACAATGCAAGCCACCTTTTTTTGCTTGTTTGGTTTAACCCTAGAACACTAACGTCGGGGGATTGTCACCCACGCGATTGTGGTCACGTGATTTTCATTGTGTCAATATTCTTTTTTTAAGGATTTTTTAACGATTCCCTCATTTTTCACTAATTTTAGAGCCATTTTTATAGGTTCCCCCCATGATACCTTTTTTTCATTTTATGAGATGTTGTATAGGAGACAATAAAAGAAGAGTACTTCAATTTGCCATGTATTGTTGTACTGTAATATATTTTGATGAGAAGTATTTTTTTATCGGGTAAAATACACCCGACGTTAGTGATGGTGTTACTAACTTAGGTTAGTGTTCTAGGGTTAATGGGACTATACTGTGAAACTGCCAAAACAAACTATAGGACAATTTTTACTTATAAGTACAATGAATAAAGTGACAAAGAATCAGAATAAGTTCTCAAGTTGAAAAAAACTCCCGCTAAAACCCTTGGGAGAGTCAATTCTGCATGAAAGCTTGCATTTAATTATCCGTCCTTTTGTCGGTGAGTGAACTTCTCCTACTCTCCTGACTAGCATGTTGGGAAAGCCCACACAGTCTGCAGACCCCGAGGCGAGCTGCGGGCAATGTTAGAGCAACTGAGCATGGGGAGAAAACAGAGCGGTAACCCTCCCAACCCTGACACAGTCTCTCTCTCTCTCTCTCTCTCTCTCTCTGTCGCTCTCCCTCTCTGGGCACCTGTCTCTCTGAATGCCTCAGGAACAGGTGAGCTCTCATCTCCAACCTTTACCCATCCCCCGTCTTCTTCCTTCCTCTCTTCAGAGCTGTCTGTCGTCCGCCCGTGTGCGTCCATCGTGCTCAGATGAATCTGGGCCAGTGTTTGACAAAGACCAGGTCGGGGGATTTTGTTTTGCACATGAGTGTGCTCAGAAGAAACAGCAGCCCACATTCCAGCACATTGCAGTCAGCCCCGCTGCTGTGTCCTGTGTCTGCAGAGAGGACCTTGCGCTTATCCAGGACTTTCCACTTAATTTTCCCTGAAGCACCCACAGGAAGGTCAGCCAGCTCCAAAAATATTGCAAGGCTAGATGAGAGCACTTATTCTAGCTAATACTTTAAGACCACATTGTGGCTTTTTTAAGAAAAAGACTTGACTCAGCCATGTCTACTAAAGAATGACCTTAAGAAAAGAGTGTGTTTAACACTGAATCTGATAATGAATTAAAACAACTTGTATAGCTTTACATGGTGGACCCTTTTTCCTATTTGTGAGTGCTGTGTAAATGGCAGCTCACCAGAGACACTCCTACCGAGTCTAGGACCTGAGTGAGAGCAATGGTCTCTGCTCTTTTAATTAGCCGTCACTGCTGAACCCCTGCCGGAACACCGTGACCCCTGACAGACCAGAGCAGGTTTATTTCTCTCAAGGCCTGCACTGCTTTCTAAGCCTCATTTAGCACTGGTCGCCCTCTTTTCAACTCTGCGTAAGCTTGGGCAGTTAGCGTCAGCGTTGTACTGACTTGTTGGTAGTGCGTGTTGATTTCCCCAAGGTGTCATCGGTGCAGATTTTACATGCAAAACATATGAAATATAATGAATCGTTGAAGATGAGACTACCCAACCATAGAGAAAGTTCTGCTCCAGCTCAAGCAAATACAACAGTAGTATTTATATACTGGTAACATTTTGAATGCTGGACTTTTACAGTGTGCTTTTATTGAAGTAATTGTTCTCTGTGTGGCTCTGTTCCTATTATTATTTTTTTGTACAACAAAATTAAAGAGAAAAAGGAGCTTTCTCTTTCACTGAAAGCATGGCCCTCCTTTAGCATCCCCCTATTTATTACTTTATGGATGAGCATCACATCTAAGCTTCCCCTACTGGGAGCAAGCAACAAGACAAATTTCCTGCAAAATGTGATAACTGTCTTATGACCATCACCTTAATTTGTTCCAGCCACTAGCTGTGTCTAGACTTCCCGCACACAGGTATACTGTAATTCTGCCATTAAACACACACACACACACACACACACACACTGTTGGTAGTGTCATTTAGCTGATTCACTCCACAGCAGGGAAAATAGATTGTAAATGAGCAATTATAAACTAAGGCAGTTTAACATTTCATTATCAACATAACATGTTAGTTAGAAATAAACAGCAGTGATAATGTGTGCGTGTGTGTGAGAGTGTGTGTGTGTGAGTGTGAGAGTGTGTGTGAGAGAGAGAGTGTGAGTGTGAGAGTGTGTGTGTGTGAGAGTGTGTGTGTGTGAGTGTGAGAGTGTGTGTGAGAGAGTGTGTGGTTTTTCTATTGAGACTAGGACAGTTAATCGTCCACCAGCTTTTCTGCCCATAAGCTTTTCTCACTCGGCTCTCTGCGTCTATTAGCATTCAGGATGGCTCCCCTCTCACCTTCTCACACACACACACACACACACACACACACACACACACACACACACACACACACACACACACACACACACACACACACACACACACACACGTATATACCGGGGCAGACAGGGAATGAGAATGATAAAAAATAAGTGCTTAACAATTCAGAACAACTTTCACAACTTAATCCCAAGCACATAACACAGCAGACAAATGTAGTTCCCAAGGACAGTGTGAGAAAAGGCCGTCAGCAGAGGACTCGAAGAGAGACAAAGCCGAAAGTGTTGCTCTACTCAGAATTGGGAATCAGTCTTTGTGGAAACAGGAACTAAAAAATTGTTCCTCCATGACAAAGTTTTATACCAAACTGGCTTTTTCTTTTCCCTGTAAACAAGATATCTCTTGTTTATTCTTCTATTCTGCTTTTCTTCAAGTTTTTGTCCTTCACTTAATTGTGAATTGTGCAAATCACGCCTTTCTTCTTATCTCATCTGAGCAGGAGAATTGGTAGCAGATTTATTGGAAATTGCCAACACTCTCCCCTATCTGCTGTGCTGTAGACTGAAAATATTTAACCTGTCTTGCTCTGCTGGCTGTGTGCGGATGTGACTACACAGTTCGGGCTGATAGTGATGTGGTTTGAAGCTCCAGGGAGATTTTTTTGTGCTATTTTTCAATTTTGGCTGATTATATGCAAAAATGTCCCCCTGAGAATGAAAGATTGTCACCTTTTTCCTTCAGAACTGTATTGTTGTCTGAGTAGAAAGGCCTCTGAAAAAGAATCTGGAAAATAAAAGACATCAGCAACATTAACAATATTAGTGGTGGTTGTTAAATTAAATTGGAATTGGAATTATTGAAGTGCTTTGATGCAAGCCTAGTCGTTATGTTATTCAGTAGTTAAAACACTTGTACAGATTCATTTTGATGTATTTGCACGTGTTGCATTTAGCTGAAAATGTAAAGGTTCTTCCGTGTCATGCTGAAGCTGTGTTTCTCTCTTCCTCTGTGCTGCTCCTCTCAGGTCTTTAGTAGTCACTGAGCCACGGGTGCTCTTCATCTCTCCTCAGCTCTCTTTTTCTCTCCAAATTTTGCATTTGCTTCCTCCTCTTCCGACTCCCCCTCTCCATGGCTAATTACTGCTCTGATGTCGTTCTCCCTTGCACATTCACCCCATCACAGCAAACAGCCCTTCAGCAGTGTTGTCTTCAGTTGTAAACACACCACCTTTTTTTTTTTTTTTTTGACAAGTTTTGTTCAATTCTTTTTTTTTTTTTCTTACTTCAAAACACCAAATATGAGTGGGTTTACTAAAACAATGTTTTCCATGGACAGGTGAAAAATATGTTTACCTCGGTATCCGTCACTCGTCTGTCCCTCTACCCTCCTCCACACTCTTTCTCCTCTTTTGTGTCCGTACCACCTCCACAGTATCAGAGTGGCAATCCCTCTCCGCTCTGCTGGTTGTGAACGTGTTAATTCTTGATTAGAGTTCATGCTTTCGCCTTCTCCGATTTGCTCCGTGGAGTGAGAAATCACTTTCTCAATGAGAATAATTGAACACGGGCAGGGGGGTGCCAGCTCATTACCTGCAAATCACAGGGAGCAGGGGCACCTTAGCTGAAGACAATAATGACTTCAGGGAATAAAATGGGGCCGTCAGCATGGAGCCAAACCAGTGTGGGCAGCAGAGAACAAAGCTGGGCGAAGAAGATGCACTGTTTCTTAAAGTGAAACCATTTTGAGCTTATCTTCCCACATTTTCAGTTGAATGAATTGACTATTCTCAGAGGGGACAGTGTCTAGGGCTTGAAGGGAAGTGCTGAGTCTGTTTTAGGAGGAGTGTGACCAATGTTCAGGCAAGGTGTTGGTGTTGTCAAGTTAATCACTCAAGCCCACCCTGTTTGGCCGCACAAATATGTCTTCCTTCAAATCATTCAAAAAAAAAACATCAACACCGAAATCTCCATCTCAAAGGACAAAGGAGAAATAACGATGTAAAGTATATTCTGCAAAAGCGTTTTTTTGGTATAAGAAGTTTGGCAATTGACAGTGTTGGGTTTCCCACAGTTCATTCACTCCTATTTATTTGATTTCTTTCTACTTTCTCACCCTCCCCTTCCCTCACTGCTTTTTTTTTTTTTTTTTATTCCACACATTTCCACTCTCCGCAGAGTGCCAAATGAGTCCACTCTGACACAATGAGGTCCATTGTCACAGTAGGCTTTTCTTACTGTTTTATAGGTCCCATTAGGGGGCCAATGCTTTTAAGTTGCTGAAGGAATGTAATAAGGCCCCGGCCGACAGTAAACATCCACATCTCGGGGCCACGGAGAAACATGAGATGGGGCTGCTTTGCCATCTTGGCCCATCAGAGAACTGTTTCATTTGCATCAGCTGAAGAACAAAAGCGGTCACAGTTGAATGCGAACGGAGAGGACCGAGGTGGTTTCATTTCTGAGCCAAGGCTATGAAGGTACTGAAAGCCTCTAAAGAGAGAGAGTGAGGAGGAAAGAGATGCTAGTTGTCCATTTCAGATGTAGCCGTGATAGCCAGCCACTTTGTTCTGCACCACCAAGATACATTCATTCAGTTATTGCTCTGTTCTTCGATTGTGCACCATTTCTATCCAGTTTTATATCAACGTTTGATAGAGAGAAGCCTCCAGCAACTTTTAAAAATATATACAGAGACATAGAGTATGTAGCAGCGTGATGGTTGTAAAAGTCATGTTGCCATATCATGATAAAGACGCTTGCACACGATTGCTCCAATACCAGTGTATGTCAGATGACATTTAGTTTTGGACCCAAATGCAGGACTTGGACAAAAAAGCTGGCTGCAGTAAAGAACAGTTTACAAAGGTGAATGACGAGGTTGAAGGACAGGAAGCTCTGGCATCCCAGATTTCAGCATGGCACTCACTCGCTATGTGGTCAGAAACTCAATACTGACTACAAGGACGAGGGAAATATGAGTTTTGTATCTCTTTTATTAAGGAGGCTGTTTCTCAGGTAAATCAAAAGTGCTAAATGCTGGAGCATCTCACCAACACATTAATTCATCACTGAAAAGACAAATTATATCACGCTTGACTGCAGTAGCAGTATGAAAATTTATAGTGACTTTCATAAAGTTACCATTATATTCCCAGTGATAGATTATCCATCAAAAGCTAGTTTTAATCCTCATATTTCAGCGAAATGAATGAAGTGACTGTCTGGAATGTCTGAAAACATTGAAAAAAAACCCCAAAACTATGGTATGCTTTTAAATATCTGCAGTAAAACATGTAAAATGAACGACTATAATCCTTTGAGTTTTAAGGCTGGATGCTCACATTGAATTTGGTAGATAGAGTTAATGGTGTCACTCCAGCAAGAAGCACCTTTGTAATGGACTGCATTTCTCCCTGCAGAGCGGTTTTCCATCGGAATTCTTCCCGCTTTATGGTCTAGGCATACAGCTGTGGTGGAGAAGAGCACCCCCGATGAGCTCGAACACAACATACTCTGATATTTCCACATGCAGTCATGATTTCAACCAGAACCACGCTGACAGCCTTTTACATATAAAAATATTCATAAAAACATGAATAGCTACCTTGATATGTAAGTAGTGCTAGTACCGTTTGTGTGCTTGGGCCTTGTATTTTCGGTGTACATCTACATAATGTTTACATGCTGCAAATGAACTATCCTCCTGTGCTCTTATCTTATCAGTGATTACAATCATTTTTTTTGTATTTAGCAGGTAGATTATCCTCAACTCTAACTAGCAATTGATATTTTTGTCTAATCTTGCTCAGAGCCATGGCATATGCAAACAAAAAACGAGTTTCTCTCCACCTCTCCTCCCTTTCCTTCGTCTTTCCTTTCCTCTCCACTAAAGCACACACCCCTGCCACCCACCTACACCTCGCCCCACCTTCCCGGGTCCACTAGATTGCCGGAGCAGTGCCGGAATCTTTTGGGAACACTCTTCATTACTGGCCCTCTACAGGCCCCCCCATCCCCACACGGCTCTCTTCATTTAGCTGTGGCTGAGTGCAAAGACTTGGCTAAATGGTTTTCTGCCTGCCCCTTATCCAAGAATTTCAGCTTCCAATTAAAACGAAATGGAAAGCGCCCCCCCCCCACTTCGCCCCACACTACTCCCATGAGCTTCCACTCCCCACCCACCCCACCTGCTCAAACAAGGCAACAAACAATGGCTGATCTGTGGAATATACCCTGTAATAACTCGCTGCAATGTGTACCAAAGCTTTACTTTCCACTTAATTATTCATAGTTCAACATCATTCGCCCTCATCCGCTCTACTCTTGCCCTCCTTTATGATCATGCATTTAGAGTTTGAGGTCACAGCCTGTTAAAACATCCCATCGAAGGATGAGACTTTCGTGTTAATAGCTGCCGTCCACGCTTTCTTTCCAAATGCTGCCATTATATCTCGCAGATCCAACATTTGCATGGCAGTAATAGTTTGGATGACAATATGGCCATGCAGGGAGTGTAGTTTATTGGCAGCCACCATACCACTCAGTCAGTGTGATTCTGACATGCATAATTGCTGGAGCCATTACTAAAAAACATGCTAATAATAAACAGAAAATGTATTTAATTACAATCCAGATCCGAACCATGGGTGCTCTTATTGAAATTCAAACACCCTCAATTATTTCAACAGGGGTAACATTCGCTCACTGACCTTCACAGTTTGAAAGATGGATTAAACGTTCTGAGCAGTGGAGAGCAGACTGTCCTCCCATTCAATAAGCTCAAAATGATGATTAATCTGTGAAAAGCTCCACAGAGCTCTTTTTAATGCATGGGTAAAGACCCCAGGATTCAGCTGGGACTGTCCGCTCAGCTAGGCTGGGCACTCAACCCCCAGGATTATCTGTTGAGTATCACCTCCCTTCACCTAAGCCAGGTGTCTGGAAAGTCATAATATCCCTTTTGAACTATGTTTTTTATGCACCAGAAACTCTAAATCTGCTTTAAACACCCCTTTGAAGTGCTATTCTAATTCAAAATGCTTTGCACATTCAAACTCTTTGAAACACTTTGACTGTATTCAAACAACATTATTCACAGAGCTTGTAAGAGTCAGAAGCGCTCTGGACAAAAGCTGGTAACAATAACTCAATTCACAGTAATTCTTACCCGTTTGAACCTCCGGCTTTCTGGTACAGGAGTGGTCTGCTCCGGTCGCGGCTGTTATTGATGAGGTTTGGAAAAAGTCTCAGGCCTCTCCGTCTGCTTTGGGCCTTCGTTATTGACCTGGTGATTGATTTAAGCCCTCATAATTAGCAGGCCTAATTTAATTAAAGTGCAATTTTACAATACAGTGGGCAACGACATAGGCAGCTGTGTCATTGATAGATAAGTCCCGGCCTGATATGAAACAGGCGCTGGCAGATGATGTATTCCACACACAGCAGGTCTCCCAGTGACAGAGGCAGAGACAAAAGAAGACACAAAAACTGGAGATGAGGGACAAAGAGCGAGAATGAGTGGAGTAACAGGTCTTTTTTCTTTCCAAATATCAGACCACAAACAGCACTGTCCGTCTCTAACCCCCCCACCACCACCACACACACATGCATCTTGCCGCTCTCCGTCCTGATGTGGACAAATGCAGCCTCACATCACTGATCTAATATGCTAACAGCATTAGGAACCTGTCTGTCCCCATAATTTGCTTCAAGTAAATTCACATTGGAGCCTGAACTTTTACGAGCCAGAAGCCATGTCTTTCCAAAACCAAACAAAGAGATGGCATTATAGCATGCATGTTATTGGAAAGGGAATATGGATTTGAAAATGGAGGTATATCAATGAATAGAAACAGAAAGCCATCATTTATCATTTTATTGATTTTATGATTCAATTGGGTTTTTTTCTCAAATTCTACCTGTTGTCATATTTTTTAAGTAACAAACAAACAAAAAAATATTTGCTGTCTTGCCATCCGCAAGATGAATGCTTTCTATAGTACACAATAAAGTGCTTGCATTAGTGCTTGATTATGATTATGAAGCCTTATGGGTACGGAAATGCAGTCCCAAATGCTGTATTCATGAGCCATGCTGCAAAAATTCTTTGTCATTTTTCACGGAAAATCGTATGAAATTATTTGTCACAGTGATTAAATGGTTGTCATTGCTGTCTTGTAAGCAGTATAAATGTGCATCGGCGCATGCATAGCAGTGATATGAACAGAAACACGGGACTGCAAGAGCCCAAACTTTGCTGTCAGGAATTCACGAGTGGAATGAAAAAGCTTGTTTCTTAAGATAGCATTGTTTCTTAAAAATTTGACTACAGTTCTAATTCAGAACAGGTTCTTGTTACCAAACTCCACTCCCTGCTGTCCTAACCTATCACAGCAACACATATTTGACTCCCTCTCCTTGTTATCAAAAGGAATAGTGCATCTAATCTGGAATGTGAGTGCTCTCCTTTGAACAGGGCTGGAGCCCATGGGTGCGGCATGTGAAATATGAAAGACAACACATGTCCTCATCAGAGGACAGGCACTGCCTCGGCTTCTCCCCTTGGCACACAAACATAGGACTGTAGTATCATAACCTCCCTCCCCCTTTCTCTGTCTCTCTCACACACGTACAAAGCAAGAGATGGCAGACACCAGGGTCACACTGCTTTGATTTTCTTCCAGATCTGCAGTTTCCAGTCCAATAGGGAGCTAATAGTTTGCCAAAGAAATTAAACATTCACTGAAAGAGGGCCTGACACAGAAGGTACTGGGCTGTATACTTTGTGTACATGTGAATTCCCTTCACATCAACATAATAAAAGCTTCTTTGCTGCATATTGAAATCACCATCAGCTTACACCACCACAATAATGGCGTTGCAGTCCGATGGGCTGGTGGGGAATAAAGGGTTAAGGACGGTGGAGAGGGTGGGTCTGGGTCATTGGGTGCAACAGTCATGTCCAATCTATTCACAGTGGCCATTTTGGTGCCTAATTTGGCCCTAATGGCATTTTCCTCTGGCGGAATGGATATGAGGGATAAAAGACCCCCTATAATATAATGAAAAATCTATGTGTGGTAAATTCTGTCACAGCAATGACCAGGTCAGCCCACACGCTGTACATTCAATCCATCAGCAGCTGGTGAAGGCTACTGCTGCTCTGGTCTGAGGTGGACAAGTTGGGATTTGTCTGTTACACAAATTTAGGTGAAAAATCTTTGTATCCAGTGCTTTAAAGCTTCTTTTAACCGCTGATCGAAGACGGAGAGACTGGAGCTCCGGTTAACATAGAAAAGTATCAGCAATTGCTTTGTGAGGTCAAAGAAACGTTAATAGGACTATTGGGAATCATTCACGTCCGCTCGTCTTTGTACGTCAGCGCCATTTTGCAGTGCAGTGGTACTGCGAAAGTCTTGTCTGTTGTACAGTGTTTAGTGAAACTGCATTAACTGGCGGTAATGAGGGCGCAATTATGGCTCCTTAACCTTTAGTGAGGGAAAGGAAAAGCTGCTGCTTTTTTTCCTTCTTTGCAGCTCTGCTTGCTGAAACATTTTCACATGGTGCCATCGTTTGTTACCTTTGGCTGGCTTAATGTCTCCAAGGGGGCGTGTATCACCTCGCACAATTAATGTTTCATATTTTTAGCCGGCCAGATCGGGAGGGAGGGCAGTCTTTGTAAATATTTCAACAGCCATTTTGCTAAATGCTCCGCTTAGATTGCTTGTTTCCTTTATTTTTTTCGTACAGCAAACGCACCACAGTGTTCATTTTGAGATATTTCTACGTCCTGTCCGTTGTCCTGCTGGGCACAGACGGCCCATTGTAAGAAGGCATGTGACATGGTCTGACAGGGAGGCCTGTTCCACTCATGAAGCTGTCACACAGATGTGGACCACAGCCCTTTAAGGAGGGGTGGTGGCTAGAAACACACAATTCACTGCAACCTTTGAACCTGTCCTTGTTAAGTTCCTGACACCACCCCCCCCCCCCCCCCATTCCCCAAACAGCTACATGTTGTATTTGCTGATGGCTAATGGGATAAGACACACACACGCGCACACACACACACTCGCGCACACACATACACTTAAAGTAGGTGTCCTTTAGGACAGGACAGTGGTGATGGAGGATGACAGTTCCCTTTGCCCCGACCCTCCAGCAATGGGCTTCGATATATGTGTGTGTGTGACTGTGTACAGTGTTTTCCATCTCAAGCAGACAGCTGTTCCCTCCTTCCCTCCCTCCCTCCCTCCTTTCCACCCACCCTCCCTCCCACTCTTCCACTCTCTCCGTGGTCATCTTACCGTTCTAACCTGCCTGTCCATTTGAAAGTAACAAGACCCAGCACTTTGCAGCTCTCACTCTCCCTGCCTCCCTCGCCCTCTCTCTCCTCCTCCTCCTCCTCCTCCTCCCCCCCCTCCCCTCTCTTTCTTTATACGAGTTGCAATAATTTAATGCTGCAGCTGTCTGACGGCCAAGTCTTCAACCCATGCTTTTGCGTCCCTTCATTGTTAAAGTTTGGCCACAGATCAGGGCTCCGAGGCCTCTCCACCGCACAGGAGGAAGGGAGAAGAGATGTGGGGAGCGAGGGAGAGAGACCGAAAGAGGAGAAAGCCAGCTGAGTGCCACGGGGAGTTGAAAAGCCTTGTTGCTTCCCCACTCCACTGGTTGCCAAGGGATCAACAGGGTACCAAAAACACTAAAGGGAGGAAGAAATTGAGGGTTTTAGTGGGGGGAAGGGACAGATAGAGAATGATAGAGGGACAAAGACAGAGGGAGAGTGGAGAGGCAGAGAGAGATGGATGTATATTTGGCTCATGTCTCTCCTCTGCTGTCACTCAGTTCTTGGCTTTGCCACTGACATGAGGACAATAAGTGGGCTGGCAGTAAATGTAAAGGGAGAGTGCTTCCTCCTCTGCCCCTGATCACAAGGTGACACTGACCCCTGCAGTACTCAAAGTTCAGCCATTATAGGAAGAAGTCATCAACTGTCCTTCCTCCCAAGGACTTCTCTCCATGAAACGGCAGCATTAACGAGTAATGGTTTATCATATTCAGTCTGAGAAGTGCCATGAGGTTGTGTGGTTAACGCACAGACCTGATTCTGGTCACTTTGTGTCAGGTGTCAGTTGTTTCTTTTTACAGTGAATTTATACAGTGAAAGCATGTTGGGCATTTAAATATGAGAATAAAAACACTGGGTGAGAAGACGTGCTCTTATGTCACAACACCAGCAGCAACAAAAGCAGTAGTGTCAGACGGGTGTATTATTAACTAGACGTTAACAGTTAACAGTGCCATATGTTTCAGTTTGAAGGTGGTAAACACGAGCACAAGCAGATAACAAATCCTGCCAAAGCAATGAACAATTCCACTTTAATATTGGAAGTAGTTCAGCTGTTCCACTGATGTCCTTGGATGGGAAATCAATATCTAACTCAGAGGGGTGTAAGGCAGATCCTTTCACTCGTATCAAGCAGGAAACACTTCACAAGGTTCAAGTGAACAACAAGTGAAAAGCTCCATTTTTAACAAAGCCAGATTGTAATGAGGCTGATTAAGACGCCCTGCAATCCCCCCACATTATCGTTTCTGCCGCATTACTGCAAACTCACTCTCTCAATCTCTACCTCTCTCTTTTTTTTTTTATCACCAGCAGGTCTCTCTTTCCTTTAGTTTCATTTTCACAGTTCCTCTTGGTTTTTCACACCGTCCGTCTGGAGTACACATGAATAGAAATATCATCTGGCTCTGGTGCCGCTCTGATATCTACTTTTGACATTTTTATCATAATTCACACACTCAACCTTCCCACGCTGTTTTTTGGCCTGATGCGAGGGAAGGGTCCCTTCCCCTTCTGTGCTCTGACAGATACAGTGTGTTTCCTCATTCTTTCACCGTTCTTCATCCCATCACATCTCAAATCTCGACTTTTTCTAACATTTAAGCAGAAACAAACTGAGAAGGAACGAAAGATGCCGTCACGCCACAACCACTTGCCATCTACAGCAGCCGACTAACAGACAGAAGATTGTTACTGAGAGCTACTGTTACTGAAGTTAATTACATGTCACTCCTGTGATGATACAATGTGAATCAGCTCGCCTCTCAGATCACTCCGTTGTCTAATGAGACAAAGACATTGAGTACCATCACGCCCTTCGTTTGCTTGCTGAGTCTTTTTTTAAAGTCAACATGGCTTTTTATTCCACCGTTTCTGCCGGTCTTATATCATATACTTACATGGTTTTATATTCTTCTTCTTCTTCTGTGATTTCACCTGCCCTCTCCTCTTTATTCCCTCCTGAGTTTATTTATACTTTTCCACAGGTGGTCATTGTGCACAGCATATAGGTGTATAAAAAAATCCTGCCAACCCATCTAAGAGGTTTTCATAAAAGCGTCTGTGAATAGCAGACCCATGGAGGCACCTGGGACCTCAGTTGACATGTAATTAAAGGCGAGGGCTACTGGTGGAGTGACTCATTTTCATACCGGACGGTTGGAGAGGGGGGGAAACAGACAGATAGGGTGACTCAAGGTCTCTTAAGGTAGACTGCTGATGAAAATTTCATTCTAACATCCCACCTTACGCCCGACACTAATAAATAAATAGGAGTCTTTCTGCGCATCGCCTGCATGTCACCGCAGACCCCCTAGCCTCTGAAAAGGGTTGAATCTATTTCCATAAAGAAACCAGAAAAGCACAAGACCTATTTGGATGTGCTTGACATTTTAGTAAAAGAGAGAGAAAGAGGAGGGTGAGGGGTGAGGGCGGGAAAATAGCAGTGGTTAACAAAGCGTTTCAGCAGACCCTCCCAAGGAGATGATGCGCTGTCTGGGTGCTGACAAGCTCACACAATCATACAGAAAAACACACACACGCAAGGATCAGCGCTCAATAAAAGCAAAAACTGGATGTACCCTCTCCTTTTTAAAATAAAGAAAGTTGTGCTTTTGACTTAACTCAGCCCCTCCTGTAACTAACCTTCAACAGACGATGATCATTTGGAATCGAACCCTGTGTTATTAAATGCCTCCCTCCTATTCTACCTGCGTGTAAGTACCGCACTCAATCTGTACCATCTCCATAAAGAAAGCTCTGATAAATATTTGACTTCTAATTAAGGAGAGCATGAAGCTGCTCCTTCTTGTCCCAGAGATGTCTGGCTTGCCCGTAAAAAGCCACTACCTCCCAGCCCCACTGCCTCCTTGAAGGGAGAAGAGTACATGAAATAAAGAACTTTCCTTTCACATCACCACAAAAATCAGGTGGGGGTGCCACACCCCAGGCCAGACCTGATCGACTGAGCAGGAGCAAGAGATCTGGGCCACTTTGCGACTATGGGCGCCGAAGTTTTTGGCAAGGGGAGATATGTTTCTTCAGCAGCATCAGCGCGCTTGTCTGTGCTCTACGGAAAGTCTCTTTTGATTTAGAATAGAAGCTGTTATTTATTCCTGCAGGTAATTGGATTAAAAGCCAGAAGGGAGAGATATAGGCAGGAGAGGAGGAGATTCAAGCACAGCCAAATAGAAATAATGACAGAGCAAGTGTGAGTTTTTTTTTTGACTTTGCTGGAACCGTCTTTTCATGATTTATTCTGTCTTTTTTTCTTTCTTTCTTTGAAGGAGGAGGAGGAGGAAGAGCAAAGGAAACAAGAGAGGAGGATTGAACGGATAGAGCCAGTAGGGAGGGCAGATTCTTCACTGGAACATTCACCTGTGTTCAACCTAGAGTGAGTGATCCCCAACAAACCCCCTGACCCTCTATGTACCATTATGTCTTAAAACACCCCTTCTAGTATCTGTGCATGTACATAGTGTTTTTCCCTATTCGTGTTATATGAATTATGTGAGCTTTTAGTCACGCTAGAGGTGTGGCTCTCCAGGGTATGTCAGCGCTACCCCACTTTGGTGCACTGACCACATTGTGCAGCAGATCATGGCCCCCAGCAGGATGAATTGAGTTCTACTAATTCGCAGACGTCAGCTAATGTGTGCTAACACGCTAAAACTAAAGATGGTGAACGTGGAAACCATTGTTCCTGCCTCTATTGCATCCTAACACTGTTATTGTGAGCATGTACGTATGCTAAAGTTAGAATTTGTCTCAAAGCACCGCTGTGCCTAAATATAGCCTCACAGATCGGCAAGTGTGGGTGCCACACAAATGTAATTCCATTATTTATGAGGTAACTGCAGAAATCTCAAAATCTGCATGGCTATGTACCGCTAGAGGTGAGAGAGAAAATATGTTGGCAATTTGATTGGGAATTTTGATTGATCACGGCGGTACCAGAGAAGTGAATGATTGTCTGCTAAACACCTGAAAGCATCCACATTATTACATGACAATGACAACACAAAGAGTCCATCAAGACCGCGCCTTCTTCCATCACCATCATCACACATATCTGCATCAACAGTTGCTTGTGTTCATTTGTCTTCACGTCTTTATCTACGCAAATTAACCTCCTCCCCCTCCCCTTCCTCCTCCTCCTCCCCCCTTCCTTACACGTTTTTCAATTAATTTGTTCTCTTTTAGCACAACAATCTGATCTTAATCACTTAATTGGAGTCTCCATTTGGGTTTCTAATCGACCCTGAGGTCCACTAGCCTGACTTTGTAATGGATGACTTTGTGTAGGCAACGCAATGCAGCTGAATAAGAATGCACCAACCCCCCCCATCCCATGCATCCCTCGAACATCTTGTCATGTTTTACTGTGTCGTCTTTTATATCCAGCTTTTCTACATTTTCTTGTCATTCCTATTATCTGTTATTCATGCATGTCTCCCCCTGCCTCCCCCTTCTTCTCGGCCTCTCGGCCTCATCCATCATTGTCCTGCAGAGGCATGCTCAAGCCGGTCGAGGTGTCCAATGAAGGAGGGCCCCTGGGGATCCACGTAGTGCCTTTCAGTTCGCAGGATGTCAGGTAAAATCTAAGACACAATGCTGCTTAATGTACAACAATAGCTTCACCATCCAATCCTGTGGTTTGAAGCCCCGTGGTTGTGCTTTCTTTTTTACTCATTATTTCACTCGGTTTTTTTTTTCTCACTTTCTCAAATTTTCCCCTCTCTGTTCTTATTCACCTCTTTTTACATGTTACTCAAGGCTGTCTTTCACTGACTATGAGTCTTCTGGCCTTCTTTTTGTTTTTGCGTGTCTCAGCGCTGAGACACCACACCCAGCACCAGCACCGCTCATATCTCAAAGTTCGGAAAGCCCCCAGTGGGAAAAAGAATAGATGAAAGTAGTTGTGCTGCTTGACTGCACAGTTTTTTCAAGTTGTGTTATGCTTTTCTTTTATTCCAGCCTGTGTCCTCAGTCACAACAGTGTTCGCTCTGCCTTGAAGGTGATTTAGGCTGCTTCCTTTTGCCTTTTTTTTTTTTTTTTTTTATTAACTGATGAGGAGTGGCAATGACAGGGGACAAGAGGAGGCATGCATCCTAGTTTATAGTTATTTCAGAGAAAATAAAGGACAGAGGAAGTCGCCAGATGTAATCAAACTAAAAGCTTGATCACTGCTGCACGCCAAGGGACTGGCACACCACCAAGGTGAATGTGACTACTCAGCGCTGGGAGAGGGAGGCAGGGCCACGAGGTGAAAAGACAGAGTGAGGAGATGAAATGGGATGGCATTTCAGGGCCAGAGGATGGCTGTCATTGAAGAGTGCTGCGTGTCATTTCGTTGGGACACTAATCCCATTGATGTTTATAAGCAAGTGTCATGAAACTATATTTAGCTTTGACCTCGCGTGATTAAGTCCCTCAGAAGCGGAGACACATTGAGTTATCCTGAGTCAGAAAAGGAAAATCACGAGTCGCACCAAGCGGTATTGTTGAAATAAAGTTCCAATCCAGCAGACTGCATTTTGTAAGATTTAGCAGTGACGCTGCATGGTCAGTAAATTTCATCTCCATCAGCTAAGGTCGGCACTAATAGCTATCAGAGCCTTCAATTAACATCAGACATGATAAGACTTAGCGTCTGGTCAGCGGGATGATGCTAATGGCCTGGCCCGGCTCTTTCCTGTTTGCTGTGCACAAGGACAGGAGGCATTAGGCTCAGTGGGCTGTCATTAGTGTCTAGACCAGGGCCACAGGGGTCAGACAGCCAGCAAAACCAGACAGCAAACAAGGAACTGCAGGCGCTTCAGCGTTGGCTGCCTGCGTTCTGCCTCACTGTACTGACATCAAGTGAGATCCAAGCGGGAGGGTAAGACAGCTGCAGGAAAAAGCTGCACACCTGCAGACAGCGAGTCTCTCTCTTAAACACACACACTCACACACACAGACAGACAGACAGACAGACAGACAGACAGACAGATCGATAGAATGATAGGTAGATAGTCAGACATACTAAAGTAAATGCAAATGTGCAGATACACTGATCCTTGGAGTGAACAAAGATGTTTATGTGCAAATCCACCGATTAAGCAGTAAACAGACAGACAGACGGGAACAGTACGGGTTTACCTTGAGCCCACACAGACTCTTGATCTCCTCCTTTCGCTTGCAGCGTTCATCTACTTCATGCTTGTCCCTCGCATTCTTTGCTTAATGAACTTCTCATTCCACGACCAGCTTCAATTGTAAACAAACCGCGGACTTAATTGCTGTGCATAAATGGATCCCGATTGGATTATTATTTGATTAAAGGCAGTAGATGAGAGCAGGTGGCCTTGTTCAAATCATTTCTCAGCACTGCTGCCCAGCCACAAGATGGAGTAAAGTCATGCATTGCAGATCGATGCTGATTCTTGTGTTCTAGGAAAAGTGAGGCTTAGAGGGCCTGATGTCTGCAGATGCTTGCCTAAATATAAACTCCTTGTGCTTGTATCTGACAACAAACGAATTTACTGTCATTTTACTGTATTGTGAGAATGCCATGTTTGCTTTAGCTGTCCTGCTTTCCCTAAGTAACTGATAAAGATCTACAGAAATCCTGATCAGTGACACAGGACAGACTGGGGAGAGCGGCAGTGCGTTACGATCATCACAGTTATAGTGCTTTTATGAAATCATCATCTTCTACAAATCTCTAAAAAGATGCCGCTCTATCCCCAATCCTCCCTGCTGCTGCTTTGAATACTGATCAGGGATCAGCCAAATTTCCTTTATCCACTGTCTATTGTCTGCTACCAGATCAGAAGTCATTAGAGTGTGTCCATGTGCAATACTTTGTTTTCAAGCTCCCAACACTTATGGAGATGAAGCACAATCACGTCCACCCACACCGCCAGCAATTACTCTCCGTTCAACACACTTAAGCTGACCTGACAATGCCGGCTCAGACACTGAGAAAGGGGGAAGGGCCTTTTGTGATCTTTAATTTCAACTTAATGCTGAACAATTTACCCCCATTGAGGAGCTGAGATGAGTCTGCGGCGGGAGCGTGGATGTTCACATTATGCAGCCAATTAGAGCAATGTTCTGAAAGTGGCCCTGTTTGGCTGAAATGCTAAAGAGCTCGGCAAGTGTGCCCTTGGCGCCTGTGGTAAACAGGGTCACATTTTAAATGTGCTGTTGTTTATGTGTCCAGTGAGAGGATAAGACATAGCTGAAAAATTATTAAAGCACACAGCTTACGTCCTTGCCAATGATAAGCTGCTGATTGCAGTGTGATTTACTGTCTCACGAAATCTTAGTTTGGCTCCTCAATAGTTTTGGCTCCGACATATTTCATCATTCTTTTTAATTTCCTAAAAGTAAGCCGCCGAACTTTTTGTCAGTTTGTGCAAGGACACCAAACATTTGCCCTCAGTCAGTCTACCTGTTACCCCAGGCATGTGGCGCCTTAGAGACGGATGGAGTTTGTAGTTGTGCTGTGCGAGCGCACATCAGATCTCTTGCATGTGTTTATCCTCAGGGCCTAACTAAAGCCCCAAAGGAGCTCACTGATGTATTTATTTAGAGGGAGAAGGGGACGGGGGTATTTGAAGGTAAAGGTTTCCTTTTTTTTTTTTTTTGAACAGTGCTGAAATGGCACTGCTGTGGAACTGCTTGGGTATTTATTACAGCACCGCCAGCTCACGTCTTAAGCTCCAGTTAAGGCAACTGCAGCGTTTCCTCCGAAGCCATAAGATGATCTCTTAGCTGTTGGTCTGGATTACCTCAGCCAACCCGCCCTGTCATTCTCTCAAACCTGCCCACAGAAAAGCAGACAGAATAGAGGACAGAGGGACGGACAGAGGCTTACAATTTAGTTAGTAATGCAGGCTGCAGGTCTTTATTCAAGCTTAAAGTTTGGAAAGTAAACTTTTTAGTGATAGTAGCATGTATAAGGAAAGTGCATGACAATAGAGCTAAATATACTTAAATTAACTTAAATACTTTGCTCAGAATCTGGTGGGGAAGTGATACCTGACTCATGACCTTACAGACTTGCTCACAGACAAAATACATACAAAAATAATCCGAAATTTGCATCACTTCATGGCATTATTGGTTGATAAGTTACAAATTTCTAGGCAAACCTACACATATAACAAAGATATTTACTTCATTCTTTGGATAATGCTAATCGCCTGGCTTATCTTCATCATTTACTTGTTCTTCTTCTGTTTCTAGACTTCTATCGACTGTCATTACCTTTTTCAAATGCAAGGATTCACACGACGTGGACACGACTGCTTGCTGTTCAGTTTATTATCACGTGACCGTGTGCGATGCAGCTGCTACAGTGTGGATCTAAATGATGTCATATCTCTAATCTGCTGTGTGATCATTTCCAGGACTCAGGGCTTGCTTGTGAAGCGTCTGGAGCGCGGGGGCAAAGCCGAGCAGGAGCGCCTCTTCAAGGAGAATGACTGCATTGTCAAAATTAATCAGGGGGACATTCGCCGCCTGCGGTTCGAACAGTAAGCTCCGAAGTTAGCCCTCTGCTAACGGTGATACACGTCCACATCCTTTTTTTTTTTCCTGCTTCTGCACAAAAACTGAAACGTTTCTATTCTCAGCATGTCCTCTTCTTGTCACATGCACTAAATGCCGTGCTGATTTTAATTTTTTCCTCGACAGCCAATTCTAAGACACATACTGTAATATCTCAATTCACCGTCCGCTCAGTGATGGTTCATTCTTAGAGAACCGTGTCAAGTGCAGTGAAATAGTCTTGCTGTTGATAAGTGGAGCCTAAACTTCAGGGAGCCATAACACCCATATAGCTGCACAGTAAAACAGAATTATTAGTCTTTGTCGGCCTTCCTGTAATAGGTCTCAGTGACCTGCAGTCCTTCACCACCGCCTCGGCCTCTGATCCAAAACTGCCCACACACTCTCGATTCATTTCTATCGATTCATCACTCCCCATCATTTCCTAAAGTGGAATGAAGATATAAAGCTGGGACTTTTCCCCCCATTTACCGAAAGCCAGCTCCTCTCCCCAACACGCACAAGGCTAGATGTACACCGTCACACACACACACACACACACACACACACACACACACTGAGCTATAAAGTATTATCTACAATTGTGTTTGTCCGTGCATGTGTGTGAGTCAGACTGAGAAACAGATTGCTTCTCCTCCAGGCTGAATTCTGGAGGCAGTTTACGGCGATCTGCTTGGCTCTCTCGGTTGTCATCGACTCCTCCACAGGAAGAAATAGCCCAGATTCCCGCTAACAAAGGCTCAGCCCACAGTCAGACCGGGCTGGACATAGTTCACTAGAACCGCTAGGCTTAGAGACACCCTGCTAGATGATTGACAGAAGCCAAGGCAGGAACCAAGCTTGGAGCTCTTTATCCAGAAGTGGTCTGACACTGCACTAATACTGTCTGGGCATTTCTAAGCAAGGCACGCCTAGCATTTTTTAACCAACTTTGGCGAAGACATGAAAATCTCTCTTACGTCAGTGAAACTCCTGCCTGTCACGGTTACCTTACCACATTATGCTAATATGTTCATCAGTACTCAGTCACTAAGGTTTTAGAACCCTTTTTTTCCCCCCTTTCTTTTCAAACTGATGCTATTGTCATTAGTAAACATCCCAATTTCCTTCCAAGCCCTTTCTAGTGTGAAAGAGGCTTACAAACCAAATCCACGAGGGAGTGATGTTTTGTAGCGTTCCGCACTTACCCTCCCCTGCCAAACACACACACACCCCCCTCACCAGCATCCAAATGCATATGATGTTTGTGATTCTGCATGAAAATTAGGTGAAGGAGCAAAACTTTCCTCCCTGTGTACCGCTCCTCGTCTCTCATTATTCCCCCCCCCCCACCCCTTCTTCCCCTTGACTGTGTGCCGCACAGAGCGACAGTTTAAAGTGATAGTCTAATCTCCTTGGGATTGTTTTGCATGGGTAAATATTTTGAGGCGCTCAATCTAACTGAAAGTAATGATGCATTGATGGTGTGATTTATTATTCAATCAGGCTCACATGGAGGCTGATTACTGGAGTGATGGCAGTGTATATGTGCAGGTGGGAGCATTTGCGTACAAGGTTGCGTGTGCGCACACTCTCGCTCGCTCAGTCATCACCCACTAATGTGCACACGTGAGTGATATTTGTAAATTACCATAAGGATAAAGATGGGCGAGACCAAATCCTGCAGAAGTGGCTCGGTACGGCATTTGTGCCCTGCCTGCCTGTTACACTGCTCGAATGAAGTGCTGTCTGTTCGGGTTGAAGCGGCTTAGCGCCTGTTATTTGGATGGAATCGGCACAGTATTACCGCTGTGGTAATGGGGGAGTGGAAACGGTGGGTGGTATTGCTGGAAGCCAGATATCTATTGTTCCTCTGGCCCCTTATGCTACATGGCTTGCTCCCGGCCAGTCTATCTATATGCTAAGTGCCATCAGCAAACCAGACTAAACAATTCTTACATGAGGGAATGATGTTGAGCTCTTGTCTTAGCTTATTTGGCCCCAAAACACACTCGAGACTCAGTGTGTGTTTTGGCTTTGTTTTGTTTTTTTCAGATTTTGTGTGTCAGGAATGAAGTGTGTTTCCACTTACTTTGGATCCTCATTGTCTGGAAAGCTTCCTTGATGCATGATTCATCATCTCTGCTCTGATTATTGAGACAGTTCAAGTCCATTCATCTCTAAACAACAGTCAGACACAAACCTATAGGCTATTGTACTGCAGAGACTGAGATACTCATCATACCGTATGTTTCACTGGCATAACGCACACTACACAGTGTACGGTATAATGTTTCATCAGGCTCACCATTCACCATCCATATCTTCTCCCTGCCTTGATGCTTGCAATTATAGATAATGTAATTTCCGTCCTCTGCTGCTATGTGGTGAGTAGCCCTGCAATTAGCCATGCTAACCTCAACTCTTCCTATCGCTGCTCAACATACAGGACCTCATAGCCGTCCTTATCCTTCGTAATCTGTCAAGCTATGATAGTGCATTATTGTACTTCTCTCTTATCATGTTAAAGCTAATTCATTCCAGTCCGCCTGACCTCCCCACTCTCTCTGTGTCACCTCCAGAGCCCAGAACATTTTCAGGCAGGCGATGCGTTGTCCAGTCATCCTCTTCCACGTGGTCCCCGCCGCCATGAGGAGGCAGTACGAGCTGCTGGCGGCCCCGAGCGAGCTCAGCCCGCCCCAGTCCAACAGAGTCCGCTTTAGCCAAGACTCCCTGCAGTCGGGGGACAGGTCCAGTGTGGCTGGGGATGTGACGTCCAGATCTGGACCACAGCCAGGCCTCAATCACGAGTAGGTTTGACTCCCTTTTTTGTGTCTTTGGGAGACTCATCTTGTGTGTGACTCATGTCGTTGAGTAGATGTTAAGACAACCTGCGCAGAATTTGAAAGCCAGATGAAAATGAAACACATAATTGCATGTTTGGAAAAATAATAACATTTCATGTTTGTGCACGTAATTAGGCAAAGCAGTTCTGTTTTAATATGCCACTTAATGACTTTCCCTTGATATTTTGATCGTGTATCCATCAGAGGTTAAAAGCTACAGAATAAAAGCAGAGAGAGTATTTTTAATAATAATTTCTACCTGGTACCTCCAAGTCTGCATCGCTGATCATCTTATTAAAAGCCCGTTTTTATCTGCCTGTGGTTACTATTAATTTCTGTAATGTCTTTGGCCTAATTCCAGAGAGCTGAACATGTGGGTGTTTCTCAGATAGGTCCTTGTCTACAGAAAAAAATGTGTTAATTTAAATGATGTGAATTCATAAATCCTCTATCCATTCTCTGTTTATTACATTTAGTCAATGTGTCAATATTCCCCACTGCACAGAGATAATCATTTAATGTTGAATCATTATTGTGCATTTTACATTAGACGTTATAGCAGCAGCCTGCTCATGCTCAATTTAAGACAGCACATATTATTTGCTCAAAGTAAAAAGAAAACAAAACAGAATGGATGAATCCAATTGGCAGAGCACAATATCAGAACTTTCACAAAATGACAACCCCACAAGCAATTTGTCAACCGATAGATTATTGACAGGACAAGTGCATTTGACCAACTGATCGATCCATGGAGCAGACAGGGTCAGGCCTACGTGTCTGTTGTCCTAAGCTGCTATTATCATCATTATTTCAAATAATGGCACCAAGGTCGTTCTAAGTACAACGTTTTGTACTTGGAATTGCTCTTACTGTGGTTGTTGTTGAAACTGGTGCATCATCATTTGAAATGTTTATTTGAATGTCGACTTGTTAACTGTAAAAAATACAGAAAATACCACAGTGGCACCCCGGCAGTGCCAAATGAACTAAACTCTACCTTCCCTTCCCAAGTAGTCTATTCATGTATGTAAAAAAAAAACAAACAAATCAAATGCTGATTGGTGATTGCTCTTTAGCCACCAGGGACCTCTGGCAGGAAGCACTCCAGAGCCGAGCCGCCGTTGCACCATGCCCCCCCACGCCTTGGTCTCCAGGACGTCATCCGCCCCTTCCCCTTCCCTGCAGCGCAGGGTAAGCACGAACCTATCCACCGGCTCCTACCTGAAGAACAAAGGCCGCAGATTCAACATCCAGCTGAAGAAAGGTAAGAACCACAGCACGCGTTAATGCATGGTCTGTTTTTTCACGAGAACAATACTTCAGTAAAAGCTTCAGCTCGTGCCAGGAATAGTCACGTAAAGGGCCCTACTTTTGTGGTGATGAAACAAACATTTTGGTGTTTTCCTGAGCTTGAAATTCACTCTACCTGTTTGTGCGGTATTTTGGTGCGGAGAGAACGGTGCAAACAGGAGGGAGGTTGATTTGAGTAAGGCGGTGCAAAGCGAGCTGTTGGTATTTTGGCGGAACATGTGTTGTAGACATGGAGACGGCCGTTTGCCTTCGCTTTCGCAACCATACGATAAATTAGATCAGATTAGAACTGTTTCTGCCAACGTTTCTGCCAATCCCTTCATTGACAAATTGCATCCAATCTTATCAGCAGCGAGTTGATGAAGCACTCGGTGTAACTGATATTACGGCATCTGTGTGTGCAGGTGTGCAGGGTCTGTTTTGCAGACTGGCGAAATCTCCAAGTCAGATCCAGCAGCATTCAGCGTTTAACGGCACTTCAAGTTCACTTTAAGACACATACACACAGTATTTTGATCATCAAGCAAACAAACGTTAAGTAGTTTATCCCTCAATGTAGAGAGCAGATGCAAATAACGCCTGTCTTTCTCTTTCTGTTTCTGCCTCTATCACCCATGTTCCACCGTGTCAGACCCTCTTTACTCCTCCTTTACTGAGACAAAGGGGACAAAGAGCCATATCATCATCTGCATGCATTTATTTTCTTCTACAGTAAGCACTATATTGAGGGAGACACTGTTATATCTTTCAGGAAATATTCTGAAATATTGCCTTTGGGCTTTGTTTAACTGAGCAAAGCCAAAAGCAAACACAGATAAATCGCGTCTTGAGTTTGTGGCTTGATGCACTCACGATGGTCGCATCACCATGGTCTTGTGGTTGAAATATCAAGATTCAGCAATCACTCTTCTTCCAGCTGAGACTGGTTTGCTTGTGAACTTGAACAGGCCTTTGATACTGGAGCAGTTGTATATCTTAGCCAACAGTTGTGTCGGGTTCACTGCCAGAGTCCATCTCATTTTCATCACTTCATTATCGTTATATCTATTGACATGCAGTCACTTGTGAAATGAACCAGTGTGTAGGTGACTTGCCTTCTCTCTGTCTTTTTTTTTTTTTTTTTCGCTCCTCTTTTTTCTGTAAGAGGGAGCAGATGTTTAGTTGAAAGCTGGCACTGAGGCCATAGCGGCAAGCTTTAGGGAATAGTGCGGCAAGTGAGGGCAGCAGCGCAGGCTAAATGCAATGCACTCTGGGGAAATGCAGTCACAGGCTGCTGTAATATATTTGGCAAAGGTCCCCTAGCATTGCCAGCAGACTTTTAGAGTTCTCATACAGTGTGCGGCATCAGTTCAAGTTTTCTTTTGGATAAATTCTTCTCTTTTTTTTCTGCACTCAAGCCTCTCATTTTAGAGAAACCAAGCTGGGGAGATGTTGATGGAGTTCTAGCAAGAGACTAATGCCAGTAGTTTAGTTTATTTTCACTAGCCACATGGCTTCATGGTCTAATTCAGTACCACTCACAACTCTCAAAAGTGCGTTCTTGCCCAAGTGGCAGAAATGGTTTCTCCGATTATGACTCATGATTTAATGGCTATGCCTCACTTGTAAGCATCAAACCATTTGTGAACTCTAAATGGGGATGAATTATTGTCCAAATGCTGTTGAATTGGAAATTTAAGTGAGCACTAAAGTCCGACATAGTTGAGGGAAATGTGCCTCTAAAATCCATTTTGACAGTTCTGTTTGATAACCGTCAGACTTTATCACTACTAATGTACTTTTAGAAAGGATTCAGCAGTTTTGTTGTTGACTCGCTGTAATTGTTGTGATTTGGCCTAAGTGGCTCTGAGATCTGAGTAGCAGGAGCAGATCTTGCATGGCAAATTAACAAGAGTGCCTTAATCAAATACTGCAGTCGAAAAGGACATAGGCACCCCATTAAGTCATTCCAGTGTGCCTCAGTCTCTCCTCATGTTTGCTGTTTAATTGGCATATTGGAGCCAGGATTCCAACTAATCCAGAAAGGGATACAATTACTTTTATCCTGGTCTTCTATTACCCAAAATAAAGACGTCAGTGGCTACTTACTGAAGGCCTATTAGAGATCCTTTTTCTTAATTGCCTGATTGGAGACCGTTAACGACAGGATCTTACAATGGGCAGGATTTTGATTCTGCTCATTAGGCTGTGTGCAGGCCAGGGGAGAGGAAATGAACTGACATGGGAGTGGTGCATGTGCAGGGGGGGGGGGTCACAGTGGAAAGAGGAACACAGTGATGTAGAGACATTTGAAAGCGGCACCATAATATGCAAGTCATCAGGATCTGAAACTGTAGGATATCATTGGGCACGGAGTAATGAGCAACACAACTTTATTTAGAGGTTTGTGAAATCACATCATTTTGGGCAAAATAAAATCTGCCTTATTTGACTATTTCATCACTATAGAGTATAGCACTGACGCTGAGTAGGGACCTGATTGCCATGGCGGCTCTGTGACCTTGTATTAAAAGTTTGTCACCTATGAAGGCAACTTCTGCAGATTTAATATTCAACGTAAAAGGATGGCAGCTATGTCTATCCGCTAGTTTTCATACTGCATTGATGCAGAGATAACAGCACGTCATTATCCTCTGCAGCTCAACTTTTTGACACCATAAGCAACCTTCTCATCACCTTTGTCTGTGTGCAGAAGCCATGAGAAAGTTGCCATCCGTGCTTCTCCCTCTTTGTATTTCTTGTTCATCAACACCACAACTGTCAGTGCGTCGACAGACAGTTCGGCAGACTGCTAGAGAGACATGCTGGGAAAAGTAGGTCATGATGAACCATCAGAGGTGCTGACAGCTCTGTGAAATGAGCAGCTACTTTGACATGAATACTAATCACTGTTGTTACCGTCAGAAAAGAATCCACTGAAACCACAGAACGCAACTTTCCCACTTTCCTGCTTAAAATGCCGATGGCTAGGTAATGCATGGTGGGATCTTTCTCTCTGAACATTGCTCTTAATGACTCATCTAATAGAATATTTAAAAATTCAATAGCCCCGCTACATAACACTATCAAGTAATAACGCGACAGACACAATTTATTTGGCTTAACTTTTTCCCGAGCTGACATTTGAGAGCATTTCGTGCTTCTATTTGACAAATTCAGGTCCGGTCAGCAGAAAAGGTCAGGCCTGAGATGCTCTTATTTATCCATTATTGTATTTGCCTACTTCCTCCAGACCACCAATTCATATTCATTTGATGCAACTTAAAGGTCAATCTTGAACCCTAAAGTAAATGGCTTTGCACTATTGATATCTGAAGTGTTTCCTCAGTTGTTGAATTCAGCCACTCACTGCACTTCAAAAAGCATGTATCTCTGATACATCAGTAAGAAAGAACTTTTGATGAATGCATAACGATCACTGCTTTCTATACTGTGCAATCCTCAAACTATCTATCTATCTATATATAGTATAAGGTTGCCTCGACCCAGACACAACCTCCTGACATGCCAACGCACTAGAAAGTATTTTTTTGGTTCAAGTATCTGGCACAAGGCAGCTGGATGATTTAGAAAACTTTATTTGTGTGATTTAGATATAGTACACTGCATTAAATGTTACTGAATGGCATTTTGATGCATTTTGAAGTCCTTAATCATTCACGTCTTCCTGCTTATTCTGGTCCATAACCGGCCTTTAATCCAACCACAACTCGCGAGAGTGGCTTTACAGTCCACATGCACATGTCATAAACACTCAATTTTGGTTCATAGCATTGACACTATATTTAGACTCAGGGATATGTTTTCCCTTTTACATCATAAAAAACATGCGGGAGACACACCCTGATGGCAAACCAATGAAAATGGATGGGAGTCACTATGTTTGTATTAACTATAGGCGGTTTAGAACATGGTGGAAAACCATCATTTGATCTCCTCACAGTGGTCACTCACACTACAGCGATGTGTAATGAAAAGGATCTTTCAGAAATGGTCTGGCCTGTTTCAAAGTGTCACTGTAAAAGCACTATAATGACAACGTTCTTAGGTTCCTCTGACTTTAAGGTAATGAATGTCGCAAGCAAATCTTTAGCCGGTGACATTCAGTAAGTCATATGTAGGTGCCGGAGCACTTTATCAGACTTAAACACACACACATTATTTAATTCTTCCTCGAATGATAATGCTTCCAAAGGGCTGTAAATCAGTAATATCGCTGTTACAGTATGTGATATAACACCGTCTTCTGTGGTGGTGACACATAATGTGCTCCGGAGGGTCTGCTGCCGGACAAAAATCACTCCTTTATAAGTCGACAGCACAAGTGGTTAACAGATCATCCGTTTTCTCCCTGAAACCTAGAAATTGATGTTTTTTAGTTTTTGGAAGCGGCTCATTGACCGTTGCTGTGGAGACGAACACATACGCTTTGCATTACTTACAAAATGTTTAAAATTACTATGATATTATCATATCATTTACATAAATTAATTAATTCATAGATCATCTAGATGCAGTGGTATTACTAATTCGGCTACGCTATATATTCTGCCAATCTAAAACATCATTTTCAAAAATACGAGCTAGAATATCTGAAATAAACCTCATCTCATCTCATCTCATTTTCTATACCGCTTATCCGTCAGGGTCACGGGGGACATTGGGCGAGAGGCGGGGTACACCCTGGACTGGTCGCCAGCCAATCACAGGGCCACATACAGAGACAGACAACCATTCACACTCACACCTACGGACAATTTAGAGTTACCAATTAACCTAATGTGCATGTCTTTTGGATTGTGGGAGGAAGCCGGAGTACCCGGAGAGAACCCACGCTAGCATGGGGAGAACATGCAAACTCCACACAGAAAGACCCCGGGTTCAAATCGGGATTCGAACCCGGGACTGGGTTGGGTCTTGCTGTGAGGCAACAGTGCTAACCACAGCACCACCATGCTGCCTCTGAAATAAACCATCACATTTAATTTCTCTTCACATGGACCATCTAGATCAGGTCAGGAGCTCTGCAACAACTGCTCCCATGTGTGTAGCCCCTTATGATGCTGAATTATAAGCCTTTAAAAATGCTCCGAGGTCAAGATTCAGAGGTTAGTATTACACAGCAGGAGCCATACTCATATATGTTACTCACCAGTTCGAGACCTTTCTAACGCAGTATTTGGTTTAGTCCTGTGACAAAGTTTTAATTTTCTCATTTCATGGACACAAGGCATCCCAGGCCTAGTTTCAGAGTACTTCAAAGACCCATGTTATAAAATGAAATAAATAAAGTGGGCCCACGATTGAAATTTAATGGGAAATTTCAAATTTATTTGCAGAGTGGAATAGTAGGCTAATAGTAAATGGAGAAACTTGAAATGAAATATTGACTGTACAAAGGAAATATGGACTGAAGATAAAATGAAATATATGAAGGTGGCAAAAGCAAAAATTAAATGTGATAAATAATTAGATTGTGTAACAGTGGAAATCTATGAAGGATTAAAAGAGGGATGTGACACACACACAGACGTTTTGACGTGTTTTATTGTTTTAAGAAAGTTAATTTCATACTATCATACTATCTATACTATCATAGTAAGTTTTGTAACGTAATGCAAAGCAGTCGAGTAAGTAGGCTCTATGAAAAACAGATAAAAAGATTGATTGATTTTAGAACTGAGGAGGAAGTGATTCAGAATGACGGCCTAAACGGTCGTATTGTTGAGCTGTCAAAGACACTGTCGTGTTTTTATGTTAACAGGAAGTGACAACAGTGAGGAAAAGCTGAGCGTCCTCGCCTCTATAGAAATGATCGAGCCACTTCATGTATTAAAAACCGACAAAAGCGCTATTTTCCAGGATGGAAGGAGAAATAAATTAAAGTGGATGGTCAGAGCAGTAACCAGTTGTGTTGCTGACTTAAGAAGGACACGTTTTTGACCGGCAGCGGGCTGATGTGGACTGATAAGATAAAGGAAAACAAGGGTAGAATCTCATGCTTAAATGCTGAGTAATGTAGCGGTTATAGTTAAAAAAGAATAAGAAATGAGAAATAAGAAGACAGAAGTCCTACTGACAGGAAAAGACTTGATGCAGGCAGAAAAATAATCCAATCGAAATACATTAGTCTAAAAATTGTGCCGTGGGACATGAAAAAAAATTAGAAATTCATGCTGCGGACACCTATGAGATCAGGTCGAGTTCTGTGGTAGTAAAGTACAAGAGCACATATACTGACAGTCTTTCACTTTTACTGCCCAGGTTCATTCACCCTTGCTGGCAAAACGCAGGCTACCTAAAGAAATGTCCTTAAGCAAGATACTGAAATTTCAAGGATTGATGTTATGTAGGAAACCTCTGAGTTATTTATTTCAACTTGCCTGATTTTTTACCATATTCATTTTTTGTCTATTTTCTTAGGTCCAGAGGGTCTTGGGTTCAGCATCACATCCAGAGATGTCCCCATTGGTGGCAGCGCTCCCATTTATGTCAAAAACATCCTTCCTCGAGGGGCAGCCATCCAAGATGGCCGATTAAAGGCTGGAGACCGGCTGCTGGAGGTAGGAGAGCCCTTACTAAAGGCTTTTAACCATTATATAGTGTTCATGGAGTGTGTTCTCTGAGATTATATGTCATTTTAGAGACTTATTACTCCTTTGCTGATATGGTTTTGTTCCAAAACTCAATCTTACAGAGCTTTTGCTGAAATGATAGCAATAGCAATTCAGCTCCACCTTAAAAACGCTGAGCAAAAGTGATTAGATGGAACAATATTTTGATTATGCTTCAATCAGCATGACATGAAAATCAGCCAGTGCTCACTTTAGGGCAAAATAACCCATGTTTAATTCCAGCTCCAGCTGGCTGGGAGGGTAAGCTGCATAAAGGTTTTGTGGAGACCAGAGATTCTCTGCCTTTAAAGTTGAAGAGCGCTTTGATTTTAGTTCTGCCACTGAGTGTGTGTGTGTGTGTGTGTGTTTTTTTTTATGTGGGTGTATCTTTATTTTTACCTGTATGTATGTGCTGAGTATTTATGACTCTCTGTGTGTGCATGCAGGTTAGTGGAGTGGACCTGAATGGTAAGAGCCAGGAAGAGGTGGTGGCCCTGCTCCGTGCCACACCCATGGGTGGAACCGTGAACCTGTTGGTGGTTCGCCAAGATGATTCCTTGCTGCCTCGAGAAGTGGTCAGTACCGAGCTAGTTCCCCACCTTATAACCTGTTGTCATCACTGCTCGCCCACTCAGAAATAAGAAATATCACTTTAACAGTAGATTTCTCTTAAAAACATGCCATTGAATTGAGGAACATCGTGAGTCTCTAAGAGCTATGAATTACTGAACTAATGAAAGAAATAAGAAAGAGAGACTGTAGATGGTTATTGCTTTTGGTGCATATTTCAATTATTAGTGCTGGATCAACTTGGTCCATTCGATCCAACATGTCCCAGTTTATTCAACGAACTTGCTCATGGCATATGGTGAGGGTCACTAAATGTGTAACACTGAGTCCAGCTGGATTATATATTTGTCATGGTGGATGCACTGATGTGCCTTTAATTTCTCTTCAGCCTATAAACTTCTCTGCTCGTCTCTATCAAGCTTTCTGCACAGTATTTTGTTATATTCTTGTGTCCATTGTATAATTCTGACAGTGTTAACAGTGCACGTTAAAAGGGATCGAAGGCTGCTCCTCTCTGAAGACCTAAGTGTCTATAAAAGCAACGATTATGAATTACAAGTAATACTTATAAGCAAACGTTTATTTTTTTTTAGATCTACCTGAAACCTACAGTGGCGGCTTTGAAGTCTATATGCACCTACCCATTCACCAGCCCCCCCCCCCCTGCTTTAACCCCCAGCTGAATGAGAGAAGAGAATCACTTGAACGTACATGGTTCCCTGAGTGTTAGAGCATGCAGGCTTAGCCACACAACCAGCCCCACTCAAGCAAACACACACTGATGTGAATCACAAAGTTAACTACATACATGCTAAACATATGCAGACACACACTTTCACTAACTCACACACGCACACACACACACACACACACACACACACACACACACACACACACACACAATGAACAGCGCACGTATACGCAGACACCCTCAAGTGGCGCGGATGAGCGGAAAAATACAGCACTGTAGTCACATACCCACTCGCACACATGAACAGGGACACTGACATGCACACGTTGCCCACAGCACACACACACACACACACACACACACTCACACACACACACACACACACTCTCCCACTTGGACACACGCAGCTTACATACAGGGTGACTTTGGCTGTCGTGCAACAGATGGTGAGGCTACTGCCCTCATCCAGCCTGCGCTCAGTCGCTCTGACAGCAGGCTCGGGCGTCACAGCACCTTGGCAGTCCAGGGGCCCCCGATGCCAACCACGCTGCTACCCTTAATACTCAGCCTGGCACCTGGGCTTTTAACCCCGCCAAAGGAGCTGTTCAACCTGTAGGGTAATGGCTCCCTGAGACACATTTACTCTGCGAATGTGCTGTTTCTCCCGTTAGAAATGCACAACCTTTAATCGGTCTACAGCTTTACTCTAATTTTACCAAGCATAAAGTGGCAAATGGGCTCAAATTTCACTCCTACTTGATTTTAAAGTAAAAAAAAAAAAGACAACATAATGTGGCTATACATGATCTTATTGTTTGCAGCTTGCGGCAAACCTCTGACCATCAGGTTTCTCAACAGGCTATTCAGCTACTCCAGAAAACATTGGAATTCTAACTTAAGGGATGCACCGAACTGATTCATATGTCTCTCAGCAGCCATGACAGCAAGTGAATGATGCTGCGGCAAGTGTTAAAAAATGCATGGCTGCCGACTCATCAGTGGTGTGGTGTGAGCTTGATGGCTGCTTCTCTGTTAGCTTCTGATTCAAAAAGCCCCTCATGAAAAAACTGTCTAGTAATCTTGCCTTTCTCCTTTGACCAACTTCTTCATGCTATGAGAGACTAGTGAACACTCCAGCACTTTCCACAGCACTCTCCACTCCCCTCCTGTTCTTTCTTCTTTTTTTTTTTCCTCTTTCTCACTCACACTTCTACATTCTCCAGCAGTGCTTTCACAAATCTCAATAATCCTTACAAGTATGTTCATAAAAATCAGATAAGGAGACCAAGGCTCTGCTGGTGACAGTTATTGCAAATAAAGCATGGAGGGGAAAGCATAGTCAGTAATTGCCTTCTCTGTCACACACTCTGGATGTGCAAGTGCATGTGTGTGTGCGTGCATGCACATATACTACACAGTCTAGATTCAGGCCACACTTAAACACACATGCATGGGCCAGCTTTTATGTGCTGTCATTCATGTAATTCCCCCAATGACAATGTGATGATGTTTTAAATTGTAGCGTGAGTGACATGCCAGAGGACCGCAGACATCTGTCAAACAAGCACAGCACTCCACTCTCATGCGCACACAGCGGCAGGAGATCCAGCTGTAGAGAAGAAAATAGAAAAAGAGACGTTTTCTGTCTAGTTGACATTTGCCTGCTGATGTTTAATGTCAGCGTCAAAAATCCGTCCACGCCTCCTTTTGTTTTGATGTTTTATTGTATGCAAGGCGCACTGCACGCGCCCCCCAGAGGAATTAATTTAGCCTCCCAGCACGTTTGCGGAGCATCTTTAATTACCATGTTCGGGGTGTATTTTGACATGCTTTCAGTAACAAAAGCAGTAGCTCTCAATAGCTTTCAGTGAATGAAGTATTTACCGGGGAGAGAAAAGGTTAAACGGCAATAGAGCAGAGTGGGGCGTTGCCTCTGTGATTTCCCCGCCTTTGTCTGTCTGGTTACCTCTCCATTTCTACTCCAAGGATATCAATAGACCTTTTCAAAAGGATACAGTATATTGTATCAATAAGTAGAACAGCCTTAACCTTTACCAAACACTGGACTCATCTACTAATAAGCCTGCCCTTTCATACCTGTTTTTTCCATTAAACCCTCACCGTCCACAATAATGCAGAGTTTTATAATAACCCTCATAGGGAGGGACTCTTGCCTTGTTGTGTTTTGTACGTAGTTCTATAACATGAACCCCGTGACCCTCTGCTGATAAATGCTGTTCATTTAAAGTGGAGGCGAGAGACAAGCACAGACATACAGACAGAGTTCTTTCTAAAAGCTCAGCTTGAACCCTGACAACACGAAGCACTGATCAATGGCTATGTACAAAGTAACTTCATGCCATGCTGCTCCTTCACTTGACAGCTCAGGGAGTTCAAATCGGGGATTTTAAGGGAGGATTTGAAGAGACTTTGAAGAAAGAGATAGAGAGAGATAGAGAGAGAGAGAGATTGCTGCCCCCTACGGGTTTGGAGGTTAACTCATGACTTTTATCATCTGTTATGAGGAGGCAGGAAGACATAACTTTGGTAAAAATCCAGAGTAAGCATGAATAGTGGCTGACTGTCAGTGAGTGACTGTTTTATGGCCTTTGGATAACTTTATTAACCATAGCATGGCTGACAGTAATGTTGCATTGCAAAACAACCCCAGACACGCTTACACACAGACACGCCACTGCAGTCCTTATACAGAAGCCAGAGAGGCACTCTCAAGTGCACTTGAACACACACATATACGCTACACAATTCCCATGCCTTGCTGGTGGATGTTATTTATTGTTGGCATTTATCTCCCAGCGTGCAGCACTGTTTGTGTTTACAGCTATGAGCGGCGCAGAGCCTTCAGTCCACATAGCCCAGTTTTGTAAAGTGGAGATTGCATTTCCAACTCCCCTTTTTCTTGTAATAGCCAAGTCAAATGTCATGCTTCAGTGTGCAACAAGCAAGGAACTATCCCTGCCTCCTCCTAAAGATGTCCATCCACACCCTGCTGCCAGTGATGGAACTTCACATCAATTCACCCGCTGTGGTGCCATTTAGTTCGGAGCAGACTGCAACAAAAAAAAAAAAAAAGGCAGAGAAATATAATCTGTACATACAAGTTCATTAACGGTGATCTGTAGGAAATATATTGCAGGCCTGCCAGTGACAAATTATTTAGATTCATTTGAAACCTCGGCATGACTGCTGTGATGTTACACACACACAGATACACATATTCATACCCTCAGTCGTGCCCTAGACATATTTTAAACACTACAAATACTGAACCACTCCACGTAAAACACCCAATATGGGCTTGATTAGTCACAAAAGTGCTCAAGTGCCATAATAATGTCATCCATTGTTGCCCTTACATCATTCCTTGACCCGAAATGAACAGCTTTTTTTTTTTTTTAATTTTTTATTATTCCAATAGGACGATGAATTGTGGAGAACAAATGGGCTCGAGAATTCTCTGTTGTAACACTGTGGACCACATAAGTGCAATTAAACAGTACATTAAAATCCCCTTTTTATGATCATATCACACTTGTCACTGATCCATTAGTGGCTATATCTTCCAGGCAATGAGAATCTTAATTGCACAATTAATTATGGCATCTGATTGATGTGACTGTGCTGAATTTATGGCTCGTGCAAATGCTGGAGACGCAGTAGACAAATGTGTGACAGTATTGCTGTTATAGCAGACTAATGGCCTGTTTCATAAGTGCCAGCCCTGGTGGCCTGGTTTAAAATGCTCCATGCCATGTTTTTGCCAGTGGACTTTAATTGAGGCCGTCAGGAGCTCTCCATTTGAAGATTATTTTAGCTGAAATAATCTAAACTAACCAACCCAAGTCTCTGCAATCATTGTATACAGTATGAATGAAAACACTGGTTCCTTGAAATAGATCAGATATCTAAACAAGCCCATTGTTTTTCTTTTCTTAGTCAATCACTGTCAGTGTTGCATAGCTTTGCACAATTATTCACAGCGAATGATATCTCTGTTCTTTTTTCTTCATCATTCCTGTAACAGCGTTGCACAGCTGGCTTTTGTTGCCTGCAGGACGGTGAGGTTACCACTCGTGACTTCAGTGTATTTAAGTTGGAAAACAAGAACAGACTTATGAACTATATTGATTTCCTCGCTGCAGAGATCCATTTAGCGAGTCGGTAGAGAGAGAAATGAATTGATACAAGGCAAACAAAACACAAGCCCCTGTCTTTGGAGGCAAGGAAATTATACACAGTTCAGCTGAGTTAGAACCAAGTTCACACAGTCTAAGACAATTTAGTTGAATCTTGAACAAAAAAAAGTAGAACATAGAAAAGAAACACCTAAGCTGGAAGCAAAGTCTCCAATATGTGATGCTATCAAGCATCACATATTGGAGACTTACTTACTTGCTGTTAAAACAAATACTGAGTACAAATATTGAACTCATTTGATGATTTGATGATAATTTGATTGAAAAGCATTCAATCATTAACCTTTTAACAGCACAGCATGCAGATGATGACATTCCCCTGAAGTGCTGATAAACAGTGCTATCTTAAGCTATGCAGTATCTACAGCCATGCCAGAAAATGACATCTTGGCTATTATTATAATTAGATGTCTGTTTTTCTTTTTCTCCTCACTTTAGGGATGATGTAATTTGTTGCAACTTTTGATAATAAAGTGCAAAAGGCAGTCTTTCTTGTCTGTCTTTTGAATGAGTTTATTCATAGAACTGCACTTTACACAGTAAGATATTTTACTTTGGTAAAACTTGGCAAACAACTTGAGGAGATGAGTCATGTCTTACTGGTAGAGCTGCTAATTTAATGTTCTTATAACTTTTATGTCGGTATTCACACTTCCTCAATGATTTAATGAATTCCCAGTCGTACTCTATGATATAACTTAAAACCGGACCAGCTGCTAGAATATAATTGAGTGTAATCAGCAAATTGCTCTGCTATTAAAAATATCTAGAAATAGCTGACCCCTACTCTGTAAATTTGTTCTGAACATGCAGTTGGAACTCAGGTGAAGTCAAATTACGGGAATTGCTCTAAAGGCCTTTGGAAGGAGCAGTGCAGAGCTGTGGTTTGGCAACCTGCAATCAGTGAGAGCATCTATGACTTTACAGAGCTCTTCAGAACAGTTTGGCAGCAGCGGATGCATCTTGGAGGTCACTTTCTCTTCCACTTTATGCCTAAAGATGTCTCTGAAATGACAGGGCACTATGATCTTGTAGGTAAGGGCTCCAATGTGTTACCATGGCATCAAAAATCTCTTCCCCCATCTCCAAAAAGTATCCTCTTGTGGGGACACTTTATCCAAATTGTCCGCTGAAAGCTTCATAAAATTCATGCTTTGCTCTCACTCCGTGACGTTTAGCAGAAAATCACTCACATTGCACTTTTCTCCTGCTTTTTCCCTCTCTGTTCTCTCCCTAGCTTTCTTCTGTTTATCACGGGCGCCTTCTATTTCAAGGATGCTAATGAGTCCTCCTCACATTATTAATTTAGCACCTATAGAAAGGTTTCTGGATAAAACTACAGAGTTCAGAAACATGCTCTGTCATAATTAAAGCTAATGCTGCCAAGCGTGGTTGAAGACAATGCCAGGCTGGTTAACGATTTCTGAGCGTGTCTCGTCAATGCCACCTGTTTTCATTTAGCATTTTTCAGCAGCTGTTCCTGTAATTATGCTTGCTGTCAGTTTAGAGAATGGAAGTATGCACCACAGCATTGTGCTATGCCGATAAACAAGGTAGTTAAAGGCCACTAATGGCAACACAGTCACTCTCCCGAAGGGGACTCAGCATCTGTTTCACAACACATAAAGGGTTGAAGTGTGTACGTACAGTTGGACATAGCAAAGCGCTTTTTATCCACCATTAGCTTGAAATGGGAGGCATCTGCTTCATGATGTGCGTTTTTACTTTGGTTCCCCTGAAAAGCCTTTGCATACCCTCCCAGTTGCCAAATAGACCGAGGAAGTCACCTTTTACTTTTTTATTTTGTCTGGATGGATGTAATCACGCCCTGAAACACGTAGTGTCAAGCAAGCCCCGTACATGAGTCTGTTTTTGGTTGCTCACGGTGACATCCTCGCAGTGCCCTCATTGAGAGCCAGTAGCCATAACACTATTGCAGTGATGTAGACAGATCTCGCCTCAGATGCCCTCATGGAAACAGACTTTGTTCTGCTAATGAGCCAAATGAGCGTTCTCATTAGAAAATCCCCAAAGGGTAACAGTCCCAGTTTGTCAGCGCTAAGTCAAAATCTGCTGCATTGCCCAGTGAAGAACATGTAATGTTAGTTCACAAACAATTAAAACCTGCTGATGCCAGCTGTGTGCTCCATGCCCTTTAGAGTTGTGTAACAGCTCTCAATCCCTCATTGTATCAGAAAAAGGCTTGGATTTATTTTTAGGCATAGAGGTATTTGATATTCGGCCCCTTTGTCAGAAAATGTTGTGAGGAGAAACCGCCACAAGAAATTTGTGTTACAATACTTATCACTCGTGCACCACTTTCGTAATTACACCCATGGCTGATTTCTTTTAGCCCTTTTGAATTCATTTCCAATGACCTTTATGTTGCCAAAATTGGGCCAAGTGTGGAAAGAAGTTTCCAGCAGAGTTAATTGTTTTAGGCAGTGATGTGCAGAGGACTCAGCGTTATGTGTGAATAGAAGTAATTGTGATTCATTTGCACTCTCTATTTCTCTCTCTTTTTCCTCTTTTGCAGCTAACCAATGCTTTTTGTGTTGTTCTGTGTCTGTGACACACTTGTGCACACCTAGCGAACCTTTCTTATTAGCACATGACGAGTTAACTAAGGTAGAAACAAAACAGAAAGGCCTGTTAAGCAGGCTATTTAGCTAGACTGATGAGCAACGCTTCCCTTTCTCTGCCCTTGTCTGCTCACCTGCTCACGCCTAAAGCTTCCTCTATAGCCCTCCCCTGCCCGGACAATAGACTGTAATCAATGGGTGCTACCCTATCACAGTGTTAATTAATAAAGGACTTAATCTTATAATGGACTGTGACTGCATGGCTGTGTCAGACATAGGCTTTTGTGACGAGCTGGCCTAGTGGCTTGAGTCACTTGGCTTTAGAGCTGTTGGGATGATGATAATAATGATATGACATCCACTCCATGCAACAATGGTTAAAAAGTTTGACTTCAACGACTGGTACCTGAACGCAGCACTGCACTACTGCAACATTCAGTATTTGCAGCCAACCATGATATCTTTTGGTTTTTGCTGTAACTTGAATGATCAAAAAACGTGATACAGCATCAACTACACACTCGCCAGAACTCTTTAAACAGGGAGCAACATACAATCATGTAACATAACTTGATCGTGACAACAATGTTAAGACTGCACAGAGGCTACACGCATGAAAAAGAGACCATTATCAGCTTTGTCGCAGTGTGAAAGCACTAATAGTCAGTTTTATAAGTCCACACATGTGCTTATGCATGCAGCCTTTTCAGTGTTTCGACATCAGTTCATCTATTGCCAGTACTTTTGTGCTGTCTGTCCCAGGAGCATACACAGGGCTGAGCTTGGAACAAGGACCTGACTTTCTTTTTTTCTCCTGTGCAGAGGTAGTTCAATCCAATTCTGCCTGAGCTGAATCGGTGCAACGAGGTCTGTCAAGCAGCCTGACAAACTCATTCTTGGCTAGCGGCACTTGTTCCTGTCTGATGAAAATGTTACACTGCTCTCTCATTCTCTGCCTTGGCCCGCTATTCCCAGAACACAATTCTGAGTGGGTGGTTATTCTGTCATCATTTTGGAAGGGAGTGCATGCACACACACACACACACACACACACACACACAGGCTCAGACAGGGTCTATCCAAGGTAATTTTTTCATTCAATGTATTACTGTCTTCAACTGCTGGACTAAAAGCCTCTTCAGAGACATAGTCACTATTTCTTTATTATTTTATTTTGATAAAAAAATCTTCATCAAAGATACAGACTGATGACGCCAATGAGGCACAAGGCCGTTCATCGACAAGTGTTCTTTTTAGAGTGGAAATTCTATCTTTGTGCCACGTTGCTATGGGCCTGCATTGGAAACCAACTGATGACAACCCACCGGTTGAGTTAAGGTTGGGGTTTTAGAAATGATGACATGATGTATTTATAAGCTCCAAACAAGAATGCCAAGTCAAACATTGCACATTTGCCCCTGCATTGGATAACAACTTGTTTTCAATTGGTTTTTTTTTCCTGTCCCTTATATGCTTTACTCAGCTATCTGAGAGAAAGCAAAGGGTCACTTCCTGACAATACCCGGTGATTTCTGTAATGGAACTGGAGGTGTTGAAATGCAGTACGATTAAATGGATTCCAGAGGTCTGAATTTACTAAGGGTCCAGTCACAGACAAAGCCCTGTTGGCAAGTTGTACAGACAGGTGTACTGCCATTTTGAAAGCAGGGGAAGAAAGGCAGAGAGGCAGAAAAAGGGGCAGATAGGATAGCCGTCTGGAGAATAGGGGCTCAGTTAGAGGGTGTTGAAAAGAGCCTCCACCTGAACGCACTGCTGCATCCTAATAACTCCTCAGCCGCTGAAAAAAATAAGACAAAAAAAACCTTACGCTCTATCTTTCCTGTCTTTCCTCTGCTTCCCTCTTTATCCGAGCAGCTGTGAAGGGCACACACCTGGCTGCCATCCATCTGGCTGTGTGTGTGTGTGTGTGTGTGTGTGTGTGTGCACATGTCTGTACTGATGTGAGTCTATTTAAAGAGGTCTTGTGGTGGGTTTCTGCGGTTGATTGCTCTCACTGCCAGTATTGTTCATGAGGATTTGGCTGCCATGGCAATAACTACGCACATTACTGTACAATCTGGCCAAACACAGTATTACAGCACTGTTCTCAAGCCTTCTATGGAGCGGGCTCGTGATCTGACAATCTGACACGACTCTCGTCTGTTGAATATTAGCATGTGCTTGGGGAAAGTGATTGGCAGACTCTTACTCAGCAACTGCTGTCGACGTGCTCTTGATCAAGGAACGTAACTCCCAAGAACTCTAATGGAGCAGCTCAGTGGCCTATAGCAGAGGCCTGTATGTCTGTATGGAAGACTTTCCTCCTCTTTGAGAATTGTAGAGAAAGAAGCAGTGTCTCATTTTCTTCTATCAAACTGTGGGCTGAGATTAAAACTTTTGGTTTTAGCACTCAGCTCCTCAGTTTCTTGGCCAAAGTGCAAAAACTTTGGTGGGCACTGAACCACTGCACAGAAATTCTTTTTGAACATTGTTTTATCTTTATCAGGTTTCCACATAGAAACTGCCAGCTTTTTGATGCCTCTGGTGTTTTCTCTACACCGTCAGCTTTCTCTCACATCTCCTTTCCCCTTCTATTTGGCTGCAAGTACACAAATGTTAGTCCTTTGGTTAGTTTTTTTACAGATGCCCCTTGTTAGACACCACTGCACTGTCAGAAAAGAGACAAGAGTGGTTGTTTGATGAACTATTTTCCTCCTGAATTGATCACACTGGATGTTGGACACTTGACGGTACTCTCTCAAACCTCTTTGGCAGTTGAAAATAACCATTTTGTGTACCATGCATGAGGATCTGCAGTGCCAGCCCCGCAACACCACGCTACTGTGGTGAATTTCAACAAAAAGCCCATGGATCACACGGGGGAAGGAGGGTCGCGTTGTTAACGTGTCACAATTATCCTTCAAAGGGGTGTTGTTCAAAGGAAGCCACTGTTGTTTGAGCGCCAAATTGCTACCTGGCATTTTCAAAGTTCTCCACTGTCCCCACTGTTCCTACACTGAGCTCATAACGGTGGAAAGAAATTAGCAGCGCTTGGCTAGACAGTATGGCCAATTGACGCTGACAGCCCTGAGATATGTGACATGCTTGCCATCCATTCGCTTTCTTCTCCTGCTCCCCTCATCTTTCTCCTCTTTATCTTGTCTCCCGCCTGCTTTCCATTTTCTTGTCATTCACCATCCTTGTTCCTTCAATTTTCCTTCCACTAGTCTCTGTTATCTTTTTTTTTGTCCTCTTTTTTTTCTGTCTTTCACCAAAGTTAAAGTTAGATACTTCACCCAGCCATTCGAATGCAACAGTGACATTGCAGTTGGGCTCAGTAGCAGTTTGACAACGTTGGTTCCTTAGTTGAGTCATTAGCCCAAAGGACTAAGACTTGTGTGCAGATTTTTTTCATTTAAGAAAGGTTATTAGCACATCAGTAGTGGCAGAGCAATGACAAATGTTCACTTTAAGTTTTTCTTTTTGAAAGCCAGCTCATATTCAAGAAAATCAAGGAAATATCTCTCTTTACTTGCAGCCAGATGAAGATGACATGGTGTTAACCCCTGATGGTACAAAAGAGTTCATGACCTATGAGATCCCTCTGAATGACTCAGGCTCAGCAGGCCTTGGGGTCAGCGTCAAGGGTAACCGGTCCAAGGAGAACCATGCTGACTTGGGTATCTTTGTGAAATCTATTATCAATGGAGGTGCTGCTAGCAAGGCAAGTAACTATTCCCACCCACTTACACTCACTGTTTTTGTTGTAACTCAGGGACCTACAGATAAGTACAAAGATAAGGTGGATCACTGTGCCACATGGGTTCATAGTCCTTGTCATGTGACTTTTAAGTGGTCATTTAATGTTAATGCAGTTAAAGTGACTACTATGTAATGAATTTTCTTTCTTGGGGCAATATTGTTTTTTAATATTGTGTCTTCCACTTGAACTGCTAAATTTCAGTGTTCATAAATACCAGTAGTTTGGGATGATTTGTCTTCCAAAGTCTGAGAATAGGAACTTATGGCATTAACACAATAAAATGTGTTCCCAGAGAAAATGAAGAGGGGAAACACGATTATGATCTTGCCCTGGTATTTATTGAGATTTTCTGACAGAAAGGGCACATGTGATCCCTGAAATCCTGCCTCAGGATCAGCTGCAGAATGTAGAAGTTGCTCCTGTTCAGACCTAATGATGACAGTACTCAGAGGACTTTGATGCGAGCATGTCAGATCTAAATTTCCCCTGATGATGTCTGTCTGCAGGATGGACGTCTACGAGTCAATGACCAACTCATTGCAGTCAACGGGGAGTCATTGCACGGAATCACCAACCAGGATGCCATGGAAACGCTGCGCAAATCCATGTCTGTAGAGGGCAACAAGAGAGGGATGATTCAGCTCATTGTGGCCCGACAGGTGCCCAAAAACAATGAGGTAGCCTAACTGTCAGGAAGGAGTCAAACTGATGTGCAAGGGACTAATTGGCATCACAAGAAATCAGATTTAATTGGTCTGCCTTTGTTGATATAAATCTATACACACATGCATTCTCTAATTGGGCGGCTGTGGCTCAGTGGTAGAGTGGGCCGTCCCTCAATGAGAAGGTTGGGGGTTTGATCCCCAGCTCCTATGGGTCAACATGTCAAAGTGTCCATGGGCAAGACACTGAACCCCAACTTGCTCCTGAAGCATGGCTTCAGTGTGTGAATGAGTATGAAAGAATAGTCTCCTCCAAAATTACATTCCTCCTGTATGAATGATGTGTGAATGGGTGAATAAGGATGTCATGTAAAGCGCTTTGAGTAGTTGAAATAACTAGAAAGGAGCTATACAAATACAGACCATTCACCATTTACCATCTAATTCTACTCCCGTCTGTGGATGAGTTAAAGACAAGACAAGAAGGAGAGGGATCACTAAATTTCAGCTGCACCGAATGATAAATGAGAGTGGCCCTCCTCCCCGTTGTCACTGGCCCCAATCTATACTCCATAGGTTTTTGTTGCTTTGAGATAGCTAAAGGAGGAAGTTTATGAAGCGACCACAGCACCATGCAAATCTTCAAACAATCCCATTTCCTGTGTGAGATAGGTGATACCGTCTCACATTTCCCTCCATTCTCTGTGATTTTATTTGCCCACGGTGGGCCTTGATATGATATCTAAGAAGCACCTCAGTGACTTGTGATTGGCAGCCCGGTGGAATAACATCGCAGGGTAGGTTGATAAAGGAGCATGTACTGCAGCTATGTGGATATTTGCCATTAGGCGTCAGCGAAGAATATTGAAAGTGAGGGAATTTCACCTTCATCAGTTGTCCATTGTGGTGCTCGACTGTAACGGTATCCCTTCACACACTGGGGTAAAGACCAAGATGAATGTGAACCTGATTTAGCTGAATGTGAAATGCTTAGCACAGTGTGACTGTCCAGGACCGTGGATTTGTGTGCGGATTCTTCAATACACAGTCACTCACCCTGCAGCCAGAGGTTGTAGATCAGGTTTGATTAGTGTTGCTGTGACTCTAATTGGAGCCCGTGTCCCATGGCTGTGTGTCAGTTTGTAGTACCACGCTGACGCCCCGTCCCCCACTCTGCCCCTCACCCTCCCTGCCAGCCATCGTCCTCCAAGCTCTCTGTCTCTTTCTCTTCTCACCACACATCATCCCTCTGATGCCCTGTGCGCTTGTTATTCTGCTTGTTTTCATGTCAATTTTCACCTGCTCTCCCCCCCAACCTGTGATGCACCGTCGTTCACCACGTAGAACATGTACAGCAGCTGACTACATAGGCATCACCCATTAATTGCCATATTCAACATTGCTATAAGCCTATTCTTTAACTCAGTTTTACGTTGGGATCTCTCTCGTGACAACTGCACACAGCTACTTAACTGCTCTATGGCACAAAAAACAGGAAGTTATTTAAAAATGCATAATGCTAGTTCAAACTCAGTAGATAAAACTAAACATCACAATTTTAAGATTCATTAACACATGAATTCTTCTTCACGCTACGTTTTCTGCTAACTTTCATAATCACTCAGTTAAGCGGTCTCAGGCTAAGAACCATCTTTTCCAATTCTTTTGTCATCGGCAAGGTTCAAACACCACTGCTCCCGGCAAAACAAACGCGGGGTCGTCCGATGGGTGCTGCAATGCAATATGTCTTTTCAGTACAGTAAAATCTTTCCCTTATGATATGATGAGCCACCATAACTCACTCCAGATGGTCTTCCTAGATTGTATTTCATCATCTTCTCCAGCAAAAGAAGCGCCGCGCCTGCACTGAAGTGGCCCCGTGCATATTTGCTTTAAATCCAGGGCTGTTTTTGGTCTACACACCTTTTTCTTTTCCTTCTACCCTTGTGCCCCCTCCCTTCCAGCTAGGGGAGAAGACACATGTCACTCCAGGGAAAGCCCAGCCCCAAGGTTCAGTGAGTTCTATCACTTCAGTGCAGTCACTCTCCTATCCTCTTTAATCCCTCACCAGTAGGCACACAGGTAGACAGAATGACACTGAACAGACAGTTAAGGTCACAGACAAACATACACACAAATTCTATAAAAGCACACACACACATTTTTATATATATATATATGCTTGTATATAATTTAACATTAATTTCAACAGCAATTGCAAAGAGACGTCGTGATGCAACAGACAAAGATGTAAGGAGTGTGTGTGATACAAAAAGAGAAAGCAATTGCATTTTAGATTCCATTCATTAGACAGCCATTATAGGCAACAATGCACTGCCGAAGATTCAGTGTTTTCAGAAGGCTTAATGGTTTGAAAAGGTGCCATAAAGTCACTAGAGGGAAATTCAATGTACAAGAGAAAAGATAAGATTGGGAATTAATTTAGGGTCAGTTGCAAACCTCAGATAAGAAAAGCAGAAGTTAAATGTCGCCACAGACTCCAACTATAACCACCTCCCCCTTTTCCCCCGCTCTGCTGTGTTTGCCAGGCAGATATGTGGGGAGCCAGCACCAGTTTGCCACTGTCACCCAGCTGAATGGGAGTGAGCACTGGAGGCCACAATTGAAATGAATCAGATCCATCACTGTCTCCAGGAGAGACGAGCCGAGCAGCACAGCCTAATGCATCAGAAGGGGGACTTCGATGTGTACAGTGTATTCAGGCCACCCCACTCCATGAAAATTGCTTTGATTTCATCAGTGCTTGGTCCTGTGGGCTAAAGTGCGATCAACTTTGTTAGAAGAAAGGCAGGGTAATGTTTCTCGGTAGTTTAAGATAGCTCGGTTTGGTGGGTGTGTGCAAATCCAAAACCACACACACACACACACACACACACACACAGTGGTGAAGATGTTTGAATAGGCTGGTTCATATTGCTGATGGTCCTCTATTAAGCCCCTGTCTGAATTAGAAGTTTTCGTGGACCTTATCCGTAATGGACCCTGGAAATTCTTTCCAAGATCTGATTGGACTTTTAAAAATGAATAAAGTAAATAAATAAATAAAAAGTACGTAAAAACCCAACCCGATATTTCGCCCAGCGTATTACAGACCCAACTCAATGCATGCTCATAGGAAGAGAGACTCTAGACCTGTCTCTTTCGGATGTCGGATACAACATATAGTTGCCTATCAAAAGGAGACCCAATAACAGAAAAACTTGCCAAGTTAAACCATTACTTGTGTGTATTAAGAGCAGCATGACAGGTCTCTGTGTCTCTCTGACACACACACACACACACACACACACACACACACACACACACACACACACACACACACACAGAGCAGAGACAGCGGACAGGTTTCGCCTGCAAAATCCGGCAAACAGCACCTTCCCTTAGGGTTGTGCAGAAGTGTGGCCATCTATTGTATCGTTGAGTTTTCAAGGTGACAGTGAGATAATTGATGGAACAAAAAAAAAAAAAACAAGGATAAAATCATGTGGTCGATTAAATGTTGAGCTATGTAGCGTTAATAGTTAAAAAGATGAAATAATAAAAATGATTAACAAATATTTTGTTCCCAAGTCTAGTGATACAGAGTTGAGCCTCCGTAGAATCCAATATACCAACAATAGAAAGACAGAATAGCTCATGAAACCTCTTCAATAAGTAGCAGCTTTTGGAAACCGATACCAACAGTATTTGGTGATGCATTTGATGTGCAATCAAACAGAAGACATAGGTTGCCAGAAAAAAACTGTATTTCATTCAACATTCAACATTTTAACTTAAGCTTAGTACAGAGACGCACATACAAACACAGATGTCCACATACACATACTCCATATCTACAAACTTTGTACCAGAACAATTCATTTTTCCACTGTTCTGGTTCCACAGATAGCCCGTGTTTGAAAAACTACCATTCTGCCCCAGATAGTCGAGCGATATGATTGGTCACTGCCAATGTGTTTGAAGCACTGTAATTGCATCGCTGCCTCAGAGACTGTATAATTTCTCCTTCTATATCTGAGTTCTATTAATATATCATCATAACATGTATTAAGCCGTTACATTTATGAAAAATCCATCTCAATTCCATTTTTTTTGGTCACACTTCTGGAATGTTCTCCATCTTCCACGTCTGTAGTGCCGAGACTCGTCACAAACACAAAGTCCTGTGAATGAACCAAATACAGATTTGTTTTCATCTTTCTGCCCTTCATTGTTATTAGTTCCTTAATACCTCAATGTTTTTGACAGTAATTTGAAGACATAATCCTGTGTATATATGCATGGTTGCTTTTGTCCACTATAGAAATTGTAATGATGCGGTGTTGTCACGTTAGATGGATGCACCAGCAATAGCAATTCTCAACTGGTTTGAAAGGAATTCCTTGGAAATGTTGAACAAAGCGTAGCACCAGTGTAAAAGCTGGAGGAGGCTGAGGTTAGAGGTGGTCCTACTGACATGATGTACACCTAATTAATCTGCACTTTATTTGAATGTGATCTTGAGTTGATGAGCTGCCCTCGTCCCTGCTGTGGCTAACACTGCCAAGTGGGTCATTAAATGGGCAGAACAAAGAAGCCTGCTTATCATGAGACATCATGACAACTCATTTCAATACAAGGGGGATTATTATAAAACTAAGACCGCACTGTAAAGTGTGGCGATTATAGATTAATTTATGCCAATAAAATAAAATGGATTTTCTGGAGCCGCCATCCTGTTTATGAACGTTCACTCAGTGGTGGATGTTTTTCTCTGTCTGTTGCAACAGCTGTCGCTGCTCATGACATTACTAAGATATTTATCACACCAGCATCTAAAAGCAGACAGACTGATGATAAGCATGCTTGTGGCTGGGTTTCATTTCTCTGATTTGAAATTCATCACACGACGTACGCATACGCCTCTCTGTGCATTCGTGATGTTATTTATGACGGAGATCTCCTGCAGACATCGACTATTTTTGACAGACTGGCTGTCTTGTGGTTTTTTTTGTTGTCCTTCTTGACAGCACCGCCACAACTTGCCAATGAAGCACTGCATTAATCAGCGCAACAAAAACATACTTCCATTAAGTCCTTCTTCATCCTCCCTGCCTGTGTTTGCCATGGGGATACTTCACTTCGCTCATCCTACACATCTACAGACTGAGTTGAATTTCATTTTGTATTATTTTGTATTGCTCTTGCCTTGTGGCCCTGTGGCCAGTTCTCATGATAATTCACGAGACGTGGCTTCTGCACAAGACGTCAGCGCTATCACTTCAATCCTTTGCTTGAAATAATTTTAACTTTCACTTTGTTTTTGTGCTTGTCTCAGCAGTGCTTTCTGTCGAGACCGCCTTAAGACAGAAATGTAAAGCTTTTATGTAAGGCATTCGCCCTCTTTTGACCACTTGAAAAGCTTTCCAGTCCAGCAACCCCAATTATGTAAATACCATGTGGTACAAAAAAGGGGCTGCGAAGTGGCCGAGTGCATTCATCACCTGAGAAATGTGTTTTTGGTTCCCCTGTTTTCACCTCCTAAAGCCACTGACAAAGTCCCACCTTTACAGAGATATCCAGTGGTGCTCTGCAGATGCACCACTAGTGATGCCGACATTTACTACACTGCTGAGTTTTTGATATAAATGACAGCCAATTAACACCAGTGCTTTAAATTGAAGGAATGTGACAGTTCCATAACAACATGATGCAAAATGATGAAAGGGCCGCAAGAAGGGTGAGATCAGAGGGTTAACCAACATTTGTAGGCTGACATAATGACATGAGTCAATATTACGTGGAAGCAGGAAGGTGGAATGAAAATTATGACATTTACATACGTTTCAGCAAAATCTCTTCCAAAATCAGTTTGTTTTTTTTTCATGATCATTTGCTTTGTAATAATGGCCAACTGGGGATCGGAGTTTATCTTTCCCCTCTATTTTACAACTGACCATCACGGAGCATGCACAGAATGAACAAGCTGAAATACTGTTTTATCATTGATGAGAATCAGCAGGGGGCACAAGAGAAAGATCAAAGCAGAGGAGACTTTATTCTCCTCATTCACTGTAGCTTTGTTGCATCACAGGAGCTTTGCAGACAGAGTAGGTTAGTTAACTCTGTGAGGAGAATTGCTTTAACAGCTTATTCTGTTTATAAAAGAGCAACAAAGAAGTCTTCTCAGCATGTCAATAGCCTTGTTTTTAATTCATCCCCAAGCCTTTGCTAGAAAAATAATGTTTATGCAAAGGGACAAGTGGGAAGGAAGCGGCTGGCCCTAACAAAAGATGCTCACTAGCATGAGAGAGGGGCTGATCAATAGAGCCTTGAGAGAGCTATCACTCAGAGTCCCAGCCTAGTAAATTATGGTTTTATTAGTATTGAGCCGACCATTGCTGGAAGAAATCTTAAAACATTGAGACGCTGGCCCACAGCAGAGGCCAGACAAAGGAAAGACAATCTGTGTTTACCACACCCCATCAACTTAATATGGAGTGATTGAAGTATAGTTAGATCATGGCATGTAGGGACTACATCTCCGCTGTTGTCATAGGAAATAACATGACTCATGGAGAGAGGATAGAGTGAGGACACAGAGTGGTGCACTCTGGGAAATGCAGTTTGAAGTGAAGCAGTGACTAAATTCAAGAAAGTAGATCGCGGAACAACAGCAGCGCAATTCCATCACTGCTCGGCCCTCATTCCCAGCCGGCTCTCTGAGGACTAACTCATTTAGGAGCGGCAGGGGAAACTCAATAGGACCAATTGAGAAAATAATATATTGAATCTGGTGGTTGAGTGGGCTGCTCGGGTATGGTGGAGGACTGCAGAGGTGAAGTGTCTGCATACCCAAGTGCTGTCAAGCAACATACGCATGTGTATGTGAATACATTAACAAGACAGATTTATTGAACTTTTGCAGCAGAGTTTCATGTGGTGTTCACTTATTAGGTCTATATGAGAGTATTCCACTCTGCTTGGACTTGGCCAATATGAACAGAGGACTTTCAGCTCTACACAGGTCGCAAACAGAAATACAGATCCATTCTGAAGAGGGAAGAGTATTTGGTTATGTGAGCCATGGTTTAGTGTCAGAGGCAACTCTAATATGTGTAATATGTAAAAACCTTTAGTGTTTGTCTTTTTCTTTCAAAAAGCAGCTCATATAAAATGGATGTTGTAATGTTGTCTACTGTAGCACAAAATGGTAAAATTCATCTGTTTCCTGAGAACAGAATAGCTATTGTTTCAGTCCATTTTTAAATGTGGTGCTGTTGTAATGTAAGACTGACAGGCTTTGCTGTTGTGATCCTCTCTCCACGAGTGGATCTGAGCTGCAAATAACTGAGATTCTGTTTCTGTGGAAATCCAAATGAGCGTGATGGCTCTTGTCTGACTGTCACGCACATCGCGTCACAGGATATTTGCATGAAGTTGAGCTTTTCCCAGCTCTCCCCTGTAGTGCTGCTGGGTCCCTCTTAACTTTTGGCCCCGTCTGGTGTCGGCTGAGATCCCCATGAATTGTCATGTCAAAGGCATTAAGACAAGACGCTTATTGTGTGTTAAGTTGAAGAAACGGGAGAGGTGGAACAGCCGTCATTCTCACATACGCTGTTGTTGTGCTGATTTTTTTTATCTGTGTGATGTTTTTGTGAAGTTGAAGTTTTACTAAGAACTTCTAAAAGACCTAGGAAACCACTTTGGGAATCACTGGAATTAGATGAGGCTCTAGGTGGATGTGAGAAGCTAATGAAAGTGGGGTATCTAGCCAGCAGAGAGGTGAGTTGTGCCCAGGGCAGGATGCAGCAGCTTAAGGATTGTAATTACAGCATTATAGTGGAGGTTGACTGGATTAAGGCCGCAGCAACAGACTGAGACCAGGATGGAAGGACTGGAAATGGCCATGGACTAGACATTAGTAGCCTTAGTTGACAGCTTAAGACCAGCCCTGTCAAGACACTGCTTCTTCTCCCTCGCCGAGTACTCAAGGTCAGGCAGATGCTGATGCTCAGGCAAAAACACTTTTGTGCAAACACGAGCACGTGGGGACATGAATACAGGTATGTGCACGCAAACTCTCAAGCTACATTTGCACATAGACAAATAGCAGCATTAACTTGAACACGTCGGCATGCTTAGTGAGTCCGATGGGAGATGAGCAGCAGATGATCTTGACTGGCCTCGGTGTAAGTCACTGCGCTCTGCCATCTCCCTCAGTCAACAGGATAATCCACTCTGAAAATGACTAGATTAAGACAGATTAAACACATGATTAAGTGATGGGAACCAGTGGTTTGACAGCACTAAAATCTCAACAAAGACACTGAAAATCTACAAATGAGCTCCTCGAAGATTTTGCTGTTGCTGATGTGGGGTTTGAACACTGCGATATAACAAGTTTAGTTCTTTTTGTTTTCCTTTTTTTTGTTGTTTTGTGCTGCCTCTGCTCCAGGAATGGCCAAATACATGTGTTCCTGGGCTTTTTTTCCGAGGTATTTCCTAGGAAAAGACCTAAATGTTGAATCATTACCGTGATACTAATTATCAGGTGACAGAGAGTGGTTTACCTGGAAAAAGTCACAGCTTGTCATGCACTAGTTGGCAAACATTTACACTTGCACATTGTGCTAAAGCATTAGCATGCACAGGAGCAGACTTAATTAATACTGGATACACAAAGATTAAATTGCTGTCATTTTGCTGCTATGTAAAATTGAATCCAAAATCTATTTGCCATAGAATCTCTCCTCTTGACACATTCTATACCTAGTTTTCATATTATTTGGTTCTCAGCTGCACTCTTTATTCCACTCTGTCCACACATTTTCTTACTTCTTACCTAAAACCCTCCATCTTACTTCTTTTCAGTTCATGACAAGCTCTGAAACTGTGCAAAAAGCTGTTGAGTAAAAGTGAGAAGTGAGTAAAATAAATCTTAATTTCAACAATTTGAACCGTATTGAGTTTTAATCATCCATGGCCATGCTTTTTATTATGAGGCGAGCAGTGGCCGTGGCTCAGATAGTAATTGTGTTTGACCCAGCCCCCCCATTACACAGTCACACACACACACACACACACACACCGCCTCTTTCCCTCCTCACCCCTCGCTCTTATCAACAAGCTGTTCCAATAAAGTCCTGCGCTCTCAACCTCATTAAACCTCTCATTTATATTAAATAGCCAATAAGTTTCTCTACCCTGGTATGCATTTCCCAGGGCGTGCTACTCCCACAAGACTTTGTAGCACCCACATTGCGCTGGGACCTCAGCTCCCACACCCCCCACAATCCTCCCTTTTCTTGTTGGTCCTTCCATTTGTTTACCTAAACGTCCCACCACCTCCTCTTCATCTGTCCTCCTCTTCCTCCTGCCCCCCTGTCTTCCTGCTGCGGTTGTTGTCTGATCATTTACTCCCCTATCCCTTGGCTGGGAGCCAGCCAAGTGTTTTGAGACATCAATATTAGCCAGGGCCTCCTGGTTTAAAGCATGCTTGAGGTACAGAGTTGAACTCTTTGAGACTATCTAGCTGTGAGGGAGCTATCTGTAATAGGTCCTGAACAGGGACTTTAGTGCATTCCCGCAGTTGCCCACAGGCTGCTGCAGTATGAAGCATTGTGGGAAATAAGGCCAAGGCCCAAGCTTTATTCTCTAAATCTGTGCACATGGATGTGGGGTTTTTTATTCCTGTCTCTTGCTGTGGTAGCTCCACTGTCTCTATCCTAAAAATACCACATTTAACAGACTGTTGGTTGTTGAAGACTGGACACAGTATCTGGGCCCAGTTGTCTCGGATCCAAAAGACTAACCGCTAACCGTTTCCCCCTGTCAAGACTGACACAGGCACTGTGTGTACAGTGGGCTAAATAACCAGCAGTGCAGCATATCGACAACATGGCAAATGTCACTGGTCCATTTACTGGGGCTCATTGTTAGAGACAGCTGTGTATCGGCCTATGGGAAATCTATGGAGCCATATCCATCTCACAATACTACCGGAACGGTTTCACACTGCTGAGCCAGAAAATACCGTTGTAAGCCAAGATGGACACTGAACAAGTTCAATGTGTCGAGACTGCTGATGGCATCGCGTTGGGAGCCATATTATGCAGACCTATTTCTTTTCGTTCACGGTACATACACATTGAAATTTATTTCCAATTCAAAACAAGTTTTAGCATGAAATCTAACGCGATCACTTGTAATTATTAATTATTTTAAATGCAGAATATATGATCCAAATGTTAACAAAAGCAGCCCTTTATTGGTTTTTATTGTTTATTGTTATGTAAGGTGGTATTAGCAGTTAAAACAGTTTAGTAGTAACAGTGAGTTTGACTAATGTCAGTTGAGATAGAGATAAAGAGTCACTCCTACCTTTCAGTTATAAATCTGAATGTAATTTAAATGTTTATGGTGAAAATTTTTCATATATAACTACTTATTAGACTAAATGGTAAATTGATTTGTAAGCCTCATGTGTAACCGACTCCTCCTCTTTTTCCTGGTCTCTTTAGGAAGCCCATCAAAGCCCTCCGGTTTTAGAGCATCCTGTGGTCTCTCTTCTGGACAACCATGAACGTCGGATTTCCCACTCGCTGTATGAAACCATTGAAAGCCTGGACAACATTTCCTCACCGCTGACTAATATGATAGGATGCGTTGGTGAGTTTTCTATCTGCGAGCTTCTTTCGCCCTGTCTCTCAGCACCTTTGTGTCTCTTTCAACCTCGAGACAGAATTAAATTGATTTATTTTGGCTGGAAAGGAAGTGAGGTCGACCTGCTAACTTCCTGCTCAGTGGACATATTTTTCCCTTGAATTGATGCTGTCTATAAACCCTGATCAATTTTAACACCCTCCCTAGCCGCCCTGAAGTGCTTTTGTTAGGTCCTTCCCCTGACCCCCAACCAGTCTCACCCCCCTCCCCTGCATCCCAAGGTATGTTATTTCACTATTCAAACCTCTCAGGAATTAACGCCATCCCCAATGCTCCCTGCCTTCACTCCACTCCTCTCCTGACCTGCTTCATTCGGGTCAATTTCCATTCTAACCAGTTGACATCAGCCATCAGCAGGGTGCGATTGTGTCTCTTCAGGTGTATTAGAATTGGCAATTCAATCCTCAGCCAGTCGCTGCTGTCATCTCAACATCGACAGACCTTTCATGTATGGATACGCATAGAGGCTGAAGCTGATTTCATCAGTGTGGGGAGGGTGTTTTTGTGGGGGATGGTGCAGGGTAGTTGCATATATCGACGCACCTTTTCTCAACACACACAGGAGGCTTTTACGCACTCGTTTTGTCATCTTATCTCCTTATTCCCTTCCCATTATTTCATTCCTATGCGACCTTCTTTATTCACACATCTTCTTTTCTTTCTCCAAACTGCTTCTTGCCCCATTTTTTTCCTTCTTCTTCTTCTTCTTCTTTTCTTTCTCCAAACTTCTTCTTGCCCCATTTTTTTTTCTTGCCACTGATAAACTGTCTTCTCATGATCTCCTTGCTCACTCATTCTCCCCTTTCACCACCCACCCTGTCACCCTTCCACTTCCTCCGCGCTCAGATGGAGTGAATTTGTAATCTGTCAGTGATCTACATTTTCTCCCTTTCTGCCCTTCTCCCATTCGTTCTCCCGTTCTGCTTACCGTCTCCTCAAGAGTGGTGCCACTCCGCCACTGATCACAGAAGATCAGAGACTGTGTCAGAGCCATCTGATGGTTAATTAAGCCTCCAGATCAATAGGGCTCGCCCCTGACACTCTCTCTCTCTCCCTCCGCTTGTCTTTTTCATTCTTTCATCGCGTCTTTCTCCTCCATCCCAAATCAAATGTTCGCAAATTGGTTGGATTTTCCTCTCAGTTTGGCTTATTTATTCCACTGGTTTTTCTGCCGCAGTCTTTTCAATACGCCGCTGTGATCATAAGCGGCAACTGTGGGTGCGCTGATGGAAAACTTTCTTGCCATTGAAACTTCAAGGACACCCAGCACTCATCTCATCCTGTGGGATGAGAGAGTGGGAGTCAAATGAGCCAAGCGGAAAAGTTTTGAGGGTGGGGGCGGAGTGGGTGCTAAAGCAGTAAGTTATCACAGCCGAAGCTCAGCGGAGTCTCAGATCTTTGACTCTGCTCGTCTCGCAGCTACAAAATGTCAGTTCCCTTTCTCTCTGTCTTGAGGCTGTCTCTGAGTCGTGCCCTCATTAACATGTGCCTACATTCTGTGACAGGTTTTCATCTTTTTAATCTGACACAATTCTGTTATTTAGATTCCTGATGCAGTCAGAGTCGAGTTTATATTCATGAGGTAAAGTGCAGCACCTGTGAAGTAGAAGTAGGAATTTGCTGCTTCCAAGGGTCTGTCAAATTTTAGCTCTTCACAATTCCTGCATATCTGAGTGGGGTTTTTTTTTTTGGTAGAAAAAACGTTCTCTCCGTCCACTGCTGACAATCAAGCAGGTGGCAAACTCACTAACAACACAGAGCTAAGATCTGGTTTATCTTGATCGAATGTCACAAAATTGACTTTGAAAGCAAACATCAGTATTTCTGACCATGTAAATGTAACCACAAAATTCAGTGTACTACATTTACCTGCACTGAATTTAAGGAATGCACACACACACATATATATTTATATTTATATTTATATATAGATTTTTGTGTCACCATCTCATCACTTAAAATCACTAGTAAAATACTATAAAATGTATTGCTCAGGGTGGATAGTAAATTCCTGCAGGTTAGACAGACATTAGCTGTTTTCATGCTCTATCTTGTTCTGTTATTTCAGAAGGACTCAGACATATTGCCTGGTGTGTCAGATGTGGCAGTTGTGGTTCTAGGACAGATGCCGAGATTGGCTTAGCAAGGTCAGGAAGCACACAGCCGCCAGGGCTTGACTGACAGCTCGATGTGGAGTATATCTAGACCTGCTAAATTACTGAATCATGAAGGCCAGACATGTGGAATTTGGGATATGTTAGGGCACCCGTGCAGCACTACATACATGTACGGACAGTGGCACACTCACGTACAACCTTTCTTCAAGGAAGAGCCTCAGTTGTGTACCTCAGTTTGAGCCGTACGTTTTTCCTCAGAGCAAACAGTTATTACTGACAAAAGTCAGTATAGCATTTTATGTCTTAAAAGACGGCAGAGAAACTCTCTAACTAAATCAGTTCCTCTCCTCTGCTCCATTATTATGGCCGTGCTGCTATGAGCGGACCAAGACGCAGACGTAAATGGAATGGAATAGTTTTGCTGCTGAAGAATTAAGATTTAACTTTGATTGTGAGTTATTGCAGATGGCAGCAAGTCAATACAATGAAATTGTAAACTCTATATTCCTGCCAATATACAGTCTCATTGCAATTGCTATGCAGTCTATTTTTGTTGTTGTTGTTGAGAACAGCAAATAGCTGCCATGTCCTATGAGTGCCTTATCTCACCTTCCCTACGCATTGATCAGAAACTTGACTGTCTTGTCTCCCCCCCGCAGTCACACTTTCCTCTAAAACAATAGCAACAGGTCTTGGTTCTCTGAGTGGAAAGGTACAATTGAATGAATTATAAGAATTAGAATTACCATGGCGACACTGAAGAATAGCACAAAATGACACAGTAGACTGGTGCTATTAAGCTGGTATAGTGCTGTCACATTGATTTTAAGGGCACTTTGCCTTTATCTTCCCTTTAGCGTTTTGGACTGTCATTCAGAACTATCTCCTGTGTGTGTGCGTGTGTGTGTGTGTGTGTGTGTGTGTGTATGTGTGTGTGTGTGTGTGTGTGTGTGTGTGTGTGTGTGTGTATGTGTGTATGTGTGTGTGAGCGCGCACACGTAATTGTGAGTGCACACATTCATCTAATCAATAGTCAGAGGTAATCCTATTCCCTTTTTGCCTCAGTAAGCCATGTGATGCTGTGATATTGTCAGCTTTAGCGTCACACATGCGCGCACCATGCATCAAGTATAATGGCCAGAGGCTGAATCCACATCTAGCAGGTGGTGAACATACAGCACATTCTGCTTGACTTCCCGCTCAAATGAAATGTGTTCCTGACACGTTTCTTGTCTTGCTTGCTTTCCATTTTCTCTTCTTTTGCTTTTGGGGGTGAAAGGATCAAGAATTGGTAGGCATGATTTCTCACTCAAAGAAGGAAAAACAGGCAGAAAGAATAGAAGAAAACGCAGGAAAGGAATAATGGAACGAAATGAAAATTTACTGCATTTATGTAGTGCGATAGCGACAGTCGGGGTTTGACGAAAGGTCGTTAAGATCACACCCAGCTTCACCTTCCGTTCTGTCTAATTGAAAAGTGCTGCTGGGTGTGGGGTCCACATGCTGGGGTGTAAATTGAGGCCTGTGAACAGAGGCTTTCTGTGGATGTGGCTGTTTGGATGAGTGCCTGCGTCAGAATGCACACCTAGGGCTGGCACAGGAGTGGGGGAGGGTTGGGGGAGGAAGAGGCCGGAGGTGGGAACCAGGAAAGTGGACTCGTGCTGTTGTCACACAGTAAAGTAGGTGTTCACAGAATGTAATGTGTGCAGTGCAGTTGACAGTGCAAAATACCATAGACACACATTGAGCCAAATACAAATTAACTAAAAGAAGTTTCTTATTATTGCAAGGACATTTATTCATTTAAAGGCTGACAGAACATGAAAAAAAATGCGCACACTCAGATTAACATGAATACACCCATCTCTCGGTGTCCCCAGACACTGTCATCTCTCCTAATGGTGTCTAAGTGGGACTGTCTTCCAAGGACTTGACCCTGCTGTCCCCTCACTTTCACAGTCCGCAGACTCATCCTTTCTGTATGCTCCTGACTGAGCATACAGAAAGGATGATAAGGCAGAGTGACCTCGCTTAATTTGGTGTCCAGACTGCTTGAAGTGCTATTTAGCATAATTTAGCGAGAAACCACCAGACTTAAATGCTGTGTTTCCCTGGAACCTTCCCTTTTCTTGTGCTGTGATATACTTACCCACTGTTCATTTCACCAAAAAGAGGTGAATTTGCGACACACATTTTTGCATGTTCTGCTAAAACATGTCTGAAGCACTTGTAATCTTAAATAACAACTACTGTATGTAAAGTATGTGTAAATAATATCATCCCATCAGCACCTTGCATTTTTATGGTAATAGTTATGCCAGAACACAATGTCTTTTTAGGGCCACATTGTCCACCTGTGCAGGTCTTCACACTTGGCTAATTACATCTTACAAGGGCTGTGTGGGTGTGTGTAGACTGTGCTTGATTGGTATCTCACCGACTCTCCCATTGGGTTTGTTGCACCTGCTTGTTCTCCTTCGGCAGTTTTATCCGTCCATTAAGTTTGGTGACTTCACATAGTGCTAGCACAGCCCCGCCCAACCTCTACCTCAGCAGAAGTCGAACCAGAGCAGGTGAAAACACCAGTGTGGGTGTGGAGGTCTGCGTGCTACATTTAAAACCTAATTTACTTAATACTGTGCTAATACGTGATTGCATTATGAACAAATAAGTGGAATTGCGGTGTGGCTGTTGTGAATGATTGTTACCCTTACAAAGCTTCAGATATCAGGTTTAATATTTTCCAGACCTCCATATAGCTTCATACAGTACAATACATACAGTACAATAGCTTTCTTTTGCATAAGCTTGTACAAGTGTATACAAACGTACAGCAAATTTCTAACATTAATTTTCTTCTCTGCTTGATTATTGTTTCGCTAATTACATTAGTGGGCGACTTCGCTGATCTGTCCATCCAACCTCAAGTTACACAGGAATCACACGTACGTTCACAGTATGCCTTTGTCTTAGGTGACAAGATGCTTAGTGTGCTCTCCCTGGGCTTACAGCTAATGTAGCTGGTGCTTGTGTGAAAAGGTTGAGGTGGTCTGAAATGATATTTCCTGAAATGGCATTTAAAGGCTAAATAACAGGCTTCGATGGGAGGGTGGCTCTTCAGCACTGTTCATGGTTTGACCTCTGGAATACGAAAACCTTTTAGGCTCATCATGGTAATACAGTATATGCCAGAAATGGTTAGTTTAGCTTGACGCTGTGCAGAGTATCATTAGCCAGTAGTGACTGGTGACTCTTGGCTGCATTATTGACTTGTATACATTATTTTGAAATATTTTTGCATTAAGCTGTTGCCAAACAAGTTGTTCAAGGATACATAAACAATAGTCACATTTGTTGAGGTCATAGGGAATTCCATGACAACACCACCTAGGACAAAAACTGATTATGACCGGTCATTGAGTAGTCTGTTTATGGGTCTGTGACAATCATTGATTAACTCCACATGTCTCTGTAAGTCTCAGTGTTTGGTGTCTGATCTTCAACATCAGAATCCTGAAGATGCATTTCTCTACAAAGAAGTAAGGCACTGTCATCAAGCCAGTCAGTGAAAACAAATCTGATCAATGGCACTGACAAGAAATTCCCCCATGTAACAGGGTGTAAGGATGTAAGGTTGTCAGGGTGCTTTCACACATAAGTGTTTGGTGAGGTTAAAATGAACCCTGGTGCATTTGCCCATGAAGTTTTCTTAATTTGGGCTGGTGTGACAGCTGTCAGTCAAGCCCTGGTGCAGACCAAACAAATGCGCTGAGACCACTTGAAAAGGTAGGTCTGGTTGTTTACATGTCTGTCTTGTTTAGTTCGGTTGAATTGAACACTGGAGCACTTACCCCTTTGGTGCACTTTGTTTGGGGCGGGTGTGAACACAGCAATCGCACTCAAGTGTTGCACAACTGATCTGAGGCCTTTGTTCTAAAAGGTCGTCTCGGATTTGACTTTCTGAAATAAACTGTTCATCCTCCACTCGATTTTGGTTTCCACCTTTGGTGACTCCAATGAATCAACAGCATCCACGCATCCATGCGTCACTTTCAAACTTTGTTTTAAGTGATAAATGCCAATAATAATAAATAAGTAATGATGATCAGGGCCAAAATCAACCCTAGTAGTTGTACCCCCATTGTGAAATTGGAAAGTGGTGCGTTAACCTCTTTCTGGAACAGAACCAAAGGAGTCTGCTCTTCTTTCAGTCTTTGTTTACATGGATATTCTGACCAGTTACAGAGCAGCTTTCTCAAGCATCAAAAAAGTTGGTCCACTTTCAAATGCTGCTGTGCCAACACAAACCAAACTCGAGGCAATATGCAACATTGCAACAAATTGGTCCCTGATTTGGACCAGAGCAAACAAACTATAGGTTTGCAAGCGCACTTCTAAGTGGACTCTAGAGTGATGCGGTTTGTTTGTTGTGTGAAAGCAAGCAAACCAACCACAGTATTCTTTGATTGTAAATATGTGGTTTCAGCATGGTTTCCAAAACTCAACTTAACTACACATTAATCTATCTGCTGATTATGAATTGGTAAGGGAGCAATATTAGCATCCTGTTGTGCTTGTATCCCTTGTGTACTTTGGTAGATCATTAAGTCAATTAAAGTGTGTGTGCAGTGATCACACATTAGTACTGTGCCCTCTGTAATACTACTAAACAGGATGCCTCTTTTTTCTCCACCTGCTTGTCATTATTCATAAAATGTGGTTGATTCGTAATCTAATATTATTTCTTGTGAGCTCTGTGTGACACCAGAGAACATGAATACACACATTGGAAGCTTTACAGTGCTTCATGACCTGCTGTCATTCACCAGAATTTGATTTCTGAACATAAACCAGAACTAAAATGCAACAACATATATATAAATATATATATATATATATATATATATTCATTTCTCTCTGCACCAAATGAATCAAATTACAGGTGTGAAAATGTCCTTACAAAATGGCACCAGGGCCCGCAATTGTGCTCAAGGTTTTGGTTTTCACCAGTGTGTACTTAAGATAATTACTGGCTGCAATCCATGTATGGGCCTGATAGCCATGGCAGCATGGATCAACTAATGATCTCTCCTCTAGTCAGATCAATAGGCCAAAGTGTCGACGAAAGAGGGAAGAAGCTGCAGAAAAGAAAGGAAAAGACAGTGTGTGACGGACGGAGATAGAAATCGTGTAGGAGAAAGAAGATGGAGAAGGGCTATTAGTGTAACCTCTCACCTTACAGCTCAATGTTTCAACAGGCAATGATTGGTCAGAGGGCAGAGAAAGAGGAGAGCGAGGCTCTGATCTGTTTGAATGGATGCAGCCAGGTGGCCTCTCGAGGTAGGGAGCTCATCTGTCTCTGTCTCCACTCTCTGCTGGAGGGAGGAAGAACGTCTCTGCTTCAATATCATGGGCTGGCTTGCGCACGCTTAGCATTGGCTGGCCAGAGAGCTGAGTGTGCTTCAGTACAGTCATGGAAGGACGTCACTTTCACTGCATTGATTATACTATTTGAGCAGATGTTGTTTCAGGGTGTGTGGGGCAGAAGGACAGACTTTACACAATTAGCTTCTTTTTGATGTTCTTATTCAAAGAATCATATGCAGTGGGTGGACAGATAGATAGGATGTGAGTCTACAGGCGCATAGCTTAGATCATTCAAGCATCTGAAACAAATGTTCTTTTTTGCCATTTTCCGTGTTTCAATGATGAAACATTTGTGAACCACAGTTACATTTTTTATATGTTCTAACATTAAAATTAATAACTCCTGAAACCACTTTCAATTTAATATGGTTCAGCTGATAACTGTAATCCTCTCTAACCTTTGCATTACAATATTACAGCTGCGTGGTAAATGGTCTGTATTTGTACAACGCCTTTCTTGTCACTTCTGCTACTCAAAGCGCTTTTCCATCACATCCTCATTCATTCATTCACACATCATTCATTCAGGAGGAATCTGAGTTGGAGGAGACTATTCTTTCACACACTGAAGCTGCTTCAGGAGCAAGCTGGGGTTCAGTATCTTGCCCGAGGACACTTTGACATGCTGACTCATCGATCGGGCCCTCCCGATTGAAGGACGACCCACTCTGCCTCTGAGCCACCACATGGTGTTGCCCCTCCCAACAACTTGTGTTTGTTTTTAGCAAGATGGTGACTGGTGGGTGCTGAGGCGGTCGGTCTTGCGTGGCGTGGCGGCATATTAATCATAATTGAGGGATGGAAAGTAGTTACCAGCCCCAGAAATCTCAGCCCACGTCAATGCTTCACAGAGTTCAAGCAGCAGACACATCTCAACATCAACTTCTCAGAGGAGACTGTGTGAATCAGACATTCATTTCAAATGTCTGCAAAGAAGCCACTACAACAACAACAACAACAAAAGAATTGCTTGGGCCAAGAAACACAAGTGGACATTAGACAAGTGGAAATCTGTACTTTGGTCTGATGAGTCCAAATTTGAGATTTTTGGTTCTTTGTGAAACACAGAAAAGGTGAGCAGATGGTTTCTACATGTGTGGTTTCCACCGTGAAACACGGAGGAGGAGGTGTGATGGTGTGGGGAGCCTTTGTTGGTGATAATGTTGGTGCTTTATTAAAAATTCTAGGAACACTTGACCAACATGGCTACCACAGCATTCTGCAGCGACATGGCATCCCATTTGGTTTGCACTTGGTGGGACCATTATTTGTTTTTCAACAGGACAACGAGCCCAAACCAGATATGTAGGCTATGTTGCCAAAAAAGGAAGAGGGATGGAGAGCTATTCAGATCTATGATATAAAACATATTGTGTTTTTTTGTTTACTCCATAAGTACATATGTGTTCCTTCATAGTTTTAATGTCTTCAATATTAATCTACAATGTAGAAAATACTAAAAGTAAAGAAAAACCATTGAAAGAGAAGGTGTGTCCAAACTTTTGATTGGTACTGTAGCTTGTTATTATTCTCAGTCCTGCTTAGTGTTTAGCATCAGTTTTATTGACATGCAGCTAACTCTTCTACAACAAGTACTCGGGGTGGGTGATTTCCCTCTATGTTGAAAATGCTGACAGTCACAGTGCTGCAGTCTCTCTAATCATTTTCCTCTTTCAAATCATCAGTGCGGCCCAGACTATACCTGTCCACTAGCCATTTATTGTATGAGTGTATGTCCTTTAGCTACTTAGCAAAGAGGGGAAATGGAATGACTTCAACAACTCCTCATCTGCAGAGCTGGCCACTTGTGTCAAGAGGTCCTGTCTGGAAGTGTTCCATAACGCTGGGAGAGGGAAGCTTGCCGAGTTTTTAATTAAAACTGTGCCCTCTGTTAGGAAAAGTGATCTGCCGACATTAGTCAGTATGAGCTGATTATGAGTGATGCATTGTCTTTAAGGGGATGCAAAGAAATACTTTGTTCATTAGTTGTGTATCTAAAACACACACCAAACCTTCTTCAAAACTTCCTGTTATATTACCACTACACTGTATGTCTTTTCCAAATGAACACTATAGTGAAATTCGCAGTGTCTCTGATGCAACCGAGAGGTAACTCTACCAAACAGCTAAGGGAAAGTAAAGGATGGTATAAGGACGGCCTCTGTGGACACCACAGGGCATCCGCAATTGACACATATGCTGAACTAACTGTAAAGCAGAGACAATGACGATAAAGGAGGGAAGTGTTGAATTTCTGATGGGTGGGTGTTTGAGAACTGACTTGGACTTATATAAGGACTGTGAGGGCAAACTGAAACTACTGTACAAGGATGGACAGATAATATGATACACATGATATAGATGGAAAATAGATTCTGCAAATCATGTACACATTATCGAATGTTGGCCTAGTCATGAAAAAAGGCTTATATTAATATAATTTTGTCAAACGACTGTTTTTTTGTATTTCTTTTATACAAAGAAAGTGGATATCACAATTAATACCATTAAAGCTAAACGGTGATTATTGATATGCAGCTATAATTCAACTCCCAACTTCTCGGTCTGCCCGCTATGAATGTGGTCTATCATAGTCTAACCAACTTCATGGACTTTCCCACTGTTATTACTCCAGCCTTGCTGATTTACAGTACAGGGTGAATTCAATTACCCATGGTTCTCTGTCAAGCTGCCCAAGTGAGAAATGGCCTTCATTTCACCTGTACAGTGTTGGCAGCCATCTTAACTGGTTTAGATGAGCACTCCATTGACAAAAGGATGAGGCTTCCAAAAGAATCAATTAACAGATATGTACGTGCAGGGGAAGGGGGGGGTTTCTAGTCATGGTAAAGCAACTTGTCCTATCCTGAATTACTGTTTTGTTGTAGTAATAAACATCTTTTTTTTCTAAGAAATCTGGTGATTATAAAGTAAACTAGTTTCTTGCTGGTATTAGTCATTGTATTCACTGTTACAGTGCATTGTTGAACCATTTGGTCGAGAACTGTATTCACATTCAGGAAAAATGAATCTCTTTTGTCACATGAAAGACCCCTGACATATATGAAACATAAACTAAAACATTCACTATCTCTACTATTTGTTGTTCGACTCTCTAAGCCCACCTTGGTTTGTGTCCTCCCCCGCACAGTGGTTTTGTTTCGAATCTTTGTTTTACTTCTCATTTTTTTCTGTGCAAATACCCAAACTAAACTATACACCTCACTGCTGCACTGTTTGGTGCAGATGTATTTCCATAATATGCATTTATCATTCTTTGGGCCCCAGTGAAATTAAATGCCTGTCAGAGTCATGTTGGGATCCCGCCAGGGTAAATATTGTTGTCTGCTGTTAGTGATTACGCACAATTGTTCCAAAGCTATTAAATTTGCAAACCGGCTCTCTGATAATGGAAACAAAAGCAAAGAACAGGAAGTCCAGCATTTTTGTAAACCTTAGTCTAATAGTAAGCAGGTGTGTGGTTAAAGTCTGATCTCAGCACTTATGGTGATTTGGATATGTCCATACTTAAGTCGTGCACTGCTCAATTTGCAGAACTAATCTCCCACCTCTGTAGTGTAATGCCACTTCTCATGCCACTGAACCCTTCTCCTGCTCTTGGTGCCGAGTGCCAGCCATGGCAGCATATTCCCCGTTGACTTTGACTCCTGAGGAGCAGTAAAGGGGTGATTCAAAGAAGTCCTCAGCAGGGAGGGTCAGGCAGGACAGAATACAGATCAGCTCTTCTTCGGCTTATTTTTGTCCTTGGCCAAGAGTGAAGGAGAATGGATAAAACTACATGCGACTACAAACTTTTTGACTGTGACATTAAGAGAGTCGATTGCGGAAAGCAGACAATTTTCTCTATCTTTCCCTGTTAGTCTTGAGGGTTACTTTGTTATCACTCGTGTCCCAGCTGTCCATTGGTTCTGAGCCATCTACCATTAAGCTGATATTGTCTCATCACACAGCATCTTTGTGTGTTTGTAGCATTTCAAAATTAGATCTGATAAAGCACCATTATTTACCTATTCTGACAAATGCTGGTGTCCCTCAGGCACGTCCTGATGTGAAAATCCTATAGTACATTTATCTTGGCCAAAGTTATCTCTGTACATGGCATCATCTTGGTAAAACGATTGTGTTTACACAAACATGCTCACGGAGGAGTGTCTGTGCTCGGTTCAGCGTGTTTTCTCAATCTGAATTCTCACTAATTGGATATTTAAAAAACGTGTTCAATAATTGAGAAGAAACTCTTACCAATATATGTGGTCATATATGCCATCTAATCTGTGCCTTTGCCCCTCTCTCTCAGGTAACTATCAGCTCTCTCCAACTGTGAACATGCCGCAGGACGACATAGTGATGATCGAAGACGATAGGCCCCCCCTGCTACCTGCCCACCTTTCTGACGAATCATCCTCCAGTTCCCACGATGACATGAGCTTTGTGGGAGAGAAGCCAGGGCCCTGGATCCACGAGTTACCCGGTCAGAATGAATGGTGAGTAGCAGGTAGTACTTATTTTAAGGCAGCGTCCTCTGAATTATTTATAACTGGATGGACTTCAGACAGGCCCTGTGTGGAAGGAAGCAGGATGTGTTTTTGTATTTACAGTTACAGTGTGCAAGAGGTTTAGGTTAGGTTACTATGCATGTCACTGTGTGCAAGGGGTCTTGCCAGACATTGAATGTGGGTGGTGAGAGTGGTGTTTCCCAGACTGGCTCACAAACCAAGAGAATCAGATCTCATAATTTTCTGCAGAAATTGGTGGAAAATGATACAAACAGATGATTTTACAGGAGTATAAATGAATGCATTTTCCGCCTTTGCAAGTTATTTCCCACATGTTTTACATAGTGTGATGGCTTTCTTTAGAAGAGTAAACCAGGCTATCTGCCTTAACAAACCAGGAAATAACACCTCTATATCATATTCTGAGTTTGTTATGAGAAAGTAATGGAACTTTGCATCAGGGGGTACATTTAGAATCCCAGAATGTGGATAACTTTTGGGTAAATATGCAGTTGTGTAAGACCACGTGGGTGTTTGTGTATCTGTACTGCACATGGAAAAGAACACGTGTGGTTCTGTGTGTGTGTGTGTGTGTGTGTGTGTGTGTCTTGAATAATGGATGAGCTAGCAGCAGTTAGACTATGAGCAGCGCCCCACTCCGTCTACGGACTGCAGTCCAACTGGATCACATTCATAATAAAATATGGTGCCAGGGCCCATCAACCTTCAAAGAATAAAGTCTCTTTAGGGATTAAGCAGAGGAACCCGTAGACAAGGGGTAAAAGAGAATCAAATGCCAGCACTACATTCTATAGTCTTTTCTTGTAGCCACTTAAAGGCTGTCTTTTAGCACAGGAAGTTGCAGCGATTCATCCTTAAATGTGTAATCACTCATGGCATTTCCTGTATGATTGCAGTGTTAAGGTATAGGACGTTAAGACATCCAATCATGTCCTCACTCCTCTCTGAATGGCAAAGTCAGGAATTGCTTTTTCAACAAACGTAGTTATTTTCTAACTCTCACATTTTTATTTCTATTCTTGGTGAGTTATTTATAGATTATTATCCTGATTGGCTGGTTGAAGTCACATGCTGCAACGGAGCCCTAGACTTGAAGTATGTTTTGAGGTGAAATGCTGGCTGCCACGAGTTGAGATGCTCTTGTTTATGTGCTTCTTTATTTTAATATTTCTTCTTTCTTTTCCCCAAGAGACCCCCCCCCTCTCTCTCTCCCTCTCTCTCTCTCTCTCTCTCTCTCTCTCTCTCTCTCTCTCTCCCTCATTTATTATGAATGAGTAGATTTGCCCTGCACGTATGCTGTTTATGTGATGTCAGAGGTTTGTCATAGTGGATTAGGTCCACAGCATTTGGCTGAATGGCACTCAGACTCCTTTACTCCTCATTTACACTTACATACACACATAACACACACACACAGACTCACACACAAACACACATACACGTGTGTGTCGTGTGCACATAAGGCCGAAGTGTGCGCTATGTACCATAGTGAATAATTTATGTCCTCATACACACACATCAGGCACAAATTGTCTTTCACTCAAATGCTAACAGCTGCTTTAAGTGTACATATCCCTTCTTACTGACTTTAAATGTTCTCATTTTCCTTTCGAGTACCACACACACACGATGTTAGCAGGCTTACTGAGCCAGCTGGGGATGTGGGTCAGCCAGAAGCCAATGTATTGGAACTGTTACTTTTTAATTAAGCTCTTGCAACAGTGCAGCCAGGGTCCGCTATGTATTGAATATGTATTGTGCAGAGCTGTGAAAGTCTCACCTCTGCCCTCCAGTATTATGCAGCTCGCCTTCCTCAAGGGAGGCCACAGCCATACACCTACAGTACATACATAGCACAAATGTGGCCGGTTGGCTTGTAAAATAATTGTAGTTTAGGCTCTTTCTCTTTTTGTCCTTTATTTAACAACCTCAGATTTCCTCCTGCTCTGCTCCTTTATTCCCCATTGTTAATTTATATCTTTTCTTTGGTACCAGCACTATGACTTTGTTCACACACGGAATAACGAGCCAGTTGGCTAGTAAAATTAATGTCATCCCAGCTCATTTCTCTCCGTTAATGAAGGGGTAATCAAAGGTCATTTTAGCTCTGGTCGTGGTTATAATAACACAAATGCTGTCTACTGTAAACACAAATTAATTAAAAGACCTTACTATTGCATAATCTACTCATCTCTTTTATGGTCTCTTCCTACACAATATTTTCCCTGTTTCACTCTTCTCCTAGTGAATGGAAACTCTCATGTTTGTGTGCATGCATGGCCCTCAAGACGGGAAGAAATCCAAGAGGCACAAATCCCATCTCACACAAGACACATAAATTGACCTACTTTTTTTTTTTCTTGACATCCCCAGCCAATATTTAATGGATGTGTGTTCCGAGCATGTGTGCATACATGGTTCTTGTTCACATATTACTGTGTGAAGACATTTGCCTGTTTTGCCGCCTCTTGCAGGTTCTTAGGGCTTTCCTGTTGCTACGAACCACATCAGCTTCATGGGCCTCAAATGAAAATAAAACCAGCAACTTCCATGGAGATACTTTTGCATTTAATTCCAGCCAGAAGTTGAGGTCTGTGGCTGCATTGGTTAAGACCACGGTGTGTGTAGAGTTAAAGGAGTGGGTGATGTGATGAAGGCAGGTGATGGAAAACAGCAGGTGTCTTCTGTCAGGTTTCACTAGATAAATAAAGGCTCTAAATTATTACTTTGCATATCTTCGCTAAGTTGATTTGACCAGTGGGTCCTGGACCGTCTCATTAATCCCCCTTGCAGTATCTGCCTCCGCCTTCGTTAGTTTGAATTCAAAGCCAAACAGGAAGGACCACGTCTAAATGATTTACTGTAGAACAGATAACATGCACCGGCAGATATATTGGCTTTGCAGAATAATCTGGATAAACAACATGAAAAGTTTTTCTTTCAGGAATGGAATGTGGAACAGTGTCAGACACACAATTTAGTGCAGAATCATGGCAGTTTCTACAGCAGGCAGATTTGTCTGAGATGGAGAGGGAATGTTTAGAGTTTGCACCTGGTTTTCATCCCAGAGGTTGATGAAGTGCAGTTGCAGGGTGTGTCTGCTTCCTCTAACTGGGGTGCCACGCCACGTCTTTTCCTTTTTGTACAGTTAAAATGCAAATAATACACTTTTTTTTCTTCAAGAAATTACAATTTGAAAAATCAGAGATCACATCATTCAAAGATGTTCAGTGATTCAGACTTGCTCAAATGGATGCTTCTGCGTTAGGCCTACGTTTTCAAGCACATTGAGACTGTGACACCTCACTGCACAGGCAGCCACGCCTGTATGAATATTTCCTTTTCATGACAGTTCCCCCATTGTAATTCTCACCAAGATTCTACCAAAGTTTGTCCTTCAGGAGCAAAAATAACAGCTATTAAAAGTACTTGCAAGCTTGCCTTGCAATGTAACATCTAAACAACACACAGCACAAGTCCCCCCCCCGCTCAGGAGAAGTCTGTAAAAGCACCACAAGGAGTGTGAACCCCTTACCTACAAAGTGCTGAAGCAAAGCAACTTGACTTTGAAGACGAGGCTCTTTGAGAGACTGAGAATGCGTCTCCTCCCAGAGACACAGCTATTCTGCTTCCTTTTGCTATTTTGCTCTGTTAACTCACAGTGATGTTTTTGCTCCTCATTTAGCTGCTTGGCTGCACTGGATGCGTACACATCCAAGAACGCTTCCGTGCACAAGCGTCTTTAAAGTTTAAAACTAACAACCCGACAAATGCAGTACATTTCCCTATGGATGCATGGAAATAATATTAGAGCAAAATAATCAGTGTCATCCGTATAATCAAGGATATTCAAACTTGCAATGAGCTCATGTACTTCTGACTCATCAAAACATCCACCTGCAGATGTACAGATAACCTGTTACTATCACTGCTGGACATATTGTCCCTTTTTTTCATATAGTCTATTGATTAGGTGATTTTGGACAATTCAAACTAAAGAAATAAGCTACTTTTTGTAATTTTTGTGCCAATAATTTACTGTTATGAGCAGCTTCTGAGGTGAGGGCAGGCAGTTGTGTCAGGATACTAGCTAAAAGCCTAGTTGCATGTTTATTCTTTAGATTTGCCACAGCACACCAGATTAATGCAAGCGTTTGAAAAGAGAACTATTTTTGAAAAGAAATTATTTTCAAAACGAAAGGGAAAATTACATATCCAGTGCCAGTTCCGGGGGGGGCTGCAGTTCCCACAACACCCCCTTCCCACGCTAATGGAGCCAGGTCTGTTTTTGCCTTAAGCACACCTCCTTCTTCATCTCTCAGCTCAAACGGCTGCAGCCTCCTAAGTCGTGAACACACACTCTTATAACATAAGCGAGGGCAGGGGTTGAGAGTGCAGCGTGCTCTGAGTTGGCACAGGAGAGCAGAAAAAAGGCCAGGGGGTGTCCGCAGCATGGTTATCAGTCTGAACTTTAGGAAAAGTTATGCAACATCACTGAGAGCCAGGAACTGACCACCACCAGCCAGCCTGTGGCGCTCAGGCTGCTATTTCCATACCAACCACTGTTATCATAGCACATAACACCCAAATTAAGTTTGCTACCCACAAGAAGAAAGGAGGCATGTGCAGATAATGAGTACTACAATATGATTAATAGAATGGAAGTTGTTTCATTTTACATTGTTTGTATAATTGATTTGATAATATAACTGTCTATTGGATGCCCATGTCCCTTTAAATCTATTAATGATTAAATCATGAGACTGAATACCAATCATTTTTAGATATCTGGCATTAAAAAAGTCCAACAAAACAAGCCCTAACAAAATAATCTCTTTATTTACATAATCAATTCACAACAGCATTATCTAAAGACTCTTTCCATAAAGAGCAGGTCTAGACCAAACTCTTTAATTAAGAGAGAGACCCAACGATTCAGGAATTCAACATTAAGGATTCAAGAATCCCCACATGAGCAGCATCAGATATTATATAATAACCTTGCAGTGATGCACACTAGCCTGCACTTGTCACACATGTCAAAGAAACTTTATTCCATTAATATTTAAATAATTTTTTTAACAGACAGATCCTAGCCTCTAATGATACAGTTGTAAGAAAAAAATAGATATTGGTTTTACAGAAATGGCCGTATAGTTATAGTGATGGACAGATTAACGGTTGAGCTGGTAGAAAGAAAAAAAAATCACTACCCCACTTGGACCACTAGGGGCGCTGTCACAACCCAACATACAGTATAACTGGACTACTGCCATCCCCTTGGCTTGGCTTGGACTTCGATCTGGATGTAGCTGACAAAGGGGAGGATAGTTGTCAATTCTCATTAAGGTGAAAGGAGAGGAGACGGAGGATGATAGAGAGAGAACTAGACTGTGTCCTTCTCTGTCTTTGTGAGGTGTCACAGGTGGAAACATCATTTCCCAGGCAGCTCTGGCGTAGTCTGTCAACCAGCGGAAATGGAAAAGGACTCTAGACAAACATACACACCCACTCATACAAGCACACAGCGACACAGACGCCCTCAGTCTCACGAGTGTTTAGATACACATTGGCTGCATGGTAAACAATTTCACAAATTAACATATAAAGTGGAAAAGGTCCACATAGACACAAACAAACAAACTTCCAAACTAACACTGCAGACAGACTGCCTACTTCAGGTGACTCCCTAATAGTCTCTGTCATCTGTAATGTAACTAACAATCACAAGTGCTCTATTAAGTGCATGCGCTTTTTTTCCCATCACGTTATGATCATGACTACATATAAATGTAGACAGCGTGCAAACACACACACACACACACACACACTATTTGACTAATCTCAAATGTATCAAATGTCCATTTAAGCATTTAAGTTGGTAGTGACTTTAACTCCAGGTAGTGTACGCACACACACACACACACACACTTAAATTGCAGGCCTTTTTTTCCCTTAAATGCTAATAGTCCCCTCTAGCTTAATGAATATACTTTCATTTCTGTGCTCATCTGGAGTGTGTTTATCCACAGCTTCCTGTATTGTGCACTACTGTGTGTGTGTGTGTGTGTTGATCTGTTCTGCCTCAGCGTGACAGGGTGCAGGTGAATCTCAGCAGGAATGATGCCAAAGTAACCTGCACACACACACACACACACACACACACACACACACACTCTCTTGCCACACAAACACTAAAATATCTTCTTTGCCTCTTCCAGAAGTCAGTGCAGCAAAACTCAATTAAAGCATCCGTACACCGGGCAGGGAATGAATGAGGAGGAGTACGCAGGAGTCAGCAGACGGACAAAGAGGTCTTAATTGATCTTGTTCTCCCCCCCCCCCCCCTGTCTCTCATTGCAACTTTGTCACAATTAAAAGAAGATTACAGCAAATCACAGGTGCAGCTGCTTCTCAGTTTGGCACCGATGGAGCCATTATTTTACAGTCTTTACACCCAGGTCTAACTCAAATGCTTTATAGCTGCAATTAATTGAGCGAAATAAAAATGGTAATCTAAGAGATAGTTGGATATTTCCTCCTGTTTCCTCTGAAACATATAAATTATTTGAACGTAATGCCCACCAGTGCCCATGCCAGCACTACAGACTTCTGTACTGACTTTTTCATGCAGGGCTTTACACAGTGATTGAAGGCAGCTCTAAGCTCTCTGGCCCAACTATGCATCCATGCAGTCAGCTGAATCTGCCTCCTCCGAACCACAAACAGACCATTTCAGAAGCACCTTACTGGGCATTGTGCTCTGGCTCTCGCCTCCTCTCTGAGGTGTTCACACTAATGCACAGAACCCGCTTCTCGATCAAATCGGGCTGCACTTTTCTAAGAAGTAGGAGAGTTAACTCTTTGGGGTTGTTTCTAAATGAGGGTGAGAAGGGTCGGGAGTTGGGGGGGAAAAAGAAGAAAAAGAAAAAAAAAAAAAGGAAGACGCCAGGGTAAGCACAGGGGGCTTTTAGCACACACCACTTAGCAGCGAGGCTGATGTTCAGTTTGACACATTTAACTTCCTGCGAGGGAGATGGAGACAGGAACAAGTTGATGTAAAATGCAAGCTAAAGCTGTGGATTTGCCTGTGAGCAATCCTCAGCACTAGTTAATTTTAGATGATGGGAGGACTTTGAATGGCGAGGAAAGCATCTGCTCAGAATGGTGGAAATTGCTTTTAAACACTGCTTAAAAAAGAAGAGATGAGAGAATGTATTATCCAAATGGATTGGGCTCACTTTTAAAGATAGGCCAGAGGCGTGGACGGGATGGATGGTCTGAAGAGGAAATTGTGCCACTCTGCAGATTGTCTAGCTTGTCTGGGAGGAGATCACATGGTCAAACTCTTTCTTATTCCCATCTTTCCAGTATATTTTTCACCGAGTATGTGAGCAGAGTCCGAATTTTAGTCATCAAGTCCAGTACGGGACTCACCTTCATAGACTCAACCGGTTAAGGTCCCATCAGCTGGCTTTTATTTCTACCAGTAGACTGTGTTTGAGTTTAAGAAGCATCTGGATCAGAGCAAAGAGACTTTTAAAGCAGTATCTCGTTACACCGAGCATTCCTATGGGGAAATTAATAGCCAGTAGAAAGTGAATACGAGATCTGTAATTGAATGCTGTACTTTTATTAATGGACTGTAGTAGCTGTGAGTCTTCATCTGCCAGCTTTAAGTAGACTAGAGGATTAATAGTAGCCTTGCCTTGTCTTCGGTACAATAAGTAGCACATTTATTTCCTGCTGAAAATGGGACAGAAGGCTTGAAAATGGCGGAGTAGCGTTAACCTGATGCACCAGGTTGTTTGTGACACAGAAGTATCGGAGAAATTGTGCGTAGAAATTGTAAAAGGACAGGCATGTTCGCAAAATACTGTCTATCTGTCTACGACCGTCAAACACAGATTTACTTCGACCATTCAGATCAATTAACCATGTTCATAAATAAAAACTGCTGTTCTTTCCTCTCTTTCAATGAGGAATTGCCTTCCAGTTTCAATATAACTGCTGCTGTAGCAGTCATCCCAGTCGTTCCAGTTGTTTCTCGTGGTCGTCACACCTAAACCCTGCCTGTGCCTCTTGTTGATTCTTGCGTGTTAGTGATCTCGCAAATTCAGCTACCTTGCCAGGTAAGAAGAGTATAATATCTAATTCAATTCAAATACATTTGCAACCGGTGACAAAGGTTCACTGGTGTAATTCACTTTGCTGTAATGGGTAACAAGTTAAAAAGGCGAGTGTAGAGGGTCACTGTCACCCCTTGAAATAGTTAGGGCTGCCGCCACAGAGACCTTTGGTGCAAGTTCCCACAGCAGGTGCCTCCGGCTTGGAGGGGAGCCTAACGCATCACAATTGGCTACTTCTCTCCATTCCCAGACTGGGCATTTAGTCATTACTCTGCGTGATGCAAAGGAAAGCAGAGGCAGTGTTAAAACGGACAGCAGCTTAAACCAACAGATATGATGTCCCACTAAGTGAATTTGCACCACCGCTGGGCCGTCCCTCTGAACCTCACTCTGACGACCCCACAGATTTCTCACCATTTGTGCTCAGACAAGCTGGATCCTGATTCATCCCAACTGCTTGACTGTGCGATTGCTCTCACAAATGGTCACGCACTCCGACTCTCTGTGCGACCTGTGTGACACGAACCCACCCGCTGGCCTCTTTCTTTGTCTACGTTCTATTTGTGTTCATTTGGCTCCACAATACACAATACTGGCAAGAGTGACGGAAATCTAGATTCACGGCGAATATGCATCCTTTCTCTCCCGCACCGTCCAAGTCATGCTCCGACAGATGACATTTACAGAGACAGAAAAGGAGAGGGCAGGCTTGGTTTTTGTGGGCTTGGAATGATGAGAAGAGGAGAGTGAAGGATGATGAATAAATGAATTATACATCTGTGCTGTCATTCCTCTCTTCCTGCTCCACCTCCTTCTCTTCCTGTGTCAGCTGGAGTTGGTCCTGTGAGGCGGTCTGATCTTAGTTAGGATTGTCAGGTACGGTCGGCAGTAAAGTGACACGTTGACGCCGGTCCCTCGGTGACACATGAAGAAGCTCTTTTGTTAAATGGGACTGACAACCAAAATAAGAATTGGTTACATGCAAACAAGCGCAAGTTGGTCTGCAGATTCTGCACAACGATGTTACAAATTTTGAAGGGTGCTTGAAGGAGCATATGCTCCCAGAGGATGCACGGGCAAAAAACACATTTCCTCCTCACTACTTTCAAACACATAATGCTAATGTCTAGTTCAGGTCAAAGGCTTTCCATTTGTTATCCCATTACAGAAGAGAGAGATCAAATCATTTGAGGAAATGTCTGATATAAAATGCAAGACTTTCAGTCACCTAAACAATGCCTGGAGGTAAAAATACAGACCTGTAATGGTCATAATATATGATCATCAACAGAAGAAATAAAACCGTGTCCTTTCATGCTCTGTAACATTTTTTTTAGACTCCGTCAGCACTGCATCTCCTCCCTTCTGTCTCCCCTCAAATGGCAAGATGTTCTCACCTTAATTCTAACAGCCCTCGTCTGCATGCAAATATCAGTGTCCCCCCTCTCCCAACCTCCTTTCCCCACTCCCCTCCGATTTTCAATTAAGATCCAGACAGAGATAGAGGATCTCAAAGAGAGTGCACTATAGTGGGCTAGGATCTGCCACTGCTCCAGACATATAGGAGGAGGGAGGTTATTGAGTGGCCATGACCCTGGAGCAGCCTCACCCCACTGGGGTATCACACATCTTAGCCGGGCCTCATCTTCCCAATTGTAGCATGTCCTGATCCCACCCAAGGTGGAGGTGTCCTTGATTAGAATAGTTATTGAAATGAAGTGTCAGTGTGTGTGTGTGTGTGTGTGTGCGCATATTGAATGATTATCATTATATGATAGTAAAGGAGTGCTGTTTGCAAAGGTTTGGGGATGTATGAATATTAATAAATAGATTTTATCTACCAATCCTATTATAAGGATGGCCCACAGCAATTTAACTGCGATGTGATGTAGATGATTACAAAATACATCTTTTTTTTGAATGACCCATGTCTTAGAGCAACATCATAATACTTCTGTCTCTGTTTCTGCTTCTTTCGTTTCTTCCTCACACGTAGCTCGCTCAGTCCAGACGCAGACGCTGACGGTTCGTTCCAGAGGGAGGGCTTTGGTCGCCAGAGTATGTCAGAGAAACGCACCAAGCAGTATGAAAACGCTGCTCAGCTGGAGATCGTTAAGACGCGCAAGTCCAAGAGCATGGATCTAGGTAAATGCTAACACACATTACTAATTCACAGAGTCAAGAGAGATGTTGACGTCATCGGGGAATACTTTTATTTGCTTTCTCACACATTTTACTTTAAAATACAATTGTAGTTTATTACAATTTGATATTTGCATACTTTTGGCCAACATTTAAGGTTGTGCTCACAAAAGCCATCGGTGAGGGAACAGTCGAGCCACTTTATTTTAAGATAAAACCAAAAGTACATGCACCTGAATAGTTGGTAGTGGTCTTTCATTGTACAGGAAAAGTACATATGGCCAGTACGTTAAGTCAAACCAGAACCAGAGAGTTGATCTGTACACTGATGAATGTTACAAGCGTCAGCGTGGGTCCCAATTTTGGCAGTGAAGTACCTCTGGCTAATGTATAGTTCTGTTTACTTTAAAACTTTTTTGGTTCCACAGTTGTTCTTTTCCATGTTGGATTCCCAAAAGTGGCGATGGACTAGATATCACTGTAATCTGTGACTCCCTAAGCACTCAATATATCTCTCCTTTTTTTTCCCAACTGTCTCATGGGAAATGGAGACACTTTCAAAAAAGAAATCCCCCTACACACACACACACACACACACACACACACACACACACACACACACACACACACACACACACACACAGACAGTCCTTTTAGTCCTGGCCAGGCACCACCTCTTCTCTTTTGGGCTGTTCAGATGGTGGAGGGACATAACTAACTTGTTCCACTCACATAATAAGTCGGGTAATTGACACGAGTTCTCACATGAAAAATGACTTAGTCTGTACACTGAACGCAAGCTCCACAGTCTGTGTCCACAATGAAGGCTGCGTATTGTGAGTTGGTGCATATCTAATTTTGCATAAGTTCTACTTATCTCAAAGGTACACACAGCTGTAAAATGTTGATTATTAATTAAGAACATTAAGAACATAATGCCAGCATTTATTCTAAAGCCTTGTCATTAGCACAATGTTGGACATTTGAGTTTGTCCTAATTAGTTAGTAAGTAGTTAGTAGTTGGTGTAAGCATACCACTGTTCTTTCCATTAACACATTAATAAAGCTACCCTGAATAAATACTTAACACGGTCAGCAATTCCATGCGCCACAGACTCTCATTCGATTCTGTCACATGGTATTTTTGTCCCTCCTTTTAATCGTGTTCCAGGTGCTCCCCACATCACATCAGCAGATGGATTTCACAACTTTGAAGTCCATCATTGTTGAAATATGCAAAACTGGTCAGACACCCTGTGGTTCAATTCCATTTAGATGGAGAAAGGAGATTGAGCGAGGGAAGAAAAGGAAAGAAAGAGACGTGAGGTGCCACGGCTGGCAGTAATACATTAGCACATTCCGGCTACTTTGCCTTGTAAGCCTCATGATTGACAGGCCCTTGCACGAAGTGTAATATCAGTTCTACTTACATCACTATTCTCCAACTATTCAGTACGTGCCCTGCGCTTTCTGATTCTGTCTCTTTCAGCTTTACCTGTGTTCATTGACATGTTCAGAAGCCACTAACCACTTACACTTGCTTACGTTTTTCCAACTGTAGCAGATGAGATTAACTGCAGCACAAGAACCGATGGAGGTAAGCAACCGTGCCTGGATCAGCTCCATATATTGTCACCATTATTGCAGTGGGCCATTATGCTTGTCCATGCGTCATTAATAGAGACTGGAAAAGCAGTCCCACACTTTCTCCATAACCAGCTCATGGCCAACCGTTATTGGCTCAGTGATCTTTGCACCTTCTCCGTGCATATGGAGAGGAGAGTTGTTTGAGGTAATTGCAGCATGATCAAAATAGGGTTTTCACATTGCTAAGAGGGAGTTGCATGGTGCTGAAAAGAGACTTGGCAAGTAATGTGGGAACCTGTGCCATTGTGCTCGTTCCGCAGTGCAAATAATTGAAGAAAACACTCATTACTTCAGGAGTTGTGGAGGGCTGGAGGGAGCCAGGCAGTGGAGTGGCATTTGCAACAGAGAGACATTCATTGCCAGTTGGCCTCTTCAGCTCGCTGCTATTGATCCATCATAGTCGAGCTGTTTTGGGCTCTGGTTAGAGCATCTTACAGCGCATTCACTCCATTAAATTAACATAGAGTGAGCCGATGACTGGGTCAGGAGGGGCTACTTTTGAATGATTTCTGGGAGCAGTAATTTGAAACTAACATGCCCCTCGCCTGTTGTTTTCAGGGTTTTTTGAAAAGAAAGGAAAAGTATATGTAGTAAGCTATATCATGCTGTTCCGTGTGAGGTATGTGACATTACATTGATGCAGAAATATAATCATTTTCTGAATATCTCAGGGACTTCTACATATACAGTAAGACGCGCCAAAAGTTTTAAAAACAAATATTGAGAGACTAGTGGAGTCCGTCCCCTGATAGGCCAGCTCTGGTGCCTGTAATAGTGAGTTTCCACTACAGACGGGCCAGTTGCCGACCAAGTGGGTTGCCAGTCTTGGCATGAGAGTTGCCAGCTTCTGAATATTAAAAGCTTAGTTTGTTCAGTGAGTAGGCTCTCTTGGAGCAGAATAAACAGATATAAAAATCGCACTTCATTGTGTCGATAAAACGGCACAAACACAGGACATTATCCAGCACTCTTGACTGAGTGATTAACCAGCGTGGTTAACGATGATTCCTTTATGGCACATATGCATGGACGTTCAGCATACTGAGGACGTCCTCTGTCGGGGCTAATGGTTCACAACTGGCAGAGACATAGGAGCCCTGCCGACCCAGGGATGTCTCACTACCACTGGGATACCTGGACATGGCCTTCCCCCGACCACCTTGGAGGCTATTTTTAACATAATTACCCTTTTACTGCCCTGCTTAAAGCCTTGGCTTTCTGAATAAATTATGTGTAATGGAGCCCCCGTCTGTACACAGATCTTTACATGCAAAGGCCTGTGGTGAATAATGGCTGGGGAGCATCATTTTAGCTGCTCTAATTATACTATGGGCTCCTGTCCCTGTAATAACTGCTGCTGATTTATTCATGGGGTTTGCCATACCTCCCCTTTAACGTTAATAGCAATGGATATTCTGCAATTAACTGTCCTTGCCCGTAATCTGGCTAAGGAACACGGCATGTTGTCCATTTTTGGGCATAAAAAAATTGCGGGTGCACTTTGCCTCTATTTGGTTTGATTGTATTTTTCTTTTTTGTATATTTCATTTTGATGATTTTCATTTCTCCTCCAAACGTGTGGGGAGTGACAAACTTGTGTCTGTATGCAATGGGGGAATATGTATTTTCATCCCTCTGAATAAGAGGGAGATGAGAAGCAGAGCACTGAGGCTTCTGTTGTGTGATAGGAATCACATAATGGACTGGCATACAGAGAGCTGTCCATCAAACTCTCCCAGGAGAGCCGGGGCTGCTTCTGATGAAAACAAAGGCAGGTTCGAGGCAGCCTGGGTCTATGGGCAAACTGTCTTTCTATGCCTTGCTTTCCTGTTCTCTTTGTCTTTCTGCTTCTCTCAGTCATACACCACACTGACTAGAAACAATGGCGAAGTGGATCATGGCGAGGAATACAGAGTGGGAGGATTATTCCCTGTTTCCGAGCACAGCAGATGTCATTTGTGTTCCCTTGAACTGTTGCATCCTGTGCAGCTCTAACTTGCAATCCCATTGTGTCAAACATGCACCCTGGCTTCTGCGTGTCTGCTGTTGGCAGGCTTTACACATTCACTTAAAAAAAAAAAACTACATGCCATTTGTTTTGGGTTGACTGAGTTTTACCCACAGAGAATGAAAAATTACAGCATTTTTCTCCTATACTCTACGTTAGCCTATGTTTCCTTACAAGGTATTTTTTTCTTTAGACTGCCCTCTGTTGTCCTTTGCATGAGATTACTCCCTCTGAATTGATGAATTATATGATTTTTACTTGCGTTCCCTTGGCTTTAGAAGGCCGTTCATGCTTTTCTGGCATTAAAATCTGTCATAGTAATCAGAAATGGCCTAGCTCTTCTGAGGAACTAGGCAGTAAAATGGATCTTCTGTTCTAGCAACCAGAGAGCCTTTGATCCCCTAGGCATTTGTAGAATACAGTAAAGTTTTATTTTACTGTCTGATTCAGCCTGAATGTGCACATATGAGCTCTTCAGACTAAATGGTATGCAGCATTATAGGATTGGTGTTCATTTATTTTGAATAGTACTTTCAGGATTAAGCCTGGGCTCTCTTGGGATTCTCTTGAGTATTTTTATTGACATTCACAAAAAGAAAGGGAAAATGGCGCACTGAAGACATAACAGTACATGTTACCACTCTAGAAATTCAACACCACTGGCCAACAGCTGACCTTTTAGCCTATCTGACTTGTTCGACACTAGATCTATAGTCGTCACAGATGATAGAGACTCACACTCTCCGTAAGGGTGCATTAGTAGCAAATGCAGCAGAAAAAGGGATGCACTTATGACCCTAAAGATCCAATAAGTAAGATGAAAACCTTTGAATTCTTTAACATTACAAGAGGGATTGTTAAATGGTCTGTGTTTGTATAACACCTTTCTAGTCATTTCAACCACTCAAAGTGCTTTTACATCACAGGAGGAGACTATTCTTTCACACACATTCACACACTGAAGCCATGCTTCAGGAGCAAGGGAGGGTTCGGGATCTTGCCCAAGGACACTTCGACATGCTGACTAATAGGAGTCAGGGATCGAACCAGCGACCTTCCGATTGATGGACGACCCACTCTGCCTCTGAGCCACAGCCGCCCTGTCTTCTTGTTCTTCTTCTTTCCTACATTTGTCCGCTGCAAGTAGCCGTTTAGATGGCGTGTGTTTGAACTGTGAGACTAGCTGGCTAATCAGTGATGAGCTGCTGCAGGTTTGCTTGGTTAAGGGATCAAGAGGAGAATAGCAAAGGGATACACCCGACAAAAGACACAAGCTGCCATCGGTAAAAATATGATAACGGTGCAGCATATGTGCATTTCTTTACGGTGTTTATTTTCTCATAAACAGTTAACACGTTGATACGCTGCTTTTGCCACCTTTGTGCATTCACACTACTCTGTGTTTCTTCTCTTCCTACCCCCCATCTCTCATGACTGAAACAAATGTATTCAAGAGCCAGGACTCTATACAACGGTCACAAATTGTTTTCTTTTAGTGATGGAGGTTTATTTTCTTTGCCTAATCTGTGTTTGGCTGTGCGACCCTCCATCTTAAGATCCAGTCTGATCACCCAGCAGTGGGGATTCATGCCTCATTGAGACCACTTTAAACATGTCAAGGATCTTGTTGATGGTAGCTGACACACAAGTGTGTCTGTATGTCAAGAGTTTGTGTTTTTATACCTTTTTTGGCTGCCCTTGCATGGGGCGCACACATACAAGCATATACATCCAGTGTTTGCATGTGTGTGTTCTACTCAGTGGAGGTAGAGACTAAACCTTATAGCAACATTTAGCAGTGAAAACCAACAGGAAGAGCTGTCGGAGATGTTTATTTACACCACTTGAAGCCACAGACTCACTGCATGTGGAGGGTATGGTCTACAGAGAGTCGTACAGACACAATGCCGCTCTGTCCAGACTCCGTCAACATGTGTTTTACCCTCAGAGAGTCAGTGAAGCTGCTAAAGTAATTGAATCAACAGTTCATCCATTATCACTGCTTCCACTGCAGATGTTTACACCAACAAGGCTTCACTTGCACATATTCAGAAATCCATCTTGTTACATGCTGAATCGAAGCAGAATAAAAGGGACAGAAAATCAACCAGGCTGCTTGTTTACCAACTAGTAGAGCTAAGGTAAGAGCTCCGGGGAGCTGACTGACGCTCCCCAACAAAATTAAATACCAATACCTGAGCCACGCTGCACTTACTTGCCCTAAACGAAACCTAGCAAGCATTGGAAAAATAATTACAGCTGTCCAGGGCCTTGCTCCACTGTTGAAGAGGTTGATTGTTCAAAATTCACTTTACTTCCAACACAGCAGGTCTCCCAGCTCATCTTTCAGCACTATGCATGTCCTTTAAAGAGCATACTTTGTCTGTAGTATGGCATGCAATACCCGAGCTACTCTAATTAGCTACTTTGCAGTAGTCATAACAACTCTTCATTTTTTATGCCAGTTTACGTGGTGACTCTATTTACGTCGCATGTTGTAAATGAAGTGGTTGCCAATTGGTCTCGTGTCATAAAGGAACAGCCATGCTCATACTAAAGTGTGTTTTGTGTTGCATTGTGCAGTGCTCATGATGGCCGTGTATTGAAAAAGGTTCCACGCGCTAGCTCTGTTCTGCAGGTGGCCTGTAGCAGCAAATGTTCTGATGGTTTTTACCCACCAGGCTAATCGACTTAAAACTGATAACAGAGCGGGTTTTTTTTTTGAATGGTTCTCACTTCATGTTGTGTTAATACCTGCTATCTAACATCTGCATGTGCAAACGCCTTAGAAATGCTGCTAATGATTACAGCTGTGAGATGTGGTAAGATTGGCTGGTGAATACAATGATGATGTTGGAAAAGAAGGGGCTATTGGAATTTGTTTAGTCTATTTGCCTTCTTTTTTTTTTCTCCCCCCCCTTTACCCTTTTTCACCCTGCATCTCTCAGAGACAGTGAGCAAACGAGAAAGGACCACGTATGGAAATAGTTTCGGGTTTACAGTCTAACTAAACATTTTGTGAATTCATCATTTTTTAGTAGAACACCACAAGCACATTGGCACTGTGTTACATTGTGGTCACTGATAGTATGCATTGTGCTTCAGCCACATCATTTAACTCTGCAGACACAAGGACAAAGGGCTGAATTATAATTTGCAAAATGGAAAGTCTCAGAGAAGGTATAATACTCTGTTCTCATTTCACACACTTCATTGGCCAGGCAATGGCATCATTTGTTTTTCATGTTAATTGCCAGACTCACACCTTCTCTTTGCCTGCCAAGTACGTCACATGACATCATCCCATACGAAACCAGCAACACGTGAATGATTCATTGACACTCAATGGGCTCTGTGCTGATAGATTTGAGGCCACCTTTGTGCCACACGTCATTAGTCCGCTGGCCTCACTGATGCTATTTCCTCTTTCCATAGGTTCTTCAGAACAAGAGGTTGGACCCTCCCTGGGTCTGAAAAAGTCCAGCTCCCTTGAAAGCCTCCAAACGGCTCTTGCCGAGGCAACGCTGAGCAGCGAGGTCACCGTTCACAGGCCGCACTCACGGATCATCAGGGGCCGCGGCTGCAATGAGAGCTTCCGAGCTGCAATTGACAAATCATACGAGAAACCTCATGTCACAATGGCTGAGGAAGAGATCAGCATGGAGACGTGTGAGTGTTTAGACGTTGAGTTTTTGTTCTGCACAACTTCCAGAATAATGTACCCAAAAGTGTGTCATTATATAATGTACAGTAGACGACATGATTAGATCATTACAAAGACATTCAGCCAGTGTAATATAGGCCAACTCATTACTTCCCCAGAGCCTCTCAGAATGTCAGGATTCACCCCCAAGTAAACTAGTTTAGGGCTCCTCACGTAGACAGAAGAGAGATGTGTGTCACAAAGCACATGTGCAGTTAGTGTCTATGTTACAAACCTATCAATATTCACATAGTTCATGTTGAGTGGAATTGTCAGACTGTAGCAACATGTTTTCCCAGGAGTTTACATACTCTTAAGGTGCATTGCCATGTTTTTCAAAAGTGCATGCTATGAAATATGTATCGATTTACCCACATACGTTGTGCGTAGTATGTGAACTTGCTCCTATTGTGATTACAAATGAAATACTACCCATTGCTTTGGTCTGTGTCAGCTAGTTTTGGCATATACCAACATACAAATGTGCAAGGTTACCTCACATGTGTTTTCCTGCTTACCTGATGGGGTTTGAAACCACAATTAACGTAGTTTCTTCTGAACTATGAGGATAATGTTTCCAAAGGAAAGACATGCCACCTTCCCTTTGAGTGAATACATCCATCCATACTTGGTGTTTGATGACAAAAAGACATTTGTTGGATATAGAGAGACAGTCGCCTTACGTTTTGCGACAGGTAATAACCCTGCAACACCACAAGAGTAATCACCAGATATAAATTTCCATTCACTATTAAAGAGCTTGGAGATATTTGAAAAGGAGGGAATTATTTGCCTGAAATGCTTTGTTCTCATAAGCTCTGTCGGCAAGCCACTAAATACAGTCTTATCTCGGCAAAGAAAAATGGGGAAAGCAACCGATTTCCCCTGCCATGGTATATTGCATTCTCCCCCATGATATTCAAATAACTCTGTTTTTCAATTTAGATAAAAGCAACCAGTCTGTGCTCGTCACTGAGGTTAATAGTCAAAGTTGACAGATAAGCCGTTGCCTTCCTCTGCTCCCAGACTTTTATTTACATAAAATAAGAATGCGGCATCACCCAAAGAAAATGTGTCCCCACAAGATATCCTGCTGGGCAAAATGCACTTCCCCTTGTGCTATTTTGTGTTGCATCGTTTGAGGAAATAAAAGGGGGGGGGGGAATTGCTCTGCTGAGCAAAAATCCCTCCTTTATGTGATGGAATAAGACTGGCAATTTTACTTGTCTGTCATAACCTTCACTGACAGGCCAGCGTAAATGCCGTTGCTTATTAAAGCAGGAAAGTTTAATGGTAGAGTTTCACTAAAGAAACAAAATGTTTCCTGTGGTTGTCTCTGCAAATTATCCTTCAGTCTCCTGATACTTTCATCAATTCTTCTGCTGTCAGTTAGGATTGTCAGCCAAGTCCTTTTCTTTTCAGTTCCATGCAGCCACACATGGCCCCTTCCCTCTGGGAGAGTCTGGATTACAATGTTTAGTATGTTATCTTCTGCTTGGCAACATTACATTAGCACTCCAGCTAATCTCAGTCATTTAAATAGCCAGATACAGCTCACAGCTGCTATTTGCTGCCATTGCTCTTAAGTGGATGATAAGCAGGCAGCAGATTGAGTGATAAAACTGATACCCATCAAAAACCTGCTCCCAAATTTGTGGAGGTGGAGAAGGGGGGGGGGGGGCTGTGTGTGAAAATAAACAACACAACTGAACAGGTTTAAGTTGTTCTCTTTCAATCCCTGCCGTACAGTGCCTCATGTTGAGATCCCATTTCAGTAATTTCCTCAGAGATGGTAGCTAAAAGAAGCTGATAGCTCCATTGATTGCAAGAGAAAACAAACTCCACTGTTCCTTGAAATGTGAATCCAGACGCTCCGCCCTTCTGTAATCTCTCATTCCGTATGCCAAAAATCTATCATGGTCTCCATTCCCTCTTCTTCTCTCACGATAAGCGCTTCCCTCTCCTCAATCAAAGGCAAAACTTAGAAGACAACATGCAGGACTGCAATAAGTTGTAATCTGAAGGACATCTACGTCATGCCTCAGAGCCGGAGATACAGCATTGACAGGAGCTCTGCCGGTTTGCGAAGTGCACCGCATCTGCAATTAAGATCCGTGGGAGCCGTTTCCAAGATTATTTAAATGTATAATTACTGACAGATTAATTACATTTTGCATATCAGTTCTGATTAGATGTGATGGAAACTTTGAATTTAATCAGTCCTACATCACCTAAGGAGTTTGGTTTCAATTTAATGTCTGGGTTGAAATGAGTTCAGACGTAAATTAAGGACTAGATTCATATGACTATCATTACAGTGCACATTTGCACTTTTTTGGGCGCGTAGTTTTTATTAGAAATTCAGCAGAAAATGCAAAAACGGCATTTCTCCTGTGAACTGTGTGAAATGTACACATTCAAAATAACTTCGGGCTTTCAGCAAAGTGAAAATATGTTAAACTGAGCGCTATTCTCAAAGGATGTACAATGTAAATATATTCTGCTCTAATGAGGCGAATGAATTCAGTTTGTTTTGTTCAAAGCTACCATACCTTGTGGGACACAGTTTTCCTTTTAATGTTTTATCTGATGTTACCAGAAGAAAGATGAATCTTTGCAAAATTAAAAAAGTGATGTTGTTGTGTGCTGGTTTCACTGTCAGCTTCTGCGATCCACAGGGAGTTAAGTGGAAGTTAAAGTTTTTGTCTGCTTTTATTGACTAACATTTTAGTTTTCTTCTTATCCCTGTGTTTTATTTTCAGTGTAGCATTCTATTTCCCTCTCAATATCTGTATTTAACACTCCTGTCCTTCCCCCCGTTATCTCCTCTCTCCAGTGGACGAGGACACAGAAGGAAGTTCCAGATCAGGTCGGGAGTCAGTGTCCACCAGCAGCGACCTCACTGTGGGCCCTGGGTTGAACGGCAGCCTCTCCAAAGATGACCGGCAGAAAGATCGGGACAAGGTTGGGGGGAAGGAAAAGAAGAAACCTGAAAGAGATAAAGACAGGGAGAAAGACAAGGACAAGAACAAAGCCAAGAAAGGCGTGCTGAAGGGTCTCGGTGAAATGTTCAGGTACGAATGAGACAGAAACCCTAAACAACCTCCCTCTGTGTTGCCCCAAGCCCCAATCGCTATCTGCTTTATTTAATTCAATAACACGTTCACCACTGGATCATACAGATTTGAATACATTCTCTGGATGTTGCCAGAGCTAATCAGGGACCCCTCTCCTTGAACCCTGTGAGATGGAGGGAGTTGGGGGTGTTGTGGGGGGAGGTGGTATCGACCTCAAGGGCCTCTGGCACTTCTGAGCCAGATTATTTTTAATAAGGGCAACATGTTTTATTCATAATTCCATGTGCGCACTCCTCCTATCCAATCACACTCCACATTTGTTAACCAGCGAACAAGGTTCAGGGCCCATACAGGTGCTAATGTGGGAGCTGTGATTTGATTCTGGGGATAAAGACTTTTGGAGATAAATAAAATCGACTGCACGCTGGAATTGTCGCCTGTGGCTGTCACATCATGTGGTTGCAAGATTTTACAGGCAGACTACCTCGGGAGACCATGAGAGGTGGCATGATTCTGCTCTCAACATCCTTTAGATATTCATCGGTTTAGTTCACAAGCAAAATATTCAATGTCACTGATTTCATTTAGCAATGCTCTCACCTGCCACAGGACTTCAACGGTGAGTTATCACCTCATATACCCCAGGAAGTTGGAGGCAAATTCGAACCAGACACCTCTGCTGGCAAATTTTGCGGTTGTTAGGTTTGTCCTCCAGCCTTTGAAAATAATTCCACCATCTCTGAGAATTAATAGACAACATTAGTTCTTTACCCTGAGTAAAGGGACTTTGGGCCATACACTGTGTGCATGGACAATAGTAGAAGAAATGTGCAAAGAGCCTGTGGATGAAAATAAACATCTTGCGGGTATCCATTCAGTATCTCTGCCATGAGGAAAATTAGTGGGGGAGTCACATTAATTATTTCAGATCCATGCACATTTGAATATGGAATAAATTAACAGTGGAGGCGGTGCGGACCGTTATCGTGCCGTAAGTTGTTTTCATGTGGATTAGTTTAATGGGATTAGTTAGCGTATCGCAGCGCATGGCTCAGTAATGAACAATAAAGAAGACAAGTGTGTTTCGAGGTCACGATTGAGGAACACGGGGAGCTCGCTTATCTTCCATTCTCTTCACTCTTGTGTTTTTTCTACTCAACTGTCTTTGCATCCTGTGGAGTAAATAAATAATGACTGTCAGGCTCACCATTCTGTCGCCACCTTCTCACCAGGCTTGAACACATTTATGGAAATACACGTTCACAGGAGTACACTCAGAGGATCGTGGTGGATTAGTAAATGAAAGTGAATATTTGAGCCACAGGTTTGACACTTTGTGACATGTAATCAGTGCCATTGGCAAACCTTTTTCAGAGGCTGTGTGCTCAGCCTGATAGGTGGCTGCTGGGTGATTTTTAGCAGCGCACGTGGGCCCTCGGCATGCCCTCCTCGGCCTCATCATCGTTCTTCATTATCTTTGAGTGCCACTGCCACTTAAGAGTTGGCATGTGGCAGGCCTTACTGACACTCCCCCCTGCCCCATGCATTTAACGCCAGGCCCTGTGCCTCCTGAATGCAAAGAGGCAGCCTCCTGAACCAGGATGTCTCTTTGAGTCTCAAGCTTTGTCTCTCCTTCTTTCTGCTACTCCTACACCTTGTTGATACCTAATGCAATTTTCAGTTACGACTGTGACAGGACTCACACCCACACACCTACGTTGTCCTTTTCTATTCGCACCTTGTTCTATCACAATCCACGTAACAAGTTTGTAAAGTTAGAGATTGCAAGAAACTGAGGTGATAATGAATGCGTTCCACTGGATACAATAACAAACTTGCTTTGTAAAGAACAAAATGGAGGGATGGAGGGATGTGAGATGCCTGATGTTCAAAAAGGACGAGGGAGAAAGAAAGCAAAATATCCGCTGTGTGTCTCAGTTTTCTCATTCCAGCAAAAGTTTTGACACTGATTTCAGAACAGAGAGGTTTTAACGTTCATGACAAAGGGTTCGGCTGACAGTAATTCATCACTCTCAGGCTTATGAATCACGGATAGAATTTATATTAGCTAGTTTCACATTTGAGTGTCTCACCAATGCATCAAAACATCAAAAAGCTATCCTGATTGGGTTAATCCTTTGTAATACTTGTCTCCCTGGTTTTCATTTGCATAAAATGGACAGGCAGACACTCACTTTTTCCAGCATTTCTCACACATGCGTGTCTTACACTCACGTTCTCCCTCTAAGGAGATTTCAAGGAGTTTGCAGCGCACTGCAATTTGAGCTCATTTGCATGCAGGCCTTTGGATGGCCTGATGAACGTGTAGTGCACGTCTGCTTAATGGACAGCCTGATTGGGAGTGCATTAACATCAGAGCCAAGGGAAAGGAGGATGGCCTAATATAGGGAGAGAGAGGGTGGATAGAGGAAGAGACTGTGAGATAAATACTGTCAGTGCAAGAATGACTGAAAGTGTGCGAGTGTGTGATGGAAAGAAAATTGACTGCCTAAAGCCCAAAGCAAAGAGACTGCAGTGCAGAGCCCCGGGTCTCTTGCCTCTTTGGATTCATACTGCACTGCCTATAGGATGGTGGACTGAGGTATACAGTCCTGTACCATCCAGTAATGAATCTTATGAATGGATAGCAATGTGCATGCATGCATAGGATAAAAAACCAGCCCTAGGCAGCTTGACATCACTGTTGTATATTTCAAGGATGTCTTTTGCATGCATATATCACCGTGTCCATGTCTGCATCCGGTGGGATATAGGGTAGTGCAGGGCTGTGCATTATCCCACAAACCATGGTATGTGATTATTTCTATGTCATATCTAGAAGATAACAAGAGATCATTACTTTCTCATCCTATCAGGTTTATTTAGATGTCGGAAGCTTTGCCCAGGGCTCTGCTAGCATGTTAGCAGACAGTGATGTCTCGGCCCGGCCTGCCAGCCTCCCTTCAACATGCCTAATGAGGTGTTGTTTATCTGCTCTGTGAATGACTGACCTCCTCCATCCCTATCTCATTCTCTTGATGTGCTTATGTGTAAGTGACTTTGTTGTGTGCATGCGCATGCAAAAAAAAAAAAGTAAATTACTCTAGAGTTTAGTGTTTAATTGTTAAAAGTAAAATGTCATACTTTAATGGGTTAATTAGACTCTTAGATGACATTTTTGTGTTTGTGTATGTTAAGACATGTATGTGCGTGTTAATCTCATGTATGTTGCTGTCTTGTGTACAACTAACGACAAGAGTGAGGAAAATGCAGCATGCTGTTGGAAAAGTGCAGAAACATGAAGGAGACAAGCAAATGAATGCTGCAAAAATGGAAGGCAGGGTTGGGACAGGGGGTGGGGGCCAGAGAGGTGGGGGAGGAGGAGGAGGGGGGGGGGGGGGGGTGAATTGGGTGTGGGTAGAAGAAGAGAGGGAGTGTGTGCACTGGAGTGAACTGGGGCGCCAAGGGAGAGTGGGAAAGCAGGATGAAAGGGAAAGGGAGAGGGGGAAGGAGAAAAGAAGGGAGCTTTTCACAGCGGCAGTCACGGCATCGTGCTACTGTCTGCCTGGGGGGAGGATTGAGCATCTCTGGCTATTTTATATGTGTGTTCGTTAACGTATGTGTGAGTGGTTTGGAGGTGCATGCAATTTTTGCATGTGCATGTCTCTGTGGTGCATGTTTGCGTGTGTGTATAGATGAAAAGACTGTGTTAATGGGCTCTGGCATCGCCCTCACCCTTTCTTCCTGGTGCTTCCTCACCTACACACACACACAAACATACTAACCCTTACCCTAACCTCCCCACTCCCACCCTTCCCACCAATCTGATAAGTGGCATGCCTCACGCCGAGCCATCAGCCGACATTGGAGCTCAGTGTGACAGCCGTGCATCCCCCCCCACCACACCCCCTGCTCCTCACCCCCCTACCCTCCATCACCGCAGGGACCTCGTCTGCCTTCTCCTCCCTGCAGATACAGCCCCACTCAAGGCTACACGGAGGGATGCAAAAGAGAGGGGTGTGGAGTGGAAAGGGAAGCACTGAAGGATGCTTTCTATCCTTCAATCTTTATTATTCTTAGGCAGTGTGGAGGCAGCGTGCGGGGAGTCTGGAGGGTTGGCATTAGTGTGTGTATTAGTTTGCATGCATGCGTGAGTATGCCCGGAATATGGATGCCATGTCAGGGAAGCATGATCGCCTTATATGCAGCATGGGAGAAGGTAGTTAGCGTGTTTCTGCGCCACGCCATGTCTTCATACTATATGATTCTTTCTGCTCGTGTGGGTGTGAACAGCTGATGGCGGGTGAGCCTGTTTGATCGTTAGTACACCAACATGACACATGCATTAGCCTGGCTTTTTACACACACACACATGACTGAGAGCGTGTCTGATGGATCAACACACAAACTTTCTCCGTATAATGCACCCCTTGTCCCCAAACCCCCCCACCCTCCCCAGCACACACACATATGCTTGTAGTATTATGCCACAGTTGATTTGGAGACAGCAATTAGCCACCTCCACATGTGGGCTCTGACATCTGCTGAATGCAATCTGAGAGAAAATGATAATTGTTCTTTTTTTTTTTTTTTTTTGCTCTGCCTCGCTCATCATAATGTGTGCTGAGGTAGTAAAGCCAAACACAGGGTGGAGCATCAAGCTGGAGCTTGTATGTGGGAGTAACTGGCAGCTTTGGTGAAGTGAAGAGTGAGTAATGCAGCAAAAGGTAATTACATGAAAAAAATAATGGAACACATCATGGACTGCGGCCGGTGATGTGAAGATAAACACCAGCTCAGCAGGATAGTCAGTTTCTCCAAGTGGGCAAGGATTCACACCCTTGAATTGCCCATGAGCACTTCCTGTCAGCACTGACCCCCATCTTTGACCTCCCTTTGGAGCAGGCTAAAGCAGAGTGAGCCACAGATTTCCCTTGTCATCGATAAATATTTCAGAGGGAACTCAATAGTGAACTTTGGCAGCTTTTCCAAGTGCAAAGTCATACCTCAATATCACCTTCAAATGCCTGCGCAGCTAAAAGAAATATCGTGTCACAGAGGGCATTATATAGAGAGAGGGTTAGATTTTTCAACTTCTCCGGAAAAAACATCTTTTCAGAAGAGCTCCCCGCTGCTCCTTCAAAACCAGTGCAAAATCTCAGGATTTTAAAAGGGTCATTTTTGTGGGCTGAACTGCAAACCGCCGCACAAAACTGTCCTCTGAGTGTGACAACCCTTTACTCTGCTGCCAATCATGTACCAAAGAGGCCCAGCGGGGACTAAACAACAAACAACAAAACCCCCCGCTGAGAAGATTAGCGCCACTGTCACAGAGTGCAGCCACGGGAGATGGAAACAGTAAAACAACAGAACTCTTCAGTACGGCAGGTTAAGGCAAGTGCGCCTTTGTGTCTGGTGTAAAAAATTTGGATGTCACTCTAAATTTCTGGCAGGGCGAAGCATTTAGACAGAGGGAGAGGCTGAGTGATAGGATTAAGGAGGGGGGAGGAGAGGATGCTCTGCGACATTAGCCACCATGCAAGACAGAGAGAGGGAGAGAGAGATGGCCGTTTCAGGCAAGCCAATGAAGAAGGGGGGGTCCTGGCTGTCCGGCCGCACTTCCTCTGCTTTTGGCCACTCGATGCAAATTTGATTGGGCAGCAGTGTGCCTCCATCAGACAGCCCTGAAGTAATTAGGTTTAGAATGATCATGCTGTGCTCCAGGATAGACCTTGAAGCGTGGGTAAAAAGTGGGGAAGGCTTGTATATGTGTGTGTGTGTGTGTGTGTGTGTGTGTGTGAGGAGAGGTGGTGTTGCACGATGCACGATAGAGTTAATTGAATCTGAAATCTTGTCGGCCTGAAATGAGATCCACCGATGTCTCTCACGCTGTGTCTCAGGGAGAGGGCTGCAAACATGACTGAATTCATAAAGTGTGTTATTAAAGAGCTCAAATTAAGTGTAGCAGTGCACCCCTCCGTACTCTACCAGGCCCGTGACTATTAATGATCCAACCCCAATGGAATCACACCCAGACACACCAATGGAAACTCTCCTCTTCTCTCCTCTTCTCTTCTCTTCTCTCCTCTTCTCTTCTCTTCTCTTTTCTTCTCTTCTCTTCTCAAACCTAACTTAATAGGTCTTTGCACTTCAGCTTTACTTTACTCTCCCTCTTTCCTCCTCCCTTCCCTCCATCAAACCGCCCCGATGTTTCCCAGCTTCCTCCCTCTCCATTTGATATTTGGTTTTCACACTTTAAGACACTTTGATTCCACTTTGATGTTATCTTTTTACTTTTTTTTTTTTTTTTGCTTTGGCCCAGATCGCTTTCATCAATCAGAGAAAGGCTGTTCCAATGCGAGTCGACTCCCAGAGGACAGGCGGATTTGAAAATAATGAGAAAACATTAACAACAAGTACAAGGATCTGAGAATGGCACAATTTTGTTTTTCAGAATAGTACAAATGAATCGCTAATGCCCCTATGATAACACCATATTAAATGTGTTTTTGGTCTGAGGAAGGAAAAAACTATACGTTGAATTAGAGATGCAAAGCATGCTTGATATTACAGAGACAGAGGTGAGAAACACACATGGGAGAACCTATTTATTTCCCCCTATGTGCTATGCAAATGAAGTAGGCTGCCTGCTACAGTAGGATTCATTGCTAGTCTACTCACCCATCCACCAGGCTTAGCATGTAATGAAATAGAGGCCTTTGGCTGAAATGACCTTTCCCATCCACTGAGTTCCCACCTGCTGATGTGTGCATACACCTTAACATGTGTACGAGAAGATGGGGAGTGGGAGAGAAACAATCACATCGTAGGCAGGAAACAAAATGCTGGGAAAATTGCTTTTGAATTACAAAGGTAATATCAATCGATGTTAAATTACACTTCTGATTTCCATCAAAGGCAACCAATTAAAGCCAGGAACCGTATTCCTCTTGTTTTGTCAGCATGTCGACATGTGTTCAGCATGTAAAGTGAAAGTGTCTATTTTTTTTTTTCCCGCTCGCTTTTCAACCTCCCTCTTTCTCCCGCTCTGATCTGTTCTTGTGTCTTTGGTGAAAGTGTCAGAGAGATGGAGATTCTTTTCATGGCCAGATCGGGATTTCATTCCTCCCTCCCTCTATGTTGGTCATGAAGGAATCTTAATTGGGCTCTCGCTGCCACTCGAGGACGCGAGACCACCCCTCCCTCCTCGTTTGTAGGGAGGGAGTCAGTGAATGTGAGGATGAGATGAGGAGAGTGCGATGATGGACTGGACAACAGGAAATAGAAGCCGGTTGATATTTCCGGCTGTAGATCCATATCGAGTCTGGTCCGAGGGATTAAAATTCATGGTTCCCACAATACCTGCATTGGACGAGACTTCGCCATTGAACATAATCTGTAGTTGTGTTGAATTGTCAAGTATTGCCATCCTCTTCTGGTAATAGGTTAAGTTGATATACAAAGCACATCAACTTAACCTTGGATGTATTTCATGGTTAATTGCAGTCTCTTTGTCATACTACTCATTTCCCATAAACACCACTGCTCCCTAACAAAGGGAGGATATTTCCTCTTTGGTCAAAAGGTTTTCTCTCCTACTATAGCAGTTAAATGTGTATAAGTGATCTGTCTGTATTGTGTATTTGTATTTTGCTTTGGGGAACCAGCAGTTAGATCCAACTGTAGAAGGCCAGTACATAGAAGAGGTGTTTATTTAACCCTGCTTGTGATGTACAGTTATCCCTATGGTTCCATTGGGTTGCTTTCATCCCCACTTTACTCCCAAGCACTGTCACTCCCTCCCCCTTTCTTCCTGCATATCCACCCATATCTTTCTTCCCTCCTCCTTCCCAGCTGCCCGTCGTGGCATTGACAGAAAGACCTCTCCTGTCTCCCTCTGAATGCTGGGAGGGCTGCATATCATGGATCAGCGATTCCGCTGTCTCCTTTCCCCGATGCACGCAAATACAACGCTTGGACCGCTGTGTGTCCATGCCTGTATTATAAGTCTGACGTTTTACGAGACAGAAAACCTGCCTCACTTCTCCCCTCGTCTGTCCTTTTCCTGAGCATCTTAGAAATTAGGCATTTGACCAATAATCATATGCTGTTTGGTGGTACAGCTAGTGCAAAACTCAAGTTACCTTTTGTCCGCCGCGGTCCTTCCATACTCACAATTACGGTTGCCATATAAAAGTGCTCAGCAGACTTTAGATGTTGTGTTTGCTGAAGGCTGAGTTTTTGTGTCAGAGGCATGCGGCAGCAGCCCAGCTGAGGACACAGAGAGTGGCAGTGATCAAAATGGCCCATTAAGAATGCAGTGTGCCGTACTGTATCTAGGTCACAGCCTGAGCCACCTACTGTAGCTCTTCCACTGTGAAACCACAGAACTGTCCCCTCCCCTCAACCTCTCATCCTCATCCCTGCATCCATGCATGCGAGCGTGTGGGCCAGGCCGGTTAAGCATTAGCCAAATGTGAGTGTGTATATGAGTACATGGGATTGTGTGTGTGTGTGTGTGTGTGTGTCTGCTTATGCATCACTTGTGGCTAACAAAGCAATTTAATAACTGATAATGTGTTAGTGTGGTTATTAAGTGGGAAAAAGAAAGTATGCAGGATGACCATGAGCGTTAAAAATGTCGGAAATTGAAATAACACAATATGACTGATCTGAATGCACACACACACACACACACACACACACACACACATACAAAGTGTAACACAACACCTAAACTTCGCTCTGAGCCGCTCAAGTGTTTCTATGTAAATTGTCCTTCAGACACTCCTTCCTCACCGTGCTCATGCACTTTAACAAATGGATGTATGAATGTGTTTGGACTGTTTATTTGTGTTGTAATGAGAGGCTTTAATCAGGGGTGTCAAGGATTTGAAACATTTCTCTGAGCATGTGCAAAAACACCCCTCCCCTTCTCACACACACACACACACACACACACACACAAACAACTCAGTGATTTATGTGAAACATTAAAGGCAATCATGTTGGGCTGGGCCTCGTCCTTTGTATTGCACAGACTGTTTGAAATATGGAAAAGCCAAGCTGTCCCTTGATATGCAGGCACACACACACAGATAAAAACACACTAATACACACACCAACACACACACAGACACACACACAGACACAGATGCTTGTGTGTACCTGCTATTGCTTAAATATGAATAATTGGCACACAGACCAAACAGATGAATGAATTTTTTTTATCTTGGATTCTGAAACATACAAATCCACACACATGCATTTTAGTTGGACACGGACACACACACACACACACACACACACACACACACACACACACACAGACACAGACACTTAGTCAGTTCGACAGTTGCTTTGATAGTGATAGTTGTTAGTTTAAAAGCAGAGAACATCCTCAGCTATTCACTCTGATGCAGTTGTGTGTGTCTATATTCTGTCTGGTCTCTGTAAGAACATTTCTCAATAAGAGCGGATTATCTCTGTTTGCTCGAATTTTGAAAATCTACCATGCCCTCCTCCACATACACAGACATGCGCGCACACACACACACACTGTTTTACACATAATAGCACAAACAAAATAAAATACACTGAAATATACGAAGGATTGTATACCACCCAAAAGAATAGCCCCGCAGCTTTCTGTAAATGACCCATTCTTCGCACAAATGTATTTATTTTAGCTTAAACCCACTTTCTTGTCTTCCTCCTCCTCCATGGGATGTTGGTGGTCGAGTCAGACGCCCTTGTGAGGCCGCGTTTGTCTTAAGTTATTCCCTGTTTACGTCCTACCAACTAGATCAGCAGTTGTTGGTCAGGCCTTTAGACACACATGTAGACTTTGATAAGGGAAATTAAAGGGGAAACTGGAAAGATAAATTCTGAAGTGCCAGGAGAGAGAAAGTCCGAAATGACAGAGGTGCAGAAATAACAGGAAATACAGTAAAATAGATACATTTAATGCTGAAAACTATTAAGGGGCACAGCATCAAAGTCCATGCATCTGTATTTCAGACACAAATCCTCATTTCCATGCAATAACCTTTTTACTTTACGGTAAACAGGTGGGGGCAGCAATATATCGGTTGAGAAAAAGACTGTCATTTAAATATAATGATCCGAGGTGGCATACAATTCATCTACGTGTAAATTGTTTTTCTTTTTCATTACTGTGGTATGATGAAAGACCACGTAGAGTGCCACTGAAGCTGAACATCCTCCAACGTGACGGTGTCTTCTTTGCGCAGCTGAGAGACCTAAGAGGCATAGAAGTTTCTGGTGAGAATCATTTTTCCTGTGTCTCGCCCATGGTGCTCTCCCCCTACTGTGGCTCAGCCTGATGTCATGAATAAATGCATGTCATGCCTCCACGGTGCGGGACACGCCGCTTTCTCACCCGGCATGAACCATTTCAACTCCCATCGTCCCTCCTCCTGTACCTCTCCCCACTGTTTTCACACAGTTGCTGGAAGAATTAGGCCTGGCTTCCCTCCAAGCCATAGCCGAGCAACAGTAGCCTCCCCCTCTCTTTTCTTCAGGAGGAAATCAATTGGTTCCGTGTTCACAAACCCTGTTCCAATGAGGTGAAAGCGCAGAGATGTCGCATCTCGTGGCCTGCAAGAGGCAGGTATCTAAAGGCAGGGGAATGTGCAACTGCATCAAGGGTTGTGTTATTTTAAAAGCACGTTCTATATCATGAACCCCAAGACACCTTAGCTTACACATTCACTGATCAATCTCAGGTTGCAGTCTTTCTCCTTAAGTTCTTAAGAAAAAACGCTTTTCTGAGGATACATCAAATTGTAGATTCTGGTCTAAAAGAGGTCTGGCTGTAGCAGGGAAAGCGCTGACTGACATTACATGTTGTGGATAATGAGTTCCACGGGGAGGGTGATAATCGGCTGCCGGTGGCTGGAGGCTGGAGGAACGACGAGAGGACATCCTGCCATACCTCTCTGGGGTTGGTGTCCCTGGAAACCAGTGTTGGCGACATTACGCTGAAGCCACTCGATGATAACAGATGCCCCTTTAATGCCTGCTAACGATCGCTGGGTCACAGTGTGTTTCCAGGGGTAAAAAAAAAAAAAAAAAGGGAGAAAAAAAACTTCTCTCTTTCTTTTTCTGACTGTTTTATTGGATTTTTACAAGGTATCTGTGTGTCTCACCCCAGGTAGAGAATGTTTACTCACCACAGCTGTATCAACACTTGGCTAGTGAGGAGGACAGACACAGACTGCTTCACCTTTCTAACAAGGCAATATTAAAATTACATGCCACTGTCAGGGTTTTGCCTTAGGTGCAGAACTGTGTAGACATAATGCACTTCATATTGACATGCCCTCGCATTGGACTCGGATACGTTTGTTTCTGTGTGAGTGTGTGTGGTAGCCTTAACTGTCCTCTGTGCACTTTTTGCCATCAATAAGATTGTAGTAACGTTTTTAAATTTTTTGTCAGAGAGAAAAAAAAAAAAAGTGAATTTTTATGATGCTTTATAAATCATCACCATGAAATGCAGTGGGTGGAGGCATAGTTATTTATTTTCTTCCTGACTGCAACAAATACAGTTTCGGGGGATCGGGGCTCAGACACCACATCAGATGTCTGCGGGGGGACTTCGCCCTGGGAGATTTGGATTAACTTTCAGGTTGGCCAAGCAGAAACCATAATGATTCTCTCTGTCTGCCCTTGAAATTATCTTCTCATCACTTACTCAAATTGATAGAAGCAGTCACTTTTTCTTTCTGGCTCACCTGATCCATTTGCACGTTTGAATAATGCCATAAGATTTAACACCTCATATGATGAGTGCATCATGTGAGGTTAAACTAGGTGGTCCATCACATCCTTGCATTCACTTTCAAAAACCACGGGAGGAGGAATAGAAAAGCTATTTCGGTTGTCCTCTCTCCCTCAGTCAGCAACTTCCTGTGAGCAAACCACAAATTCCCCACAGAAGATGTCAAAACAGATTAGCTTCTCTCAAATCTACTCCCCAGATTAAATGATTGTAACAATCAAACTGGCTTTGAGGCTTTACATAATTTACTTCTTTCCTCTCTTTGGAAATTCTTTGACTTTTTCCTCTTGTGCTGTGCTGCAGCCTTGAAGTATTATTACCCTGTAAATCAATGATGATGATGTATGAGGCATTCACTTCTAGTGGTATAGACCCTTCTGTTGTCTTTGATATATGAGGATATATCATATTGAATGTAATACCTATTTACAGACTTCTTTGATAGGAAAAGCAGACACGTACAGCAGAGCTAGCTCTAATGTGCCAGTTGTCTTTGAAAACATTTTATTTTATGAGATACTGTTGGCAGATGTCAAATTCAGGAAACTTCGATTGAACACTTCTCTTTTACTCTTAATGTTTTATTGCATTGGTGGCCCTCATAACATTAATCAAGCATATATTATATATGACTGTCACATGTTAGATTACATACCAGCTAAATGAGGTTTGATGGTCGATCAAATGTCATCGAGACTGAGCGATGATGAATAGGACGGAGCAGCTCAAGCTTTGAACACATCCTAAAGGTCCATTTATCTGGATTCTGTATGAACATCGTTATCCTACGGATCAAATCTCCGTCTCACTCAGCTGTTGTGTTGGTGCTCATGTAATCTTAACTGAATGTCTTTCTACCCAGGTGGTTTTGCAATCTGCATCTTTCCTCAGCATCACTCTTTGTCTTTTGAAGGGCTCTCTGCATTTTTGTATTCATCGCTCTTATGTGCTGTTTGCTTCACTGAGATCGATGTTTAGGAACGGATCATTAAACAGAGCTTCGGGCTGGTGGACTGGAGCAGAAATATTAAGATCAGAGCTTTATGGGGATGTAAATGGCATATCATTGTTTACCTGGGTTTAATGGAGATGTGAGAACTAGCTGAACTAGCTCAAATAATGACGATTGCATGTCATTTCAAATAATCGAAATTCAATAATCCGTTCTAAGAATGAAAAAAAACAGTATGTTTCTGTGGGCCCAAACAAGTTCTTTTTTGCAAACTGTAAGGTATACTATAGTTACCCCATTGTTATTCTACCCGAGTTGCAGCTGCCAGTCAATATCTTATTATCAAGCCTCATCAACCTCACTCTCAATACAACTATCCTGATACCAGCCTCCATTAATGCCAAGGTGCCAACGCTGGCTCAAGTCTTACAGAAACGGCTGAGTTTCTTCTTTCCTCCTGACACTGATTAACTCCAAATCATTTCTGTTTTTATTGGATTCCCTTCGTTTCTCAAATGAAACACTTATCTTCCAGGGACAGATATGAAAGTCAATACAATTTACAGTTTTTATACACACAGTGGTACCACAGATTTCTGTATTTTCCTGCTGAGAAAATGTTCAGTGTAGAAATATCACATTGGTGTTTGTGTGTCATTGGAGGTTTTTTTGGCTAATCCTGTGTTCCACCACCATCACTGTTGATGCGAAGGACAGAGCCATGTTGTCAGTGAACCAGCAAGTGTCCCGATAGCCTTCTAATAGCTCTGGTAGTATCGTTCCTCTCCTCTTCCTCCACTTTGATCAGGGCCTTCCTTCTTAGGCCACCGGCAGTGGGGGAATAGCCTTTCGTATGGGAGCTGCTGAATGCCCGGGGTCCTTCTCAGCATCTGTCTAATCCACTAGCATGTCTCTCTATGACAAATCTCTCACTGTATTAATGTCGATCCAGAAGAAGAAGAAAGTTGAGGGCACAAGTTTGTCTCCCCTGAGGTTAGTTTATGTTTTTGGATGGATCAGAGTAAGTAGAGACTGAGAAAAAAAATTGGAGGAAAAGAGAAAGGTGAATTTTCCTCAGGAAGTTAATGAAAGTCCTTCAAGTGAGGCAAGGGAACCTGTCACCGGCCCTGGTGATAGATAGCAGGCGCACTATTATTAGCATTCCCAGTCCCAGCCCAGAGTTTTATGCCTTACCAGAGGCATTTGTTGATTAATTAATCAAGTAATGTATGCTATCTGTGCTACAAAAGAACCCAGATATCCCTCTATGGCTCTCTGTATAACCACAAACCAGGACCTCCCACCGGGCCACAGTGCATTCGAAAGATTACAATTCCAAAGCAGCCACTACCAAGGAGATGCCATTTGCACAAAGGTCCTGACTGCTTTTAATGTAAAGTAGAATAATAAACGTCTGCGAGGGAAACAGTCTCCCATTTCATGAATATATTCACTTCCATCGGTCCAAAGTCAACCTTGTCTGATGCAATTTCTTCAGCTTTCGGAGAAAGTTTTTATACTGTCAAATACAGCTCAGCTATGAGGAAGGTAAAAATAAACTCAGAGTGAAACACAGTGCGTCTTGGAGACTGCAGAGCTTAATGCTTGTCTGTCTAAAGCCCGTGGAACGTTATAATCAAAGTCTGTGTGTACAGTGTAAGAACATGTAATATAAACAGTCAATAGAAATCCAGTCATTTTCTGTGATTACTCTTTTATTGAATTTCTTCTCACTTGTGGCCACATGCCCATACACTTACTGTTATTGCCATTCATCAAATTTGTTCATATAAGTGGTCTGGTTGAAACCAGTAATACATGACAGTTGCACAGTTATTCCATGTTTAAACAGTTTTCTTGTCGTGCATTTCAGTTCATGTAATGAACACAGTGGTTCAAAGCATGTTCAGCTTTTCTGCCACAAATATTTTACCAAGATATCCAAGACAGATTACTACACAATTGTGAAGAAGTGTGTATCGTCTGCATTTTTATGCCTCCTCAATGGCGACTGCTGCAGGCAGTATATTTTCAGGTTCGGACATGTTCACATGCTAATTACTACATAACTTCACACAAAGAAAAGGATCAAATGAAGCGATGAAATTATATATCCAAAGGTCAAATATAGTACGACATCTTAATGTTTTGCAAAAAACACTTTCTGGCCATTATTCAACATCATAACTCAGAAACAGCTGGGAGATTGCGGCCATATTTCTTTTACGATGTGTTGCCGGGTTGAAGATGTTTGTGAAGCATCCACATTTTAGAATTTGTAGCTGTTTGCAGCAACATCTGTATTGGAAGCAGTGTCTAGTGTTATGGCTAAAATGTTCTTTTCTTTTTTTCTATACAAGGAATCTGACTTGTTTTTTTGTTTCTCTCAATGATCCTGCACACTAATAGACATATAGCAGAACAAGAACAACAAAGCTTAATAAAGTTATTTATATATCCATATCACAAATAAAAAATTAGCCTTAATGGAATTCACAGCCTATACAGTAAACAACATCCTCTATCCTTGGACCCTGAACTTAGCTGAGGAGAAATTCCTTCAAAGTCTTCACTATTACATGACCCTTGACAGACAGGGATGTAAACGGCAACTTGACTGGTTTGGGGTGGCGTACAACTGCAAGGCATTCATTCCAGAAGATTGTAAAAGATTTATTATGCAGACTTGAGAAATCACCTTCAGGTCATCACAAAAGCGGCTAGTTGTCAGCATGTTATTTGGAATGTAATGAAAGTGTCAAGAATAAAGTTCTTCCATCAGAACTCGTTTCAGAACTATGTTGCACACAGTTTGTACGATCTTCCCTCTGAGATTTTAATATTACGCTCCAACTCCTATTTGGTTCATTTTCACCTGCTTCCCTCTACATGGCATGATTGAAGGCCGAGAGTGACCAATCCATAACTGGTTACTAAATAGACATGTAGTTATCTTAAGTAAATGCTAAAAGAACCACACACTATGAGAACCACACACTATGGGTCAAAGTAGAGTACACAGTATCTACTCTGCACGGTGAACACATGTGTGGCTATCTCATACTTCATCTGCACTTCCTGGATATCTGTCTGCAGTACATCCTTTTTCTGTATCCTGCCGTTGTAAATTTCCTTCACAGCTGGCATCATTGTGGAGCAGCAGGAAATGACATCATACTTTCATGATGTCTTTCCTATATTTTTTTTATCAGACAGTATAGTCTTTATCCCTAAATTCTCTGCACATGCACAGAGTTGGCATCTGATCTAAATGTTAGCTACATTGCACATTGTTGTGAGTAACAAAGTCTCAACCAGTCGAGACAGACAATTGAATTGTCCTTATACTGTGTGTGTGTGTGTGTGTGTGTGTGTGTGTTTGTGAGTGTGCAGCCCTGTAAATCTACTATACTCCTGTCAACTGCATGTCTCTTGTCTATTTTCCATTCCTCATCATTTTCTCACACTCAGTCAGCCAGAGTCATTTATTTGGCCCAGCACCAAGCTCTGTCGACCAGAGGAATTTACAATCATCGGTGTGGCTTATTCTCACCTCGCTGTAAAGCTGCAACGGATTTACCACCACCGGTGTGTCACTCCCGTCCTTAAAATGTAAAAGTTTGTGACACTGCCTAGAAAGTTACAAATGATACCAGCGAGCTCGGCCGTTTCCTCCACTTACATTTCACCCAGTTGCAGGTAGTTTGTTCCCTCCTCGCTCAAAACTAAATCATGAGCTGTCACTGCTCCCATCACTCTAAGTAAACTCTACAGCTCAGGGAGGAAATGGGGAGCTCATCGTCTCTTTCAAAAAAGGGGAATGTTACCATTTCTTGCTTTTCAGACTTAATCCTAACACTGAATCTTTTCTGCTGTCCTGGATGGAGACTTGGCAGGGAGAGAATTCACCACGTTGAGTTATCTTTTGATATGGCTTGATGCATTTTGATTGCATTTATATGAAAATGGCCAAGTTATTCTTTCAATAACGAATGGGTACCCCGGGAGACTCCTCCTGAGCTGTCTCCCCAGTACAAACCTGAAGATTTTGACAGTTTGACACTTTAATTTCCTACTGAGTATCTCACCTGAATTTCCTGGACAAAGGAAGAGACATGCCCCTGTAAAAAAAAAAAAAAAAGAAAAAGAAAAACCCTCCGCGCTGGGTTGGAAATTATTAAAGCCAGGTCCTCAATTAAATCTTTTCTGCCCTTCTCTTTTACTCAGGTTCGGAAAGCACCGAAGGGATGAGCGGCTGGGAGACAGGATGGAGAGGAAAGGCTCCAGTAAATCTAAAGCTCAGGACATGCAGGCGTCAGAGGAGGAGACCATGCGGATGAAGCTGGAACAAGAGAGGTGAGTACTCAGACAGAACCTTGAGTCACTAAAAGCCTAAACAATTAAGTCCCAGCTGTACAAAGAAGAAGAAAAAAAAACACTGTTGACCGGAAAATTAGCAAAAAACCTAATTACCAAAATGGTGGCGCAAGGTAGGGAAATTCTGAGAAAGCACTCAGATGTCAATTTGTGAAATGCCCTTTTCTTTTATATCAGTACATTAAATAGATCATTTATGGATTGTTGTTGCCTGTGCCATTCAGAGGCGCTGACCTCCTAATGGTACTTGTGGGCCTCTGCAGATTTGGAATGATTGAATGGTGCTCATTATAATAGCGAAATCGATGTAGCTCTGCATTTGTGTTTTCCTGCAACCCCGCTTCTCCCGCACCCAGGTTGTTAATTGCTCAAGAATACACTGTTTCTTTTCATCCACCCCCTCTTGGCTCTATGTCCTCTTGTGTTTGTGGACATCAGGGCATGTGGAGAAATAAGGCGAGGCATTGGTTTTGCCATGTGCGCCTCATCCCTCACAGACAAACCCCATTTAATTCTCTTCAGCGGGGAAGGCAATATTGGTGGCAGGATGAATGAAAAGACAGCTTGCTGCCTCCATTGTTCTCCACCAGCCAAATGAACTCAGTAATCAAACTGCTGTAGGTAATGACAGCTAATTGAATAGAAACAATAGGGCTTGATACCGCTCTCTTACGGCGAAGGGAGAGAAGGATGGATGGCTGGTGAAATCGTATGGCAACACAAACAACTGTGCACACAGCAGATGCCCTCAAAGGATCTCTTCCCTCATGAATGGAACATCTGGAGGCCTCTCTCAAAAAGTAGCAATTTTCTTTTTTGGTATTCAACTATGACTTGGTCCTCTCCAGTGAGGGTGTAAACCCCTCTGGCTGAGGGCCCAACACATTTCCCTCAGTGCACCTTGGAGACCAACGGGCCTAGCTTTTCATCCAAATCTGCTGCCTTTGAGAAGCGCCCAAACGCATGTCATGTTAAGCAGCAGAATCAACACAGACACGCAAGACATGTAGCAGGCATGAGATATGTAGAGCACATGCCATCATAGCCCACCACCCCCCCTCCCCACAAACACATAGACACTATTTAAATCTCATTCTTCTTTCTACACCACTGTCACCCAATTTCTTTGTCTGCTTCTTTGTCTTGCAGCACATTCTCATTCCCTGTCTTGTTTGTGTCTGTTCTGCATGTGTGAGCTCTGGTCTCAGCTCCCTGTGCAGGAGGGCAACCTAATTCTTTCCCTTTGTACCTGGTCCCAAATCCCATCACTCAGCCAGGCTAGGATTGTCCCTTGGTTAATGGAAAGGGAATCCTGAGGGAAATGGTGGTGGGTAATAATAAACCAACCTGCCATGAAGACAAGTCGATATTCAAAGCATTAGGGTTCGGCGCAACAACAGCTCAGAAATCCATTACTTGTATTTTTTGGTAGCGCTACTGTAGTGCACTCCCATGGTGCTACATTTGATTGTCGTAGCTTTCTGCTTAAGGCATAAACTCTGATTGATTACACTGCTGCCACGGAGACAGGGCCACTTAAGAGTCCGTTTATGAAATTATGGATCGGACTGTAACGGGTTTCCGACGATGGCAATCGTCAGCCAGCACCGTGTGTCAGCGCAATCCGGGCAGCAGCCAAACCCCTGGCTTGGCTGACATTAGCAGTCATTAATTCAAGCAGAGGGTTTTGACAGGGCCTTTTAGTGATTCAAAATAGGAGTCAGGAAAGAGGTGAGACAGATTAATTCATAAAACCTTGCCTTTTTTACGCTGCAATAAGGCAGCTATGGTTAAAACTCTGACTGCGATACGATTCATGTAATTTATGGTTTGGCCCACAGTCCTTGCAGACAACTCGTTTATTTTGAGCAAAAATGTTCGCTATTGGTAACTTGTCAGCCTCTTATGGACTGAAAATGATGGAGAAGAGAGTACATAAAACTTTGACTTTGCTAGAGCTGACTGTAGGGCATCCACCTGATGAAGGGTGGTTGTCAGCATCATTTGCTTTGCTAAAATCTGACAGGTCCTTGTCCAGCTCCTGTGATTGATGCTTTTTATTTCTCATTAAGGAAGCATTGTAACCTATGGATAAGCTGATCCAAGTATTTGTTCAGCCCAGCAGCAGCAGCTGGTTTATTTATGTCTGTACACAGCACCCAAAACACCACTACCTGACTGGCTCACGTTAAGATGACTGTGGATACAAAATGCCTTCTGATTGGACATTGGGTGAGTTGTAGAGAAGCCTTTTCTGTGGCGAAGGCCCTAATTCATGTAAGGCCATAGGGGAGAAGCAAGAGAAGGAAAGAAACACATGGCAGGTGGTGTTGGTGGAGCTTCTATCAATCTCTGACTTATCTTCATACATGTTAGCCCTAAAACTATTTTTCCTGGCCAAAGTGGGACGTGCACAAAGGCAACCTGACAATGTTCCCTCTTCATTTTCCACCTGAGCTGAATTCTTTCCCCTCTGTCTTTCTCCGTGGCAGCTGATTATGATGTCCATTCTCTCTTATCTGCTTGGCTCCGCTTGGCTTCTAATCAGCAGCCAGCACTCCACTGCCACTCTCCTTGTTCCCACAGACCACAGCAGAGCACACCACTGCTTTTTTCCCTCAACAGTGGCCTGCTTCCTCTTGTTTGTTGTTTGATTTCCTGCTGACTTTAGACAAACAAAACCTGACCAGTGTTTCTGGTTTGGGTCAGTCAGCACAATTCACTTCCGACAAACCACAATTGTGGATTAGGTGTGAGGATTTGGTCTTTGATTTAACAAAAGAGAATGTCTTTTCTCATTCCTTGTTCAGGGTACAGACCCTTACTGCCACCAACAAAAAAATGATAAAACAATTTGGCACATTCTCATTCTTCCTTTTCTGGCTTTTTCTTTTTTTTGGTGACAGTGATTGTGAACACAACGTTATCGTTCTAATTTCTCAAATCATCTCATTATTTCTGTATGCTATCTGAGTCTCATTTGCATAGTGAGTTGAAAATAAGCTCCAACTGGCTGATTGGGAGGTGTGATTACATTTATAATTATATTGATACCTACAGCAAGTTAATGTGATTGTTACACTGTGAATTAACACCAAGAAATCTGGACAATTATCTCTGTGATTGCATTATGCTGTTACGGGCCAAGCATCAACACAAAAGATGGGCTATCGGATGTTTGCGATTCTGCACAGACAGCTGCACGCGGAGTCATTTACTGCACTTTGATTAAACTCAGATACATTCTCATGGTACATGGTTCGGTGAGGGGTTATTGAAAAGAAAAAAAATCTATTAAATGCAGTTGGACGAGAAAGTAAGAGAGCAAATACATTCTCTTTCATCCGACACAGTAACAATGCGGAGGCAGGCTTTCAAGCTTCTTAGTGTGTTGACTTCAAAATGAGTGTCTTAAGAGTACAGACAGCCACCCCGATCCCCGTTGCCTCTCCCCCAGCCTCCCTTGGGTATATTGCACATTGATAAACATTAAACTTGTTGAGAAGTTTGCTCGCTTTTTTGTTTGAAAAAAAAAAACCAGCCTTGTTGGATAATCAGTGAGATTTATTTAGTGTGATGAGAACGGACTAGAGGTAAGCTGACACGCTGGTACCGGTTCGCACCAGGCCTTTCATTCTACCAATATAGTGTGCTAAAGTAATTACTTGACTCGACAGTCTTCAGCTTTCACATTTGTGCACTGAAATGAAGCCTGAGCAACAGTTCGGTTTTCGTTGCAGTGAAGGTGCGGAATTCGATTCAGATTAATAAGAATGTATGACAAGAAAAACAACAGGGAGAACAGAAAACCAATGTCATAATGTCATCTGGCTGACACATCATTTTCTTGAAGACATGGTCAGTTGGTGGATTAGGGGTTGAACTTTAACTGCCCTGAAAGCCCAAGCATTAGACTGTCTAGACTGTCTGTTAGCCAGGAGGAAATGCCTTTCCACTACACAGTTATGAAGAAGAAGGAGTAAGCATTTTATTTTATTTAAAGGTACATGTGAGGTCAGTTGTACTTTCAAGAATATAAAGTAAAACACAGTCAACAGAAACAGGGCAGCTGCTGTCATAATACTGGCATTATCTTATTTTGTGTCATCAATGTAATTAAAATGAAAATGAAAAATCCACAATGGGGCTATGGTGAAAGGCTACAGCTTGATTGTCCCCTTTTTAAAATAAAATCTCCCAGGGCTGTTGCATTAAAAGCTACAGAGTCTTCTCCTCTCAGATGTAGTATCTGTTAGGAGGAGAAGAGAGGAAAAGGGCTGGTAATTGGGGCTGTACAGTAATAATGTGTTTAGTGTGGGCAGCACTTTCCTCACTGTTAACATGCTGGGCCATTAATTGGCTAATGGAGTATATATGGTACAGCGTGGGGGTGGTCTCTCAGGAGAAAGTGGGCAAGGGAGAGGAGTTGGAAGTGGAACAGCAATTGCAGGATGCCTAAAAAGAACATAGTTTGCAGGTGTAGATGTAAGGTTTGGAGCTAATGAGCATATTACAGAGGAAAACTGGCTTCCAAACTGCAACCCTGTCTCCTAAAAAAAAGCATTTATACACTACTAATTTGACTGATGGTGCTCTGAACCTCTACATAGAAGTTACAGGGAGAACAATGGTTGGAGTATAAGACTGTCCAGATATCTCTTTCTCTCTCTCTCTCTCTCAAACTAATACAGCCGAGGCCGATTGGATTGGTCGTAACCCAAAATATCAAACAAATTGAAATTGTGCACCCAGTGACGGCGCAAGATGAAAAGAACGATCAAATATATTGAAATATTTCTCCGCATAAGTGACTCTTTCGAAATTCACAACACACACACCTGCTTTTGCAGCTCCAATTTCCATGGCAATCCGTCCAATAATTATTCAAGATTCAAGTCTTGACCAAAATAGTGGACCAACAGATTGACAAACAGACCAGCATTCGTACTCAGAGCCAGAGAATGCATAAAAATGTAATCCCAGTGGCATTTCCCACAAAACAAATTTTCTAATGCAAATTAGGTACATAGGACTGTAATCTTTAGGAGAAAGAGTTGCTCAATTACTGGTAGTTTCATTCTTGACACATCACTAGAGACAAATAGCAAAAAAAAAAAAATACACTTGGAAATGTAGCAGTTTGCCACAGAGACCCACTGCCAACTGGCTAAGTTGTAATAGGCTTCTCAATATAGACTGACAAGTTTGGATTGCGGATCTGTTTTCTCCACAAACACACCGACAGATGGATCTTTTGTATGACAAAAACAGCCATGACCTCTCCCCTGAAAAATATGAAGGATGTGATGAAAAACACACAGGATGATAGTGACGGTAATGACAACAGCATGACTCACATCTTTGGCATTTTAGCTTGTTAATACCCTTTTATTGAAATGCCCCTATTAGCTTTATCCATGTCAGACTCACAAGGCCTGGAAGAGAAGTCTCTTTCTTTTAACTTCATGTCGCCAGTCTAGCCAAGGCCATTATCTCATCCCAAATGTCAATATTGCCGTTTTTATGAATCTGATTAGTCCATTAAACACCAGAGGGTTTTGAGATCCCAGCGGTCTTCCGTGAACCTGTGGTAACATCATTGTCTGGTCCTTCCTGGCAGAGATCTGACATCACCTCAGCCAGATGGCAGGTGAAAGGGCTTCTGGAATTAGTGGATTTTTTTCCATCCGAGACTTTTTTTTTTTTTTTATTTCTTGACAGTGTAAGCTGAAGTTAGACCACCCTGAGTGCACACAACTGTGCTAAGAGTTGGTATTTTCCATATCGTACCTGGTCTTAGACAATTCAGAATTACACCAAACCAGCTCAGAGTCTTTATAGATGACTACATATCATGCAACATTGCATCAGGCCTCCATCAAAATCTCATTCTGAAGATAATGCTGAGAAAATGGGATTTTGGACAGCTAAAAATAAACTAGACAGTCTATGTGATAGAATGTGGAAATTGGGTTAATCTGGCACTGAAAAATGGTGATTGTTTGAAATGTGATTACTGTTATTAAAATACACAGACATGGGAGAGAGGGTTAGAGTGGAGAGGATTCTAGCACTGTTCCAAACCTGCCAATCATCTGTGCGGAGCAGCAGTGGGGGGGGGGGGGTCAGAGGTCAGTTATGACCTGAGGTAATAGAGATGTCTAATACCAGTGGGAGGTTGTGTGCTTGCATGCAGGTATGTGTTACCCTGCAGCAGGGATACAACATCTGGAACCAGTGAGAAGACTGGTGGCTGCTGCCAGGGTCACCGCAGTGGGAGGTCAACTCCCCCACCCCCCCTCTGCCTGTCCCCAGCCCTTCTCCTCTCTATTTCCCACTCCTACAATGCCAGCCCTCCCCACTCCCATGCATGACCATGACTGAGTCTTGTTAACTGTGGACAGATGGACATTCACATGGAACCATACTCTGAGACAGGAAGCACTCTGTGAAAGGCTCTGTTGTGTGGAAGTGGTCCTGGGGAGAGGAATGGCATGGAGGGAGAGGAAGGGGTGGGAAGAGGGAAGGGAAGGAAGTGCAGGACGGTCTTCTTCACACCTCCTCATGGAAAGCTGCATATTTGAATAATACCGCTTGTCTTCTTGCACAAGAGTGAAAGACATTTTTCTCTATTGTCATTCACTGTTACTTTGGATATGAAAGCCATTTTAGTAGTTTGGAATGATTCATGTAGGAATATTACAAGTTTTTTCTATGTTACCTCCTTACTGTACATTTCTTTTGCAGTTTCCACTCAATACCTAAAATACTCAATCCTTGTTTCCCCTACTAGCTACATCTAGTCTTCACAAAGAAAAATGCATGTAATTTTGAAGTTATCATTCCCAGGTTCCCAACCAATTTTTGAGTTTTCTAGTGAGAAAATTATATTGAATTTGAGTTTAATTTTGTTTCCAAGCATAATAATAATTCATTTTCCAGATGATTCACAGATCATTCTGTCTTTATCACAGAATACAGGCAAAGACGCGGGAGCTTCGGGAGAGGCAGGTGAAGGAGAGGGAATATGCCGAGATCCAAGATGTCGTATCACACACCCTCAGCTCTGACGAGGAGCACACCTACGCTGGTATCGGATCATTAGACTCGTCGGTGGATAGCAGCAGCATGGACCCTTACAACCACCACTATCATCTCCCTCAGAGTCCTCAGAGCCCTCACCGTCCCTTGGGCCTTCAAGACAATGGTCCGCCCCTGGAGGCCCTGTATGCCCAGGTCAACAAGCCACGCAACGGACGCCCTGCAGCTCCAGACAGGTAGGGGGTGCCCAAAAATGGCCATTTACTCAACATACACATCCATTATACTCTAGGCTCACCGGTGTACTTTGTAACTGTCTACCTTTCTCATTCATTCAGATGACACGAAGTAGCTTTGTGCCTTGTGCTTATGCTTTGCAACAATCTCATTTATGCACACCTCATCTATAACGTGTAAGAAGTGGTATGATTATATTTGTTCACTTCTTGTCATTGGTGACACATGCTGCACAGGAAAACAATGAATTTTATTGCTGCCTCGTCCCACAAGGCATTGCCAAGTGCAACCAGGCAAATTCCACAGACAAGGTAAAACAAGAACAGCGTGTCAGTCATTCTCAATGTGTTAGAACGTTATATTTTATTATCCTTGAATCACAGGTAAGTCTCCCTGGCCTCTCACACTATATGTTGTTCATCACTGGGGGGTTGTATCACTTATAACCTCCATGTCAACACAAATATTTGATATGACGACAATGCCGTGCAGAGCTATAGTTTCCTACACTGCGCTGATAGCCTGTTATTATTGTGTTCATTGATGCTTTTAATCGTGTTTTTGCTCCAGTAAATGGGAAGGTGTCCATAATTTCAGATGCTATGATTAAAGGTGACTTAGGTTATTACATTCTTTGCCAGGTAGAATGTAACCTCAACAAAGTCCAACCAACAGGCCACGAGAGTGTTATCTTTCTTGAATCTTGATTTAAAATGCTGCATGTCTTGTTTTTGTAAATCCAAGCTTTTACAACCAAGACTTGTATTTATTTCGCTTATCTATAATGCCTTTTCCTCTTCTGAGTCAGGAGTATTATGAGGGCTACATGTTTTCTTGTAGGTCATACCCATTCGTGACAAATCAGGAGATTTAGATTTCTATCCCCATGTTCTCCAAGAACTTTTCACTGTGTTATTAATAGATTGGATAATACCCACTTCCTGTGATTGATAACTGTCACTTGGTGGCCTGTGACCTTTCACTGCTAGGCTCTGCTGGGGTGGTTCCAAGTTTTACTGTGTGGGACCAAGACAGAGCACCTCTGTGTGAATGTGTGTAACACCCCCTGACAGTCAGAGTAGGTATGACAAGGTTATCTGGCCCCTCTGATAGCTAGCGAAATCCATGTGCCAAGTACATACACATTAGCAAAGGCCATTGATCCATATGTCTGAGGGGAAGGTTACTTCCACTTGTTTCCTCAGGATAGCCTTGTTGTGTCACAGCATTTATCCACTGTAAAACATCCCACTTCAAAAGCAGAAGTTCATGATAATCACGGAAGCTAGTTGAAAATAGAACAAAGGATGCTTGACTGGTGTTGAATGAGCCCATGTATTCAGATCACAAGATGTTGGTCAGTGACAGACATCATGCTATTAATTCTCAGTAGGAATATCAATAAGCTCTGTGCAGGGAAACAGTACAAAAGCCTTAACATGAGACAACCCTGTGAGTGATTAGTCCTTTTTCTCTCACTCATTGCCAGAGGGAATATTAATAGTAATCTGCTTAGTAGCTCTCACATAGAAATAAAGAGAGAGCAAAGTAGACCCTGCATGAGGGCTCTGATTCTAAACAGTTTTGGTTGCTTAGGTTCATTCAGATTTTGCCAAACTTCCTTTGACCAGATTATTCTTTTATCTTACAAATTGGTATAATATAGTATATAGTTTTATACATTATACATCTTAGGTTTCAAAGAAACAAACATGACAAAGAGACTTCTCTTCTCCTTGTTTTAGCAGTTTCTTGGAAATAGTGACTTTTTCACCCTCACAAGTTTATTTCAGCATAAAAAGCTTAGTGTTGCATGTTAATTATAAATACAAGCTTATATTTAGTTTGAGGTCTGAGCCGTAAGTATTGATAGCACAGTATGTAGTTTTATTTGCAGGGACAGGATTAGCTGTCGTGAGTGTTGTGATTTGATTTGAAATATGCACTGCATGTTCAACACTGCATTTTTGTTTTGCACCTCCAGCTGCTTTGCATATCTTGTGTATGCCAGCCCAGCTGTACGCCTGTAATATTTGTCTTGCTGCCTTTGAGATATAATATGCACTGGTTCTTATTTAGCTCAGAGGCTTTCTATTTGCGATTTGCAAAAAGGAGCTTGAAACACATTCAGATTCAAGACTCCTGTCAAATGCCTATCATAACAAACATAAACAGTAATTTGCATTTCTCAATTAAACTTAATGGAACTTTCATTGTCAAATATAAAGCACCAGCACAACAGAATTTGCAATCACTTTTGACTGTTCCATATACCAAGAAATTAAAATTGGATTCTGAACTTGTGTTTTGCCATTTAGAGATCCAGTTTGATGTCCAATCTCTTTACTTTCTTTTTCTGCCATTGCTACAGTATTTGATTTAGTATTTTGAAACTACAGAGATAAAGAAAAAGAAACAGGAAGTAAAGGAAGTAGATGAGATTTGTGCAAGGACAACTTCACATTCCTGGCTGTCAGTCCATCTTCAGTATGAAAGAGAAGAATGAGGAGCAAACACCTTGGGCCCTGGAGAAAACACACTTTGAACAAAGGGGCAGATTAAGAATCCTATTTTGACATTTTAGTTGCTAGTAGAGTAAAGTCCGATGGTCAGACATGGAAGTGTTGGAAGTCAGTACCTTCTAACATACCAACATGTACTTCAACGCAGCATGCTAAAAGAGATCAATTATTACATTGATTTGTTTGTTTTTTGTTGAATTTCACAAAAAACACACATATAAGATACATAAGCACATAAAACAGAATAAACCAAGCACTCTACCGTTGGCTAGCTGCCACTGTCTCCTACAGCATTGCAAATAATATTATATGGGGGTATTACCATGGTGGAAGCCATCTCCTGATTATCATATGACCTCAAGAAGCATGGTACAACTGCACAAAACTTACCTTGTAAAACTGGTTCCAAGAAAGTAGATGAGAGTAAATGGAGTAAATTGAGTTGAAATTAGCTGACAGCCATATTCTGTTTTTCAGTCTTTGCTGGGAAAAACACACCAAGTGCTGAACAGAGGCAGTGAGTGTGTCGGAGAATGACTACACTCAAACTAACTAGTATCTTACATCTAAAAGCCACCTTGTCGAACATTGCCAGAACTGGAAAGACATCAGACAATGCTGATTTTCCCAGGAGTCTAAGTTGCCATTAGTTTGTTTACTGTACACCCCTCGATGCTGTCATTACAACTCAGCATTTTAGTCAAACAGAAGAAGGTTCTTTAGACCCAGTCATCTAATTAGAGACACATAGGGGCACTTTGGTTGATGTGGGGAGGTGCTCCTTTTTAAGGAGGTGGGGTCCACATGCCTTACTGTACATGGTAGTTTTGCATCTTGGACTCATGTTCATGCTTCATGTGTTTAGACACATGTGCATTCATTTTATGCCATAATAAAGGCATTGACCCATGACTCGTCAAAGCTTTCAAAGCTGCTCTCTTGTTTGTCCACTTCAGTTAATAAGGAGCGACTGCAGCTGGATAAATAGCAAGGGCATACGCCTCTTTCTCTGATAGACTGTTGGTAATGGAACCCTAATGGGAAGGTCACTGTGACTGTAAAGTGGGAATGAGTCAGACCTGAGCCTATAAACCCTTGGAGATACAAGAACCTCTGGTTGATGGTGGGGGGTGGGGGGGTGGGGGGGGGTCCAGAGATCCTGCCCATTCTGCCATATCAGGTTTTACTGCTCCTCTATGGGATCATGATACAACAAGAGCTCATTTGACAATTTACCACCAATCCCCACTTTATTAGAGCTGGCAGCACCAGTGGTGTTTTGACAATGCTGTCAGACTCAGTAAAACTGAAGGGCACCAATAGAAATCCAGGATTTACTCATGGGGAGTTTTGTTAAAATCTCATATAAAGCAAACGTAAATATCCTTTTTCACCCTAAAACCTGTAGCATGAATTCTGCCTTATTACTGAGTTACCATGAAAGTGAGCGAGACGTTAAACCTTAAACACAGTGTTTTCTTTTCTGTTGTTTTGTTTCACCTTATAAAAAAAAAAGGTAGACGTTGCAAAATGGAATGACCTCATTTCTTGACATGCAGCTGACAAGTCAACCCCTCCATCTGCTGAGGGACTATGGGGTTTCGGTGACTGGCGCTGGATGCTGTGTTTCAGAACGACAACCTGACAGGTGCCAGGCTCGATGGGTTTTGTGGGAAGCGAGCGTGAAACAAAGCATCACCTTTGAAACTGCAATTTGATTGACTGCTGCTCCCATTACCCAGTCGAGTTTCTAAAGCTCCTTAGAGCATGGGTGAGGAAGAGTCAGAGAGACACAGGGAGGATGAGGTAGGGGGAAGCAGGGAGAAAAAAGATATGGAGTTCATGGAACTCAGAGCCCTTGAAGTCCTCTGCAACTCAGCAGCTCCAGAGAGGCTGGCAGCAGAGAGAGAAAAAGAACCCAGACATCTTCGCCCAAATAACCACTCACTGTGTTGTTTTTCCCCTTGCTTTCTCCACACTCAAATTCAGTCAGAACCTCCACTTTGCATGGTCTTAAAATTGGATTATGAGGTAGCTAATGCATTTTACGCAGCTGATAAAAGGTCAGGCTTTTCATCTCAAGAGTTTGTGAGGATTTCTCCCCTCGCTCTCACCATATCGCAGTGAGACACATACTTCACACCTCAGATGAAGGGTCTTTTACAGTTGTCCACTGCGGTTAAAAACCCATCCTCCTGCTGTTCAGAACAACAAGCCGAAGGAGCTTTTACCCACACTCTTGTTTGGACCACCATTGCAAAGAACAATTTATTTTGTCCCGTTTCCATCGAGTTTTTTTTGGATGAGAAAACGTTGCAGTACCGTTCCAACAGAAACGCACAATCATTTGGTTTTATGCTGCGCCGTATTGTTTGAATGGAACACTGGATGACTTGATTTAAAGAATGCAGATGGACAGTAAGTTCTGACATCAACATCAATGTTCCATCTCAATCAGATGATCACTGAGCCACTGAAGTAATCACATTTTTTTTTATTTTTTTTTTTATTGTTTGCTGTCTCTTATTTGGGGTCTCTAATTAACTCTGCAATCACCAACAGTCTCTGTAATTTTTGTAGTTTATATTTTCATTTAGATGCAATCAAAGTGAGATTAACAACACATTCTGACTGCAACATCTACAGCTTTGATTAAACCCAACCTCTCAATAATTCAGTGGTAAACAAATGAATCTTTTACAACCTCTGCAACTTTAATAACAGCTCGTAAGTCTCTAATAGCATTTTCTCGTCGTTCTCAAGGGAGTAAAATTGATATGTCTAGCATCAAGGAACAGTTTGCTTTAATGTGACACATACATTAGTAGTAACTAATTACATTTTGCCTACTAATTGGCATCTCTGTTATTCCAGAATGTTTTGTCTCATGTATCAGTTCGCTCACCTCCTGCAGGGTGCCGAGCTAAACGAAGTCAGAGCCGGTGCTGACTGTATCACATTTTATTCCACAGGGCCACAGCAGCATGTTTTGGTGCTGCCTTTTGTTTGTCTCTCACATCAGCCAGTGTTTTCCATTACTCCCTCAGAGTGTCCTTGTGTGGGTGTGAAATTAGTGTCACAGTGAATGTGTGCAGTAGTGCCTTTTCCCGCTCTAATTGAGAATGAAAAAGGGACATTGAGGTGATATGCAGAGTTCATCTGTTAGTTCCCTGCTGGTGTAATGACTGAGCCTGACTGAATCCTTAGGTCAGCTGTGGTTACCAGCCAGCGTCTCCATCCTCTCCACCTGCAAACCCTGTGCAGGTGATGTTTCAGTCTTCATGCAGCTTTGGAAAAGCCCCATGTCAACCCTGTAGATAGGTTACAGAATGAGGGTGCAAGTCCAATACACAGACATTCACTGACAGTGACTTTTGCCCTTTCCTCCCTGCCTGCTCTGTGCTGTGGCGATAGTGTAAGAGGCGTAATGCACTAAATGCACATCAGCCTCAGCACAGGGGTTCTACACAGATAGCAATGTGTATCTCCCAGGCAAAGCAAGTGAATTATTTTTTTTCCTGCTCTGTTTTCATTTTTTTCTTTTTTTTTATCCCTCCCTCTTCAGAGAGGGCCCTGTGGGATGGATGTGATGAGATGGAGCACAGAGAAGACAATTTATCCTCCGTTTGTACCATTACGTTCATTTAAGAAAGCAAACAGCCTGAAAGCAGATCGAGAGAGAGAGAAAGAAGGGAGAGAGAGGGAGAGAGATAGACCCACCTCGCCTTCAAGTGGATCAAGCTGATTAAGGTTGCATGTACAGTATGTATTTTATCAACATCCCTCAAATGGGAAGCCTGGAAGACATGCATACAGTACCTAATGAATTTTCACAAGATGAAAGGAAACGGGAGCATGCCATTTAGGGCAGGCGTGCCCCAGCAGACAAAATGGGGAGTGGAGATGCGAGGAGGTTTGAAATTGGCCGATGGCTGCCGAAGCCTTGTTTGTTGATCGGCACTGGAGGGCATCTCATTCCCAGCATCAGCAGCTGCAAATAGACAGTTAATCCCCCCTCAGCTTCCCTGAAGGCTGCTGATGCCTGACACCGTAACTTGTCTGTGCAGCGCTGAAGAGAGATTAACAAAATAGACAAGCCTGGTAATTTTTTTATGTTTTTTTTTTCCTATAATTTGGAGCGAATGTGATAATTTGTTTTGAAAATGTCACAGCAACTAATTGAGCGAAAGCACACAGAGAACATGCTGTTAGAAAATGTGGCATGTGCTTTACTCTGAATTCAGTCGCTCAGATATCCGTTTTGATTGAATAACACACACTGCAGTGTGCCTGTTACGTGAATAGGAGGTGCCTCTCTGTGAAACTCACATTTTTTCACATGATAGCTAACCCAATATCATAAACTAATCATGGGTTCACTTCGCAAACATAGCATCACTTCTCTCATCCCTGCCGCACGCCACTCCCACAGTCCTTCGCACAGCAATGCCAGAAATAGATCAGGTGAAGAATGTGATTGAAAGGCAGGTGACTGTGGACCATGGGTTCGCATGAACCATGTCAGCAGATGACTCTCATGCCTATTCATCCTCAACATGCTTTTATCTCTGTCTTCGGTTACACTGAATGTAAACACACACATACATGCGAAAGTGACCTCAAGAGTGACAGGCAGGGATGCTAGCTGCCGCGTTGTTCCTTCTGTATGCTGATGCCAGCGAAGTGAAGCCAGGATGTCATTGTTTATTATAAAGCGAAAGCTGGTAGAAACATCAGGGAGTGTTTGGGGATTTCCCTCTCACTATTATATATAATTTGCTGAAGACATATTAGCACAAACTGGACAAAGAAATAACTGAAATACTGTGCGACTATAGAGCAGAGCACAACAGAATAGGACACAGTATTTTCGCTCGATAAAATAGAACATTAAGGTGTGAAAATAACTTTGAGATAACAGTGAATACAAGAAGAATAGTGGCATGGATTAGATCAATCAATCTGTCATCATATCAAAGTTAATATTAGCCTTGATTGCAAGTTTAATGATCCATAATCATAAGCTAGCAATGCCAGTGTTAGTTTATCCGACTGGGTTGAACCTAGTTCAGACCACTTTCACATACATTAGAAATTAGACATGGTTCTACATTAATGCAATTTTTCCATGCTTTGAGATTTGCAGGCTGCCTTCTGGGTACCTGACTGCTGACCCTAATTAATCCAAACATCAGTGATTCCACTTTCAGTTTAAATGCTTTAGCTTCAACTCTAATTCGGCAGTAATGGTGGCATCCATAAAGGGCACAGCCCCTAAATCAGACATTAGTCTTTGGTTTATATGATATGGTATGTGCTACAGATTCTTGAGAAAACACCGACTACTTTCTAGCTGTCCTTGAAAAACAAATTGTGAATGTTAGTGCAAAATATGATAATGGTAGCTATAATATTAAACCAGTAGTTCAGGTATTTCCCTTCAACCACCAGTTTATTACACTATTGTATGTATAAAACCATATGTTGCCATATCTTCTTACTGTCATCCCCTAATGCAGTAATGACAGAAACCCAATCAGAAAGAAAGGGTTAGATTCCATAATGTTATTAATAGATGCTGCTGCTAATCAGTACAGACAGTAGAGATTTAGTCCTAAAAGTTTAGTACTGACCAGTGACTATTGCATCAATTACCAGACTGTGTCCTGAACACTATTTTCTAAGTGGTCGCTGGGGTACAACTGTATCAAGAAGTTAGTCCATTCTAATCGAAAGGCAGCCAGTGTGTACAGGGCACATAATTAAATTTACCTTGCCCACATCTGAGCCAGCGAGCCTGTGCACTCAACAAAGAGGAGCATTAGTTCTCTCCATTTTAAGAGCAGTATCCATATTCTTTTGTCAGACTACGCCATTGTCGTTCCAATCCCCGTGCCTTGAACAAGCTCCCAGCGGCAAATCGGATCGCAGTGAGAGCCTTTGTAATTACAAGGAGCTGAATGGGTGAATACGTCCCAAATCCGCAAGACCATCCAGCGACACATTCCATCTGTCTTAAGCTTCCTTCCAATATCTGAGATCGACTCATGAGGAGGTATTGAAGTAGTGAACACCACCACATTTTTCCTGCTGTTTGTGTGACAATTCTGTTAAGTCCTTTTAAAGTTTTGGACAAAATTTGTCATTACCATGTCTTGGAAAATGTAAGCCTTTCCCCATCTGCTCTGGAAAAGTAATTGTTTCTAATATAATGGGGTTCCATTCAAATTTAACATGTAACACTATTTAAAACATTGCTATGTGGACGGATAATCCTCAGCTATTGTAATGGTGCATTTGACAACTAGAGAATTGTGAAGAAACAGTGTCATAAAATTAAATTTCATAAAATGCCAGTGAAGGGATGAAAAATCTAACAGTATATAAAAATATAAATGTGTTATGTACCATCATCTAAAATAAAACAAGCGCTCGTGTTTTTAAATTTCGCAGTAAAATGATGTGCTTGGTTTTCACATTCATGTCACACCTCTAGCTTCATATTATTGGACGGCTAGTACCTTTTTTTAACTTTAGTGATATCCATGCATGTCAGCAGAGTGTATAACCTGCAGTGAGCATGTAGGTCATTTCCTGAGTATTACACCATCTTCCTACCAGAACATACCTTGGGAAGCCCCTGTATGTCTTCCTATCCAGTACATGTTGTGCAGGGGCCCATTCTGAACCGTAAGGCTCCTCTACCAAAAAGAGACAAGTGCTTCATATTAGGTCACCTGAGCGGGACCTGTTTGAGCTCAGCATGGGACCTAATAAAACCCTGTGGGGACAACCAGACATTTCTAATGCCATCAGCGTGCCTGTAAAAATGCTCTTAGCCCCTTGCAGTAGAGTAATGGCAGCACATGGTCTTGTTGGGCTGCTGTAATGGGTCTATGATGTCATCACAGCTCATCATGGAGCCAAAGATCTTAGAGAGAGTTTTCAGAAAAGAAAAACATATTCAAGGAAATCAACGAGGTATCATTCGGTCTCCACTATGTCCACTGTTAATGGTGGAGTTTGTTTGTGCCAGAACAAATTACTGGGGAAGTTAATAACCAAAGGCATTTTAACCTAGTCAGGGATATTGAATTGGTTCACTGATTGGACCAAATACCGTGTAGGTCACCAGTAACAAGCTCTACCTTTTCCCGCCCTCGCTGTCTCCTACTTTTCTCCAATGTTGAGTTGCACAGTAAATATCCAGCTTTACATTAATTTCATCTTATATTGACTAGTCTGAAGTATATGCCAATGAAGTACAATGATTACACCACTTGAAAATGAATGTCAGACACACATTAGATGCCAATACTCTTCTAATTTAAGAAGAAACCAACTTTCAAAATGCTGCAATTCAGAATTTTCTGAAGACTGATTTGAATATGAATTTGTGGCTCAGGTTGGGCATTTTTCTGATCTATGCATGTCTGTGAGGGGGCAATGTATCTGTGTTATTGTCAGCTATTACCATCTAAAAACACTCTCTCTCTCTCTCTGTTCCGCCATCCTTTAGTTTTACAACCTTTGTGGCTGATGTTCTGTAAGCATCGGAGTGAGAGACATCATTCTAGGAGCACACGTCTTCTCTGCCATGATTAAACATAAAGAATAATCCCTATCCTGCAGTTATATGGCTGTCATTAAAGGCTCACTGCCAGGCTGACCTGCCGTCAGTTTCACTCGAGATAATGGCCGTGTTTTAGTGGTAGTCAGGGACGTCAATTAAAACATCGGTTTTATGACATTTTGTATAAAGTAATGGTTTATCCATTGCATGACATTGAGGGTTGACTACTGTAGGTAATAAAGCCTGTGATTTCAAAGCAGTGTCGAGGTTTGTGTTCGTGGCTGGAGCATCGCATTTGCATTATTATGGTATATACGTGTGTGTGAGAACATGCCCATGTCAGAAAGCAGATGTGTGTGTTGCCACTCGTTCTCCACCATGTGTCATTTGTTAATAAAGTATCAGAACGGACTGAGAGATGATTTTGCAGGATGATTTTGATAGAGTACTTGATGGGGCTTGGTGGTCTGACAGGAAACAGTGAGTGGTTCTCCAGGTTCTGGTTCTGGTTGACTAAAACTACTGGAGAGAGTATGGTTACATCCACAGAACTACTTCCTGCTGTATTGATGCAATGTCTCTTGAAATACATGCTAGATGGGTGCATTGGGAGAGGGACCCTGTGGCACCCAATGCAAGCCTGCAGTTTGAACACATACAAGGTAAAGTGCCTCATAATGACCAAATAGGACAATCACTTAGCCAAATGACCCACAAAAACCACATAAAAGTCTTGTGTTTAAATGCAGAGGAGGATAATGCAATTTTGCTACGTTATTACAGACAGGAATGCAGAACTGCAAAGGGGTTGGGATCCTACATTTCCCTCAAGATCCAACACAGATTTTGCAGGAACGGGTGATTTAAACTTCCTCTGTGGGTGGGAGTGGGCTATCTGGACACACACATTGTGGGAGCGCTTGGGAATGAAACACACACGCACTGTGGGAGCGGTCGGTCATGGTCAGAAATGCAGCAGAAACAAGAATAAAAATAGGCTCTAATACGTGCTTCATGTGCAATTATGGTATTTAGGTTGCACTCCTCCACAGAGAGGTCAGAAGTTGGGGTCAGATATAAAACAGGACCATGACAGTGAGACTATGTAAAGACTGCAGTGTGAGTAACAGCCACCTAGGGACGTAGAACATTTTGTTATTGTTGGGGTAAGAACAAAATGATTTCAAGAATAAAAGCAACAGTACACATGTTTTTTTCTCCATACCAATCACATAGTCTTTACATCCATCACGTCTAAATGTTAGATGCATTTTCCATCATTTTAGGCAGCCATTGCTTTCTGCTCAGCGTGACAATCAAGTGACACAACCTTGAGATTTGTTTGCTTGCTCATTCATCTCAGTTAACGTTTTGTCAACTTAACCTCTTTTTGTCAAAGTCACATAATTGTCATAATTAAGCAGCAGCAACTCGTTTTAAAAGCTCCTCTTGTGGTGCATTTCAAGATGACTCAGAGTCTGAGATGTGAGAGGCAGCTACCTTCCAGGGGCCTTTTTAAAGGGGCGGTCCACTGATTTCACACGTGAAGATAAGTGAACTTGTCTCAAGGAATATTACTCCTTTAACTGTTTAACTGTTAATGTCTTCTGTTGCCTCTTAAGCTTTTATGAGTATATAACAACGGCCGTTCCATTCATAAGTTTCACTGTTACTATTAAAGCCCTCTTCTCATATGGGGATCCACACAAGAAAATCTTTCCGTTATAGGATCATGTACAAACTATTGTTATGGCTGTTGTCTCACTATGTATCTACATAATCACAGTAAATCTCAGCAGACGTCTGTTTCACAGCAGAGCCTGAGTCGTGGATTTTGCCTGGTGCTACAATGTCAAAGTCTATATTACCAGAGCTATGGAACGATTCTTCCCAGCCTGTGAGATCATAAGCTGTGAGATGAAGAGGTCAGGGAATTCATCATGGGCTGCTGTACCTAAATATTTCTCTAAGTAGCTTTGTGTGCCTTTTTTTTTTTTTTTTATCATGGCAAGTTCCTATTAGGAGTATTCAACTTCTGTGTTATGTGTGCAGCTGGATTCATCTTATTTATTCATTTTTTTTAACACTTGACAAACCACTTTCTTTAAAATATGTCTGTTCTTTACTGAGCAGCATGACATTTACAAAGGGAATGAAAATTGATAGTATTTCCTGTCATCAGTAATACATCTGAATGTTCTCAATAATTGTCATCTCTCACAAAACCCTTTGCATTTTTTTGCAATAACTAGAACACTATGAGATGGTAGCAACAGGTCCAACCCTGAAGCAAATGTGATTTAGAAAAGTGATTGAAAAATAGCACGTCTAACATGTTTGATTGCAGTAATGTGGAGAGCTGAAATGTTCTCTCAGGTGGTGCCCTTCCCTCTCATTTCATCTGTCCTCCATCATGGGGCCCTGACGAATCTCTAGTTCTTCTATTCTGCTTCAATAATGCTCCTTTCTCTCAGTCTATACATACGTTCTTACTCTTTTTCTTCCTCTTCCCCTGTCGTGTTCTTCCACTCACTACCTTCCGTTTTCTATCTCTCTCTTTATCTTCGTCTTTTTTCCCCATTTTCCACCAATGCCAGGGATACTGAGTGAGCCCTAGCCATCAAACCATAATGAGCATGTTCACTAAAGCACTGATTCATCAGAACAAAAAGTGGCGGGGACAGCGAGGCAAAAGGATGGATGACAAGGGGGAGAGGAAGAATAAGAGAGAGAGCGAGATGCTGGAGTATGCCTTTGAATGGCTTTGGACTGTAAACCCCCACTGCTTCCTCCTCCTCTGGCTGTATTTTTCTTAATAGCCTCTTTGGCTATTTCTGGGTCCCTTTTTAAATGGGAGGTGGGTGGGAGTGAATGCAGTGAAGAGGTGGAGGGTTTGGATGAGTGTGTATGGGTGTGTGTGTGTGTGTGTGTGTGTGTGTGTGTGTGTGTGTGTGTGTGTGTGTGTGTGTGTGTGTGTGTGTGTGTGTGTGTGTGTGTGTGTGTGTGTGTGTGTGTGTGTGTGTGTGTGTGTGTGTGTGTGTGTGTGTTCATCGGGTGGAAGGGAGGGGTGGGGTTATTTTGCTCTGCTGAGGCAGTGAAGAAGCTCTCTGACTCATAGCAGGATCAGGGGAGGTGGTGAATCAAGTGTGTGTGTGTGTGTGTGTGTGTGTGTGTGTGTGTGTGTGTGTGTGTGTGTGTAGGGGCTCTCTGTTGCTACTGGAGACGAGGGACGGGATGCATACACACACATATACACAAACCCAACATCCAAAAGCTGATTAGTCAAACTTGTGATTTCCAATTTCAAACCTGTGACACAAATCCCATACTTAATATTCATGCAGAAAGCGGTTAAGGCCCCTTGCTGTCCTATGGTGCCCTAGGGCTGCGGGTTGGGATGTGGGTGAGCGGGTGTGTGTTTGTGTGCGCGCGCGTGGGGAGTGGGGGTGGGGGGTGGAGGGGGGGGGGGGGGGGGGGGGGGGGGGGCTGGTCTTTTAATCTGCTTAGCGAAAAGAATGGTGATGAGGAAAAAGAGGAGCATGACAGGGAAAGAGGAACGAGAAAGTAGTGTTTTTTTGCTACTTGATTGGGTGAGTGGCCCATTGGTGAAAGCATACACACACATGCACACACACGCACACACACACGCACACACACACAGGGTGAACATCTTATCTCGGGAGTGACAGGATGAGCCCTCCCTCCAAATCACACACCCATCCATGTCATGCCTGGCAAGTACAAACAGAGAGAGAACCGCAGTTCTTAATGAAACGGTTTACAGCATGCCTCTCACATTGTTTATGTGTGTGCACGGTTTCGGGCCAGCTCATGGTTTTGTCAGAGAGCACGCACATCATAAACGGGATTAAAAACACATCTGACAGATGTAGTTTCTATTTTAGTGAGGGTGACTTTAGTGGTGTCACTGTTTGTGTGACTCCTCCGTCTGTGTCTTTTAACCTTGTAATCAGGATGGCATGCTGTGTCATCGGCATTTCTCCACATGGGCAGAGAGAGCGCGCATGGAGGAATGAGTGAAAGAGACAGGAGAGACATGAAAGAAAGGGAGGAGCGGGAAGGGAAATGGAAAACAAAGACCAGCGAAGGGAGATACAAAGGAGGAAGCAGCATGTTTACCCGCCTCGTATTTGTGGCATTGAGTTTTAAACACCATTGCACTTCTTGCTGCTTTTGCTCTTTTTTTTTTCTCTCCCTTTATGTCATAGCCCGAACATCTTCATATATGGTTACCTTCAGAATACTGTCATCACGAGGAAGAGGAACTTATTTCATCAGCGTGTGATTTCATTTCGACTCACCATCACAACTGGTAAAGCAAGAGAAAAGGAGAATGAGTCAGGGAGTTTTTTTTAAAGTGAGTTTATTTCTATAGCACATTTCAAAAACATGTTACTATTATGTTATTTACAATAAAATAGCAGCTAAAATATATACATTTATACATATATCCATATATATATACTGTATATATGCATATATATATACATAGGCACATTAAAACACAACAATTACCAATTGGTAAGAAAAAGCCAAGAGGTAAACGTGAGTCTTAAGAAGAGATTTAAAAGAACATACTGGGTTTGCCAGCCTGAGATCCTCAGTTCCACCAATGAGGGGCCCGAACAGCAAAGGCCCAGTCACCTTTGGTGGCAAGTCCAGTTCTTGGAACCATCAGTAGGACCTTGCTGTAGGATCTCAGACCGTGATCAGGCTCACAGTGTGTTAGCAGATCACAGATATAAGCAGGAGCCTGACCATGCAAGGAAATATGTTAGGAAACCAACAGCAAAAAGAGGAGATGGACCGTGAGCCAAATAGGGATAGACAAAATAAAAATCAAAGATGAACTAAAATGAAGAGAATACGGTGAGGCTAGGTGACCTGCACCTCCCAGAGAGCAGGAGTAATTAAAGTGAACAGACTCTCAGCCTCCCACACCTCCCTGCCGAGGCCACAGCTGTACACTCCCATCCCATCATTCACCCTGACATGGCGGAGCGGTGCGAGATGTTTCCAGTCCCCACCACAGTCCATAACTCAACCCCTGTTCTCCAGAGAGATGCTCCATAAACACCACCTCCCCTCACCACCTCACTCTCATCGCTCCCATCAGTCTGTCCGTAAACCAACTATTGAAGATACGAGAAGCAGCAGCCGGCGACCATCAGTGTAACTCTCCACATATCTACCAGCCTCATCCCTGCAGGCCCGGGGAGAAGAATGCGGCAGACATGTGGACGTTGTTGCTCCTTAGGGAGACTTCAGGAAAAATGACAGCAATAGAGTCTACAGGGGCTATAATTCACCAGGCCGGCTCCATGATGCTGTGACACGGTTATTAGCCATATAAACCAGAGCTGTCACTGTGTCATTATTGCTCACATTAATGTGAGATCATCCCTCTCTTTGTATTTACTTATTTCCGTTTAACCAGCTTTGGGCTCCACTGCTGATGATTCTTTTTTGTATAATGGCAACGCAACTGATGCCTCTGGCCAAAATACTTTTGCTTTTCTCTTGTTGCGATTTAGCTTTGTTTTCTCACTATCTGACGGAGAATAAAAACACACACATTGGCACATTTACAGGACATAGATGGTAATTAGGTGGCTGTGTGCCTGCAGTGTGTTGACAACAAGTAAACACAGCAGAGGAGCCTTCACTTGTCAACTCCGCTTCCTACAGGTTCACCGAGTTCTCTGTACAACATTACATCACCTGATAATGAATGCATAGTTAAATACCAATTAGCTGTTATTTTAATAGGCTTCATCCGTGTTTATAAGTTTAGGTTGCCTGTCAAAATGATTTAGGAACTGAGGTTTATGGATTTACTTTCAAAAATAGCCTTTTTTTTCATTGTTTTCGTGACTTTTACCACATTAGCACTCAGTAGACAACTTCAGAAACTGTCAAGTGATGTGAGGAAGTCCACATTTCTAATGTTTGACCTGCTTGGCTTTACTGTGAGTCTTTATTTCAAACAACATACAAGGCATAACAGAGGAAAATAAGTAATGGTTGTTAACACCTTTTCACAGTTGAAGATTAGTAGCACTTGACTCTACTTAGTACACTTGGCCCCTTGAATTAACAGTATTTGACTGAACACACTAGAGAGACGACAGGAATTTCTACGTATCGCAGCCACTGATGCCAAAATATCCTCCCAGTGCCCTGTTGATGTTCTGAAAATCACCGCAGATTAGTTGAGGAGTTAGAATTGGGACACCTAATTAGAAACACCTTTTTTTTTTCTGTTTTTTTTACCTCCCTTGCTTAGATACTGACTCCAGCCAGTGATAGATTGAATGTACAGTGTCTCAATTATCAGGAGTGGAGCGCTTCAGTTTGCTTTAGTGCCATTGTGTCATTTAGGCTTGTAAAACGTGCCTAATTTTAACACAACATATTACCTATAGCTGATAGCTTCAAAGAATTCAGCCATGTTTCACTTTAAGATATTGTTTTTCCGTTCAGGGTTCTGTTTTGTGACACTATCTAAATTCACCACGTCAGGTGCAAGTCTCCCCATTTAGGTTTGGGAGTCTAGTTTATGTGCTGAGTAGCAGCAAGGTCAGGATCTCTCTGGCTTGTGAGATAAATGGACTGTTAGTCACTGTTTACACTTGGGCCAGACTGATATATGTCTCCCCAGTTAAGAGAGACATTAAGATCTCATTCTCCCACTCGCCTTTGTCCACCAGTCAAACATCACAGCCCATCATTCCACAGATATAATAGGGAGTTATGGGCTACAGGGTTGATGTATGCTGAACAGAGGATGCGGGATGAAAAATGAGAATCATAAACAGCCTCGTGTGAAGGAAAATGATATAGGAACTAGATGTTCGTAAATATTCCCAACAGTAACTTCTGAAGTGATTTTTGTCCGAAAATTTTACTTCTGCCTCTGTTAAACCAGAAGTGGAACAAGATAAGGGAGAGCGGTAGGTGTGAATAATAGAATACATGGATTTTAAGCTATTTTTCATACTGAGGAGGCTGTAAATATTTATTCATACAACTATGACAGACCAAAGCCATATGATTATGAGCCTGCTAGGCATCCAGGAGATCAGGAACAGATGAGGGTTGGAAGGAATAACGGTCAGAGAAGGGAAATTGAGTTGTAGTGTGAGGAGAACCAGTGGATAAAACGCTACACGTATATATCTGTGGGCAATAGCTAATGTGTGTTCACATGGCAACAATACAATAATAAAGTCTGCTATCATATGTCAGTATATAATAAAATTAGCATTGAGCACACAGTGCTGATACTTACCCAGCTACTATCAGCTGCTATCAGTGTTTTTGGTAATGATGAAGCAGTGAAGTCCTCTCCCTTCTCAGGCACAAAGCTAGCAGCTTTCCTTTTGCCGCTGGTAAAACTGTGGACTCCATGTCCCGACAGGTATATGACATAAGGTGAAATGCAATTAAAACCTACTGAAAAAACACCATCTCACTGTAACACTACCGCCCAGACTCATTACCACCTATAACCGCAATAGAGCGATTACCTGTATGTTATGTCATCTGACGTGTGTTGGAAAAAGGAGCGTTCTGATCACTTTCAGACAAGGTGAAGTATGAAATTTCAAAAAAAAAAAAATCTGCAAGTTGCTTTTCAAAGGCCCCGTATTATGTGAATGCACTTTTTTTTTTTTTATGTCTTTTCAAAATATACGTGTCCTGATGTGTCTAGATACATGAGAGAAGACCTACTCTTTTTCTTGTGTGTCACCTTTCACTAAATGTGCATGAGAATTTGCAGATGTCCAAAGGGGATGTGTTGAACATTGGGCCGCCCAGAGCGGATCAGCCATAGGCTGTATAAAAGAAGTAGACATAGCTTGAAAAGTGAAGTCAATGCGGAAGTGCCGTAAACCTGCATTCTTTCTAATGGCCAGCAGGAGGCCTCTGCCAGTTGCAAAAAGAGGTCAGAATGAATGGAAGCCTATGAGAAAATGACCCCACATCCCAGTCTAAGGTGGTCTGTGTGATCTGAATACTGCATGATGTTTATGTAGTATATTTTGGTTCCATTTAGAGTAAAATAGACAATAAAGCAGGGTATGTTTTCGGTTGGTTGGTTTTACTCGACTGTTGTCTAACGAGAGCCAGTAACTGTACAAGCTCAAGGATGGATGATACCAGCTGTCCGTGACCTGACATCAGACCTTTGCGATGTTTTATGTTGTTTTACCATTCATTTTGCAGGCTGGTATGTTGAACTCGGTGTTAGCATGCTGAGTGGCTGATGTGGCCAGCCTCTACTGTAATCACAACTGGCTGGAGCGCTGCTGGACTGATATTGTAATACTGAGGAACAATTAACAGAGAGCATTAAGCCTCATATGAAGCCAGCTGTTGCTTTATACTGCAGCTCTAGCTAACCTGGCTTTGTTGTTATAGGCCAGCACAGCTTGCTGCTGTAACATTATTTAAATGTGCCTAATAGATGTGCCCTGAAGGTAAGCTACATGTGAAAAAGAAATTGTCTGAACTGCAGGAATTAATTCGCTTGGCGACGTTGTCTAATTTTGATTAGACCCCAACAGTCAACTGGCTCAGATATAGCTGTAACAGTGGTTGTCCGCTGGGCAGTGAGGCAGAGGCTAATAACATTAGTCTTGGTCTACAGAGACACTTTGCGTCAATAATACAAGTATTAATGACAGTGAGACATGTCATAGTCATATAGTCTCACTTTGTATTATAAACAACAAGTCTCACTTGGAAAAAGGTGCTTTTTGCAGCAGGAACTTTGTCCTGTATTGAGCTTCTGATATGTCAACAACACATACAGTAGTTTATACTACTGTCCATGCTGTGTATAGCTATCTCACCTATAGTGTATCCATGTTTATGCCACTGTCCACACTGTACATATATCTTGCCCATAGTGTATTAACTTAATTCATATACTTCATAGCTTATACATCTCACTACTACTTTAGTAGTCATACTGTAGCATTGCTATTCATGGTATTCACGGTAGGACTACAGGTAAACTCAGTTAAGGAGGCTCCATAGCTTGGGACCATGAGCAGAGCTAATGCAAAAACCATAGAGTATATATAAGAAGTGGACATAGCCACTGTGATACTGGTTTGTGGACTGCTGTTTTGAAGTTTGGCCTTATGGATGTTGTCTTCTTGGTTCCATGCAACCTTCACTTCAGTTGAAATATCCCCATTTCAAAAGTTTTGAAAAACAAATGTGTTCCCTAAATTCAAAGCCAAAAGGGAAAATCGATATAACTGTTAGACAGGTGGGAAATAGCGAAACATTATAATAAGCATAGTTAAACCTAATGTGTCTTTACTGCATGAAAATTATACAAAGACAGTAACATCTTTCATAAATCATACACTGAACCTGGGAAACGCTCCAGTGATGAAAGTATTAAACTTATGATTCAATTGTAAATCATAAATCACACCATTAAACATTAGAAAAATAAGATCATCTACAAAATAAATCTCCACAAAAATGTGTGTGATTTTACTGTAACATTTAATGCAGTATGAAGAAGGGATTACAAAAAGATACAGAAGGTTGTTCAGTAATTATGATAAACAGTTAGAATGATCATAGTGACAAACTCCTGTGGCTATAATCCATTTTAAATAACACGGTGCTATAAATATGATTTTTCATAGAATGGACTACAACAACTTTTTACCACAATGCTTCCTGAATTTGAACTAATCTGTATCTGAAGCAAGTGAAGGTGGGAAAAACCTTCATACCAAGTAGGATTAAGTGCACCAGAGGCAAAACAGCATCAGAATATCAACTTACAATAAAGTGTAGATGCAAAGATGGTCAATGCCTTGTGTCACCTCCATCTCTGTTTTGGGCGAACATTTGTGGCCAAGCTGTGTGGCATTTTGGCGCTATAATATTCCAGCATTTTGTGAAGGCAGCTATCAAGCAGTAGAGGCAGAGTCTACACCAGGTACAGATACATTTTGTATTGACACACACATGAATGAGTACCCATACCAGTAGCGAATTACCTTGTCTGTCTGGTAAACACTTTTCTGTCCAGACAATTTTGATGTTTGAACCTCAATTCTAATTTGGTCCTGCACTAAATTACCCACAATTACCTTCCCAGAGCTGGTTTACTCTCTTCTTCGTCAGCAGAACCTTGTCACCTCATCCCATTTCTCTCTGTCTCTCTCTCTGCAGCTCACTCTCTCTTTTCTTCTCTGTCAGTCTAAATCCCTCCTTCACACGCTCACACACACACACACACACACACATACACACAAACACACGCTCACATGCAGGACAGCTTAGGCGCCCCGAGGACTCGCTGTCAATCACCCGTCAGGCTCCCAGGTCAATTTGCCAGGCTGCCAAATGTGTCGTATTGGTGTGCTCCCTGGTGTCAAGAGCCCTCATTATGGGCCAAAGGCTAAACCAAGGAAGTGAATGAGGCTTTCCTCTTCATTATTTCTAGTCCCCCATGACCTTATAACCTCCTAGTGCTCTCTCTGCACCTCAACTTTGCCACCCCCCCCATACCTGGTTTTAACAACAGTACAACCTTTAACCAACCATACTGGCATAACCCTGTTTCCCTGCAGGCCAAAAGCCCCACTGCTGCCTGTGAATCCACTCATGTTTTCTTCCCTCTCCTACCTCTTTCTCTTTCCCTTCCAAGCACCCTGAGGAGCCAGTGAAAGGAAAAGTGCTTGAAAAAGGGCTTTAGAGTAGTGTTTTCCCACAATGCACTCTGCATGGTACCCACCGCTTCCTGTCTCCCACAGCATTTGGAGCGAGCTGTCTCTGGCCAGGTACCGTGATGCCAGAGTCATACTGGTGGCAGAATTATTTTACGCCGATCATTTCAAATTAATTAACTGTCATTGCAGCATCTATCTGATGAATCGCTTATAATTAGCCATAGGTATAACAGTGTCATCCTCTGTTATCTGCTTACTGGTCAGGCTGGCTGATATGAGCTCAGTGCAGGCTTCCCTGCACATTAGCCTAACGCAATTATACTAATTATTGATTTTTGTTTCACCTTCATGCAATTCACAGCACAGATAGCACTCTGTAAAATAAGACCCTGATTTCTGGGTGATAAAAGGGAACGACTGCGAGCATCTGGTGAAAGATGGTGGTAACGTTAGAGCACTGTTTATTTTCAGTTTTGAGCCCCACAGGCTGTTAGGGCAGCAAAGCTTCATATTATATGGGACATGTATACAGGGGAATAAACAAGGTTATCTGGAGACCTTGATGGCTCCACCTCACTAATGCAAAGGCTTCGGTGTTTGTTTACTAGTCCATCTTATCAGAAAGCAAATGAATCACAAACTGCATCTGCGTGTGTATGAAATGTCGTCCTTGGTGTGGGATTACTCTCAAAGGTTACGCAACCGGTGGTCAACGCAACGAATAATAGATTTCAGTTTTACCCTGAACACAGCACATGAGAATCCCAAATGAGATTCAAACTTAGTTGGCAGTTTTTATCAATAGCATTTACAGTGTTGTTAATATAATCATCATTTATAAGGTTCATGATCTTTACTTTCAGAGCACGTGATAAAGAGCACAGACTCACTTCGCATTTGGAAACAAATTTAGATAATGACTTTGGGGATAGTACCTTTTTCTTCTTTTCTCAAATTACAGGGCCATTGATAAATTCGAATTAAAATATTAAAAAACAGCAACTGTTAAACACTTGTTTAAGAATAGTTCAACAATAGTGCGTAACAAATTTTCTGCAAAATGTCGGACTACATCTGAAAACGCTAAGGTCACAAGTTGCTGCTGTTTGTCTTGCCATGGTGAAATAACCCCACTGTAACAGTGTAATCTTATCATGGGTGAGTGTGTCACTGTTTGCACATTTGCAAGCAAAGGGTGATTGTGCTTATGCACCATTTGGCCCCATTTGTGTGAGAATGTCAAGTAGCTTAACCCAAGGCCCATTCATCTTCGCTTCCTCCTCCGTTCATCTCGACGCATGCCAGTGTCGAGCTAAACAGCACCGCATGTAAAGCTTGCCCCTCACGGATAAGCCTCATTCAGTCTGACATATGGTGCTTGACCACGACAGGAGGAGAACAAAATAGGAAGTGTGGCGGGAGAGAGTCAAAGAGGAGAGAGCATTCTTAAAGTGGTTAGGAGGCACACTAATCGTCCCTCCCCTACCAGGTGCTGAGAGAGGAGATAACCTGGGAGACAATGGCAACGGCCAGGCCTCTCCATATGGAGAGGTGGCAGGCTTAGTGACAGGCAGTGTGGGTAGAGGGGGAGAGGAACTGGCAGCAGAAGGGATAACAAGAGTGAGTGAGAGGGAGGAAGAGGCCTTTGTCTTTGTTTGCAGGCCTAAACAGGGATTAGTTGCTTGCTGATGTTTTCTGTCACAAGCCAGACTGTGATGGCTGCGTAGAGGGGCCGCAGCTCAATGAAAGTGACTGCGCTGAAAGTGACCCGTCCCGGCTTAAAGCCTCGCTGACTGATCTGCGTCTGAGAGCTACTGGAATGACCCCTATGGCTGCAGAAAACGCTTACACTTGGGTACACATTAGGGCTCCAAATCTCTGTGCTTGTTTCAACAGAGGCTTTAACTCACATTTTGTCACAACTAATGTCTTTACTTTTGAATTTTCATGTTAGATAATAACAAGTATATTGTGTTTTTTGCTCATATTTTTGTACACATCAGTGATTTGAGCACTCCCTATGTTAGTTGAACTCTTTTTGAATCATCGGTTAGCATAAGGAGTGCTGCGATTTGTGACCTTTGACAACTTAAATAGCTTTTCGTTCCACATTATGGACATTTTCTTTTTCAAATCTATAGTTTATTGTGCTCCAGTTAGTGGTGCGGCACCACAGAAGTTGCACCTATGAGTGATACCAGGTTAAAAAAAAAAAGCTTAAAACTCGTCTCCACAATGAGTCAAAAAACTCTTTTTTTGCACTTTTGAAAAATGGAAAATGATGCACAGTAGCTGGAATACTAATAGAGTTTGTATTCTCACATATTCTTTCTCTCGTTTCTTCAAGGCAAGTTGACCCACCCAATCCGTTGTTTCAATCGCTGATCTAACAATGTAGTTCTTGTCGGGGACTAACCTCCATACCATATACCTCATATCGAAAATCTCTCAAACTATTTTCATTACAAAGCCTCAGAGGAACGAGATCAGATTCACAGTATAAGTGGTGAGTTAGTAAAAGAAAACAGAATTTGCATTGCTGTGAGTTCCATCTCTCCATGTAACTGGAAATGACAGCTCGACAAAAGTGAAGAAGTGAACTGCTAGGTCGCCCCAGGTCACTCTGTCTGTCCCGAGCAAAAGACGGGCTGGTGTGATTGTGGCTTTGTAAGGGCCCGTCGTGTGTGATCGATTGTGAAACCCTGATAGAAATGCAGCATCGCAAGTTTCCCCTTTTACCTCACCGCCCGCACACAGGCGTTCATAGGGAGCCCCCATTGCAAATGTTCTGTTTCAAGCCTTCACTGTGTGAAAAACTTTATGTCTATCTGCAGAACTCAGCACTCTGCCTTTATAAAAGAGAGAGTCTGCCAGGCAAAGACCAAAGAGAATGAGGTCTCTGTTTCTTTTTGCTCATCACGTTCACATCTGATCAACAGTGTCAGATTACAGGCAGATCACTTTTTGCTTTAACCTAGATTTGTATATAATGCTTTCTTTTTTTTTCCTTTTTTAAAAATGTTTTCGCCACTTTTACCTTAACTAACGACGCGTTAGCAGTTAGCTGTCCCTAACTTTTGCAATGGAGAAGTTTTAGCTCTCCATCGTCATTGATTCTATATTTCTACAACTTTGTGTGTGTCCATTGTTGTGTTTGCATGGCGCTTGAAAAGGAGCGTGGCCATTCGGAAAGGGAAAATGCAGGTGAGGGTCCAGGCACATACACAGATAAAGTGGAAAGGAAAGACACAGCTGAGATGGCAAGACCACTGCCCTGAGAGTTGTTCATCATTCGCTTTCCTCTTCCGGAGAGGGAGGGAGCAAGGTGATACCGTGATTAAAATGCCATGCTGAGTGCGAGACAGGACGTGGCACAAACTTGGCCCGCCACTTGACAGCCTTTCCACTCGTTACTTTCATACTGGGTGAATGTTTTCTGCGTTATCCACTGACAATTTACAACTCCAGAACTTAAATCAAGTCCTAGCGAGAAGATCGGGAACGTAAGCCTCCCTGACAGTGTCCTTGGATGACATACAGTGCAACACCTATTCTTTCCTGGAACAGGTTATCTACTGGTAAACATTATGTGTCAGATAAAAAGCATGTAGATTGTTGTGCAAGTGATTGTCATACTAAAGCCACCTTCCTTTGCTCTTGCCTTTGGAAAATTCCATTTATTTGTTTAACTCAGAGCCACAAAAGCTGCCTCTGTGCTCAACATTACGAAGCATCTGACTGCACTTGACATGTGAACCATCCGACATTATAAGGGCAGTGGATGCCGTCTCTTTTTCATCAAGGCTGGCTTTGTTTGGCAAGCACAAACGGGACGTCAGGAGAGATCATCGAATGCCAGGGTCTGGAGGTTTCAGTGGTCATGGATGTCCCCAGGCCTGTCCTTAGCACACGATGCTTATTATGTTACAATGACCACCTTGTGCGGGCACTGTGGGAAGACAGGGATAAAGCGTGTAGCCAAAAAAATTAAGCCCCAGATGCCCTGAGGTGTGTACCAGTGTGTTTTCACAAAAAGAAGCCACAAATAGGAATTTAGAGGTATTGCAGCACAAACTACTTCATGAGAAGTTACTGCCTTGGAGAGCTGAGAAATATCTTACAATGAAGCATGTGTTTACTTGCAGAAAAGAAGAAGAGGAAAAATTCTGACGCAAACTGGTGAAAGGAACTACAAAACCCTGAGCAACTGACTTCTTCTTCTTTTATTCTTAATGTCTCAAATGAATCCAGTTAAAAAAAAAATTCCTCGCATGGGATTCACATTTATCCGTCCAATGAGTAGCACTTCCTTACAGTATATTGCTGCGCTCACAGTTCCAGTGTTTTTGCTTTCATTACAGTTATAGCGGCACGGTAATTGGCATATTGACTTTTCACTTCATGGGGGATGACGGCATTTCTTCCAGTCTGATTGCACCTTTCCATTTGAGACCTTTGTGTTGTTTTTAAACCGGGTCTCCTTGTTACCATCACGAGGAGATGCCCCTCATAAATATTGATGTTCAACCACTTGCGCAGTCTCCATTCCACACCAGGTGTCTGAGAATATTCTTAGCCATCTAAATCCATACTCTGGCTGGTTATGATGCAGAAAGCAAGATGTTCTCTCAGAAATCTTCTTTTTTTTTTTTTTCTTTCTCCAATGCTTGCATATAGAAAAAAGTGTCTCTTCCAGCACACTGTTCCACTAGTATAGCACTCCTTCTTGCCTGTTTTGATCTTAGGTGACAAGTGAAGGGTTTTGCAGACGGTAGAAGAAGCAGGCAGCGTGGTGCGTGGAGACGGTGGCTTTGATAGTTGAAATTAATGAGGCTGGATATGTTTGGCTCCGCTCATTATGCCTACACATAGACCCCAAACCCTGGGGGCCCCAGAGCTCTGCTTCTCGTCTTTATGCCATGATCTCTCTGTCTCCTGATTTAGAGCCTCCTCCACTCTTTTCTCCTTTTGTCTGTGCTACTTTTCCTGTCTCCATCTCTCTCTCTCTCTCTCTCTCTCTCTCTCTCTCTCTCTCTCTCTCTCTCCACCCACACCTCACCCCCATCTCTCAAACTCTCTCTTATTGCGGTGTGTGGAGGAGAGAGATAATATAATCAGCCGTGCGCGGTGAGAACAATAAGTGTGTTGTGTCGGGCTGACAAGAAGCAGACACCTCTTCACAGCCACCTTAACATCGCACTTCAGCCCTAACTGCACGTGGATGGAGGAAGGCAGAGGGGTGGAGCGCTGGAAATGTTTCCCTTGTCTGTCAAAGGAAGCTAGCGGGCCCAGAAGATGGGCATTTTGTACAGCTCTGTGCCTGTGTGCATCTCCGTCCTCCTGTGCATGAAATTAGCGATTCTTATGCGTGCTCATAATTAAAAGTTGAAAAGGAGCATTTATTTTGCTAGCCTTGACTCCTTCCAGAACGAGACTAAAGCACCCAGCTTCACCCAGTTTGTGTGTATGTGATCGTGTGTGTTAAGGGGTTGATGGGCTTGAGGTTGGTCCTGAGATAAGGGGAACATCTGTTAGTCTGTCTTTATCTCTGGCAGGGCTCCTGGCACACCGTAGTAAGAAGCCCCATCTAATCAGAGCAGACACAGAGTCGGGAGGGGAGGGAGGGTGGTGGGGGTTCACATAGCTGCCAGCTCTGTGGCCCGTCCTGTCTCAGCCCTGGCACTACATACACACATTTACACACACACACACACACACACACACACACACATACAAAAGCTCTGACACAGACTCATGCACAAAGAGATACAGATTTTTTTTCTTTTTCATGGTTGCCATCTTGTCCCATTTTGCCAACAATCTGTCTTTGCACATCTTGTTGCACATCTCAGCTTGTTTTTTGGTCTGTCTTTTTTAATTATGCAAGGAGAGTGTACTGAGCATGCATGTTTTTTTTTTCCATCAACACTCTGCTTCACACTGATACAGTTTTAAATTCGCACCTGGAGCCGCTTAGTACCTTATACTCGACACTACTAATGGCACAGTTTGCATTGCTTTGTGTACGGGCATCTTGAATACCGTACTTGAGGAAGGGGCCTGGTATTATTTTTTTCATGTTCACAGCAAGTCTCTAAGCAGCCTGCTTCTCTACCCTCTGGGCTCAACATACTCCTGTTTCTTGGTTTTTCTTGCAAGTATTTCAACACTGCTGCCATGTTATGCTCCTTTGCCTTGATGTTTTCTTATCAACCTTTAGCAAGACCAACACTGTCAACTGCAGCCAGCTTTCAGAACCCAAGCACACCTGTCGCTCTCCCTTGACATGAATTGTCTGATATTGACAGCAGTGGTTTCACAGTGTGACGAGATTGAGTTAGGTCTTCTTCCATGTTTTTCCCCATTTGGAGCATTTGTTTTGCTCTGGTGGTGTGTGTGTGTGTGTGAGTTGTGTGTGTGTGCCAGTGTGTGTGTGTGTCAGGGTAACCAGCAGTGACACCAGTCTGCTGGGCTGTATGAATCTGGTCCTTAGGAGTTCTAATAAATCTAGGTGGGCCTTGTCACTGTGAGTCGCCACGTATCGCCCTGCTGATCATGGGAGCCGACAGGTTTATGCAGCTGTGGCGACTCCCTGGGGAAAAGGAATGCAGCAAGAACAGGCACCCATTTGCACAGTCACACTGATGCACATGCATGCAAAGTTCTGGTCAAGGAAGCATTAATCGTGCCCTTCATCACTGCTTAGCAAGCAAAGCAACATGTTTTCGAGGTGCAGACCTCCCAGAATGCTTAGTAGTAGTTTCCAGGGAGAGCAAAAAATGCCCTCGAAGGCTCACAAAGCGATGAGCTCGTTGTCTCAGTGTGTGTGCTTCAGTAGATCGTATACATGGGCGCATATTCTCATGTATAATGTAATCAATTTTATATAGGTTGCTATCAAAACAGATTTTGCCGGTTATGAATAATATAGTTTCGATTTGTTTTTGGTTTTGTTCCTTTTGACTGAACCCCTTTGAAGACGGTCGCCGTCAAAACACACACACTCAGCAACAAATGCTAGTTATTTTGTATTCTCAAAACATTCAGCATTCATTTTCATTTTAATAACTATGAGGAAAAATATTGGCACCAGGAGATACCATCTTTCATTTGCTATAACTGTGAGTCAAAGATTATTATTTTCCCTCTCATCTCTGTAATGAAAATTTATTCCAACTAGAGGGGCTTATATTTATGGGAATTAATTCACATGTGAATGGGTGGCGGTGATAGAAACACAAGCCGACATTTGAATTACGTATCCTGCATTGCTGAACCGGGGGTAACATGGGAGCAAAGGGAATCAAAAATGTAACTTTTCATAAGAGGCCGTGCTCTGTGTTTGTTTGCTTTTATTCTATGTACTTATGTATTTATGTGGTTGTTTGTTTGTCTGTGTTAAATTGTAACAACTATTGTAATCTTGTACTCCTACCTCCGCCCTGACAAGCTAACACATGGATATTCCCAAATCCGGCCTGCTGATTTGCTCTCCCTTTTCAAAGGTCAAAAGTCACACACCAAACCCCCGATAATGACTTAATTAATGCAATTTTCTTTTTTAATCCTTGTCTTGTTAACTCACACAGAGGGGAGACCTTTGACTTATCAACCCCCTTGAAGAACTGCTGTCTTTGTAATGCTGAGCCTTAACATGTGTCCCTTTCACTGCTGTGAGGTTTCCCGGGCCTGTTTAGATAAATACCAAGTTGAAGACCTGCTTGTCAAGAGAAATTATGGCATCACATCTCACGCTGGAGAAAAGCCAGGAGTCGTCTTGTTTACACACGTCATGTAAAGCTGAACTTTAAAAGGCAGCCCGTCTTTCCCCCCGAGCTACCTTTCAGGGATTTAAGAGATTGAGGTGAACTGGTTTTTTCCTTGTTACTTGGGGGGGGGGGGGGGGGGGGGGGGGGGGGAGTAAGTTAACTGTTTGTAAAAGTTTATGGCACTGGGAAAAGCTAAACCAGCTTGTAAATACTTCTGATTTGTAGCTGCTATTTGTTAAGACGTTTCCTGTCTTAGCAGGTAGTGTTATTGTCTGTAAAATGCAATGGAAAAGTAGTTGCATGTGTGATACAGACTGGAGGGCCCTCAACCTTCTATGCATGTATCAAAATCCTAAAGTGAGTAAGCTGATAATGTATTAAAAGTATTAATTTAAAGGTACATCTCTTGGGATTGTTTGGCCCCATGCACTTTTACTCAGACATAATGGGACCTGCATTGGAAACGTACTTGTTACTCTTGACTAGCACTGCACACACATGTATCTATGTCCATATGCCAAGCGACGTTTTTCAGTGAACTGACTTTGAAGAGGCCCTTTAGCTGTGAACACATGTAGGTTCAGAGGCACCCTCTCCCTCAGCTTTACCATACAGGTCTACTGGATACACAGTAATACAGCAGCAAGGGCCAAACCCCTGCACTTTGAAACCTTCCAAGCTCATACCTCTGGAGGTATGCAGGCATGGAGGAGATAAGGCTAAGCCTCTACCTCTCTTTTTTCCTCTCTTTTTCTTCTGTGCTCTCTTACCTTTTCCTGTGCAGTGAGCCGAGGCAGGGAGGGGGTTGAGATATCCACAGTTCAGATGTCCTATTGTGAGCCTTTTATGTGCCTCCTCATGAAGTTACAGTTGGGAGATCTATCAGTCATTGCACTGTGCGGTATGACTCTAACAACCTTGAAGCAGTCATCGCATGTCCAGTACTACCGTGGATGGCTGAGTCATGCGGGGCCGCTTAACCTGCTCTGAATGGGTTGGTGACATTGGTTCGAGAAGTATGAATTCTCATTTTACTCACTCGCATACATGATTTACAAGTAATAACAATTACAGTTGATAGAGACAAATGTCTTGGAGATGAGAGCACAGCATGCTTGTCTCAGACAGTGTTCTCTTGTACAAGCTGTTGCATTCACTACCTCTATGTTGTTTCTATGGGAACCCGGGGCTTGTTGACGGATCAAGGTATTTTTGTCTGCTGAGTGAAGTACTTGGCCTCTGGTAGCTATCATCAGTGGCACAGGTGGTAGATTGTACCCATCAGCTATTCCTGCTCTCAGCAGATTTGTTGTTGCTTGCTTAGTTGGCTCCTTAAATTTTTTGGTGTCCTTAGTAGGACTGAAGTAAGTCACTGAGTATTTTTTGAAAATGTCTTTTTTCCTGCATTGTATTCATATTTGCCTGTTGCTTCACCTTTTACTAAACTGCAGCTTTGTCCACAAATGCAGCAACTGACATCATATGCCATTCCATTTTTCTTTATAGAATATGCTACTGTGATGCCACGCATGGGGGAAGTGCTGTGTTTTCTCTGTTCAGCTGGGCACATGGAGGGAGTCTACAGCACCCACTATATGTCAGACTCTAGCAGGGAGCCTGGCACAGTAGTAGAAAGGCAACCTCCCCACACACTCAAAATCCCTCAAAGGGCTTCCCAACATCCCACAATCAGGCCTTGTAGCTCCCGGCCAGGGGTGAAGCAGAGGGAGGGATGACCTTTGCGCAGCTGGAGCTCCTTCGTACCTTAGAGTGTACAAGCAGTAGAAAGCAGGCCATCCGTGGAAGACCTGCACCATCTTTCACCTTTCAGCGACAATACTTGCTAAGTTCATGCTGCTATCAGCGCACTCTTCAACACTGATTCAGTCAGAACAAAATAAGAAATATGAAATCTGCATCGTTCAACTCCAGGGCATCTCTCAGATACAGTCTGTCTTGGTTTCGCTTAAAGCTATTCTTGTAAACATGGATAATGATTGGCAGTTTGTTTGTTGCCCTCACTTACCGCTGTCCAGATCTGGGCCACTGAATGATTTAGGTTCGCTTATAACATTTGACACACACCATCCAATTTTCAAGTTCAAAGAAATAGTGAAAAAAGAGACTACTTTAGTGTTAGTGTTTCGAAACACTGAATCATTTACCAAACAAGACACTTAATAATTTGTGTCTATATTCTTATTGCATGCCCAGCAGCCTAACCTCACAAAGCCTCAGATTTTTTAAGTGGCTGTGACTGGTTGTGACACAAGAAAAGAAGTCATGTTATCATACATACTTACGAATGCAAAAGCACACACTCCAGTGCCCAATAGATACATAAATTATGTATTGGATTGCCACAGGTACATTGTAAACATATGCATTTCATCAAATCCACTGACCTATGTGGAACCATATTATACAGCCTGTATACACACCACATTTTTCTATAATAATGAGAGGCGGAAGCACCATGCTTACTGTCATGACCTCTACTATTTGAGGAGATGAACAAAAAAACATTGGCTATGCTTCATGCACGTCCACGGCATTTGTATACACACAATTTGCACTTCAGTCGTTCTACACCGTTCTACAATTTTCTCTGACACAACGTGCACTACAGCAACGCAGCCATGCGTCGGTGCAATTCGTATCCAAACAATTTCCACTGTTTCACACAAACACTTTAACAATATACATTGGTAGCAAAGCACTCCACCCGCACACACACACACACACACACCTGACACATCAAGCAGTAGGAGCATGCTCTTTCACAGTCCAGGGTGGCTTCATAGCCTGTGATTTAATGGCCATTCTGTTGGCTTCAATAGCATCCGTTCCCATCCCCTGGTGCCCAGTGGTGAAATAACAGGTTGTGGGCTCATCCACAAAACCCACAGGACCACACTTGAATCATTGCTACAATTTGAGCTATCAAATCATAATGGGGGGGATGAGATTGCCTTTCTTTCTGTGGCGCATGTGTGTGTGTGTGTGTGTGTGTGTGTGTGTGTGTGTGTGTGTGTGTGTGGGTGAATGTGTACATGGTGGGTAGCTAAGCAGGTTTATATTCTCTGGGCCTGTAGGCTTGGGTTAAAGTGTTTAGATAGCTCACATTTGTTCTCCTATTTTCTAACTGAGGAGACGGTAGTTTGTCTTGGTTGTTTTGCTGGTTTGCAGCAAACAGTTAGATCGTTAGCTTGTCTTTGGACCTGCCTCTCACTCTCATAGTTTTTGCCTGCTGTCTTGTACTAACTACATTGCAATACAGTACACTTTTATTCTATTGATGTACTATCTCCCTCTCCTTGTCATATTTTCCCAGTGTGGGTCTTTGTGCAGCATATTGTGTTTGTTTTGTCTACATGATGGAGAATTCAGTGTTTCCAGAAAAGACATACATTAAGCATTCTCCATATTCAAAACACCAAACTACATTTCTTATGACGACACATAATGCAGACTACCATGATCGTTTGTGTGTAGCTGCCTAGCACCTTGACATAACAACCCCAAAGTTTTTGCCAACTTGATGTCATTTCATCTTTATATTGCGAGTATGGGGCAGCTAGTGGGTGGTCCATCAATTGGAAGAGGATCCTCGGCTCCTGTAAGTCAGCATATTGAAGTGTCCTTGGGCAAGACGCTGAACCCCAACTTGCTCCTGAAGCATGGCTTCAGTGTGTGAATGCGTATTGAAATAAAGTAGTCTCCTCCAACTTAGATTCCTCCTAAATGAATGATGCGTGAACGGGTGAATGAGGATGTGATGTAAATATAATGTGCTTCAAGTAGTGGAAATGACTAGAAAAGCGCTATACAAATACAGACCACGTACCATTTACCATATGTGTGCATAGCCAGTACTTCACCCACTGCTGTTATTATTAACAATTTGTCACACTATTTTCCTTTGAATTTAAATTACACTGCAGATGACAAGATATCATTGGTGCAGAAAAAGACAGACAAAAGAAAAAGGGGCAGAAAGCAGTGGATGATTGTCCTCAGCCCACAGACACTGTCATTACATAGCTGCCTGTGCCACCTCAAGAACAGTGAGGTCAATTTTTCCTCCGTGAATGGAATGTATTTTACCGTAAGCTTTGTAAAGGTAAGCTATGGTCATGGCGGAGAGCGCTCTGTCTTCTACTCGGGCTAATGATTTCTTTTGACAGAGCAATGGCTGCCATGCTTTTCACCACAAACCTTATTCCACTCGCATTGATCCCTGTGTCTATTTTCACACAGTAATGGATGGCATTGTCCCTCCCTCACCACTGTTAGTACAAATAATTACGAATCAATATGTACTCAGGGCCCCACATCAGAATATAATTTTAACACATGATTTATTTCCACTAATCCAGCATATGCAGAAGCCAATGGTGGGCTGTTCTGTGGCCGACTCCCTTGCTGCCCTATGCAATCAATCGAAGCAATCAGCTAAAGACTCTCAATTGTAGCTGTTGAATGAATGAAACTGCTACCCCTGTGGAACTCCTACGGCACATCTGTATGTTTCTCTTGGCCACGGATAACATCCTTGATTCACATCCTGTTTTGTCATGGTTAATACACAAAAAAGTATTAAGTGTAAAGTAAGGGAAAATTTAAATATATCCATGAATCATAGTGATGCCTTGCAACTCATAGCAACTCAACCAGTTTTGGACTGTACACTTTAACATTGGCAATGCAAACAACTGACATAAGGTCTAAAGTTGTACTCATAAGCTGTCAAACTGAGATCCTAAACATGACTTGGCAAGGAGTTCATATCAAAATCGTGCATTTGGGAGCTGTACGCTCAGAGGCCTGCACACTAATCATTTTGTTTTGCTCTCTGGCCCTGTCAAGACCAGTGAAATGTCATGCAGTGTTCCTTACTCAGATGTGTGTGTGTGTGTGTGTGTGTGTGTGTGTGTGTGTGTGTGTGTGTGTGTGTGTGTATGCGTGTGTGTGTGTGTGTTTTGGAAAACAGAGAAGCAAAATCACTTCGAATCAGACCTGGAGACTTGGAGCATCCCACCTGCACAAACCTTTTGAAATTAAGCTCCATCCTGTGCTCCTCCCATGGCTGCCACAAAGAAGTGGGAAAAGTCACTCAAACGTAAGAGCTAATCAGGAGGTCAAACATATTTGGCGTGCTAGCAAAACAACAATAATTAGATTTGACCACATCTCTCTGGCCCTCTCCTGATATTATTTTTGGTGCACAGAACAAGGTTATTGCAAAAGAATTTATTATCCAGGTAGAAATACCTTAGGAGAGCATTTACAGCAAACCTGGATACTACCACTTTTCAATTAGGCTGCCTGAAATCCTTCTGTCTCTCATGCAATTCCAGACAGACTCGATGATGTTGAGATCAGGGCTCTATGGTTGGCCACATCACTTCCAGGACTCCTTGTTCTTCTTTACACTGAATGAAGATAGTTCCTAATGACATTGGCTGTAGAATAGATTTGGGGCCAATCAGACACAAGTATCTGACCAAATCCCCAACTCCATTCGCAGAAATGCAGCCCCAAACTTGCAAGGAACCTCCACCATGCTAGTATAGTACACAAGAACATCTGCACTGAGTATGGGCTGGAAGTCCCACGTCCAGAATCGAAAACACCTCCCAAAGTGGCTGAGAACGGCCGAGCAAAGATCCTGTAGGACTTCCAGAACCAGACTGACAAACTGCTAATGGCTAACCAACTTGACTCGTATTGTTTGACAAGCAGAAGAAGGCAGTGGTAATATGTGGCATTTGTTAAGATGTAGCAATCCCAACATCAGGAACAAGGAACATGACAAGCTCAAAAAATACCAACGGCTAAAAGAGGAGCTAGAAAAGATGTGGGATGTAAAGGCAACAGTAGTGCAAGTGGTGATCAGAGCACTGGGGGCTGTGACCCACAAACTGGGAGAGTGGCTCCAGCAGATTCCAGGTACATAATCTGAGGTCTGTGTCCAGAAGAGGTGAGATACAGCACAGAACCCTCAAACTCTCTGGTAGAGGACCCGACCTTGAGGAAGACACCACCACCCCCAGATATTCTTTTTTATGTAGAATATCTGTCTGGTGTAGGGACCAGACCAAAAGTCATTTATGCCTTTTGAGGTGGTCACTTTTGCCAGATGAGGTGATCATGGTCTCTTGAATTCCTGTTCCAAATTGGATGAGAAATATTTCACACTATATACTGAATACAGCCTGCCAATGCCTGCCAGGGACTAATTTTGTCTCGCCTAACAACATTTTTGACACCCTACATCTCTTAGCTTGGGTCGTTGTGGGTTGATATTGTGCAGTGTGATTGTGGTATAACTGTTCAGCAAGTGACACTGAAGGCTTGAGAAGGCTATGAGAAGAACATAGCCTAGCGTAGAACAAAAAGTGCTTTTGCCATGGGCTGATGTTTTGAGCACTGACTGACTTCAGTTTCTCCGGGGCACAACACAGAAGACACAATCAGGAAGAGGTGATGACAACAAAAGAGCTATGAACTCATCCCAACTACGCACATCCCATAGGCAGAAGCACACAAAGCGGTACACACACTGGACATACACCCAGAGCAGAGAGTCTTTATGTACTGTAGACAGACCGGGGCTGTGTCTGCTTAGAGTAACTATGGGGCTGCTGAGGCCCCTGTCAAAGACACAAAGAATGTGTGAATGCGACTGTGTGTGTGTGTGTGTTAGCAGACAGAAAGTGGAGCAGCCAGCTGGTGGGGGTTAAATCAGGTCCTTGATGTTCTTCCTGTGTCAGACACATACCCACAAACCCTCTCACACACAAAGAATTATACTTACACATTTCCTCTTGCAAGATGGTCTGTGATTCCATGCTTGTCTTTGATTCTTGGGAGATGAAATAAAAAACAAATATGGCACCAGCAGCACCCGACAGATGGAGGTCACACGCTCCGAGAAGTAAGTTTGTGCAACGGATTTTAGAATGAACGTGCTCGTGCACAGACACATTGCTGCGCTGGAGTGTTTTTGGAATTGTCTGTGATGGCTTTGTCACCTCTTTTCTCTGCCTCACAGTCCTCCCTTTACACACACACACACACACACACACACAGACATTGTATGATGGCAAAAAGAGGGTCAGTCCCGAGGCAATACCAGTCTTTCATTGGCACCAACACACACATATGCAGAGAAAGAGAAAAAATGACAGCCGTGGCGAGGCAAGAGAGACACAAGAAAGCCCCTGTAGGAGTACATGAAAAGCTACAGGACTAGACTCTTAAGAATCTCTTATTTTGTTAAGTGAATAGCGTGCATTGTAGTTTTTAACTTTAAAACCTGAACCGTGTTTATGGCCCACAGTTCGGTTTTTCTCTTTTTCTTTCAAGGTGACAGTAATTTAAACTTATCAGAAATCCTCTCCACTTTGCCAACTCTTCATTGCTGAGAGTGACCTCTCACAGAGATGGCCCCTAATTAAAAGTGGGCTGTCAGCTTTTTTCAGTTTGGAACGAGCCTCTGCTATAGCTCCCACACCTGCCAACAATCCACCACTTCTTGCCCTGACGCCGGCACCTAAACAGCATTGAGCTAATGAACACTGCCAAGCCGCAGGGTCGGCAGTTCACTTATGTGCTTCTTTTTATTTCTGCCTTTTCACTCGCTTCATTCGAATAAGTCATGATGCACCTTTCCGGCAGTGGCTTTGTACCTTGACGATGGGGGTAGATTTAAATAACTCAAAGCGCCTTTGCACAGACCTAATCCCCAACCCCACACCAATCAACCCCATTGTTCCCTTCTTCACTTCTTAACATTTTCTGCGTGATGGGGTGAGGCAAGGCCAGATAGAGGCATTTAAATGTAAGTCCTGGCAGGCTAATCTCTACAAATCCACCCTCTGTTGCTTTCATTACTCCACTGTGTTGTTTTCTTTTCTTTCAGGTCATTCCCTTTGATACTGTCAGTCAGGAAGCGATTTCTCGCAATGCGAAAGACTACAATTTGCTCCAGCTTCAGCACCAAAATTGCTTAACCTTCTATGTAACACCCCGGGCTGTAAAGTATGGGATGTGGATCTACTTTGTTATGTATCAAATAGAGGACAGGCTCTGACAGACAAAAGTCGTTAAAGACATGATATGTTCATTGGTCTACAGTGCTATGTAATAATCCTCCCTCCCTTTTTCTCCAATCGTGACATTTACCTCATTATTTATCTATCTAGTGGAAACGTTACTAAGATCCCGAGAAGATAAGTGAGATCATTTTTCCTGGCATGGATATTACATCCCCCCACCCCCACCCCCCAGTTCATTTTTAGGAGCTTGAGCCCTGAAGCAAAATGACACAAGAAAATACAGCTTTCTAAAGTGATATGAGCGCCAAAAGCTCCAATGACATTCAATGAGGATAAAAATCTCGTGGGACGAATCAGCGGCATCCCCAGCAGCCTTAACGTTTCACCACAGGGAGAGAAAGCAATAAAAGTGCAGAGATAAGATGAGATGATGGTGCAGGCAGTTTTGGCACTAATGATGCCTTCAGTGTTTATGCTGTATGTTTCACCTACCATTTTCCACAGTTTTTATTATATACTGTCTTTTATTACGGAGGTGAAGGTTAATGTGACTGCTTCATGTTTATGGTTGTATCTTTGCAAGTAAGCTATACTTTCACTGTGTTTAAGTTATTGTGGGCAAATATAACAGTATCTCGTCTTATTACCGTCTATTGTTAGCTTGAGGAATGGTCCACACACATTTGTCTACATTATGGAGTTAAGCTATTCAGCACTGATTCTCTCACACACTATTTGCTACTAAATAGTTTTGGTTTACCGCTGAGTGCTCCTCATTTTTACCACTGTCTCTTGTACTTTCCCATCCCACCCCTGCTTCGTACTCTTGCATCAAATTCTACTGGGATTGGGGGGGCGGGGTGTTGGAGCAAAGACGTCTTTCACACAGGGCTTTTTCCACATCCGTTGAACACCATCCATCGTAAGAGGGCTAAATTCACCAATCTTTCCCCTTTTTCTTGCCCGGGCTTTGAAGCTCTGCGCTTGTCTTGCTTATGTTCATCAGTCTTTAAGGTTTTTATGACACAGATGCTCCAACAGTTGGAAGGCTGGAACATCTGTGGAGCATTCCTGTTCAGACCCTGGTGTCCTTAGCTCCAGTATGCAACAGAAACTGGTTAGAGGAAGGTGAGAAGGTGAAAGTAGCGGGTTTTAAGCTGGTCCACATTTTATTAAACCTGCGTTTCTGTTTATTTTTGGAACACAACGTGCAGTCAGCATGTCACATTCAAAAAATGTCTTGCCCATTGACAACCTGCTGTTCTCTTCTCACCGAACATTACGTTTGTTCCAGCCACATGGTGTGCAACTAAAAGAAAAGCACAGAGAAGGTGAGAATAAATGAAAACATGTTGAACTCAAGAGTACTCTGAACATAAAGGCCACCTTCAGACTGATTAGCTCTGCACAGCCTTATTTAAATGAGGTAAGTAGCGGAGGTATTAACGCAAGGCATTCCACTACAAATAAAACTCCTGGACTGTGTTTCATTGTTTTGCATGTACCTTAAGCAACATGCCCTCACCAACGCAGCCCCTCCTTTTTTCTTTATATCAATAGGTTCTGTACGTGTGTGTTCCAAGGTTGTTTTCTCCTTCTCTCTTGACTTTCTGCGCTAAATCAGTATGTGCAAACTGTACTGAGTATGGTCGTATTTCCATGCAGACAATGAAGTATCACAGAAAGCTAGAGGGAGAGGGAAATGTTTGATTAATCTCAATATTACAACAAAGGGTGGATTTTACCATCGCTAAGCAATAGAAAATAGAATAGAATAGCAATAAAAAATCATTTGTTTAACTCCATCCAGAATCAATTATTTACCTGCTGTTGGCTTGAATTGAAACTTCCTGACACTCTATTCCCTTATTGGCTGCGACTGATAAAAACAGGGCTTTTATTCCTGAAAAGCTGTAGATGCAGACTGTTGCTGATATGTTGATACATAATGGATTAACAAAGCAAAATGTAACCTTTGAAAGCAATTTGAGCACTTTGTTTAAAAATCAGTTTAATCACCATTTATAGAGTTAATTAACACTAAATAATGAAAGAGAATTAGTAAATGGAACATTTAATACTTTTCGCTGTGTTTTCATTGCATCGTTTAAATGCAAATTTATCTAATCACATCACAAATTGTTTTTTAAATGTATCCACTTCAAGGTGGAAAGGTATAATGATTAACTACTGAGAAAGTCTGGAATTATTCTGGTGGCATCTTCCAAGTATTGCCATCAGCCCAGACTGATGCAACTATGGTTTGCATTGCATATTTTATGTGCTTTAGCACATTTTGTGCAACACGACATGTTTGAATAAAATTTGCTTAACAATTGGGTTCAAACAAAGGCTACGACCCATACTTGCCAGCAACACAGCATTTAATAATAATCGGCAAGATTTATAGACCCTCTATCAGCTTTCTACAGAGACGTACAGTGTATGAGGCAGCATTATGTCAACCACTTAGTTGTCTCCCCTTTGTGTGGGACCTCCCTCCACAGTCTCCCCAAGCACTTCAGAGGACCCCCCCCGACCCCCTTTTTGCACAAAAAGAAGAGACAGAGTTGGCCTGGGTAATTGGGATAATAATTATTTCTGCATTTAGTGCCAGCTGGGTGCCTGAGAAGGTCAGGGAACAGCATGAGGACAGGCTTATCTCCATGTTGGTGCTGGCTTCCATATGGCAGCAGACAATAGGAAAGGACCTTGGCCCCAGACACAGCAGCATGGCACAGGACAGCTCCCACAGACAAAACACAACAACACACTGAGGCAGCACTAACCATGGTGGGCCTCAGAACTGCCACACAGGCTGGCCGGCTGAATGACTGGCTTCACAGCGGTGGACTGACAATAAAGGAAAGTGGAGGGATGGGAGAGGAAAAGAGGCAGAGACAAGTGGAGGGAATGGAAAGAGAGCAACAGGAAGAAAAAGAAACGCAGCGGAGAAGTTTAAAAAAAAAGAGCCGTTTCTATAAAGTTGACATCATCATCAAGTCGTTGCCTTTAAATCCTCGTCTCATTCAGGACACAAATAGGTCAATTCTGGTCTGAATGGAAACAACGAGCAAGGCTTTTCTAATTTATGAAGAGGACTTTGACCTCTCTGTTGAAACCCTACCTTTACCCTGCCTGGTAAAGGCTTGAGGCTTGATGAAAAGATGTGAACAGCGAGAGGTTAAAAGTCTCCTTTCTTTTCTTCCCCATTCTATGGCTCCTTATTCAACCGCCCCTTCGACCTCACCGTTCCCTGGGTTACCATGGCATCAAAACCCCCGTAGCAACCCGGCCTACGCTTCATAAATCAGATTTTTACTGTGTGGCACTCCTTTTAATCTCTATCTACTGAGGGCTTTATTTGATTCCTGCTCTTTGGAGGGCTGTCCGTGGTCATCATGAAAAGAATGCCACGGTGTGTATGCATGTGTTTGTCTGTGTTTGTGTGCCTGTGCACAAGCGTGAGAAAAGGCCCATAGAAGAAGTCCACGGCTCCTTTGAACCTCCTGCATGCATTTCTTTCAGTTTGAGTTCCCAAGTGCCCCTTCCCTGTATGGTGACTTTGAGATGGAGCCTCAGGGAGAATCATTATTGTTTTTTTAATGACGAGACGTTAATCCCCTACTGGGCTGCAATCATACCTCACTTTCATGTCAAAATGAGAAAGGGAGTCCATTTTTTCTCTCCTCTTCTCTTTTTTTAATTTTTTTTTTTTTTATGTGATTTGACTTAATTGAAAGGGAACTTGGCAGGGTCCAGGCATATCTTTTACTTATTTATAAAGTGGCTTTTGTGTCGTGTGCAACCTGTTAATCAGAGCGGTGCTGCTAAGAACATGAGCCAACAAAACCACCTTCCCGTGCCACTATTAAAATTTAATACACGTCACTGCTCCGGGTCGCGGCCTTGTCGAGACCATCTCCCACGCAAACAGCTGGAGTGAGGGAGGACAGCCCTGATAAGGCAGAGGCAGGCTCAGGTGAGCGAGAGAGGAGCCAGCGCATGACTGAAGTAGTTAAAACGGCTGGGCTGGATGACACACTGCTACAAGGGCCATTTCAGTAACTGTCCCATTGATCTGTAAGTAAATGGATGAGATGGCTCTATAATAGCAGGGACCTCTGGCTCTCAACAGCAGCTGTCCATCGCAGACGGTATAAGCTGTGATCGATGAGATGGCCATGTGAAATCAGATGGTGGGTCTGGGTCAAGTCTGCCTGAGAGAGTAAATGTGTACTTATTTTGTGCCTGTGTTTGTCTTGGTGTGTAAGAATTTAAGCTCTGGAGTTTCTAGAGTAATAAAGTTTGGGCGGGGGGGGGGGGGGTCTGAGTAAGTGAGAGAACATAATCTGTGTGCAGTGCATGTGCATGTGTGAAAAGGTTTCTGGTGTGTTTCCAAAACCACACATTGTGTAGGAGGCTGAGGGGTTTATTGTGCTTTTGTTTCTACAGTGTGTGTGTGTGTGTGTGTGTGTGAATAGAGATCAAACCCACCTAAAGTCACATTGCCCAACTTCATGTCAGACATTATTGATTGCAACTGAATGCCTTTCTGTGCTGGAGTGTTGCTTGGGCATAAGCAGCGACTCATTTTACATTGTGGTTTCTGTGCAGATTAATCATGTTAATTATTAAACTGTAAGGTGCTGGTAACTCCTCTGAAATCCCCACGACCAAGTGCTTCAAATTGCTTTAACATAAATCCCGGTTCAGTGACTAGGAGGCGAAATTCTAGGTGAAACCGATGAAAAATGTGTGAACATTTCCCGCGTTAAATGTTTTATTGTTTCGTAAATTAAAAAAATGTAATCAGGTCAGTGTTTTACTTTTTTTCAAAATGTACCAGTTAAAGCAAGTGAGAAATTCTTACGTGCAGCACAGTTGGATTTTTGCCGATATAGTTCGGATCATTGGCTGGAGGTCAAGGTTAATCTGCTTTTTATTTTACCAATCTGTGTGAGCGAGTTTCACTTAATGGAAACCATGGAGTTATTTTAAGAAGGGGAGACTCATTTTACTCGAGGCTGAAGAATGATGATATATATAGGGGTGAAGAGGAATAATTATAGGATATTCCCCCAATAGCGTCCAGACATTGGTGGTAGTGATGAAAGGTGACGAGAAAGCTGAGAACTGAATGATCAAGAGCAGGCTTGGTGGAGCTGATTGGTGCAATGTGGAGGTAGCCGGAGGTGTCTGGGGCGGAGGGAGGGCTGCATCAAATGGCCCGAAATGACGGCTGACTGGCGGCACAGAGAGAGACATAGTCTTAAACTTTGACAGTTATGAGATGATTGGCTCGTGACGTTTAGAGCGAGTATGTGATTGGCGAAATGGAAGTGTAAAAAAAAACAAAAAACGCCCTCAATCAGCTGATGAATAAGAAGCAGGAAGAGTACAAGTGAGATAATGATGATGCGACTAGACAGTCTTTCTGGTTGAACTTTCGCTGAGCTTCATGTGCATTAGCCTCGTTGTCGAAATCTTTATGTTTGTGTTTGCGAGTAGATGTCATTCTGAGAGCACATTTCCATCTGCATGTTATACGTCTGTGAATTGGAGTGAGTGTATTTCTGTGCATCAGAAGAGGTGGGAGAAATGAGAGGCAGCCTGACTATATGGTGATCATGGCGATAATGGTGACAGGCTTTTCCACTTCTCTCTGTCTTTCTGCCCCGGCTACTGAGGAGCAGAGTAAAGGTCTACAGTTCATTATCAGAGATTTTCCTCCTAATGGGGCATGGCGACAGGAGCATGTAGTGAGCTCTCATAACTCCCAATGCTGTCACATAATTTTTGTCCACTTACATTTAGAAACAGCGACCTGACTTGTCTGGAGTAGGCCTGTTTCGTGTATCTAGTCTCATTCAACACAGGAAATGAATCTGAGCGCCTATAGAGAAATTGCCATTTCCAGCCATTAGCACTTGTCAAGTAAAGCCACCATTACTGAAATAACCCAACCAGTGCAGAATATTGGACTTACTAGAGCAATGGCCAATTCATGCTACATAAGTTTGGAAATCACCCACTGGGGGAATACTGTAATAGGCCTTGTGCAAATACGGACGGATGCTAAGGAAAAATATCAAAATCTGCCAGAAGTGGAATGGCCAGGTTTCATATCTTAAACAGCCTGAAGACATATTGCAATACCCATAGCAGCCAGTTGAGAGAAGAAAAACTTCATCTTTCACCCATAAGATGAATTCAGGGTGGACCACACACATATACAAGCACATAAACATGCACATATTAAAGCTGCAGAATTGTATAACAGTTTTATGGTTTATCTTTTTATGATGTGATTGAATTTGAACATTTTTTCCATTGATTCCTGAGTAAACATTGATATTTGGACATGCATCAACACAAACCTGCCAATGGCTAGTGTCAGCCAGCTATTTTATTTGATTGGACTGATTTTCTTAAACTCGACAGTAAAGATAAAGAAACATTCTTGGTTGCATGTAGATGGGTGGATAGGGTGTTTTTTTTCAGTCACTATAAAACGCTCTAATCTAAAAACAAGTTTAAAGTGCCCCGTACCTCCTGTTACCCAAGTTAAGGCAACTTTTGGAAGCTAAATTGATTTTTTTGGTTCCATTTTTGGCATAGCTGCCACTCCCTGCTTTGGAGATTGGCATTCTGTGAAAGCCGGCCAATTGGCAACCGCTGTTAACTGCAGCCAGCTGCTTTTGCTCATTGAAGTTGTTGCTGCACTTTTACACATCAATCTACTTTCTCTCTCTTTCCTCCCCTCTTATTAATCTTTACAAGATCCCAGAGTATGGCATAAGTTAAGCTTTGCCATATTAACTGGCCTTTGAGGGTTGTTAAAGCTATTTTTTGATAACGCCTTGGTTTTGATTAGACTAGAACAAAAGTGTAGATACCACTTGTTGAGCTAATTTAATTCTTTTTCCTACTTAGTCTGTTTCCTACTTATTTGTGAGAAGTGTGCAATATGTTATATGTTGTTGGTGCAAGATGAGGCAAGGTGGGACGCAATCTCTATTCATGCTGAAGATGTTCATTTTAAGTGTCTTTCATGGTGACTTTCCCAGTTGACTCAATGGTGTCCTTCAGACATGCCGTCAGAAGTTTCAAAATCCTGCTGTCTTGTCCTTCCCCCCGTCTTCTTCAGAAGATCACCTTGCCAATGCTTTGGTGGAATGGGGGTGAGCAGGGGGGGAGGGTAGGACTGTTTAAAGGTGATAATGGTCTTTAATCTGCACCAATGATGATTTATCTGCTCCTGGCCAGCCTCCTGCACTGACTTGAAAACATGAAATAAAACCTATTACCTATTACTGGCTCATCACTCACTTCTTAGAATTTCTGAAGGTGGGGGGGGGGAGTGAGAGCAAGAAAAAGAACGAGGGAGAGAGGCGGGGAAGGATTCATCTCTATCTTTTTTTCTTTGCAAAGCCACCAGAGCTCCAATCCAATTTGCCAGACATGTGGAGTTTTCCTTAAGCCTGTCAAATGCAATGACTGGGGAAGCTGTCACTTTTCATATGGTCATTTGGTCACAATCAGCACTCAAGTTATTTATAGGTCCTATCCTTCACACATTCACTACTATGAGAACCCACATAACAACACTTCTCACCACACTCATGTTTAGTATCACCTCTTTCTAAGATGCTAACTGCATGTTATTACAGAGCATACAACTTTTGGAAATTGTATTGTTTCAATGGCTCCACCTTTCTGCGAGGTGGTTTTGGTCTTCAGCAGTCCTTAGCAATTCACAAGAAACTCACAAAAGGGTACATTAAGAGAACAAAGATTTAGAATATACCAATTCTCTGTTGATAGTCTCTTTTTCAGCAGTTATACTGTCGTATCAATTTTAATCTGGTAATTATATATGCAGGTAAGCATTCCACACATAGCAACTGTAAATTAAGTAAGGGATAATCGAGATGTCCATCATCAGCTGTGCATCGGACAGCTCTTGGCCTCTATATCGTCCATTAGTTCCTCATAATGGACACCTCGTTGGGCATTATCATGCTTATAACATGTTTACTTTACTTTGCAACCAAACTCTAAAGTTTTTCACAAGCCATAACTCCTTGTAATGCCTAGGGGTTTGACTAATACGTGGAACAGTCATGGGTTCTTACGCAATGGGGACATTGTTCACTACACCCGTAAATACGGAAAGATCATAGATACGGCGTGGCCACTTGAGATATTTCCAGTCTGCTCAGCTCATAGACACCCCTTTGGCACAGCTGTTAGTCAGAGAGCTAACATTATCCTAGCAAGAGTCAACGTAAATAACGCTGTGCACGGTTGACAAACAATATATTTGAACACAAAATGATAATTTCCTAGTATGTTGAACAACAACAACAGCTAGTTAACCAGCTATGTCACTGTGACACTCATTAGAAATAAGATAGCTTGGTAAGGTGATGCAGCGAATGATCTGACTGAGCCCCTTTTGCTATGGTTACTCATTCCACAAAGTCAGCGCGTTAATTTAGAATGGTGAAGATACTGTTTTCATCTGAACTACTTAGTAGGTGTACATTATCACTTTTTAACAGGCACACGGCAGCCAGTCAGAATCGAGCATTCACTCAGACCGTGGTATAAATGCTAACGATGAACCTACCCTTAGTGTAAAGGCAAAGCGAATTAAATTTGTATTCCTGCTTCCACTTCAACCTCTCAGTTGTTACCAACAGTGGAACTGCTTCTTCCTGTCCATGTGTTGTCATACCTCGAGGATATATGTTAACTCAGCAGGTTGAGTATTACCAAAGACCTCTGTTGTTCTCACATCTATTGAGAGTTCTCCAAACACTGGCCTATAATTAAACAGCTCCCTCCTACTTAATCCTTTTGTTCTCACGCCCTCCCCACCCCCCACCATCTATGATGGGGGTTATGGTTGACGAGCATGTGTGTGTGGCTGTGCATGTATGCATATACTTCTTTGTGTAAGCAGGCAGCTGTGGTGACAGTATCTTAATTTAGTTTCATCTCAGTGATTTCTTCATTCACACATCAGCTACCACAGTAGCCATCTGTGGGCAAACCCATGACCGCCTGGTCTCTTTTATTAGCGCGAGGAGCCAATCTTCTGTGGCTTGTGTGGGGCCGTGGGAGAACCATCAAGTGTCCTCCCTGTCACCCATTCCTTAAACCACCTGAAGGTGACAGTGTTTTGTCACCAGTGCCTGTCAGCCCCCTTCACGTTAAGTGCACTCCCAAAGTAAGCCACCTATCTATCTATCTATCTATCTATCTATCTATCTATCTATCTATCTATCTATCTATCTATCTATCTCTTTTATTTCTCGTCCCTGTGATATCCCCTCCACATTCCTCTCACAAAGTTGCACTTCCTCTCACTAGAGCAAATTAATGAGATACATTTCTGTTAAGCAGAACACAAACTGCTTCTGCACAAATGTTCTGTCTTTTTGCCGTTGCTCTTTCATACTGTATCCCTCTCACTATCTTCACAGCTCTGTTTTTCCTGACTCAGAAGCAGTTTAGTTAGAGGATTAGAGGAGATTACACTGTGATCCGGTTTGTGATAACAGCTCATATTTGGCAAAAGCCTTCTATAGTCACCTACAGAGGGAAAGAAAGAGAGAGACAAAAACATCAAACTTCTTTGTGTGAAATGCTAACTATTTGGACTCATGACAGAGTCTGTCTCTTGAAAGGCATGAAGAAACCTGCAATTCTCCGTGTGCTTGCTGAAGCTCGAAGCCCATTTTAAGTAAAATAAATCCCTGTGGATGAGTAGAAACAATAAGACAGGACTGATGTCAGTTGAAAGAAATGACCACGGACTTGCTTTAGCTTCTATCTGCATGTTTTTGCATATTCATGTGAGCATGTCACGGCTAACGTCGTTGCTTTCTGTTATTCTAAATATGGGCAAACGTGGCTCTCTAAATATCTTTAGAGGAGAAAGACACCCTAAAGCTTTCTTCATGCACGCTCCAGACACCGTAGCGTAGGCCTGCACAGATGCTATGAGCACGCACAATGGCGTTTATGCTCAACTTGTTGTGCACAGTAGCAATTTAGATGTGCATGACAAAGCACTTTGAGCATCATGCAAGAGCCATGATGATTTCAAGCATAAACCTGTCTTGAGATCACCTTTGGCCTCACTGCCATGTCTCAAGTTCACCTTTAAAAATACGTACAATATATTCTTCAGTTGCGAAGAATTCGAGCCAGTTCTTGTTTACTGTTGACTTTGCTCTCCTCCAAACCATGTCCCTTTCTTGTAGGACTCCAAGCTTATTAATTTAAAGCAATCGTAATTAGAATATATAATCATACTTGACCAATTCTACACCTGATGGCCTTTTTCCATGCCTTGATTATTGACTGCAAGTGCTCCTGATTAGCATGTCGGTCACAGGGGTAGTGGTGGCCTGTGGTCATGATGATAACTGAGATCATAATCACAGCCAATGAGTTTGGGTGTGTGTGTGTGTGTGTGTGTGTGGTGGTCGTAGTGTTGTATTGGGGGGAAGGGGGGCTCCCAACTGTCACAGGGGCTTTTGATTGATTGATGCTTGATGCGAAATGATTGATGCGTCCTCACATTAAGCCGGGTGACAAGCATGCTGCTGCATTACCAGTTTAAGACAGGGTTACGGCTTCATTAAGGCAGAAAGCCACTGTGGCCACAGATCATGGCACGGCAACATTATGTCTAGCTGGGCTGATAACGATGTCATAAATGTGAGGGTCACAGGTTGAAGATCCATTAACATATGTAAGCTTCTTGGAGGTTGATGGGAGATAGCAGTAATGGCGGGATTGGTTCTTCACTGATTTGACTTTGGGACTTTCACAATCAGAAAGATTAAATAAAAATTTCTATGTAAGTAACAATAATTGCCCCCAAATTACTGTACTAGAACTAGAAAAAGTATGTTATAGTTTGTTTTGTTAAGCAAAGTTTGTTTAGTGTAGAATTAGTTGAACTAACTGAACTGAACTAATTAAATTTCTCATGCAAATTACTTCTAACCTGTTTTACATGTATGCTTAAGAATAGGAAACAAATTGTTAGCATTATTATGTGAATATTGATTAGTATTTTTAGCTCTTATCTTCTCATATTCATCCTTTTATTCGTCCTCTTTTTGTCCCCCCATCTGTCAGTATCTGCCAACCTCTTGACCCTGTCATTGATTATTACACAGCATTGATAGTCTAAATTGAAATGATGCTACCAGCCTTGCTTTTTTCTTCTCTCTTTTGCTTGTCCGTCTGCGTGGCCATTACCAAAGGTCGTGACCCCTGGCCTCCTCACTCGTCCTTCTGGCTCCCAGAAGAGGGCTCCAAGACTTAATCTAGTAATGGAGGAGACAGGAGAGCAGCCAGTACAGGATGCCAGTTGATAGTGGGGAGGGTGAATGTGCAACAGCTCCCCTGTTCGTCTTCTATTCCCTTCCCTCTCATTTCCCCCTGTACCATCATCCATTTCCTAGATGCACCATCAACCAGTAGCCCCCCTGACCCCCTCTTCGTTCCCTCTTTTAACCACTTAAAGCTGGGACCAGCTGTGCCAGAAGCAAAAAAAAAAAAAATCATTGGAATCTGTCTTTTAAATTCTGCTTTATTACACCCACTATCAATATTGTTATTGTTTAAAGTGGCCCTTCTACCACCAGGCTGTGACTGACGGGCATCCCACAGTGCCTCTCTCTTTAATTATGTATAGAAGAGGTAGCGGCGGCACAGGGGGTCGTGGTAGAGAAGACTTGGGGCTGCTTGTGTATGGGGCGGCGAGGAGAGCCTGGCAAGGCTGGCCTGAATTATTTACCGCTGGCTCGTGGCCTGCCCGCTGAGTATCAGGCACTGACATTTGGAAAGGGAGCGATTGCCTGCATTCAGCACAGTGTGATGGCGCGCTGGAGTAAATGAGATACTTTACAGGTGTAGGCCTTCCAGAATTAACTTGGTAGACCTCATAGGCCTAATAAAAGACAGGCTGCTCAGCTTGTTATTCGCTAAACAGTAGTTTTAAAAATGGGTGAACATGTGACCAGAAACGCCACAGTCGAGGAGTGTACCTTCCAAGTCAGCCAATCCCACTGGAAAATGATGCACCAGATGTCAAATGATACATTTCTGAATGCATATGTAATATATGGCCAATGCATCAGCGTTGCTTAGGCCTTTTTGAAATCTGATATTAGCCTTTCATTATACGTAGCCATTCAGAATGCGTCACTCTGGCAACGATCTAGAATTGCAAATGAGTAAGAGTGAATATTTGCATCTGGAGTGGATTCACCACCTCATTCACATGCAGATATCTTTACATGTATATGCATTTACGGACCATTCCAAGCTTTTTATCCATTTAGGACATTTTTACACGTTGTTATCCATGTACCAAAGTGTAACATAGATTGATTTTATGTTTTTTCCCTCCCTGCAGGCAACCATTGGTTCTCATTTATCACAGAATGGTAGATGTAAAGGTTAAACTTTCAGGGTGCTGTAAATGCATAGTACTGCAAACTGCATATTTGCCTCTGTTTTGGTTACAGTACACTATTTTTTGTGCGCTAATGCCGTTTGCAAATGGGGATTGTTTTTAAAGATTTTGGTAGATATGAGTAGTGATGAGAAGCTCAGACATCCACACACTTTAATTATCTCCTAATAAAACCTTTTATTATTTCTGTTTAGTTTCAAGTCTCTGCAAGTTTCACACTCAGCATATAGCGATGTTTGCCTGCAGGTAGGAAAATGCAAAACACTGTGGTTTCCTTTGAAAAGTAGATAGTAAATCATTCAGAATTTGTGATTATCTTGAACTTGGAAAACAATAGTGTAATCATGTGATTACAATATTGTAATCACATGATAATATTGTAATCACATGATTGTGATTACTGGGACTGACTTGTCCCAGACAGGAGCAAGTCAGTGAAGGTCAATTTACCACCACTTGAAATCGAAGATGTTTTGAATGGCACGTTGGATAAGGTTTGATTGTAGCTGACATGACCAACTTTTCAATGTGAGCAATGCTCTATCCCATTCTCTGGCTTTTAGGAGGGGCTCACCTCTAAGACCCCCCCCCGTCTGTTTCCTTGCTACTGTGCTGAAGCGGTGGTACATTGTGCCTGAAAAACTTGTGCCCCTCTAATAAGCTGCCTGAGGGCATTCCAGTCCCTGAGAGGAGCTGCAGGATGAGGCAGTTTCAGAATTCAAAGTTAAAAACAGCGAGTCAAGTGGGAAGGAGGGGTTTGGCAGGGGGGTGCAGGGTCACAGAGCTGTGTGATGAGCTCAGTTGGACCTGGCCAGGTAGGTTAGAGAGTGTTTCTCTGGGATTATGATTGTGGCAATACACCAAGACTGAGAAGCATGGAAAACAAGCAGCCTTCCCCGTTTTTCTTGTTTATGCTCCACGGTTCCAAGACTTGTTAAATTAATAGGTTTTGCACCTTTGCAGTTTAGTTTTGTTCCCTCTGTTTTCCTTTGCAACACCAATTTACCCACTTGACAGCAGCATTTAGCAGTTTGTCATTGTTCAGATGTGTTCAAGATTTGTTTTTACGCAAAGCACTTGAAGCATCCACATTTTGCTGGGCAGATCTGTCTCAAGACCCACTTGGCTCCTTCTCGTCTAAGTGCTGATGATCTGAATTCTCCAGCCCTCTCTGGGTTTTTTTAAGTGCTACTCAAAAGAGAAACCTGCAAAGGTGTCTCATCACATCAGCACACTGGCGTCACTGGGCATTTATTTGCGGTCATCTAATGCAAAGCACAGCAACCAATTTCTCATTTAATTGCGCCAACCTATACTTTGACCAAATATTTTGGTGTCAAGGCCTATAAAAGAGTGCACAGGCAGCCAAAGTCATATAGTGTGCACCCTGCTGACTTTTCTGGCTTCTTGGTTTCAAGCTAGCTGATATCTCATAAAAGCTGTCTTTAAAGCCTGATGGGCCCATAAAAGCTGAGCTAACGTGTTTAGATAGATACTTTAGCCTATGGCCTTCACACCTTATTTAAGACTGACTCTTCGCTCTTATTACCCTGCAGAAGCATGTTGACTCATCAGATGCCTCTGTGCAACATAAATAGCCATATCTCCGCACAGCACAGAGGCACACATGAAAAAATTGTAACTGAAGGGAATTATTCACCTTTTTACGAGACTTGGGCTGTCACGTGTCTTGTCATATTGCATACAAGCTTCTTTGAAAATAAAAGATTTACTGTATTAGAGCACTCGAGCATGATCCAGCAAATTAATTTTGTGTGTGCTTGGAAGTTTGGGGTTTGATTAGCTTTAATCATTAGCATGCAGCACAGCTATGTGTCATTATGAAGTGTCACAGCTCTGAACTTACAATTATGTGTATGCATACATGATGTGTGGTGTGTGCCTGTGTGAATACATTATGCAGCCCAAACCGTACTGTAAGTGTCTCTCTCTCTCTCTCTCTCTCTCTCTCTCTCTCTCTCTCTCTCTCTCTCTCTCTCTCTCTCTCTCTCTCTCTCTCTCTCTTTCAGTGTGCAAGTGCCTTTGAATCAATGGATTTGGCTCATGGGCCTTAACTTCAAAGTTCCTATCTTTCTTAATGACTGTTAGTCAGAAGCTGCCTGGTTCCTTTCTTCACAGAAAAAAATAGACAGGTAATTTAGGTGAAGAATGCTCTCAGAGTCGCTTATCAATGTACATTTTGTGAGTGTTTTCTTAGAATCTATGCAAGAACTCAGTCTTAGCGGTGCCTTTCCATTAAATGTTGACTGAACTGTATAGAATACGATGATATGCTTAATTTTACAATAAAATTATAGAGGAACCATGAAAGCACCGCACTTAACAATTATTTTGCACTCAAATACGTTAAGTCTGTATTTTACAGTGAAAACAAACATATTGAACTCTGTTTTGTGATTTGCATTCCCCTCAGATGGACAGCCACTACGACCTCCTGTCTGTCCTTAGAGCAGCTGCAACCATTTCACAGGATCAGTTGAATTATTGATACATTTGCGGACTACACCTGAGCAACCATCTTTTTTTTTCTACTTTTATTCACTGGAATATTCTGGCCATCCAGCTGGCTCTGCCACAACATTGCCTCAAGCCATTTCACTGGCCTGTAGAGTCCCATCTCATCACTCTTTCTCTTCCAGCATTAAAGCCACAGACCATATAGTGGAAAACAACCAAAAGCAGTTTTAGTCCGTCTTTTGTAGAGGAGGTCACACCTGTTTCTTTCCACACAGCATAACATGCAGAAACAATAGCGCCTTTGATCAGTTCCAGTGCATTCACTTTGGAACTGAAGACATAAAACTGTGAACAGTGAAAAGGCAGGGCAGAAGGCATGGACCACGTCTCTCTCAGATATAAACAGCTGCAGGGCCGATTCCTCACTTGCACCTGTATTTTGGAAATCCCTCAAAAAGAGGAGAAAAATAGAGACAAAGAAAGAAATGACCTTTAAGGAAGAGTTGTTGCACTTGTCCTCGGGGGGAGCAAATTGGGGTAAAAAGGGGGTTGACAGGAAACGTGCGTGCTGAGGCAAATCGGGCTTTTAGCATAATTCTCTAAAGCGACAGAGGGATAACTGCAGAGCTGCTTCTTGTCTTCACTTTCTGTGAACCACTTTTTCTTGGTTGAGGGCCTACTATGGTTCATATCAGGACAGAGCTGTTTCTTCATTTCTCACACTTGGGAAGCAAGAGATCAAGAGTACACCAAGGGCCAGCCAAGCTGGACAGCCTGTATGAGGGAGCAGCTCTATGCATTAATTCTTTCCCTTGCTAATCAGAGCTCCACAGTCCCCAGTCATGCCACCACCGTGGCCTCTAAGACCCCTAAGGAGCCCATATGGGCTGCTTTGGGGTCTGAAGGGAACCATGGATACACATACACAGATATTCACACCCAGCTCAAAAACAGCAGCAGCCCCCATCTAGAAGTGAGTTTTTTTAGCTGGCAAGGCGCCACTTTCAGTGCATCAGTCACAGGAGGACATGGGTGAAGTCAGACCCTGACAAATCCAGGGTATTATCAGGCCTTTGTCCAGCCTGCAGCTGTCACTTACCAGGCTAGTGGGAGAGGATGAGGGGGACAGAGGGGAATTCATGACCTATCCCTTTAGCCACAGAGGAGCACTGAGGCATTCAGAGATAAAACATATGGGAAGAAAAAGAAAGAAATAATGGAGCAAGATGAGGCAAGAGAAAAACCAGATGATATTTTTATTAAGATGGTAAAGAGAGTAAATTGAAGAGGGACAGAAATGCCGGGAGAGGGCTATATGCTTCAAATTCTTGGGTTTGATTGCAAAAATCATGGCAGATTGATTGATATATGCTGATTTCCTTTGAGACTTAAAAAAATGTTTCATCTTTGTCCCTCTCTCCTTCAAAAATGACCAGCGGTAATGCAGATCTAATCTTTTTTCTATCATTGCGGTAGGTCCCAAAGGCTGTCCATCTCCCCAAAAAAATGCCTCATCTTTCTGTCTTTGAAATAAATGAAAGTCCACAGGGCGATGGAATAAAGATGAGCTAAGCCTTTGACTTGATGCAAGATTGCCAAAGGGCCTAGATTTAAGAAGCCTGCCCCATCATCTGCTGTGTGGAGATATTGGGGCCAGAGCAAGAAACCAGATAATCTGATAGAATTTCAATCAACAGTGATCAGATAAGATATAACAGACCATCTGATTTTAAAGTAACACCAAAGCCCCAACAGTTCAGCCATTTTCACTTAACTTGGAAAGGAACAAGTCTGTGACAACTCACAACTTCTGTCAAACTTCTTGAAATTTTATCCTTACAATTATAACACTCGGTTGCTGTCATTCTGATTGACTGGGACTGACCCCTGACCTTAGGTATGATCATATGACCCGTGCTACACTCTCAGTGATTGGATTACTCCTTTATTGGCCAGTGGCAGTGTTTATGGGGCATGCCAAGACTCAGCGTGGCTTTGATCCACCAACAGAAGCAAATAGGGGGACGGCACCATAGTCTACATCCTCGACCTAAGCCTTGTGGTGTGTGAGACATCTGCCAAATCCTCACGGATCAAAGGATGACTATTACACAGACAGGCATCCACATACCCCTAACTGGAGCTTTAGGGGGCTCTGGCCCCTGTGAATGGGTCAGGTTAAAAAAAAAAAAAACAGGTGGAATGGGGGTCACACATATGTATGCACATAGACAAATGCATATCCTTCATTCTTGAGTCTTATTTGTTTTTGTCTCTTGGCATTTTCCTACATCTATTAGTTCTCATAATCCTTTCTAAATAAGAGAGGGACCAGTAGAGGGTGTGTTGTTGTCTAGACGGGCCTGGATCCTCATAGTTTGACCTGACTCTGCATGCGAATGAATTCACAAGTTCACCTCTCCTTATGCGCCTTAAGTCAAACTATAGGTACAGCAGGGATGTGACTTTATTGAATACGAGTGTCTGTAAAATGAGGAGAAGTGAGACGGGGGAAGGGAGATAGTGAAACTGTGTGTCAGCTTCTTTGTGTCTACACATCTACATCTATGTATTACAGTCTGTGTTGCGTGGATATATTACTGTGCATTTGAGAGCAACGTGACCGTCCTGAGAGGCTAAGTGCTGACATTTCAGTCTGCAAACATACAGATGAATTTTGAGCAAATCTCATTATACAGGACTGAATGAAGATGCTAGCTGTGAAAATGTTGTGGCATATGGATACTTCATCTCCCTTATGGTTTTTAATTACTTTACGGGTGGCATGCCATTTTCCATTGACTCACATTTGACTCACAAAAAAAAAAAAACAGCCTTGGAACTAAGCCCTGCAAGCTCATACAATCATGGTGCACATCGTCTTCCTGTACCCCTGAGTGCTCTTACACAACCTGTAACCTTTTTCCCTTATGCACAAACACAGGATTTAGAGCAAACTGATGAGCAGCGTTCATTCATGTTCCCTCATACCCATCTTTTGGTGGCTTGGGTGACACGTTTATCCTAATTGCTGATGTGATCTACTGACATAAGTCAGTCAGTCTTTTCGTGCAGCCCCTTGTTCTTCAGACTCATTAAAGATGTTGATGTATTCACTGGGGAATTCATAAGCAGAGACACCTGATGCATCAGCAATGATCATGCTGACTAATTACACATTGAGGCGCCCAAGCATTGGGGAGCTCTCAGTGAAGGCGACAGAATCCATCTTCCTTATGTACAAAGACAGGCCTGCTGCCGACTGTTAGAGTGATATTGGGCAGTTTCTGGTGCCTCTTTGTGCTTGATTCCGCCAGTGCGGAAAATATATAGATATAAAAAAATATATTTACACTGGAGAATTCCGTGGAGTACTTTCCAAGAATCCCATCAATCTGTACCCTCATGGCGGGTGGAGGGCCAAGAGGAGAAGCCCCTGCAGATAATCTAGATATTGCACAGGCCTCCTTTGAACTGCCATGACAAATTCACCCCTCGTTAAATCCAACCCCCACTCCCAGGGCCTACGCAATGCAACATCCATCTGTAGCACTTTGAAAAATGTATTGAAGTGCCTTGCTGCTAGTTCTTTAATTTTCCAGAGATCTTGTCTTTGCTGGTCTTCTCCCATTCCACTCCCAACCACTTCATCCACCACACACGAGCAAAAATTTGGTAATATACAGACCACCCCTCTTTCTTGATAGTTTAGCGTACGAGAGAGGGGCAATAGGTCTTATTGTGAAAGAAATGTATGGACTCACGCAGTATTGTTTATAGCCTAGGTTATGGCCTTTTTTCTAGACCCCCAGCTGACTCCCACTGCCCCCTCAGGTCCTTCTAGCCCAGTGGTGCATGTTTGAGATGCTGATGCTAGCACCAACCCTCCCTGAAGGGTCAAAGAGAAAATTTACGAGGCTGTTTGTTTGGAGTCTGCCTGGTCTTCCCTTTGACCAGCCTCAGTGATTAAACTAATTGCATCTATTGGACCTCCCAGATCTATGTTTGGCCTTTTTCGCCCCATTACAGTCTTGTCAAAGCTCTCTCTCGAGCAATGATGATGACTTGTGTCTGTGTTTCACATGTGTATTTCTTTTTTCTTTTCAATTGCATGTGGTGTGCGTATATTTACAGTGTAGCTGAGGCACCCACATGTCTCTACATATTTTATTTAAAATAAACAGATGGACTCTGTGCATTTAGAATGTGTGGCATTGGTAGTCACACAGAAAGAGTCTTAAAGATGATAATAGTTTCATAGAACCCTTGCTTGCTACTTTTCTAGTTAAAAACAATATAAAACTTGCATGATAACATAGAACCATGAATCTTTTATTGTTGCCATAGATTTGTACATGTGGTCTATGTAGCTCTGTTGTTTATAGACTGCAGTTAAGTAATTTAATTGATTTAACATTGCATAAGCTATTATTCAAGCAACCTTTTATAATGGACGATAATATATAAGGGTGTGGGGTATATTAAGCACAAGCCCCCTCACACCCCAATGAGCCCTTTAATTGCCCACATCCACATAAAAGGCCTAATGTACATCCCCATGCTTCCACACACATAAAGCCATAAAAATTAAATGGCGTATAACTAATACAATTGATTTTGATCAGGCAATACGAATAACACGATAACTATGTCTTGCCAAGTGCTACTCAGGGACATGCACTGAAATCCGCACATCCTTTATGAGGTGCCATTTATTGTGCTTTTAATGAAGCTTGACTGGCAGCATGTCCTAGTGCCCATTATCATCAGAAGGATGTGCTCATTCTAATCTGCAATTATCACCATAATTGTGCCCAGAATCCTCTGAGCCCAAATAAGCAATCACATCCACCGCTGGCGTACCACCTGCAAATGTTACTCTGGAGGACATACACAATGACTGGGTGACAGGTCCTAGTTGACTTTATTTCTTTCCCTTCTATCACATGCTTTTGATTAACCTTTCCATTTTTCACTCGGCAACATCCCCAAGAACACCCTTCCTACCTTTATCCCTCTTTCCCTTTCTCACCCTATCAATCCCACTCCCTACATCCCCGAGCTCCCATCCCCTCCCGGTACAAATTCCTAACCTTTGGTCACTTTCATTCTTGTGGTATGCATAAATGCAGGCCTATTATCAAGCCGGTTGTCTCATCATAATTATGCGTTTTGTCATGTGCTGCCTCTGTAGCTGGTGATAAAAGGAGAGCCTGATTAAGCAGAGGAGAGCTATTGATTCCTATTGACAGGCCCCTCAAAGCCCCTTAATGAAGGGGATGTAAATGAAGGTTTTCCACAGTGTTTAATGACTACACACCATAAAGGGCCAACATTCTCTTGCAGTCTAAAAGGTACATGCATTACTCACAATGGTGCACGAGGGACGCTTTCAGTTATAGGGATGCTCAGGAGCAATGGCTGGAAGGAGGGAGCGTGGGAAGAAAAAGCACATAGAGATGTCAGTCAGGTATGCAAAGGGGAACCATGACTGTCAGATCAAGGGACACTCAGCACAATTTAGAGGGGTGTTTTTGTGGTCAAGTGAAGCATTCAAGTATGAAAAAGCATCAGTAACAACATGCTAGCTAGAATGGTGTGCCTGGTGTTATTTCTGAGTGAGGGCTTGCTGAAAAATGACCTCCAAATAACCACTAAGCTTGTATGGATTCTAAACAAATGTCCCTACTATCTTCTTCTTCTCTCCCAGCAGTCAGATGGCTCCCAGTAACCATGACCGGATACAACGGCTGAGGCACGAGTTTCAGCAGGCCAAACAGGAGGAGGACCTCGAGGACCATCGGCACACCTATAGCTTCAACCAGCCCTGGGTGAGTGTCTGATTGGAGCTGTGCTCCAACAGAGCAGCGCTGACATGTACTGTCTCAGAGATACATATTCCAAATATCCTACAGTCAGAGTTCTTTAGTTCTTTGACTATCTCTTAGTGACATAACCTTAATTCAGTCAGATTTGGTCACTGCTGTGACACACCATGATGTGATTTTAGCTACAAGCACTAACAAAGATGTTAGTATTTCATACTAATATTTCAAATATTGGGAAATTTCAATATCCCAGTAAACAGAAATTACCTTTTGTCATTGTTTCTCTTAATGATTAATGTTTTTACCCAGTTCATGTGATCAAACGTAAAGTAGTTAAACAAATTACAGTATACTTTGCTCTTTCCAACTGTTGTCAGTGATGCAAAGTGAAAAAAAAAAACACTGAGCATGAATGCAATTTGGCCGGAGACATAAATTCCAGCATCCCAGGATAAACGATAATGAAAATCTTGCTCGTGAATCGAACAGTCTTTGATATAACACAGTATGGTTGTCTGTCTGAATTTTTTGGCCCTGTGATTGACTGGGGACAACTCAATGTAGCAGCTGCACCCCGCCTCTTGCCCAATGTCAGCTGGGACCCTGAAGCATAAGTGATATAGACAATGGTTGGATGGATGGATGGATGGATGGTTGGATGGATGGATAACATAGTATGAAGCCCAGCACATCACCCTTCAATGTTTCGTCTGACACTGTCATTCTATTAGACTGTGAGTGTTGTCGATAAAACTTTAGACTTCAGTCCAAAATTTCTTTGACTAATTCCTAATTTCTGGGTCTAACCTTTGACCTGGAACTAATTACTAATTAGTCATTGCTGTCTGTGCCTTCTCTGTCTTATAGCAAGAAGGGGGAGAAGAAATGAAAAAGAGCAACATTCGATGGCTAGTGACTATTCAAGGCAAAATAAGAGGATGGAAATTGAAGACAGCGAGGAACAGTGTTCATTCTAATTTCCATTAGATGTGATTAAAGGGATTTTTAAATTAAAAAAATTTAAATTAAAATGTGAATTTTTTTTTAAGCCGTTCTCCACTTCCATGATTGATCTGTACCAACAATAGGATTTACTTCTCATAATTGGAAAAATGTAATCAAGTTAATTCCTTTGTTAATTCATTCAGACTTTATCTCATGTTCCTGTCTGCTGTGCAAAAAAAAGTTCAATTGCGCCTGGAGTTTAAGTAAAGAAACACTTTGTTTCATCTTTGCACATGCATATTATATCATTGATGATTTTAATATGCAGTCCCACTATTTACTGAGCTCTGACTCTGGTTAGAGTGATATACCAAACTATGTATGACATTTATTTAATGTCATACATAGTTTTTTTAAAACTATGACCAAACAATTATAGAGCCAGAGAGCTTGTATAATCAAGGAGTGAGTTGGAGGTCAAATATCTGTATATTTTTTGAGGATAGTGGCTTGAGACAGACTTTGACTTCCCTGACCTGGCTGTAGAAGAAATATGGTTAATTGTTTTACTAAGCAGAGCTTTTTTTTTTTTTAATTTATGGGTCAGAATGTGAAATTTAAAAAGTAAAAATATTCGTCACTCATATAGAGGAAGATAGACTTTATTTGCTTTCCTTCAGTGTTAGTCCTAGTCCTACTGATGACTGAAACATCTATCTCCATCCATCTATCTCTCTCTCTCTCTCTCTCTCTCTCCATTCTCACTGTCAAAATGAGATGTTAACTGTTTTTTCAGCACAATGCAGTCTTTTTTTCTGAGCCTCCGAGCTCCTAATTGCTTGTGATTGTTGACATTGTGAGCATGCTCCCTCTATTCTGCTGGTAATGAGATATAGGGCCAGTCTAAGAGTATTGAAGTCTATTTTATTAGTCCTCTTTCATGTTATTTTAGGTCTTTGAACAACTATTCACAATGGCAGGGCTTGTTAGGAAAGATACAGGCATACCCATGTTATTTTATGACACTGATTAGATGAACTCAAAGGAAACCATCTCGTAGTGTCAGCAAAAGCAGGATAGACTTGGCTCTATTTCTGGTAGATGGGCAACCATTTTGATATGAACAGCAGGGAAGCTGTGGAAGAAAAGGAGGAGGCAAGATGTGAAATGACGTGCTTGACCATTGGATATGTTCATTAAAAACAGAAATAAGAAAGAAACACTATTTTTAGAAAGAGTTTTGACCGACACTGGAAAAAAAACAACCTTGTGGCTGTGTTGCATTGTAACCTACTGTATCTACTTTTTGCACTGAAATTGTGGATTTTTGCTCTGTGTCAAGGCTGGATAATGTCTGCAGGGATGAAAGCGGAACCTTTTTGACCTCCACTTTTTGCAAACCAAAACATTCAGTGAAAGTCCCCAAGAAAAGGTGCTCAAGGAGGCGGTTAAGTGCCTACCACACCAAGATCTGCAAAACTGCACATCGATGCACATTGCACACAAGGTTACGTCTTAATGGCTTCCACACATATTCACATGTCAGAATAGGAGTGACGACACTTTATCAATTGTTTGAATGGTCAAGAATCTGGTTCACATATGATTTATTGGATTTCTGGCATGTCTGAAATTTGGGTTGGCAGTCTTGCAGTTTGAGCATTTCCACAGTCCAATTTCCCACATGGTTGCTGTCAGTGGATCTTTACATGTGCTAAAACTGTAGTCTTGACTGTGACTGTTCTGAACACACTGAACTTTGCTGCAGAACAGACTGTCTGCATCTTTAAGCCATCTGTAGCTCCATATGTTTTCTTTTTTTTCTTCTCACTCTTGTTCATAGTAGAATTTCACAAAGTAATGCCTCTCTGTCTATTTGTCAACATTGGCTAGGTCAAACTTTATTGGAATTGTCACTTGACAAAACTAACCGGGGCCTCCACGCTTGAGTTCAGTGTGAGGTCCACGTCATGACTAGTCAATTGATCCATGTAGTGTAAGCAGAAAAGTTGCAGAAAAGCCAGAAAATGCACAAGTCTGCACAGCTTGAAGTCATTTTTTTTTTAGAATTTAGTTATTTTTTTTCACTTTTCTGTCTGTGATTTCGCCTTCTTGAGATTACAGGCCAATCCGACAGTCCAAGAGTATGTCCAGTACTGCAGTACCCAATATTCATAACAGACTGTTGTTACATATTGCCTTCTTAAAAACAGCAAATGCACAAATGCGAGAAAAAGATTGTGATAATGAGGAACACATGAATCAGTGCAAGGTGTGAGGCTCCCTCTGTGAGTTTGACCCCATCGTGCTCTGTTGTGTTTGAATCTGAGCTCAGGTATGTCTCTTGCGAACGCCTGTAATGACAATGCTGAGGTCAGTGCTCAAAGCCTTTAATGGAATAATGACCGGGACACGAGACGCCCTGTCTATCACGCACATAATTAGAGCTGGCATGTTTTCTCTCTCTCCCTCTCCACTGCTCTGCAAGAGGGGACTTCCAGATGTTCATCATAAAGCGTATTTTCCAAAGAGTTGCCTTTTTGTCTCTCGCTCCCTGTCTGCAGCAATAAAATCAATTTGTGCTGTTGGATTGGAGCACCAATGAGCGTGACCACACAGAGGAGTGTGAGCGCCACGCTGGTACCTTGGATCAAACACGTCAACAGCAGCTTGTAAAGCCCTTATTTATACAGAATCTTTTGATTTTATTATCACTCTGCTTTCATGGTGGTGGGTGTTTGATTTTGTGCAGCTAACTCTTTCCTATAAATCATAAAGAATAAGCCATTTTTAGCTGCAGTCACTTGACTTTCCAGGGTAAGGCTTCGACTTAACACGGCTCAGCAACTGATTGTAACCCTTCCCACAATACCTGGAGCGCGTATGCACAGTAAGTTAACATTTTTAAGCGACAGTGCTGGAGAAGTAAAACATAAACTTAACTAAAAATGTTAATGATAAAAAGGTTATTAAAATGTTTTTTATATAATTAATTTAACCGCATGTATTTGCAAGTAAAGGATGGAAACAAGAATGCTCATTCTTACACATGTCATTCCAGTGTGAATGCCTTATAATGATAAAACTGCTTATTGGGAGTTTTTCATAGTTTTACTTCACAGACGCTGTGTTAGTGAAAGCCACAGGGGTATCATTTAGCCACTACTGGTTTTATTACCAACAACAACTTTTTACTACTAGATTTTGTCTATTATGATGACTTTGATCAATCTTTTGTCGACTTTCTTGCTTGCCGGCGTGGCTGCATGGGTAAATTATGGATTGGGCCATTCAATCATGTGCAAGCAGCGAGCATGGTTTACTGATCTCATGATTATGACCATCATAAGCAACAGATGAAATGTTTTATTGCAAATACAATATTGTTTCGCTGTTCAAGATTCGAACGGACGTCTGCATGCAATTCACATCCAACTTTTTTACTGGGCTCAAGTGACTTAGCTACCAAACTGTGTGTGTGTGTGTGTGTGTGTGTGTGTGTTCACAGATAAGATACAGAACACAGGGACGAGAAGATAACAAATACGATTACACTTAAGATAGAAATTCACTTATGCAGGCAAGTAATATATAGCAGCAAGATTACCCCACACGTTCATCCTCACATGCAGTATCTTCACAATTAAAAACAAGACTTTACTTGTTTATAAGAAATGGGTGGAATTGGGCCGTGCAAGGACTTAAAGAGAGAATCATTATCCATCTGAGCTTTCGTCACGATGTCTCCTTCCTCTTGTCTGCCCATTAGCAGTTTTAATGTCCTCCATATGTGTGTTTTTGTACAACAAGGCTGCTGTCTCAAAAACGTTCCCTGCGTGGTGGGCTACAAAGATATTATCATGAGGATCGTGGGCGGTATAGCCATATGTTAGTGCTGACCCATCACGGCAACCTGCTTTGATATCTGAGAGGTCTGTGATCCGCTCTGAACCAGGAACTATTACACCTTGGCTGTCTTATGCTTACGTTTTAAACTTTTCAAGCTCAGCTCCTTCACAGCTGCTTTCCTGGTCTCGGATTTTTGATAGCGGCAAATAATTTTCATAATTATATCCCCCTCGGTTCACCATCTGTGAATGCTCTTGTGTTTAAACAGGTGGCGATCTGTTTTTTTTTCCCTGCTTTGTCTGTGACACCACCAAGGAAACAAGGGGGAGATAAAAGTGTGCCATATTGGTATCATTTTTCACATTATTGGATAGAAATGAACATAGACATCTTTGATTTGATTTCAACAAATGTCATGTTTTATATGGAGTTGTATTCTGGGCCTAACATGGAATAATCTGATTCTCCCTCCTGGGATAATGCCATTACACTGAGTGATTTTCTCTCTTGGCTATTTCTCATGCATTTCTCTTGGCATGGTGTTATCCACTTCAACTGTTTTTAAACCGAATCATCAAGCACCTCCTGATTCCTCACCACTTCCCTACAAATCACATAAAATACTTGCAGTGTGCGTGACTAATTATTTTCTCACCACCGCATTTCACCTCAGTGAAATCATTACTCCTTTTCCCTCACTGTTCATCCGATATTCATTTAGGTGCTCTAGACTTTCCAAGTCAGAGGAACGTGTTGTTACAGCAAATCCTGAAACATATGAGTCCAATTCACCTCAGCCATGTGAAATACTAATATGTTTTTAGGACTTGGAGAGTTTGAGAAAGAGCTTGTTATTGACTCTGAGTGAAGTGTAATTGCACTGTTATTGCAGCTGTCCGAGTGAGGAGGAAAGCAGTCATTTCAAGAACACAAGACGTTTCCAGCAAGTCATTCTTGCTGACAGCCTTTCCATCTACCACCACACCTTTACCCCATCAATCCATTCCGTCATGTATTACCACCCCTCTACCACCGTCCCACAAAAACACACACATACACTCACTTTTTTTTTCAAACGTATGAAGATGCCTTTCCAAGCTACCAAACGCTGCTTCTTCTTGCAGTTGCTTTAAAACTCAGCTGGCCAGTATAATAGTGAAAATGATTGGTTCGTATTTGCCTCAACAAACATGTATGCACACAAACCATTCACACCCCCACCTGCCCACCATCTGAACCTTATGAAAACTGACACTCGGTCAAGCCATGTTTGCTACACCTCCGCAGCTTCTCTCTGTTTAATTGGCTTGTCATGTTCTGTCATCAGGCAGCTCGTTAGCACTGTGATAGTGTTGAGGGAGATGATATCTCCATGTCAACCCTGCCAGTGATCAGACAACAAACACGTATACACACACCGGTGCGGGCTAGTGATGTGTCGTCAAGCCACATGCAAATCTGTGAAATGAAGCATTTACTGGTAATGCCCATCCATATTTTATGACTTCAGCATGCTTAGATTGTTCAGAAGTACGGAGTATAGCTTGAGCAGGATTAATACTGAGTCACACAAACGGCTGCAAAAAGAAACGAGTAGCTAGCAGGAGCAGTGATAGCCATTATGGCTCAGAAGTATTTGTGATATGATAAGTACACCTGAGTATTGGGTTGTCTTGCACAGTAAGTTTACCTCTTGAACATGAAAACATCAAGCCTGAAAGACAACCCCCCCCCCTATTGCTGTTATTAAAATGTACCTAATTAATTTACCTGTTCAGAAACTGAGCTGTCTAGGATTCTAATAAACCAATGGTGTGTAATTGGTACCAGCAGAAGTCAATGGCATTGTCATCATGGAATCACACCTACTTACCAACTAGTCCCTGAGGGTAGCTGAACACACAGGAGGCATCACACTGTCCAACCACCTGCTGTGTTGAGGGAAAAATATTTCATCATCTAAAGGTGTGTTTGTGTGTGAGAGAGAGAGAGAGAGAGAGAGAGAGAGCGTGTGATTTCTCGATTTCCAGATCTGTGTAAGCATCATAACCCTTGTGTCAAAAGAAAGCAAATGTAAAACGTTCGTTGTTTTCAGTGTCACTGGTGTCGTAACTGTGTGTATCCTGACTTGCGTGACTCGGTGAACGTTGCAGGTGAGCAACGGGATGGAGACGCCAAGCGGACGCCATTCGGTGACGGTCGAGACTCAGGTCCAGAAACAGCAGCAAGAGGACAGAGATGGCTTCCAACATGCGCAGAGACAGTACAGCTCCCTGCCACGGTAAAACATCCACCCAATTCTCCTCCCTTTGCTCCATCTGTCTGGCTCTGTCTGCCACTCTCTCTCCCTCCTCTCTCCGTGACCTATCACGTTCCTCCTGCCCTTCCCAACCTCTTCATTTGACTTTTTCGATTTCCATCCAATTCTTTTCTTGATATTTGTGCTTTTATCCTCCTCTCTCCACGCTGTCTTCTGCATATCTCTTTGGCTACAAAGTTAAACACCACAAAGCCACTTTCAACTAATTTAAATTATTCTTAGCAAAACTCTTTGAATGAAATCTTTTAATGTGATCGCTTGGAATTATTTGACTGGTATTTAACTTCATTAAGTCAATGTTGACCCTGAGTGAGTGCTTGCTTTGTCACAGGCATCAAACCCGCTCTCTAACACTTCCCTATAGTGAATAACAGTGCCGATATCATGCTCTCACACTTCTTGAGCTCAGAGCTACAGCCGCTACTCTTCATCTCCTCCATCTTCCCGTGTCAATTATTTCCCATACTTGTAAAAGAGATGTCAATAAAGTTTGCCACATCTTACATCTCTGGGCACTGGGGAGGGGTTTAGTTTAGTGCCTGTATTTGCATTTCCTGCCAACACTTGTGTATGTGTGTGTGTTTGTGTCTCTCTTGTCACACGTTAGTCAATGGAAAATTCACAACTAACCATTGTTGGTGGAAAAGACAAAATCAGACACACAAATTCTATACTGACACATGGATTTAAAGTTGGTCATGAAGTAAACATTATTTCCTCTCCCAGTTAAATATTCAATCCAATGTGAGTTTTGGGTGTTGTGAAATATACATCGTGTTGTGGAATGTTGAAAGTGAAGTCGGAGTGAAGTCTGATTTATTTACGTTTTCCTGCTTTGCCAGTTTAAACAAAGACAACTTCAAGTATGTGAGTGGTCTTTTAACTTTATTGGCTAGAGTAACTCTGCTCTCCTGTAATTTTAATTTCTCCCCGCACAAACAGCAGTCTTTTCTTCATAGCATCCTCTTTGGCTCTGCTGTCTCTGAACGGTCACAGTCCGGTCGACTCAAACACGTTCCCTTCTATGGCTATGGATTTGTGGTTCATATGGACCCATAATCAATGTGGTCTGTATAAACCAGACTGATCTATGCATTCCCTTCATAGACCTTATCTGCTGGCATCCCATGTGATGTGACAGTTGCCTCCGACAAACTCTCAGTGAGATTCTTCTCTTGGGAAAGTTTGTCTGAGCAGCCAAAAAGCCAGGCGAGGATAGCCTTTGATATGCATTCCTCTCATAATCTCATAGTGTCTTTTAGCAAAGGGTCGCATGAGCTCAGGCTTGACGTTTGACCCCATCTAAGGCTTTACATAGCTTGTGTCTTGCCACAGCTCCTCATTAAAGAGCTAAAGTCTTACATCCCCAGATTAATAACCACTATTCCTCCGACCGCCTCTCTTTTGGAACTCCTTCATCCTGTCTGTCTCTTCCAAAACAGGAGGTTTGAGCACTCAGTTGTTCAGCCAAAAGGGGACATCCCCTCAAAAAAGAAAAACAAAAAAAAAAAAAAAAACCCTTCTTCCCAAGGGCTTCTAGAAGAAGCCATGGTGGCTGGTTATCTGATTACAGCCCGGCTTAGTCTGCTGTCTTGGATGTGAGGATTGGAAGAGCACTAATGAAGGCTTGTTGTCGGAGCAGGATTAGAGGTGACAGGCAATGGAGGGCAAGAGGAGCCGAGAAAGGGACGAGTGTGTTAGTAGTAAAGAGAGAGCACTGATTAGCCCGAGAGAGACGCACTCGCACACAAAAAGACACACAAACACAGACATGAATGCGGCCAAGATAAGGTTCTTAGCAGCGGCCCGAGTGAACTGCCGGTTGCTCTTCCATCTATCATTTCTCAGCTGAAGCAACATTGTTCCACACCATAAAGAAAACATTATTCAAGGTTTGTTGACATTTTATTTGTACAAAACAGTAATTATTGTTCCATTGCCCCTCGCATGCATTTTAACTTTTTTCCGCTAATCATTTTATGCCTGTTTTTGTGCTTTCTCCTCTTTCTCATAAACTCTGATTCTTTCCAGCTGTTTCGAAGAAACACACAGCGGCCGCAAATTTTTCATGCGAGCCAACTTCCTGGCTTTGTTTGTTATGTTCTGTCATTCTAAATTTACCCCACTCTTTGGCATGATGTATTTTCCCATCCCCTCCCTTTGTAAATGTAGCTAATCTACTCTGTGACATATTCTGGCGCAGAAGTAGAGGTGATAAGAGAACAAGCTCCCCTGACGCATCAATCACGATTACATTCCTGTGGAACAATGCCATTTCTGCTCTCTTCTCACAGCCACCAAAGACTTTCTCCCCCCCCCCGCTGAATCTCCCTTCTTCTCTTATCTACTTTAAAAACTAAAAGGTCATTCTGGAACCACAGCTTACCGCCTCATGCAACAGGCGTCCGGGGTTTCTAAATAAGCAGCTCCCTCGTGAGCAGTGCTGGCTGCTCTGTAAGCCAAGCCAGGGTGTAAATGCATGGCGGCTCGCCCAGACAGCAAAACCCAGATATGGAGCATGTGGTGGGGCTCTCTCTGCAGTCTGTCCCTACATCTGTCCCTCAGCCAATTACCCTCATACTTACTCACACTCAGAATGCACGCACACACACACACACACACACACACACACACACATACAAGGGGACTAACAGAATAAGATCATCTGCTTGTGTTACACTCATGCAGCACATAAATGCATGCACATTCGACCGCACATGTACAAATGCAGACCTAAGCTCACAAAGGCACAGACACTTAGATCACAGTGCCATGTGCTCCACATTGTGGACCACAAGGGCGACCATTGGTAATAATGGAATTGTGGGATTTGTAATTAGAATCACATAGAGACGGCAATGGAGAAAATTAGTTTGTTGCTTCTTTCTTGTTGTTTAACAAGAAATAAGAAAAAGGCATCTAAAGGAAAAGTTTTATTTTGGCTCCTTACTGAATAGGGAAGCACAACAGATTACAGAGACTTTCTTCAACTTCCTTAACGTTGTCTTCACTATCAACAATCTCTACCACCATCGGAGATTTGTTGGATGAAACACAAGCGTCTCTGCAGGTGTAGCTTCAAGGTGTAGCTACATGTTTGGATAGAGAAAACACATGAAATAACAAATCAAGGGTCCAAGTTAGAATTTATTGCCATTCTCTCAAAATACAAAGCCCACCTACCTCGCCGCAGGGTTTCTCTTTTAGAAGAGGCTAAATATTTTGTCACAAACAGAAGTGCAATTGAACAGTAAGTAGCCTATTCTGTCTTTTGTTCCTCTCAGCCTCTCTGGAACGAGACTCGACCGGATAAGAAATGCAGACGTTTCGGGCCTAAAAGCATGTTCTGTAGCGTTGTGTGCCACGGACAAAAGCCTTTCAAGCGCACAGCGGATCAGTGAGGTGTGAATGGGGTTTCTCTTAGCACCCCTGATGCAAACGCCACTGTCACATGTCTTCCATCGCACTGCGGCCTTAATGGATCCTAATAATAGAGGAGCAGACTCAACACTTCTGCCAGAAACAGGCAGTTCCCAATGATGGCTTTTCAGGGCCAATTTCTGGAAAGGACAGCATGTGTGGCAGAAGGCTTGCATGTGACTCACTTTATTTGTACGAGATATAATGTGTGCGTTCATCTTGGGCTGTTGGTTCAATGTAGGGGCTAGGTAGGCAGTCTGAAGATGAGCGGAGGAAGGCGGATAATGCCGTAAGTCTGTGATGTAAGTGCACCAGTCTGCACCTCCAAAAAAGGAGTTAAATGGATGAAAGCAGCCATTTTTTTTTTTTTCCGAGAGAGGTTTTAACATGTGTGTTTGTTTGATATCTGGAACTAATAGTCCTGTGGGCGTTTCAGGCTTCCCTCATTTATTTCTGTCTCTTTCATGTGTTGATCTTTATGTCACAGGATTTAGTATAATCATGCAGCAGGCTATAACAGATCCCTCTTTGCTCCACTCATGTTGCTCTCAGACTTAATGCTACTACTACATCAGTCAAGTCTCACAAAATGTGAAAATGGACACATTCTCTGCTGAAGTGCAGTTTCTTTTCAATTTTCCTTCAATAGTGCTGACCGAGAGGCCACTACAGAAAAAAAAAAAACTGCTATTATCTTCTGTCCCCTTTAAATTCAGCGTGATTGACCTCTTTAGCTCTCTGTGTGTTTAGGCAACCCCACAAAAACCCCAGCACAGTGTCCCAGAGCTCATGGGACAAGGTGTACATGCCAGCGGAAGAACTCCAGACGTCCAAGGAGAACCCTCGCTACTCCGCTGGCCAGGGATCACGTAACGGCTACCTGGGAACGTCCAGCTTCAATGCCCGCGTCCTCTTGGAGACTCAGGAGCTGCTGAGGCAGGAGCAGAGACGCAGAGAGCAGGAAGCCAACAAGGCCAGGCCACCTCCTGAACATGAAACCCCTAGCGGCAGCACCCACGACCACAAGAGAGACACTCAGGCCCTGGATTCTGCCCCGGTGCAGGCCCCACCTCAGTCCAAGGGCCCCTACAGACAAGATGTACCCCCTTCGCCTTCTCAGCTCGCCAGGCTCAGCCGGCTTCAGAGTTCAGAGAAAGGAAGGCTGTTTTACTCCTGAGACCGCGACAAGGAACTAGTAAATGAAACTTTTCAGAGAATAGGACTGATTCTAAGGAGCACTAATGGGAAAAGAGGGCAATGAGTCTGTTTTTTTATATAAAATGCTGGGATACAAAGATTTTTATCAATAGAAAATGTTAATATTTAAAAGAAAGATTTTTTTTAATGATATGAACAATAATCCTTTTATTTGTATCCAAAAGAAATGATTTGAGATGTTTTACTGTCCAGCATCATGATCATGTAACTGTGTACAAGTGCCTTCTACGTCATCGATGGTTCACCTTTTGTGGGCATCGGGCATCTGCAGCTTTGACCCATCCATGTGATACATTCAGTAGAGCGGTAGAGCAGACGGCAGACGGCAGTTGGTTTGGACCATCACTTGATCCCTACATCTGACAGCAGTCTAACCTGAACATCATAACCTAAAGCACAAGACACTGCCCAGGCATGTTTATGTACCAACCGTTTAGGGACATGTTCGTGTGAGTGTTTAGTTTCTGTTCATATTCGTGTATGTGAGTGCTGGAAGGAGTTGGCATGTAGTGACTGAGTGTAGAGGTTAAGCAGCTTGTGTGAAATGTGGAGTCAAAGCTTGGATTTTGGACATGACTGCTCACCACCAACCCCCCTGCCAATTCAGGGAAATATCCCTTTTTTTTTTTTTTTTTTCAGATACAACACTCACTCAGTATGTGCATCCTCCTTCCAAGCCCCACCTGGATTTAATATGATAATCCCGAATTCACTCTTCCGTTTCTGGCTGCTTTGTCTCACTTTTTTTTCCTCTTCACCGTGTCATCCTCACCATGGGCGCAATCAGTGGAGGAAAACAGCTTTACATCTCCTTTATTTCTACCCGATTCCGGCCTACCAGGGGAATCCAGCAGAACAAATGGGGTCAAGTCTGGGTTATTAATTAATGTACCCCATTAAAAATGAATGAGCACCTTTGTGTGTATCTATGTTGTCATGTGTGATGAGAAGGAAGAAACAGCGATCTTGCCTTTGTGGCCTCGCCTAGAATGATTTGGCTGTAACCAAAGCCTGTTGGCCCCTAGGTATCCAAGTTGTTTCTCACTCAATATTTAATCAGGGCAGTTGCACGGGAAACCACACCGGCTCTGCAGTGGGTGGCCTCAGTGTGGGACTGCCTATTTGTCGTCCTGATACAATGGAGCTGATTTTGTTTTCCTTCCACGATTATGTCTTTTGGTAGACTGTGGCTGAGGTTCTACGATCGTCACAAGCGCATAACAAATGTATTCTCACATATACATGTACAAGGCTATGTAAAATACAGCACTGGTATGTCTGTTCAACTGCCAATGTTCCCTTGAGTGTGTGTGTGTGTGTGTGTGTGTAGGTGGACATGTGTTTAAGTGTCTGTGAATGCTGCCAGTAACTGGTTGCTCCAATATGTCTATGAATATGTCTTGGCAGCCATATGAACCACTTGGCTGCTGAGTGGGAGAAGAGCAGAGGAGTAGGAGGGAGAGAAGATGGGAGGTCTGACCTTGCAGATGATTCAGTCAATGGAGTAATCACAACTATTCCTCTGAGTCTGCAGTACAAACAGGAGGTTACCAACAAGGCTGTCCTCACTTTTCCTGTCTCTTCTTCTTTTTCTTCTCCTCCTCCGTCTTCCCCTTCTCTTCATTTACGTGGTTCATCTGTCAGTTTCACATGAGTTGGTCTAGTTTATGTGGTGAGAGGGTGTCTGTCTGTGTGTGTGTGTGTGTGTGTGTGTGTGTGTGTGTGTGTGTGTTTGTTGGGTGGTGGTCCGGGAGGGAGAGGGTGGGGGAAGGGTGTGGACGGGGGTGGGGTGGGGGGGTGAGGGGGTTGGATTCAGCTCTGACACAGCAGCTGTTTTAATTGATGTTCATGCATTTATGCATCTCACTGTGAACAGGGGATGGGATCAAGTGCCTGCAATAAAAAAATGTTTTTTTTTTTTCTCATCATATGCAAATTTGATAATATCCCATAATGCACGTTTATTATTTGTGTTGTGTAATGTTTGTGCGCTGCCCCTGTGACACAGATTCCTGTAAAGCTATTGTTTTTTCCCTCGGAGAAATGAGAAATATATTGGGTTTTTTTTTTTTTTTGGTTCGTTTTTTTTATGACCATCCCTCATTGTGCTTTGTTATTCACAATATGGTACTATGTCAGTAAAAATGACTAATATGTAAGCACAGTGCAATTTCCTTTTTACAATAGTGTATCATTCAGAACCATTTCTGCTGTTCTCTGTACATGAAATCTACACTTTTTTCAGTGAATAAATTGAGGCTGGTTTAAAATTCTTGTAACAATGATTTCCATTGATTGTGCTGCTTTACCATTCACAAATGGTTTCCCCGCTCCATAACACACCAGTGAAATAAGATGTATAATTGAAGTAATGAATATCTTATTCCTTGCTGCTACCATACTGCAGTTAATAGGATATGACATTACTGATTCAAGAGTTCAAAATGAGACAGCTTGTTGAACTTTCTTCTTCCATGCTAATTCCAAATATGGCTCTTAATATTCTCTTTCAGACAAAGCAAAAGTTGTCTTGTAGTCATCTGGTTGCCAGATCCTTCCTCATGTCCTCAATGGCTAACAGTAAAAGAAAGTCAGAAAATGAGGATTTTCTGAACAGTTTTCTGCTAAGAAATGTGGCTTCCACGTTCATGGAAGTGGCTGTGAAAAGTACAATAAAAATACATCATCCTTGTCTCTCCTTCTCTTTCATCTCCATTCCTGATAGGTCACTGTAAAGGCAGACCAGGACACTTTGCCTTTAACTGGCTTGACCTCTAATAACATCCTGTGATGACTTCCATGGTGATAAAGACAATAGTCAAATTTATGATGTTCAACTCTGGCATGTCTTAGAATTTTTCTGTGCTGGCTCTGCATCACAGAGCTCCTGCCAAATCTGTCTTCATCCTGAGAAAGGAAGAGGCCTTTGAAAGACTCTGTCCAGTCAGAATGGCAATATACTACAAAGAGCACGCATCAGGAATAAAGCCTTTCCACTCATCTATATATAGGGAGGGTAAAATCCAGGTGAAGAGGGAGAGGAGACTAAACAGTGGAAATATGGCCAGACTGTGAGAAGACAGGGAGAACCTTCAACCCTGACTAATACCTTAGGGGGCAGTTTCTGTCTCTGAAGTAAATGCATGTGAACATCCCTGCCGAGCCACAGTCCATTTCCCTCAATATTACTTTTGATTGAGTGTCAATAGAGCAAATGTAGAGAAATGATTCCGTGTTTGGTCCAGTCTGCCTTTATAGTCAGATTCAGGGATAGACATGCCATCTGGAAGTTTGGGAAGACTCCCGATCAGCCGATCCGTTCGAGGCTGAACCGGCTGGTGGTCCTAGTTTTTATTTTTTTATTTCTGATATCAGTAGTTACTGTATTTTCCAGCTTGGCCCTCGCAGCCGCAGACAGCACAGAGGCCTGTAGAAGGTACGTAGAAAAGCAATATTACACAAGAGACTATGCTGGACCGCGCTCAGTAGGCAGATACGTGTTGATCAGTAGTTATGTGTGTTAAGTGTGCGAATCTGAAACACCGTGACGTTTGTCTCAAATGTCAAAACAAAAAATGAGTTTGTCTCAAATTTATGTCAGTGGATGCATGTGTGTCATGTGATCTACGAATGCAGGTTCATCAAGTCAATTTCAGATTTGAGAGTGTATTCTTGCAACTAATACATATGAACTAGGAAATATTTCTTACAAGATATGAAACGTAGATTCATAAATATGTATGAATTTGTGTATACATCATTGTACATTCAAAGGTCTGTCTAATAATAGTTATAGGTGTCTCCATAGGTTTCCATAGGTGTTGGGTGAGGGAGACAAAAACGGAATGAAATGGAAATTATTTCAGAGGTGGTGGATTTTTTATTTACACAATATTATCATATGTTTATTATTAACATGATATAATTATTTCATTTTTTTTTAAATATCATGGTTAATGTCAATACCAGTAACCTAAATATTGTGACATTAGTCCACACTAGCTTGCACCCTTAACACTTTGAGGCCTGAGGCAACAGTAAACCTAACTCTGGCCCCACTCTTCCAATCATTACCCACACTGAAAGAGCTCTGCTGAGGCTTCAATGTCCCCCTTTTCATATCATAATACTCCATAATAAAAACCTTAAGTGATTTCCAGCGATCAACAGCAGACTCTGTTGTCACTTGGCCACTTTGGTTTCATTACTTCACTTGACCTCTGCAGGCCAGACCAGTGGACCATGTATTGGACAAGTGCACGCATGTGGTATGAGAAGCAGATGGGTTTCGTGTGAACCGCCAGTAAATAAAAGTGCTAGTGTCTAGGGATTTGGGAGATAATTTTTTCCCCCCTTTTCAGCCTGGTCGGGCCTGAGATGGAGTCACCTGTTTTGGGTTGAAGAACCTGCTTCTTCCTCTGATCCCTGATCTGCTGCCCCACTGGGATTTCAAAAGAGGAAGCCAACTCTGTTGTAGGAAAAACTGTGGTCATAAATCTTGACAGATGCACAAGAAAAGCCAATTGTGGGAGGCTGACAGGAACCCACACGCACACGCACACACACACACACACACACACACACATACCTGGAGGTTCTACCCTAAAGCTTTGCGTAACATCTGGTGAGTGCGTGTATCAAAGGAGGGGCTGTCTCTATAATGTGTGAGAGAGGAGGGAGGACTGCTAATGTCTTTCACTCTCTTGACCACGGATTGGGTTTGTGTGTGTGTGCATGTGCATGTGTTTAGGTGGCAGGGAGGCAGAAAGAGTCACAGATGTACTGGCTTACTGTAAAGATGACCATATGAGGAAAGAGAACGCACTCTGTGCTCACCAGAACAGCCTCACCTCCCTCTTAGTGTGAGAATTTATAATCTCGACTGGAACCCAAGCACTTTGCACAGCAAGGTATTACTTGAAATTTGAGGAAAATGTTGTAGGCAAAAGGTCCACTAGTGGACCGATAGTAAAAGTCAGAGTCTTTTTTTGTTACAGAACATTCAAGACTCGTAAAAATCTGAAGGACTTTAATTCATAGCATATGGATGTTGTATATCTATCTACATGTTGGGCGTCTGCAGCTCAGAGGTAGAGTGGGTCGTCCATCAATCATCCTCCTGTATAACTGATGTGACTAAAAAGTAAGTATGTAAGTAAGTAAGTAAGTAAGTACGTCAAGCATCTTTGTATTAGATTATTTCTTGAATTTGTCCAAGTTAGATATTCGTCTACTTAATTCAATACAGTAAACTTATTTCAGGAATCAGACTAAAACCAGCCAAGGCAAAAACAACACTGCAAATTTATGTATTTCTATGCATTTTTTATCATGTCTTTGAATTTGTTAACCTTACAGTCTCCAACCCTAAATATATTATATAGACTTGCAAGGAAATGCATCCGAAATAAATTGCAAGTTTGAGGGCCTAAACCTAACACGAAAACTCATGAAACTTTGCACACGCATCAGTCGTGGTGAAAAATTACATATTTTATGGGTCTTGCAAAATGGCTCCATAGCGCCCCCTAATTTTTATGTACACGTACGAAATTTGGTGGGTTCATGTATCTCTTCAAGATGAACAAAAAAGTCTCTTGGAGCGATGACCTAAACCCAACAGGAAGTCAGCCATATTGGATTTTCCGCACATTTTTGGTGATTTACAGTTCAGGGGGGTTGAAGTGATCCACTTCAAACTTGGTCAGCTGGTAGAAAAGGCATTAACGATGAAAAGTTATTAAAAGTCTCTACAAAACTTTAACGGTGTCCGGCTCTGAAGACATGCACATGCTAATTTAGAACCACAGTCATAGCGCCACCTAGTGGCGGGAGGAAGTGCATGTTTTATTCTCAGACGTCTTTCTCTCAGCAGGTTAACCACAGCCACCTCAGATTCGGTCCAAACATTCCCAAGACGTTCATGATGCTCACTTCAAACGCTGTCACCGTGGCGACGCTGTGTTCGCCATGAAACAGGAAACTGTTGTATCTTCAGTGTACATTATCCACGGAAGGGTCGGTGTCCGGCAACAGGACGAAGCCGCCGCACACCCCAACATGCACTAAGGTGCGAAGGCCCTTCAACGCTGCTTGCAGCTTTAATTAGATTTATAATCTAGTTGGGCTTCAGGCAGATGACTGAGTAGGTATTAAGGAAAATGAGTTCAGTGAGCCTTTGAGAGATGGGGGTGGTCATTTGGAGATATAGTTTGTTTATTAATCTACAACAAAATATCACAAGCAGAAGATAAGAAAAGATGCTGCTTGGTTGTAGTAAGTAAGTAAGTATGTTTTTTTTAGTATAGCACTGTAGTAACTGTCAGGACAGTGTCTCAGATGACAACTAAGGTGTTCATTAAGTTAAATCAGCTCCAAGCACCTTTACACTCTCCAAATAAAGTTCCTCCCCATCAGATGTATAAAGAAGCAGAAGAATTCCCGTCTTCTTAGCTAGTGAATTTACTTGAATTAAACAATGGTTATTGCAGTTGTAAATAACTTTATTCAATGATGAATTTCTTCTGATTTCATCACTAAGTCTTTTCGACCAGTTTCATTTTAATCCTTTATTTTCGGATTTTAAATAAAAGACCAGACCACAGGACCTCGACTTTTCTAGTAAAATGAAATGCATATACACAGCAAGGGTACACCACCAGTCCACTTCTCTTGAGGTAGTCTAGTACTGTGGTCATACATTCCAGCCTTGTTCTTCTTCCGTAACCATTACACAATTTTACAACTAGTTTTAAGCCAGTTGGTGTTAAGCAATGGCATCATTTTTATACTAGATCAGGGATAGATATTAGCTTACCCCATTAGCAGATCTTTCTTTGAATACCAGCAAAATTGTACAAAACCAGTCCAATGCACTTTAGTTTGGTGACCTGGTAGCCACCAGGTAGCCACCAGGTCACCAAAACCACATGTGGCTGTGTGGCTCATGTTAATCATCAATTGGAAGGTCATAGTAGCCCACTAACCCAACATCACTTTGCCAGTGCACACCGTGAAATTAGGTCCCAGCGAGGGTGCAGCAGTCCCACGGCAGGCCACCTCTTCCTGTGCCAATTTAACCTAAGGCACTTTCCCATCCTGCCACCCATGGAGCGTCACACGCTGCCTGGAATCAGCTACAGCCCTGAAGGCGTCGGGAGGGGAGGACTTCCCCACAAATGAAGAGGCACAATCAAGATAACAAGCCTACACATGTGCTATGAGTCACCCACTTGTGAAAGCTCGGGCTTGATGTTTTACACATGAACATTTTATTCAGACCCAAGTGGGATTTGAGGTCGCCATGAAACCTGCAACAAAGTTACATGAAGCGGTCGCCGGGTTCCTGCTTAGGTTATGATGCAACTTCATTACACAGAGAAATGGTGTCGTTCTACTGTGTCTCCTCTGAAGCCTCGGAACTGCCTGCACGATAGCTGCTTCGCTTGGGTGTAATGTAGAGCTGTAAAAACTGGCGGTTGTGTTTATTCTTGCTAGTGTGACATACTGTTGCTGTGCAGTGAAAGGACATACAGGCAGGCCACCATTAGAGGTATTACAGTGGAAGCAGAAGCTTGTGGGCAACTACGGGCCATTCCCTGGTGGGCTGCATTGAAGGTAATGGGACCTGTCACATTCCACACTCACAATCACACACACACACACACACACACACACACACTACATTGAAGCTTTACTTTTCAGGGCCCTTTACTTTTCAAGTAGCCTGTCAAAGAGCGGGATTGAAAGCAGAACGTGCTCTGAGGGCAGTTTGATTGGCAACACATGCTGAAGGAAATAGCTGGGAATGACATAATTTTCTTTTCAAGCAGAGGAACCCTTTGATTCTCCAGAAAGTGTCTTTGAGGCATCCGTCCTGCACGAGACACCTGCTCATGAGTACAACACTATTTACCTACATCATTTTATGCAAGTCATGAGAGAGAGAGAGTCAGCACGAGTTCACCGACAGAGATAAGCTGATTTAAAGCTGCACTCGTACTCTCAGCTTGCAAGGCAACCAAGTAAATATATAATTAAATACAACCAACAAACGCAATTTCATCTTGTTTTCATGTGTGGACAAAGAATTACACATACTTGACCAGCTTTGAAATGGTAATGTATTGTTTGAAGTATTCTGGTAAACAAAGTAGCACAACAAATGCAAATATGTGGAGCGGTTTTGATCTCATAATAATCTCTTCCCCCAAATTCAGGTTGTTCTGTGTTTTCAACATCAAATAAGTGAATTATTCTACAGAGTATCTAGTCATGCGATAGCATCTATAATTAGTATTTCCATACCTCTTGCCGGCTTCTGCTTTATCCACCTTTAACTGTATCATTCTGTGAAAAGGGTTCTGCCTTCTGGCACTGAACAAAGCCTCGTTGTCTTGCCGTAAAACAATGGTCGCGCAGTTTGCAGCTGCCATAAGCTAAATATATATTTTGCTGTCATTTATGTTGATACTCCATTTGTTTGCCTTGACACACACTCACTTGATCCATGTGTACTTCGCTCTGTCTCACTGTCCCAGGGAATAAAAGACACCGTGCGCCTGCATTGCTGACTATTTATGGATTTATGGATTTATACAGAACGTCCCAGGCCACACTTTCTGCTGAAGGGAACAGAATGGCTCCAGCAAAGCGTCTCTGTTGAAAATCTACATGGGAATAAATCCTATAATCTCTCCCCAGTTTGCACACTAGACTGGCTGAGAGCAATTACTCCAACAAAGAAAGCATTTTTCCCCCTTCTTCCTCTTTCTCCTCCTTGCCTTCTACCATCCTCTCTGCCTTGTGTCAAATTAATCCTCTGAACTTTCTTAAAGATCTTCGTCTATTCCCTTTTTCTGCCTGAGAGTGCAGCCACTCTCTGCCCCCCCCCCAACACACACACACACACACACACACACACACACATACCCCTTGTCTTTTTCAGATATGGCACCCGGGAGGGGAGATTGCCTTCCAAATGAAACAGCTGTCAAGAATTCCCAATGTCTCCATGCGCTTTCTCCCTCTTTGTTCTACCTGACCCCCCCCCCCATTCTCCCAACCCCACTAACGGAAAGAAAGGGAGCTACGGAAAGGCCTTATCTCCTCTCGGTGGGATCCTCACAGGTGCTGAGTGATGGAAGCACGGGAGGGTGGAGATGGGGGGGATCCTCTAGAGGAAAGAGGGAGGTGGGAGAGGCGAGGAGAGGAGGAGTAAGAGTGGATTAAACAGGGGGAAGAATGGCATTGCTTATGACAACTGGGGAAGGGGGCGGGGTGGGGCCATTGCTGGTGATAATTTAACGATGGGGGAGGAGGTGGGGGTGGGAGCCTGACACCTGTGGGGGAGTACACAGGGAGGGGGTGGAGCCTGCGAGAAAAGGGGAGACCATCTGTTGCAGTCACAGACGAGGGAGACGGGAGGCACCGGGAGCCTTCGACCCAGTTCAGAAATGTTAATGGTGTTTTCCAATGATGCAAGTCAAACGCACATCTGCAGACGCAGCAACGCTTTCCCTCGTACTGTAAATACACGGCTCGTACCTGCTCCCATATGCTTTGGATGTTTGCTGTGTACCACTGAGCAGCTTGTTTTTATTTTCTCCTGCACTTGATGCCAAAGTCTCATTCTTGTGTCATTATTGTTTTATTGATTCTTTCTTTAATTGACCTGGTAGCAGAAATGCCCCCAAACCAAACAATCCATACTCTAAGTGACTCTAATTTGATTTTTGTTTTGTTTTTGTTTTAAACATTAATCTGAATTTGACTGTGGACGCAGCGGAGCAAGGATGATGAATTATGTTTCACAGTAGCCGCCACACGGCAAGGTTACAGGACTTAACTTTTGAGAGGAGGAACAGCGCCCCAGTAGACTGTACCGCAACGTAGTTTTTGGTGTTTGTCTCACCAATTTAGACAGTAAATAAAATGAAATGTGTGCACCTGTGATACAGCTGCTTTATGGCTGAACACAAAGTGAATTTTCACCTTGATTTGTATTTGAGACATTTTGACACACTGCCATGTGTACGTGAGAGTGCCTTATGTCGTGCCTTATGTTTATTATGTGGAGTCCTAAAACATTTGGATGAGCACGAATTTGTCGCTCATGTTGTAATATAAATATGTGTTGAGTCATGCAAATGTTTATTCACCTCACTTTGCTCCTAAATATTGCGTTTGCTCATATTCTCCATTCCCTTTGTCTGTAATCCCCATCCCTCTCTCCCCTACTGAAGTCGCCACCACACCATAAGTGTACACAAGGGTGGATTGTTCATTTAACTATGTTTCTGAGTTCAAACACATGTTCTCTATCTGCTACCTTCCCAAGATGTTGCAGACACCATGCTTTGATACTACCGCACATGTGGGCCCCATCCCACAGATGACCTGTGCCTGCCTTCTTCCGCAATGACAGTGAGTATCTTTAATGGTGGCAGTGTTTTGTTTTTCCTGTCTCCTGGGATAGATAATGGGGAAAGCTCCCCCTCTGAGGCGAGCAGGCCAGAAGAGGCTCTGTAAACATGGGGGAATGAAGATTAATCACACACCAGAGATGGTGTTCCCACTTTAATAATCAGTATTGATTACTGTCACCTTACATCTGCACCAACAGCTGCTGCAAGGGGGGCCCGTCGCCCAAGGCTGGTCCACCTTACACTTTCACTGTTAAATCATTGTGTATTCAGCTGAGAATAGTTGGGTTAGCATGCAATAAATATTCTTTATTGTCCATCAAACAATAAAACTATACAAGCTACTTAAGCTTTGCCTACGCACACTGCAGACCAGCCTTAACCTCGTGAACTTGAATGTTTATTTTAAAGGCTAAGGTTAAATCCTATTAATCTCTTGCCAAGATATATACAATTTAGGAATTTGAGACTAAATACTCAGACCTATGTGGCCATAGGGAATATAAGAAAAGTAATTGTAACCATTACATTTAACACAGAAAATATGTGTATAAAATCTCAAATTGTTTTTGTTCTGTTCAGGACAAGCTGGTTAATTCATAAAATATTCGCAATGTTTGGTGTCCAGACTGATTTAATAATTAAATAATTAATTTCTAACCTTATTTCAATTCCCTCTAGAATGTTTGACTCAAACATAGCCTTGGCAGATTTGCTAATTAAACACAAAAAAGAAAGCAAATAACCTGTGACAGCAACACACTATTTCAAATCATTTCAGCCAGTCTGCTCAAGGTTTTGTGTGTGTAATCATTTTGCCCCCAGGAAAACCTTGATTTAATCCTGTAGGTTTGGGCTCATGGTTGGGCTTTGCCGCAGTTTGTTTTTTTTCTCTATTTTGTCCATTTTTCTAGTGAAATCCTGGTCAAGAGTTTACGATGCATGTGTGACACAGTAAGTTATGATGCTGTGTGAATGACCAACCTATCCATGATGTCGTGTCTGACAGGTGATATGACTGATCGTGTTTGAATCCAGTGTGTTTTGAAATAACCATCAAACTTTCACGACCAACTTTACCTACTATAAAACACTGGCTGAGCTAGGAATCATTTGACGATTCTCAAAAATAGTGAATCCTATAGTACTTGTACTCTACACGAGTTTGGTTGTCAAGTTCATCTCTTTATTAAACCAGATCTTTTAGAACCTTCAGTTGTCGGAAGCTCTGTGCAGGTGTCCTGCACGGTGAACCAGGCATGCAAGTTGGTGCTCTGCTTTATTTCACGAGTGTGGTGAAGGTTCCCTGACTGTTTTATTGTGTTTCTTTGCCTTGGATCTTCTCACTCAATCGTAAAAAGGCATATGTGAAAATCTTATGTTTCAATTTATAGTCAAAATGTATGTTTCCACGTTTGGAATTTACTACATATCATTATGATAATTATGACGGCAGTTTTTTCTTCTTTCCTGCAAATATTTAGGTGGACTGATGTCTGACATAAGGCTATTCATCCTCCCTTTTGTAGTTGTTCGTATTGATCCCTCCTCCAGCACAAGGTTTTGCTTTCTCAATAAATAAAATCTTTTCAGGCTCTCATAGGACATGAGAAGGAACTCAAGACAAACAAATCAGAAATGTATGAATAAAGGATTTACCATAACACCCAAATACCAAACCCAAGCAGCATCGTCCACGGTTACAGCAGCAACACAAGAGCGTGGAGGAAAAATAAATAAAAAAAAAACAACTTCAATAATACCTGACCTCTGACCTGAGGCTGAGGCGTGTTGATGTGAAGGGGGTTTGCACAGACACAGGGCTCGTGGGTAATGAAAAAAGAGCAGTGGTGGGGTTTCTCTGAATGAGAACATGCAGTGTTGTGACCCTAAGACAGACTTTCTCCATCTCCAGAGCCCAGGGCGGGAATGCTGGGAGATTGAGAGCCAGTAGGGACCGTTTGATTGGCATCTGCGCCGTTTTGATCCGAGCACATACAGGAAAGCTGATGTAGAATACAACGGGCTGAGTGTAACAGAGATACAGCTTAACACGGGAGCTGTATATGGAAATATATTACATTGTGGATAACAGAAATTAGGCTGTAGGTAAAAAAAAAAAATACAATCGATCGGAAATTTATCAGCTGTAAATGTACAAGTGAACTTGGTAATTGCAGTGGAGATCATTGTACCTGGCAACAGCGGGTGCCGTGCTTTGTCTCCAACTTATTGTGCTGGAATAATTACACAATCATGTTGTCATCTGTAAGTACAAGCCCACACGCTTGGCCAAGGTCCATTAAAACTATTCAAAGAGCTACACCTCGCAGATAATTATGTGGCAAAACAACAGATCAATAAAACCATTTACTTGAAATGGCTTTTAAAGTGGAGCTCATTCATGCATTTTTGTAAACATAACGGGACAGCAAGCAAGGTGTAAGATGTGATGATTGTTGCTAGATGTGGACAGTAATGATGATCAACTCTCTGCCCATTCTGTGTGCACTTATTGAACATGTACGATTATTCATGAACTCAGAGGATGATGCGTTCACAGCATTGTCATTTAGGGGGTTTCATCCGAAAAGACAAGGCAGCTATTTGTCCCGCTGTGCACCGAGATTACATTTTTTAAAACTTTCTTTGACTCACTTGAGTTATTTCCCAAAAGCACAAGGATGTGATGTCTTTAGAAGAAACAAATACAATGAAAACTATTGGCAGTTTCCCAGCTACGCCCCGTAATGCTTTGGACAGACTGATAAGAGAGAGAGACTGAAACTTCAATAACATCCGTAATGTTTATTTCTACAAGTTGTTTTACCTGCCTTGTCCTCACAAAAGAAGTTTTTTTTTCAAGTTATAGATTGCCTTTTGATAAACTAGGAGTAAACAAGCTGAGGTGCTGTCACTAAGTATAACTGCTGCTCCCTTCCTATATTTACTGGTCGAGGGCTATAATAATGCTAGGTTACATAGTCAGAAATATGATTAAGCCGGCTATTATTCATATTGAAAATGTATCTCTGATTTTAGGTCAGCGCTCCTGACAGCGTTGGGTTGTCAGCTTGGGTTTTCAGCTGTGAAATGCTAGATGATTGCCATCAAAATTGGAATGTGAGAGGCGAGAACGAAGGGGGGGAAATGAGAGCGTAATTGTGTCATTTCACTCTGCTTATCCCTGTTAATAATCATTTCTGTGTGGACGTATGAAAATGTGCTCCTCAAGTGTCAGAAACATCTCTCCGAATGTCTAATGGAGCCCCCGGCCAATGAAAAATGCATCGGTTGATTCATATGTGAGAGGGGCAAAACATAAGCCTTTGTACTTTGAATTATTCATGGTGGTGTCTCTATGAAGCAAGTCAGTTATTGTAATTCATTTTTCAGATTCTGAATGACCCCTTAACTGTATGACAGAGAAATGTAAAAGCATAAACCTTTTTTATTCAATTATTTTTCTATGTTTTGCCGTTAGCCCTGTGATTGACTGGTGACCAGTCCAGGGTGTTGGCTCCAGCTCCCCCGTGACCCTGAAGGATAAGCAGTATAGATATTGGATGGATGGATGGATGGAGGGAGGGTTGGAGGGAGGGATGGATGATCACATGTGCAGAAGGTATACTTGTGAGAATTCCTCCATGCTGTGCTTTATAATGGGTCATTAGTTTTAATAACTAAAAATACTATAATTAGTAGACTGTTATTGTATTCCAAGCATGCATAAGTCATGTATTTAACATATGCAATTATACTTTCTGATGTGAAAATAAACTTTTTAGGTATTTGACCATCTCAGTATCCAGTTCTGGATCTTCACTCCTATCAGAGTATACATTTTGCAGCACTGTATATACTTTTAAATGCAAACAAAACACATTGTACTGTCATGTATATGCAATACGTGTCTTGTTTACCCGACCTCTTTGGTTTAGATGAGTGTGTTATACTGTTGGCTCCAGTGTTAACCAGAGTTATCCTTTAATTGGAGCAGGGAACACCTTACTATTAAACTGCCAGCTTAAGGTGAAGGCAGATAATGCATATACCGCTGGGCTGTGATATTAGTGAGTGAATCAGATTTTGATGATATATGTTACATAAGTTAAAACTGGGATCCAGGAGAAGAATTATCAAAGCAGCATCAAAATGATAGAAAGTCCAGATGTCCTCTGTAGCCTAATCAATAGGAGCAATAGGAGTAAAGCAACAAAAACTAGACCCAAGTTAAAATAAAACAGAATCCTCAGGATTTAATTGAAAGTGGGAAGGCTTTATTACTGAACGAGATCATAATCACGGCTGTGGGCTTGACGCATTAGTGAGTTAGTGATGAGATACTAACATAAATTAAATATATGAGTAACCTTTAAGGCTCGGATTATCACAATAACGATCAAACTAACATCACAATGATAAAAAGTTCCAGTGCCCTCTGTAACCACTTTACGAACAGGCTAATGGCAAATACCTTTTAAAGCAGGACGAGGATTGGGATTCATCTCCATCTTTGCACAGAGTGATAGGTGAGGGTGATGAGATTGTATCACTTGGTCGGAGTAATCCACTTCACATGTTCCTTGTAATAATTTTAGGCAGGTAATGAGCAAATTTCAATGGGTTTTCTTTTGAGGGTAACCTCACCAACCCTGTAAATCTATTACAATTCACCTCCATGTAATTTCATATTAAACTGGGTGACAATTCATTAGGTGGATGCAGCGGCTCAACATTCTGCAATTACAGCCCATAGTGGAGGGCCCTGACCCTAGAATGGGCCTCCAGTCACATTGACCTGTAACGCTAATGGATGTAGAGGAGCGAGGGGAAAAGATGGCTGTCATACTCTCGGCGAACGTCCTAACCGCCCTGACAGGTAAGGATGGGCCTAATTATTTAGCTAGGACACGGACTGGAACATTAGAAATGACCAGAGAAAATGGAGATCAGATGGAAAGTGGAGTGGACGCAGAAGCGCTGAGGTTGAGTGCTTGCAGTGGAATGTGGCTCAGATGGCCCATCTTGGGCAGGAAGTCCATTTTAATGGCCAGACTTTTCTTTTTGCCTGAGGTTACGATATGTTAAAGAAGAGTAATAATTAAAATTACTTTGAACATAACAGCTAAATGCCTTGAAAGCCAAGATGAATTAGGCCAATACAAGTTTTATAGCCCGATGAGATAAAGATATTACACCACCTTATGTGTAATAATTTACTTTTAAGTACGGCAATATTCCCACGAAGCCAGCCATGTCATAGGTTTTTACGTGGATCGGAGCCTTTAATTTCAACATCTGAGACTGTTCTTCCTCTTTTCTTTCCTCCTTTTTTCTCAGCTGCGCGGCCACACAGCGCTGCATTTCACTCCAGAAAATTAAGTGAGATCAGTGTCCGGAGAAAAGAATCCAATTCTTCGGTGATGAATTGCATACTCCGCGTTAAGCAGGGGACTGAAATTAATAAACGTAGGAATGCTGATTCAGAAGATAAGTCTTGACCACATCTGTCCGCTGTCTTTTTATCACAGTCGTATGTGATTTATCGATAGCGTATGAAATTCCCCAAGATAGAGCATCTCTCCCTCCACAGACAAAGACGCAGACGCGCAGAAATTTCCTCGCGAGATCAAACCTCATCTTCTGTCAGTCCAAGTGTTGAAGAAATGTAATGTTGCATAGCATAGCAGTCGCAGTAGAGGAGTAGAGTTTGTTTTCCTTTGTGTCTCATGAGTTGAATATTGATGACATCCTTGGCATTATTTCACAGAGATAACTGAGTCAGACATAAGGAACCCCATTGATGGGGAAGGAAATGGCTCCACGCAGGCCTTCCAGGCGGTAGTGTGTCTCATACCTCTCTAATCTGAATATGATCTTGTGTTTCTCTTTCTCTCTCTCCTTCTCCCTGGCTGCCAAGTTGATCAGCGGGCTCGATTTTCTTTATGGATAATATGCTGAATAGTCAATTGGCTTTTTAGCGAACAGAAGCAACTTTATCATTAGCGCACAGGAAGCAGTTATAAACAACAACGTGCTCTCTCTGTCCAAATGTATAGACGATAGATATTCACAGGCACAAAACTACACTGTGACAGATTTTTTATCACATTGAGCCAAGTGAAAAAAACAATCTGACAGTGAATTATGAATATTTAAGGTACGCTGTAACAGATATCAGCTTATTTCAGTGACGGATATATTATTATGTTGGAAACGTTTCGTTCGCTAATTCTGTTCCATTGATGTGTAAACAGGATCGTACTGTTGTAGCTGCTCTGAGTTTGAACTACTTTATAAACTGCACACTTAGTCCAGGGGATCCCAACCTAAGAGATCCCACATTTTTGAATATATATTTCATTTCTTTAAATCTGTTTGAAGTATATGAAACTTTAAGTAACTTACAAACAATGATTTGATATAAAGTAGGTGAAGTTATTAGCTGGTTAATATTTATAAGTGTTGCATATAAAACAGATTAAATTAGGCCTCAATTGTTGAATTGTTGTCAATTAACAGTTCACTTGTTAAATTAAAGAAGTGAACTGTTTTACTGGATGCTGCAGCAAAAAGATAAAACGACTCATCAGATAAGTAAATTCAAAAAAAGGAACATAAAGCTGCATTATCAAGAGAATAGCATGAGAAGAGAAAAGCTAACTTCAGTTAACCGCTGATGACAGCAGTTATTGACACAAGTTTAGTTTGCATCAAAGTTTAATTATACTCAAGCAGGCACCCATTGGGAGAGACATGTCACACCACCTCAGGGGGTGTTGAATCTCGCAGGTTAAACATAGAGCGAGAAGCGTGGGCCGCCACTCCACCTGCTATTCCCAATTACACTCAGCAGAATGTATCAGAGACCAAGCTAAGCAGACACCGACAAGCAAGTCTACATACTGTATACACAAACACAGACATGTGAAAGAAAAAAAAAAAAGGATTTGTCTGGAAACGGGTGGGAGGCAGCGGCTCTCTTCTTTTATTTCACTCCAAGATTGTCAGTGCTTAGCATTTGGTGATGGAAAGGAGCGGATGTAATTGTCCCCTCTTGTTCCCTCGAGACGTCTCAGGCCCAGACGGCTGTCACGGCCATAGCGTCGAACGTAAGAGCAGAGGGAATGGAGGGGAAAAAAGAGAGAGACGGCGACACAGAAAGAGACACAACGTGGCCGTAGTGTTTCCACCCACTGTCAAGCAGATGCTACGTTTCAAAAACCCGCCCAAGCAAAAACGCAAAGTTTCTCCAGAGCTCGGTAGTTCTGTGACATCGCTATATATCAATCACTACGTTTGACATGTTGTGTGCTTCTCAGTGCGAAACAAACAGCACGTGACCTCTTATTCCAGTGTCTGATCATCACATATTAGACTTGACAAAATGATTGAAACTCTTAAAGTGACTAGTGCGCCGTCAGGAGAACAACCAACGTCTGCAGTTATCAGTTATTTAGCTACTCTGGTTGGAAAATCTAGATCTTGTCATAAAGGGTGGAAGATCAATTTAACATTTAATCACAGTCCTTTAAGACTAAGGCCTTAATACCTCTGGGATTATAAGAAAGATGTTCTGTGTTGCCACCTATACACACATTAGAAGAGAATTAGAAGAAGAACAATATACAAGGAGCCATGGTTTGATTAGACACACTTTAGACGCAGGCTGCTTTGAGCTAAACGCTACAGTCAGCATGATAACATGTTCACAGTCATAATACCTGCTGAACATGCTGATGTTTCTGTGCTATATTCACCATTTTAGTTGATCTGCGAGCGTGCTATGGTGCATCACTACACATAAAGTACATTTAGGCTGATTTGAGTTTTATTAGTTTTGCTGAGGGAAACGTGGATGTCTGTGCTAAATGTCATGGTAATCCATCCAATAGTTGTCGAGACAGTTCAGACAAATCCACTAAAGTCAAAGGCACGGTGGTACTATAGAAAATGTCAAGGGATCGCTGAATTCAGTAGGATTTATGCTCTGGGGGACTTGAATATTTATACATAACGTGCCTTTCTAACAGGTAGATGTTGAGACGTTTCACACGTTACGTAAATACTCTCACTTGAATCACTACAGTCACTCCTCTTGGTGCTATGAATGTCTGTACAGGATGTAATAGCGATTCATCCAATAGTAGTTGAGATGCTTCAGTGTGAACATATGAAAACATTCATTTGAAATATTTAATGCATTTAGAATATTTACTTGATTAACCCTAGAAGACTAACCTAACAGTTAGTAACACCATCACTGACGCCTATCCGATATAATATACCCGATCATCAAATTAGATATCATATTAAAGTACAACAATACATGGCAAATTGAAGTACTCTTCTTTTATTCTCCCCTATACAACATCTCATAAAACGAAAAGAAGGTATCATGGGGGGAACCTATAAAAAGGGCTCTAAAATTAGGGACAGATTGGGGAATGATTAATGAAAAGTTCCTTAAAACAACTGTAGTGTTCCAGGGTTAAGGCAATGTGCTTTGTTTACTCTCTGTTTGGAGGCAGAAATCATTTCAATCCACTGTCTGACCCCACGCTTCATTTCCCAATACCTGCAAGTGTATTTCTACCAAGGGCAATACTGCAGGCAGATTACAGCTGCTGCACAGTTCTTGCCAGGCCACCACACCACGGTGCATTCAAATGCAGTGGACACAGCTCATTCAGATTTGGCTACAGTTTTATTTTAATCCGTAAATTTTTTTTTTTTCAGTTTTATTACTGAAACACATAAAACCTGTTGTCATGGTCAAGGCCGTCCCTGTTTGTTTCTCTATCGGTGTCTGTGAAGTAGGCGTGGCGCTCCTTCTATTCTTCGGCTCCCTGATTACTGTTCTGCCTACACATGATACCTGTATACACAGAAGACTGTGGACTAACAGAGAGTAGACGGCACTGCAGTCTTACAGCTCTCACAGTGGTTTGTCTCAGTCTGCCTTTGCCAGTTAGATATCATATGATATCGACGAGATGCGTTTTTAGTGCACATGCGGAATGATTGCCTTCTGAGCTGATGATGAAATTCATCTGACACTTTGACATACAGGTGTTATTATTTCTGCAAGTGTAAATATGAAAATGTCTCTCAAGTTGACAGGCCATCTTAATGGACTGTTTTAATAATAATTGGTTTTATTGGAAATCTGTAGTTCACAGGACATAATCTATGTTAGTTAGTTAAAGACTACATTTGTGTTGGTTCTACATTATTCTACATCCTTAACTTTACCTTTAATTAAACAATATTGCAAGCTTCAGTCTTAAGTAAAAAAAAAAGCAAATAATTGTGAATTTTCTGTCAATTTTTGTTAAAAAAAAGGCTGCATTGGTTTGCTATACTGCCTTAATTGCAACTCGTTAGTCTCAGAAACTGTTCACCGTTTTTCCTATTTTGATTTCACGGAGCACACCCTGATTTGCTTGCCAGGACAGAGTCTGAATGGATAGTTCCTCTTGCCAAAACCCCATCAGTGATGCAGTGACATCACATTCTGGAAATTTATAGCAGGACATAGCGAGGATAATTGGTTTCACTCACACCTTTGGCATAGTCCAGTTGACTGTATCTACTTTATTACAGGTCAGTGATGGAAACCGAGCAGGTGGGAGATCAGGCAAAAACAGAATTTCTGGAGAGTGCCCCCCCCACCCCGATGGGTTGGGGAAACTTTATTGAAACTTTGAAGCATTTCCTCCTCCACCTCAGGTTGATTGTGCAGGTGACAACACTGAGGGTGGCTGCCACGCACCAAATCACACATTTTTATGGTTGTAAGGAGAAATATATTGGCATTAGATAGCTAGCAGTTACTTGTGTTTGGATGGTCTAGCACAGAGGTCTCAAACTGCCGGCCCGCGGGCCACTTCCGGCCCGCTGGCCAACCACCCTCCGGCCCCAGATGTCAAAAACACAATGCATCCAAAATATATATTTTTTTAATTTTAATTAATTTAATTTTTATTTTTTAATGATGCTTAAACCATTGTACACCACCCGTTCATATCAAATTTAAAAAATAAATCATTCTACAATAACGTGTTTTGACGAGGTAGCAAAGGTCAGAGGGCAAAGGTGGCGCACAGGTGCGCCATGACGGAGAGCAGGTGGCGCCGATGCGTCACTGTTTGGCTGTGAGCCGTGAAAGTGCCGCTTTCCGAGGCAAAAAGAAAAGTGGCTGAAGAACACAGACAGTTTTAAGAAAGATGGACATTTCAGTGTTTATTTGTGGAGATCAGTGGACACGCAGCCTGCGTGATATGCAAGGAAACAGTCGTACTTTTAAAGGAATATAAGCTCAAGCTGCATCACTGGACTACACACGGAGATCAGCATGAGGAGTAGCAGGGAGAGGAGAGGACACAGGGGGCCACAGCTGCAGAGAGGACTCCTGTCTCTGAAGAGAGGACTCCTGTCTCCACATAGAGGACTCCTGTCTCTGCAGAGAGGACTCCTGTCTCCACATAGAGGACTCCTGTCTCTGCAGAGAGGACTCCTGTCTCCACATAGAGGACTCCTGTCTCTGCAGAGAGGACTGCTGTCTCTGCAGAGCCGAAGAGGATGCAGACGCTGCCTTGGAAGCCAGTGTGACATGGTGAGTGGATGAATGGCCAAAATGCAGGGAAACCCTCCACCACTTACTGAAGGATTGCATGCTGCAAGTTAGTATCCAGTGTCTTCCTCTTTCAGCAAACACTGTCTGTGGCTGTGTTCACTTTGTTGCTGGAGAGTGAAGCTTTATTAGATTATTTTAATTAAGTTATTTTAGTTTAAAAAAAAAAAAGCAAGAACAACCTGTAGCCTACTAGAAGCTGAAACTGTTTGGAAAATGTTTCTAAACTGCAGTTTACATGACAAATTATATTATATTGAACTTGAACTTTGTAGCGGCCCTCCTGTAAGATAACAGTGCTGTCAGTGGCCCTGAGCCAGTTTGAGTTTGAGACCCCTGGTCTAGCATAACAAAATAGGGAAAAAATCTGGACTGATGCTCAGTTTCAACTATTTCTTCAGAAAAGCTCAATCACAGCAAAGAGAGCAGCTAAGTCAATCATGCTTATAATAATGTGAGACAGACGTGGGGTTAAGATTGAAAGTGGGAGACACCAGAGCCGATGAAACCCCTCTACCCGCGATGCTGAGCCCCACTACATCCAGACTTGAAGTCATGTGGAGGGCTTAGGGCTAGCTGCTGCAGCTAAGCTTCCACCACTGTTGATCTGTCTAAGTGCAACAAGACCGCTGCGTGGAAAAAGAGAAACGAGAGAGAGAGAGAGAGACAGACACCGGTGGCAATGAGGGAGAGTGAGACAGGATTAGGAAGATGGATTTGGATGCTGGTGAAGGGTAGCCAAACGGTGAGAATGAAGGCAAAACAGTGAGCAGTGAGGCTTATCAAGGCAAGCGAGATTTAGCAAGGCCTGAAAGCAGTCTTCTGCTGGATGCTGGGCAGTTAAATCTGGCTGCTGCTCCAGCTGAGGCCCAGTTTGCCTGAGTGGGAGGGAAAAAAAAAACCCATCTAACCTCCTACTAAACACAATATGCCTGAGCATTTTTGTATTTGCTCAGTTTAGAGTCTTTAATTGTCAAATGAGAGTTTAAAGCTGTAGGGGGAATGTTTACTTCCACGTTTTAATTCCACAGACTTTTTTTTTTTTTTAATTTATAATAAACTATTTAAATCCTTTGCAGTGATGTGTTTTGAGGATGCACTTTAGGCATGTACAGCCTTCCGGGATTGTTTCTATCTCTGGCTCCATCTGTCCATGGCGGAGCAAACAGAAAATAATTTAACCTATGATTAAATAATCATGTCTGCCTACTGAGCACATTCAGGATTCATTTCTCTGTGTTCTTCACTTCACTTCACTTTGTTCATACAAACAAACCAGCATTGAAAGAAGATGTTTCTAAATCTGTGCTGGTGCGATCAAGGAGCAAAAAACACCACCGGAACAAAATTTAGTTTCAAACTGACAGCCGTCTTGGACTTTTACAAAAGATTTGCTGAAATTCCAGACATTGCTGTCAACTTCTGGGTATTAGCGTCAGGATAGCATGATGCGGAACACTGACCCGCACTTTGCATAACAAAAGAGGGCATCTCAAAAATGCAGGATTTGTCCCATTTTAATATTTAGCACATGCCGTGCTTCCTCAAATGTGGGTGCCAAAAAAGAAAACCTTTTTCATAATTCAACAAAGTGTAGCTGAGAAATGATCCATGACCATGTTTCTTGTTTGTGAATCACCATAATATTGCCTCAGAAAGACGAGATACAAGACCGCGTGCTTTTTCATCTGCAGTCTGAGATCATCCATCTTTACTGAATTATCAAACGCCTCATCTCATTACTGTTACATTTCCGAGACACTGCTAACGCAACAAGTTTTAAATGCCATACATATTTTATGGTCGGAAAAATGTATCAACAAGTTTGGTAATTTAGAGGGCGTTTGAATACAAAAGGTTAGTAACTAACTTAACACACAGAAGCGTCACTCTTTTTAGGCAAACTAGCTTGTCTTCTTAAAAGAGCTTTAATTTTCACCTTGCTTCTTTACTAAATAAAGAGCGTTAGCTAATACCTAGAGGCATGCAGCAGAATAATTTACACTAGTGAGATGAAAAAGGTGTCAGGGAATTAATTACGGTATTAAAAAGGTACAGATAGCAACAGTCTCCATGCCGCTGAGGGTAGAAAACAGAGAAGAAAGAGAAAAAGAGAGAGATTGGTGTGTCAGAAGTTATCTCTACCCTGCAGCATAAAGCGAGTGTTAAACACAGCTGAACACTTCAAAACACGATTTGGTACAGGGAGAGGCGCTTAGTGGATCGACCTCTACTTTATGTTTGGATGTGAATCCGGCCCTTCTTACTTATAGATGTTGCACAGTTTTGATGTTTTTTTTTTTTTTTAAATATGAAGGTACACAGGAAGCCAACGCTCTTTCATCTCCAGCTGATTGCTGGCACGTTGTTGCTTTGACTGAGGGTGACAGTAGCTGTCACGGCTGTCAAACCGCTCAGCCTGCAGCATATCAAACTGCAGGTTATAGTGTGACTGGTGACATGCTCAGTCAGCCATTAAAGAGAAATCACTGTTGGTAATAAATGGCTGCTGACAATCAGTCATCACAGAGAGGAGGCTCATACATCCAATTGGACTCAAGTTGATAGCAAAGAAAGTTTGTGATTTCAGGTTATACCAACATATGAGTTTCCTCTTGTGCAGTAAGGGTATTGGTCTTTTATTAGATATTAGATATAAGCCAATCATGTGGCACTCTTCCGACTTGATGGAGATTCCTGTCTGGTCTGTGACAGCCATCACTGTTTGGATGTCATTGTGCATGTCCTTTAGAGAATCCCATTGCAGGAAGTTGTAGGAAGGAATGAACGATCACCTGTTGGAATATGCGACACCTTTTCTGGCTCAATGTCCACTTACAGAAGGTCGTAACTTACAATAAATTGACGCGGTAATTTCCTCCTATGTGTCAAACGTGCAAAAGTGTGTCATCAGTTCACAGAAACGAATGACATTTAAAACACTTCTTCTGCTAAATGATGCAAAGCTCTTCAACAGCTCAATCAACTTCAACACTTGATAATTTAGTCAACATAGCTCACACTATTAATTTACTAAATTAGTCAATTTAGTAATCATCAGTGGACAACATGAAGCGGAATAATGAGCCGGGTAAACTAACCAAAAATATTAAATCAAACATTTTAGTAAAAGATAAAAAGAAGATTCCACCAATTTAACGTTACATTCATGTAACATCATTTTTGATGCCTAAATTGATACATCAGAACCAGTGATATTGTGTTTTTAATTCCCTACATTCCTCTTTTTTTTTTTTTTGTCAAACCCTGGCATCTACATTACCTATAATGTAATTCAACCACTCAACAGTTCAGTTTGAATACTTGGGTGTGTTATGCTAGTAGCTGCTCTGGCCTCAAGAGGAGATCAGGTGCAAGTTACAGCGGTCACTTGTTTTTAACTCCACACCCCCAGATTTTTGTTCATTTTCAGACTTGCGGTGTTCAGCCCCAACCACTGCTGATTGAAGAGACGTTGCCCGGACCATTATGTACCGGAGGTCACTCTTCATCCCAGTCTCGCAGAAGCTCGTGAAGTAGTCACAACATTTATACCAATGAATTTGCGTCCGTGGACATGAATCTCTCATTATGTTCATGTCCCTGAGCACAAATTTCAAACCAAACTATTTTTAGGTTTTTGTGCCTGCATCATATCTTTTTTTCTTGTCGGTGAGATTTCTGTAGGACTTGGGAGCAAAGAAGCTGTCAAACATGCGCTGAGGTCTAGGTTCAAACGTTAATATTACACAGCAGGAGCCATATAGAATCTTTATACTGATGTGTGTTACTCGCCAGGTTGACACCTTTCTGACAATCTAATTGGTTTAGCTCTATGACTAAGTTTTCCCATTTCATGAGACACAAGGCATCCCAGCCCTAGTTTCAAAGAGCACTTTGAAGACCCACTTTAAGAAACTGAATAAATAAAGTCGGCCAAAATTAAAATTAAATAGAAAATGTATTTGCAGAGTGGGAAAGTAAGCTAATAATATCCCCCGTATTGTTGAGCTATCAAGGACGCTGTTGTTTATGCTGAGAAATGTTCAACAGGAAAATGGCAACAGTGAGGGGAAGCGGAGCATCTTTACCTCCATAGAAACAGTCCGGCCGCTTTTGCTATTATAAACTGACACAAAACATGATTGTTGGGGATGGAAGGAGAAATGAATTAAAACGGATGGTCATAGCAATAACCACTCTTGTATTGTTGTCTTATCAAGCACACATTTTTAACCGACAGTGGACCCTCTGGACTGATGACGGCTGATAAAAATAAAAACGAGAGGAAAAAAAAGGATAAAATCTTGCGATTAAATGTTGAATTGTGTTTATAGCTAAAAATATAAAATGAGAAATAAGAAGACAGCTTCTGTGCTACCAGGTTCTACGGAAGTCCTACTGACAGGAAAAGACATGATGCAGACATGAAAAGATGATCCTGTAGAAAGATATGTCCATGGACATGAATGCATCTATAAAATTTCATGACTATTTCACGAATTTCTGTGAGACTGGGTTGCACTGGTGATTCCAATGCCCTTTATTGTTTAGAAAAAGTGACTGTGTAGTTATATTTCAGAAATTGAGAGATAAAATAATTGCCTTAACTTAAGTGGCATTGAAAGAAGGCCATCAGTCAGCAACCTTCAAACTGTTCCACCTTTTCTTTTCCGAAGCCGGTTAGCACTTGGTTTGGGAACAATGAACAAGACGGTATACTTTTCTGTGACCATTCCATAAAAAGTTTTACGTTAAAGTAGAAGTACACAATTTGGGGCTGGACATAAATCCAAACCAAAGCACACAAGACTGATGTAAGAGTCTGAAACAGCCCTGAGAGAAATACTTTCAAATGTCAAGAGCTGTAGTCAGAGACTGAGTCCAGGTCTGTCCACAGTGGAATATTACACTTATGTTGTAATACTACACAGAGGGCCATGCTCCCCATAAAACATCAATTGGAGCTTTCCGAATGACCCATGACTTGCCCAACAGGTCAAGTATAAACCAGCAGAGAGGCGACTTTGAAACTGCAGGTTTGGTGTTTCAATTTAGGCGAGTCATCACGGAAAGTTTTCTAACATGGATGGAACTTTGGATAGAGGGAGGTGGAGTGTCACATACTGCAGCCACGCCGTCGGTCCATAAAACATACAGAGGAGAAGAGGTAACAAGGAAAACAAAACCGTGGTGAGTTGAACCTGGGGTTAAAAATGCGAGGCGTCTGTCATATACATTGCAAGGCTCATAAAAGCTCATTCTATGGGTTAACAGCTGGCTGGTGCTGGAGGAATGATGAGGTAAGGTGAGGATGAGGGTGCAGATGGAACAGAGGGGAAAAGCAACTAACCTTAATCCCCTAAACTTTCTCCTGAAGGAAGCACTTTTTTAATTCGAGACTCATCCTTCCCTGGGGAGGGACTGTTATCAGCTGATTCTTTCTTCCTCCCCCTGCCCCTGTTTTCCTTTTCCCCTTCCCTCTCTGCGATGCATCTGCCAGGTGTGATAAGGCAGACAAACGTTACCTTTACAGGGCTATTAAAACCATTTCCCCCCGCAGTTTTGAAATGATTATCGCCTTAGGCCCACGGTTACAGGTGAGCTGATAGCTCCCCTCCATCTGCCCATATCTGGTTGACTCTTTGAGGCTTAGGCCTGGCTGGGTGGTTGAAGATTATACGCGTTGCTTAAACCGCTTGAATACCAGGGGGAAAAGGCAAAGGTGAGGAGAGAGGAAAAGAAAAAAGGGGTGGAAGAAATGAAAAGAGCAGGAGTCCTGACATCCACAATGCTGTGGCGGATGATAAGGGGTATGGTGACGGCTCTTCCTCCCTCTGTCTGGGGCTCGGACTGACTTTATGTGGGACACATTGTCAGGTAAAGGGCAGCTGCAGTAAGTGTTGATGGAAGGGCGGGTGTGTTTTATTCACTTTCAAGAATTTTTTATTTTTTTTGCATTGTTTAACAATATACCCTAGATTTTTTTTTTTCTTTTTTTTAGAAATTGGATTACAGGAAGAAATCAGTCTTGATTCGAAACATTTTGGCAGCGATTGTGAGGTGGAAGAACGGGGTTTTTCCGTACAAAATAGAGTGAAATTCCTCAAAAGACTGCAGCCATCTCATTTACAAACACTTAAAAACTGCTTACAGTAGACATTTGTTAGCCGCTGAGACAGCTACAGTATTCACCCTCCCAGTGTTGAGGCTTCCTGCCAGCCAGCACTGTCTCCCAAATCCTCTCAAGCATCACGTCTGCTCCATAGAGATATCACCACCAACACCAGCTGCTGTTGGCTTCCTCCCATTACCTGCTCCTCACTTATCTGTCTACGGCTGACTGATGGTCTTCTTTATTTCTGCCCATTTCCTGCCGCCTATTAGAATGTATCACTTATTGGCAGACAATCTGGGTCAAATCAGATCTCCTTTTTTTTAAGACGATGCCTGTTCAACGTTAAAGGAAACAGTTTTCTTTTGAGCAATCAAGAGGAAATGCCAAGTGAGTGATGCTGAGCTGAAGTATTCATTAACTCTGCGTAAACAGCCCTTCTTTAGGCACTCTGAATCCTTCCTAACAGAATAATCTGACAGCTGAACCACTTAATTGAGGTAGCAACGAATATATATTAACATTAATTTAATTGCACTCAGAGAATTTTCCTCTCTAATTGACCTTGGCTCTTTTTACAGCATAATTACGAAGACCGTCACTTTTGCTCACCGCAGCTAGACACATCCTGTAAGGTCACTGACCCTGCAATCTGCATAAAGAATTAAACAGGTGATAAAGCAGGGCTTACAACCGCCTAATGACAAATTATCATCCAGTAGAACCTGCAAATTCATTTTTAATGTAAACCGTGATAACAAGTCATGTGGGAACTAGTAAGTGCGTGGTTAATAAGACCAACTGGGAGGCATAAAGGTTACTGGAATAAAAACCAGACGTCTTTTGTATTTGTATTTGCATACATACATTATCCATCCATCCATCCATCCATCCATCTATCCATCCATCCATCCATCCATCCATTTTCTCCCGCAAGGTTGAAGTGACAACAGGCTAAACAGGGCACTCCAGATACCGTTCTCCCAAGCAACGTCTGACCCCTCCTGAGGGATGCCGAGGCATTCCCAGGATAGATGAGATATGTAATCCTTCCAGCAAGTTGTGGGTGTGCCCCCTGAGGTCTCCTCTCAGTTGGAGGCATCCTAACCAGATGCCCAAACCACCTCAAGTTGCTCCTTTCAACATGAAGGAGCAGCGGCTGTATGCAGAGCTCCCGCCAGAAGTTGGGGCTCTTCTTTCTATCTCTAAAGCTCAGCCCAGACATCCCACGGAGAAAACTCATTTTGGCCATTTCTATCCGTGATCTTGTTCTTGTTCATGTTAACAAGTTGGAGCAGCCAGATAGCCCGTGTGAGCTCACATGTGGCTCACGCTCAGCTGGCTGCGGCTCATCCAGAGATTCTAGATTCGAGAGAGTCTGGCCTATTTTTTTCGGTGACACTCGCAGTTCACAGCAGAAATACAGTGAAACTGACATCAAACGAGCAAGATTACAACTTTTTAATTGTTTCGAGGTCCATATCTGTAGAATATGTCACATACATGGAAACATTTTTTCATTTTCCGGTAGCACTCCAGTGGACAGAACCCTTTCATTTATAACGAAATCAAGTGAAATATTCTGTTATTTATGACCATTATCAAAGGCAAACTTGGTGTGGGAAGATGAGGCAGGCTGGCTGTCTGTGTGGACAACACAGGCATGTGAGCTGCAGCAATTCAACAAGGTAGCCAACATGCAGATGTGAGGTAGGCTATGTGTTCTTCTGTCTGGGGCCAGGACCACTGTTCTGAGCCATTTGGTCCCCATATAACTGAAGTGAAAGCTGAAACACAACAAGCACATTTTCAGCAGGTGCACACAAATTATGCCAAATAGAAATAACTGAGAGCTAAGGCCGACATGAGTTATAGATAAATTATTTTTACAGTTGATGCTAAATGTCAAAATCACTTGTTACTTTGGCATTTAAGATGGGGATAGTCAGTCTTTTTGGTGCAGCTGCTTTGCCCTTGCGGAGGCATTTAAGAAATTTAAATATAGGCTTAGTTTATGATCGAGACTGTGAAATATACCATTTAAAGCAGGCCAACGTCATTGAAGTAAGAATACATTTAGACAAAGAACCTTTTCTTTGTTACGTGAAGAGAATGAGTTGTCACTACAGATGTCCACCTCTGTTTCCCCCTGACCTTGTTGCAAGCACTAAGTTGTGACTCTATGCAATAACATAACAAAGCACCTTTTGACTGAAGTAGCTCCTTTAACCAGAGCCTCTAGTCAGTGGTTCAGCGGAGGTGATTGGAGTAGCTCAGCCATGCAGTCGAGAGCTTGCTGAGAGCTTTTCACCCCAGCGTTTAATGAGCTATGTTCAGGTCCACTCCACATCCATCCCAGTCCATTACTGGCCCCAAAAAGCTTTCAAAATATCATTTGAGCACTTGGTCTACTTTACCAATAGCCTATTCATAAGAGTAGCAGTGGTCCCTCTCAATTCAGATCAAACAATTGAAAAACAACATATCTTAACCTGTTTGAATTCTGGTCTCAACGAGTAAGAATGCACTCCAAGAAATCCAGTACATGTCATTGAGCCTGGCCTGTTTTTTAAGCCTAGGTTACTGTGGCATAAAGTCACCTCCCATTGCCATTTTCAGGGTCCCACTTTTAGGATGGACACGAGTTTACAGAGAGTTCTAAAACGCAATTGGTAACATGCTTTCAGGATTAATTGGAGGCCTCATAGGTGTTTTAAAACATCTGCTCTCCTGCTTCAGAGCCCCCAGGGGCGTTGTTTTCGCTGCCATGGAGTTATGAGTACATTTCTAGCAATGAAAAAAACAATAGTGGGAACCAAGCCTGCAGTCCTGTGCTGGCTCCCCAAGGAAGATGAGAACATCTTATGAGTGAGACCTTTCAATAATGGAGTTCACAATTAATCATCTCCCTCACATGTCTGCTTTGTGTTTTCTTTCTATTTAATTGAATAGCCATTCTCAAAAACAACAGAAAAGAACCTCTGCCACCATCGTTCCAGTAATTCTCTCCCTTCCTGCCTCATAACAAGGGATTATTGGCAAATGTATCTCTGCCCTGACTGTGAATCCTTTGGATACATGCAGTCTATCAACTATCAAACAGCAACATGGAACATAATGGCTCTGTAAGTGCTAATGCTCACTTTGATCTAATTTTTTTCATTTTGAGGAACAGATGCAATTAGATTTGGAAGATCATTTTCAAGAAAATGGGAGAAATCAATGGTCTGGGCAAATGTGAATCAGTCATCCTGCTTTCCAAAATCCAATTATAAACACCTTCATGTTAATAATGGTATGATGCAATCAAGCCAAGAATTAGTGATGAATGTCAATGTTTAAAACAAAGGCTGAAACATAACAATAGTGACATTTGACCTGAATTGCTGTAAAAAGGATTTAGCTCAATTTATTCACGTTTTATTTTAATGTGAATGTGTGTAGTAGAGGGAAAAAAAAAGTTTAAGTTATTAATAGTGAATGTGCTGTTGTATTGCTCTGTACATACAGTATAGTCTAATTAAATTTAAACTCACATTGACCATGTGAATAATATGTCTTTCTCTGGATTATAGAGGAGCCAGCAGCCCAGTGACCCTCAGAACTATGTCCTTAGTGGATGATTCCACAGTTTACGATTATTGCCCATTGTCAATGTTCGGTACTATTTCCCTGACCTTCTTTACTGTGCTTTTTACTATACTTTCTACTATATCTGCTCATGGTAACTGTAGTTCGCACAGCACGAGCAGATGTAGTAGAAAGTTGGATTTTCAAAAATGTTGGCATTGGCCGTGAACAAAAGGGTTCACTGAATGTAAAATGTTTTGGGTTTTTTTTGTACTCAAGATCGTACAATGGCAACGTTTCAGCCTGCCCATGGGACTGGAGCTCACACACAGAACATATAAATGTGTCAAGGCCTATAAAAGTCTTTTACAAATATTTCCAGTTTGTACTGATATGTTTATGGCATCAATAAAAATATATTCAATCAGACACTCTTATTTAGCTAATCAAGTTATTTAGCAAAACTCAATCTGGCAGCACTTGAGTGGCAGCTTTATAACTGGCAAGAATCCAATCTCACTGTCTAAACAAACCCAGAGGAAATGTACTAACTTATTTTCCTGAAGGTAATTGGAAATAAATCTAATGGATACACACATTCACCAGAAAAAAAAAACCCCCACACTCATGACCATTTACAACCATGTTTGACATGGAGTCTGGTTGATATTTGCACATTTGCAGTATGCTTAGGGGTGCTTTTAGGTTGCTTGCTCGCTTGCTTCAGATTGTCTTTAGCTAGTTTGCTAAGAGACTGAACCCAACCTTGATAACTTAATAAATAAATTACCAAATATTATGAGCTGGAAAGAGAATAAAATGTTTTATAGTATATGATAAAAGGCCAAATTACCTAATTTTAAACTCACAATAAATGTTTTCTCTTCTTGGAAAAACTAAGCAAGGCCATAAAATTGGCCATGGTTTCGAAAAGAAATGACAGAATCTGTCAGAAAACTACTTAATCTAATCACTGCATCTTTTAACACGCAGCGACTTTTATCTGATCACAATCTCCATTGCTAGACTGAGGGTTGCACAGAATTGCAGGTTGTGTGAGCATGTGCCAACAAGTCCTGGTCATCATGACTTATTTACAGTGTTTACTCTTTACTGTTCCCCAAAGACGCCAAGCAGGGGTGCTGCTGATGTAGGGGGTAGGGGGGGTGGTTTATGATTCAGAGGCCCAGAACTCAACAGGGGCACTGGAACATGCCAAGGATATTGCATATTTATAGAGTCAGAGGTGTTGTTGAGCTGTTTGTGGTGCCCCAGAGGTCAAGGTACAGTATGCTTTGTTACCCTTTACAGGCACTTAGAAGCAGAAACATGTCAACAGCTCATGTCTTTGTTAGACTCTCTCCCACACTGAGTGCATTAGAGTGCATATGGATATCATGTCACTCTTCTCGGAAGTCTGTTGTTGAAAATGATGGTGGAAAAGATTTTTTGAAGTGCATAATCATTTGTGGGAGAGCCAGATTCAGTTTTTGGAAAAAGGAAATCTATGTAGTTATATAAGCCAAAGGGATATTAATGCTGCCAAAACTGGAATGTTGTGCTATCATATTTAAGAGGTTACCACCAGAGATACAGCAGTTTCACATATGTTCTTCATGTGTACAGTGCATGCCAACAGTTAATCGCATCATTTCCTGTAATTTCAGTCTCCTGGTGCGCAGATGACTGATCGCCAAACAGTAGACTTTCTAGAGAATGAAAAGAGAAAAGCAATTCACAATATCCCAGCCACCACTGATGAGGAGCACATTTTCAGAATGATTGATTTTGGGAAGAGGAACCAACATCAAAAGCTTTTCATAATATTTTAGGAGGGAAAAGTTATATATTTAAGGATTTCAAAGTCATAGGCGTACTTTGAATATGTTTATCTGATCAGCATCCAAAAAACTGGATTTCATCAGGAGTGATTAAGGTAATTTTGCATGAGCTGCATGCTCGGTGTCTCCTCCAAGGGCCTCAATAGCTTCTTTTGGTCTGAGCTGATGCCGTGTGTGCTGCTTCTCGAGGCTTCAAAACAAAAATAAGAGCGACCACATCTTAAGTCTCTCGACGATTAGATTACTTAATTTGCACATGACATAACATAGTTTGTTGATTCCCTTACAAGGACTCTGTATTTTGTACCAGTGAGCAGCTTTGGTTTTATCAGCTGTGGTATGTGTTGTGGCAATTCATTTCTTATTTAAAAGTGCTTTTATGTTGTGTTTTTATTGTGTGTGTTCATCGTAAACCATGTCTGCAAGGCACAATTTCTTTACAATCTGACTGAAATTGAATTGTAATGTTTCGGAGGCCAAGCAACATCAGAAGCTGAAATTGTATCGCTCCATATGTAAGGAGGCGACGTGAACAGATCTTTCCAAGTGAGGGTCTATTCAGATTCAGATCATACACCCTACCACACTGTACACTACATTGTGCCAATCAGCGGTTAAAAGTGTTCGGAGCAATGAAAAGGGAAGGAAAAGAGCATGTTTGATAATGTTCACCTGCTTAACCAAAGGTTTATTCTTAGTCATTGTTGCCTTGGTGAACAAGCCTCTGCTGTGTGCAAAGGCACACTACATTATCAGTTCACCAGGCTTTGAGAAGCTGCTGCATCACACAGAGCTCAATGGGCTTCCCTTTCAGTATACAGATGGCTGTGGCATGGCCCTGGTGGAAATAACACTAAATAAAATTCTCAGAAAATTCTCTGTAACAAAAGAAAGTGGGGCTACCTTGCCACCTGCAATGTCTGGCACCTCTCTCTCTTCACTGCCAATTAAAAGGCTGAAAAAATAGCCAAGCCTCTAGGCTTAGTTTTGCATAATAACATTTGCATAAAATGAGACCATCTGTTTTGAAACCTTTAATTTTTTGACTGCGACTTTAATGTGTTAATGCAGTGAGCTCTGATTTGCTATGCCATTGATTTCCTTGTGGGAAAGGATACTGAAGAAAAAAATGAAAGAGGTCTAGATCCCTATTAAATACAACACAGCCAAAGCCACAGCTCAGTTTGCAACAGCATGACAGTTTGGCATATAATCCTAATAAGACAGTGACCTGATTACTTATATGCAAATTATGTATATCAATATTGGCTCAGAGAAAATGGCATGCAATACTTTTGAAATTGGCTGCAGTGTTTACTTGTACTGTGTAGTTAAAGGATAGTTTTGACTCATAACATTGGTCTTAATTTCACAGTTGTGGCCACTGCTCTCGGTCACGATAAGATTGCGCTCACCAAAGAAATGCTGAGATCAGAGGACATAGTGTCGCTACAGCAAAGACCAGTAGGGCGAGAAGCATCGGTGTTCCGATCATTGGATGGGTTGTAAACAAGCCAACAGTTTAGTCAGCATATGTAAACCACTTTATTTGGTGTTATACCTAGAGTGAATGAAAGATTGTGTGCATGCATAACTGCACTGAGTACAATAGGTCAAAGGTGAAGTGGGAAGTCTGTCTGTAAACTGTGATTAATGTTTTCAATGGACAGTTTGGGTAATAAATTCAAAGTTTGCCTTATTTTCTTTTCAAATAACTTTGGCCAACCAGTGTGTTGGATATTTGAAACCTGTCTGATGACTTAATTTAAGCAATGCTGCCACACAGATCTCACCAACGAACAATTAAGAGCAATGTTATATTTAGTGGTGGGAATGATGGACAAAACTACAAAGAGAAGACGATGAGCTGCAGTGAACTAGAATTATTATTACACAGCAGAATAGGCAGTGAAGCGAGAGTCACATTGATAGCCAGTCAGTAAACTATAGTGTTGTATCAGTTTCCGAAGGGCTTGGCATTGGCTCAATTTTGTTTGTGCTCACTCTAAATGTTGCCATTGGCGTGGAGTGCATCCATCAGCCTCATTCGGAGCTCCTATTCTCCTCTTAGCAGTGGAGGCCTGGAACCAGTTAGCGTGCCACTAGATGGAGATGGGATGATGGATTTACAACAAATGAGAAATTAAACAAACGACAGTGTGTGTGGGTCTTGATGGGCCTTGATGGGAGTTGATGACCGTTCCGCAGAGCCCCACTGCCATGCATGTCTGTGGAACTACCAGGCACTGTCTAACTATGCTTTATAGGGATCGCCGACAGATGGTGGACATGTGGGACAACTCTGGCTCAAAATCTTCTCTGATTTGCAGAACATGCACGCTCATATGCAAATAATTTTTTATGAATGATGACTCGAGACAACCACCTCACGAGTTCAGCATTTAATAAAAAATGTCTGAAAGGTTATAACTCTTTATAATTTTCATTATTTGCCTTCCCTTGCTCTAACGTAAAGATGTGCCTGGCCAATGGCGACCCTGCATGCACGTACATCACCTCATGTTGCCGGTACTGTACATCCTGCAGCAAGTTGCTCAGTTGATTAGAGAGGCTCGCATAGCTATGTAAAGATCACAATGCCCATCTCTTCTTGTTGTTTGCAAGAAAAGGATGAGGGACCTTCTTCTTCTCTGAGGCATTCAGGCTGACAGCCTTCTCGGTTTCTCCTTATCCATAAAGCTTATTTTGAGATTTAACTTTGCATTTTTTTTATCTCAACAAAGGCTCAAGTTAAGCTCTTTACTTAAGAAGAGGCGTGATTTCAAATAGCTGGTGGTTGTGATTGCCACATGTTTAGATCTGCAATCAGTTTTCCTGTATCTTCCATACCACCATGTGCCCCTTATAGGATTAATGCACCTTATATTTGAATACATTACACAGTAGAAAGTCAGTCAGAATTGCATGTTTAATTCTAATCTCCACTCATGTCTATACCTTCTGAACAACTTTTCTTTGCTCATTCAAATTACTTTCGGCGACCTCTCCACATTCACAAAACACTGAATTATTGTAATCACACACGTTCAATTACTATAATTAGGAAAATCAGAATTTAAATAGCAAATCCCACCGTTTTGCCTCTTCAGCTTCAGGCTGGGGGTACCTATTACTGACACCAGTTACCAATGAGGTGTCTCGCTGTTTAATTCAATGGCGTAAAAACAGCTGCGCCACAATCCTCATGGTCCCCTGCAAAACAATTTGTCACCATTCCTGTAATCATAGTAATAACAATTAGGCACGGACTTACAGGGCAGAAAATAAGAATGCATAGATACAGCGGAAATTCATCAACAATTCTGAATATGAGATTGACTTATCAGGTGGCCTGTTATGTGCAATTCAATTATGTCTTTGTTTTGCTGCAGGGAATGAAGGGAGTAGATGGAAATGCAACACACAGTTAAATAGCAAGAGACCGCGGCTACCGATAAAAGGTCAATAAAAGCAACAGCGTGAAAGAGAAAAGTGATTAGCAGTAAAACTAATAGATTGTGGAATATTGTACTAAAGGAGCCATTTGAGTTGTTTTGTTTCTGTTGGAAGTCTAGGGTATTTCTCTACTAGTGTCTTTTAGAAACATCTATTCATTTCTATCGGGAAATTGCTGTTTCCCTGCTGTGTTTCCTGCATTTAGATGTTCCACATCACATGCCTGCTCTGTCCTTTTCCCATTCTTTTTAGTGAGAGCTCCTTTAGAAATCGTACCCTAATAATTTTGCCGGTGGAACACTGGTGCTGAATCCGACTTATATCTGCCTTCAATAACAGTCACAAAATCGAATTTTATCTCGTCAAATGAAGCAGTAGAAGTTGTTAGAAAACAGACAGGAGCTCCATCTTATTTTTCTTTGCACTTCCGAGAACCCCGGTCATCTTCCAAGAACCTCTGATGTTATCCAAATCCACTCTCCAAATGCAGATCTCATTCAATCACCCTGTGATCGTCTCCTCTCCCCTTATCTTCCAAAGCTTTTCTCTTAGAAATCCCACAGGAGCTGACTGCAGTGCTCACAGTGATAACGGGGATGGGAAAAAAAAAAAAAAAAAAGGGGGGGATTGAGTTTACCTCCTCTATATTGTGCTAGTGTGTATTCCAATTGATGTCTTGTCTGAGACTGGAAACAGTGGGTATATGGGACACCCTCCTCTCCAATGCAATATTCAAAGAGATGTTACATAATTCATCTTTTTTTTCTCTGTTTTAGGAGAGCCATCCTCAAAGTGTCACTGGCAGACCCTTTTAATTTGACAAGCCTGTGAAGCTGGAGTGCAAAATCTTGACAGCTTGGCTTCGCAACTTCTCGCGGGACGGGTTGATATTGGAATGATAATGAGGCACTCTTTTCAAAAGAATGGATGAATTAATAACCAGTCATCAGTCTGGGTGGAATAGTTCAAAGGCCGTCATAATCCAGTGGCTCATATAGCACGGCTTCCAAATGAGAAGAACCATGTTTTATTTAGGTCATGGATAGTCTGTTAGGGAATAAATACCGGTATTTTTGTAGTCTGTAAACAAACAGAAGGCAACGTAATTGACAATACATGGAGATGGGGGTCAACACTCAGCAGCTGTGATTCACAACAATTAATGGAGAGCATGTTTATGACCTTCAGGAGGAATCTGCACATGTATGTTGAATGAGCTTGTGCTCATATGGCATCGTTTTGCAGCATGCAGATAGTTTGTGCAGTAATTACAAGTCTATATGGGCAGGTGGTTAACGAGACATGAACGATATGCAAGTCAAAAATGTTCATAGTTCCTTGGGAGGGTGTATTTGCGTTATGTTTGCTTTACGTAGTGTATTCTATATTTTACATGGAGCATTTTTAGCATCTTTTAGCTCCTTGTTTTGAGTGCACCAGACAAAATTAGCAACCAGCTGACCACTCATTTACTCATCAGAGTGTTTAGCAGCTAAAGAGTCAGAGATTTTATTCAGTAGTTGGTGGAGACCAAAACAGAGCTAGAAGAAGATTACCTTCTGAACTTAAAATCCTTGGACGGACAGAAACAGAACTCTAAATCAGTGCTGCTCTATATTTCCTGATATTCTGTTCTCGGTAACACATTCATCGCAGCAACCGTTTTAGGTGATCATGCGCAAATGTTGTGTTTACGGCTCGTTTTTCTGCCACATGTGCCAAAAATCAATCAGTGTGTGTGTGTGTTAACTAATCTAAACTACATGTTTAACGTTGGTTTCGGTTTTTCAATATGAACTTAATATGGCCTTACATTTTTGGCAACGGGAATAGCCCTCAGCTTAGTCTCTGCCAAGTGGATTTCATTCTTACCATCTATTTATTTATTGTATGCCATTCAGCCCTCTTCCAGTGTCTTTCCTCATTCATTCCAAACACTCTGGTTATAAGAGCGAGTTGGCCACAGTACTGATAATGACGGTTGCAGATTATGTTTTTCTTTTGATGATATAGGACTGATGTGTTTTTTGTTTTTTTTTTTCAACCAGCATGCATATTGTAGTTATCATTTTCATTCCCATCATCCACGCTTTCTCCTCTTTCCCAGTTTTTCACAGCCATAGTTTCCAGGTCACATTGTGGTGAATTACTGAAACTGGAGCAAATATATTTTCACCTCGCCCAACTTTTCAATCATGCTTCTCCTTGATAGAGCAGGCTCGGCACACTGAAAATACATTACATGTTTGTTAGCCAACACCCAGCTGGATTCAATTCCTTCCCAAGCGGTCCAAAATTAATTTGTTGTGGCCAAATAGTGTGCTAGGGAAAAATGTGAGCTGTTGTCTGGATGCTGCGGTCCCCACATGAGCCACCTCTATTTGTCTCAGCAGCCCCAGACAGCTGCAGCTCTCACAGCTGGGGGAGAGAGAGGCCATTAGCAGACAACTTCACCCCTCCACTCCCTCACGTCTTTAATCCATTACACAACTTTCTTCATGCTTCCCTGATGGACGGTTTTTTAAGTTTTAAATACACTTTTGCATGCCAACACATAAAGACTAAAGGCATGTGCATCTCAGGTATGGAGAGCTTTGAGATGTTTGTTTTTCAGGTGAAGTGGTCCAGAAGAAAGAAAAATACAGGGTGGTTTAACACAGTGGGTGTGGAAACTGGTTTTATCCACAATCCGACCCCTTGGATTTACATATAAGGCATAATGTGGGACTGTTTTTGAAGCTCAGGGAAGAATTGCATCTTGCTTATTAGACCACTTAAATAATTTACTTGCAGGCAGCAAATAATGAACCAAAAATAGCCCAATAGGAAAGAGTGACAGCATTATGCACGCTAAGCCGTCATTCAATCCATCATAATTGAATATCTGCACTATCAAGCACATTCATCCCACATTCTCATTGTGGGGTTATTGTTAAATTGAGTGAATGAATGTTGTTGATACTGCTAAATTTTAATTCAGAGCCATGCACACATATAGCTTGTGGACAAAATTAAAATGGATGTGGGTTTGCAAGTTGAGAGATTTGGCTTGAAGCTCAGCCTTTCTTGGTTAATCTTTTCCTTGGGTGTGAAGCAGGACACTTGGCCAAGTAGGCAATATGAATGGTTACTGAGAAGATAAGCTGGAAATGAAGTTCCTCTGTCACTGTGTACAATAATCCCAACACTGCATCTATCATGCCTGCTATTGAAATGAACAGATGGACTCCCACACATGCAGCACAGAGGGGATAGATAAAGCGTTATTGTACATGCTGTGACAGTTATTTATTGAGTATTCAGTACACCAAAAGTAGCCTGTACAAACATGTAATAATTGTTCATATTGCTCATGGAATATGTCCTTAAAACATGTACCATTTTGTATAATTACATTTGATACATGTTGAATTGCCTGCAAAATACATGTATATACAACTACTACTACTACTAAGAATTATAATTGGCATGGGTTATGTTAACCAGAGGTTTATTTTCCAGTTAGAGGGGAAAGTCATCTTGATATTGAGGTCACACAGCAGAGGTTGGGGTGCACAAAGCAGCATTAAAAAACATAAAAAAGCATAAAATAGGCTTAGTTGTTGGGAGTGGATATTGTAGGGAAAGCAAATGAAATACACTGAAATGGACTCACTATTGCAAAAAAACAGCATGCATGATGTGTGGGGTTAACTTGCAACAGTCCTGCCACTGATACCTACAGTGCAGATTTAGGTATGTATACATTCTGTCATTCATTTAGCCATAAACAGTAATGATGGAAAGTGTTGTTTCCTTACTCAGTAAAACACTGTTGCTGTGAAACTACCATATTTCTCACCCTAACAGAGAGCTCAGGTTGCAGTAAGCAGAATAAGTAGAATAGATAGAACAGAAATAGTATTTTTACAAACAGTCTCACAGCTCTTGCAGTGTCCACTTGGTATCTCCATAGCTGCTGCAGACCAGATAGTTACATTTCTGAAACTGTGCACGTCAGCATAGGTTTGTTTCTACGCCATAACCCTTTAATGCACAACTATAAGATAAGTAATTTTAATAGTATAGCAGCCTGCTGAGGTAATATTGTAGTATGGGACAAGGTTGATATGTGAGAGCTTGTACTTCAGCGTAAGAGCACGGCCATAGTTTAGGTAATACAAAAGTGCAGCTTCTTTGTTATACAGTTGGGTACCTGCTGTACTCGGTGTGCTTCGACGTAGTTTTACTAGATTCGTTTATCTCTAAGTAATTGCTTTAAACGTAAAGGGTGACATCTTGATGCAACTTTAGTACCGACTACAATGAGTACGAAATAATGCTGAAGGGATAAACTGGATCTGTTAAAAAGATGCTGGAATTGCAAACAAATAGATTTATGTTAAAACAGGTGATTGGTGACAGTAATTCAGTAATTACCTTTATGTCTCTACTCTAATCTTAAATATGAAAAAAAATTACAAAAATCAAAGGAATATATACATATATATGAAAAAATGGCAATGCATATAGAATTATTACCTTGAGGCTTCAGAAGATTCGTGATGCATTCTCCACCATTTGTAATGTGTTTTCTTTAGATGACCACAGAGAAAAGTACTTCATTAAAACCATAGGCAATATAGGATGTGCTTCAGTGAAGGAACCTAAAGTAATAATGTTTCCCAGTTATTGTATATGTGACAGTGTTCATTTAAATGTTGCCTTTTGATGAAAATATGTTTACATTTTTATGTCCTCTAAGCTCTTTGCTGTGCAGAGTGGTTTCATGCACTGCGCTCCTCTATCATGAGTTTAGTGGAAAAAGCACTGGTTTCTTGTTTACGCCAGACAGAACCCATCTCACTCTGCTTTGCGGTTATATAACAGACTGACTCTCCTCAAGTCCAGTTGTCAGTCCTCAAAGAATTCACCCTCATGTTTATTAGAAGTTTATTCACTATCTGGGTTTGGCTCATTAGTGCAGCTTATGCAGCTAAATAAACTTCTAAAGAGAGTTTTTTGCAGCAGAAGTTATGGTTTAGATACAAGCTGGTTGCTGACTAAGACTTTGCATTAAAACAGCAATAATTTAACTGGTCCATTCATTTGTCTAATTTATGTCTAAGAACTAAGAAGATGTCAACAACACATGACAGTTCTCATTGACTAATTGAACATTGATATATGATCTAGGAAAGGTTTAGGTTGTTGCTACTTGCCTATGAGACATATATGTATATATGAGATTTTATTTATTAGACAATTGTATTGTTTTTCAATTAGTCAAACACACAGACAGATGTGCACAGCTGCAAACAACTTCAGCTGATTCTCCTTAACTGAAAGTAAAGGAAAACACATGAATGTTTGTGGTTTCCTATCAGTTCTTAGATTATAGTTAGTAGTTTGGTATCAAACATTTTGCCAGAGCCTATTAGTGTAATTAGCTCCTGTGCTGATCTCCTTTCAAGATAGGTCCTTAATGAAGTCATTGACCTGGAATAATGTGAATGTGCTCCAACATAATGAAGACAAAAACACATTCAAAGACAACCAAGAAACTGAATTTCAACTGGGATCTTAAAACTGTTACTTCTTCTTCCTCTCAGTTTTGTGTCTGGATCTTCTCTGGATCATTCGACCCTTCGAGTTGAATCATATGAAGTGTTTGTTAAAAATGTCGCCGAGGTCATCTGAAGAAATTGTGTACCGCATTTGTCAAGCAGACAGAAAGGTTTGCCCAGAATTTTAAAAATATGGATGAATGGTGGGTACAAAAAAAAAAAGGGGATCGCAGTGACATATTTTCTTTCTCTAAATAAACAAGTCTTGGAAGCAGACACTCTACTTAAATAGCACAAGTCTTCATTTCCCCCTGGAGGAGACACATGTCTTATAATCAGCCAGAAGCACACAATCCCAACATATGGTGCTTTCATTGCTATGCTCTTGTGTCAGCGCTCATGCAAGTGGTGATTTCATTGTTGTGTTTGCCTGTTATTTTTCCCCTCTTTTTTCTTCCTGTAAGAGAGAATGGCTTATAACATGAATAATTAGTAACTGTGATAGTGAGCAGTGAGCCTCATCCCAAGAGGCCAGACTAGAAGTCTTGCTCAAAGAAGACAGCCTTCTACTGTCTTTAAATGAGCTATTTTTACTCTACCAGTCAACAAGCAGTTGGGGAATTTCACCATGTTCTGCTTAGTCTTTGGAAAATACTCTATAATTACTTTGTGGTACATCTGTGTGCAAATTAAGATATCATGTCTAATTAAACCTTGCAAAAGGCAGACATTACAGTACAAGGGTTGGTCGTATGGCCCCCTAACTGCAGAAGTGTACATTTCCTGCTCTAATATTTCAGCTGTGCTTCAAGTCTGTATTCTTACTGTACACGCTCAGATTTCTTCCTTTTAAATGAGATGCCCTCATTTCAATGCACATAAGTGATGCAACAGATCTACAGACATTGGACACTAATGAGGACTGCAAGAATACAGATGAGTTGTGGAATGTAGAAATGTGAACAAATAATTATAGGGTCCAAATGCTGCTCTACTCTGCCTCGGTGCAGAATGGTTCAGGTCGGACGGGAAAAAAAACAAATTTCTTTCCACTTTGATTCTGAATCAATTCACAAATATACCAAAATAATAATGTTATGTTAATGGAACAACAAAAGCAGGACTCAGCTACGAGGGCACAGTTCAACACCTGGGTACTGTGCAACATGCACACACTGTAGTTATCATCTTCAAAAAAAACAAGCAATTTAATAACATAATAATCAGCTTTGCAAGACGATGGCGACACAGACACAGTTGCATTTTTGTGAATACATTCTATGGCATTGTAACCCCAACCCTGAAGTTGTCAAAGTGGATCCCGGAACTTTAGCACCACCAAACAAGCTGCGCAACTTGTACTACTTTGCAAAAACGTAACAACTCTGGTATGTGGAAATAAATAACTCTGTCCATAGTCTGTTCCATTTCAAGCCTTGCGCTCACACAGAGTTGTGGATAGTGAAGGTTTTCGCTGGTATTGGCATTGCAGCAGAGAGGAAGTTCAGCTGGAGACCCAGATAATGTTGATAACAGCGCTGCAAGAATCAGAATCAAATCATGACATTCCCAAGGATTCCCACACCTAGTGCCTTAAACCTAACCCTAACACAAACTCTTTTTGCAGACATGTGTTACTGATGACACACCCTTTAGATTCAGGGTGGGCTGTGATTGATGCAAAATAAATATGTCAAGTGTTACAGTAACTGGTGAATTTTGAAATGTATGCCTTCACTAATTGCAACAATCACAACATTTTCTTCATGGTATTTCCCCTCTGAATGAACTTCATGAACTGGATCGATGTTGTGTTCGACCAAGCTTCAAGCACCACGCATTTGTCAGGACACGCCAATCATTTTGGCTGTGTGATGTTCTGTTGTGTCCAGGCCAGCCAATCTTTTTTTTTTTCCCTTTCTCCTCAAAGATTCTGTGGAATACAATCCAGTGCTGCCCTCTTATTTTGTGTTTTTATTCTATTATTAGCTTTTATTATTAGCTTATCTAGCTGCGGCAATTTAAATAGCTCAACACAACTAATATTACAGGTGGTTTCTCCAAACTCAACACAATGTGGCACTTTTAAAAAACTACCTGAGCTATCCAAATTGTTCTCGTTTGAGGTGTGCACTGAACACAGCTGAAAGTTTGGAAATTTTGCCGAGACACATAATTTGCAATGGGGTTTGAATACTTTTGTACAACTGTATGTACAAAGATGTTTTGTCAAGTGCCTTTCTGACGTGATCGGCAAAACAGCGATGATGTCAGACTGTGATTTTACACTGACAGGCTTATGCAATGACTCATTGTCTCGGCGAATGTTATTCTAGCAGATGATTAGCTCCATCTGACATTCACAGTCAGCCCCTCTCTATTGACTAGCTAATTCTATTAATTCCTTCTTTGAAGTGCTGTGAGAGGAACTCCAAGGTTGCTCATCAGAGGGCCCCTTCACCCAAGCATTTTCATTAGTTCAACCCTTGATGGCTTAGCGAGTAACCCCTAAATGAAAAGGGGAGGCGGTGTGTGTATGGTGTGAAAAATATTCGTGAGACTCTCCAACGTTTTGAGTTCACAGTTGATAATGAGAGCAAGGGGGCGGGGGGGTTGAAGAGGGGGCTTGATGCAAGGTGACGTGAGCGATCGTGGGCTGTAATGGCAGGGTGGAGGCAAAACTGGACGTTCCCTCTCTCTTACCTCTCTCCTCTGTGTTTGAGTCTGCAGTTTTGAGGATTGGGTGTAATAATAGGTATGTTGAATGGATTTGAATTTGACAGATGAAAAAGACAGGGAACACAGATGTTACCGGGGGCATGTTGCATGTGTTGGACCCGACGTTGATGCCATTAATTACTTTGGCTCCAAGACCAAAAAAAAAAAAACCAAGCAACAGCAAGGTTTATGCAGGTGTCCAAGAGAGAGAAATTTCAGGCTAATGTGGCAATCACCCCAGGCTTTGTTTTGATTACTGCAATTATTTTTATCCTCATGTAGTTTACGCCATGTAGATTTATTTTTCATTTTTTTCTGAGCTTTCACTTAAGTCAATTATAGGCCAGGATTTGCTGGGGAGTCATTAATCATGTAACTATTTGCAGACTCAGTATTATATCCTGTACAGTATGCCCCGCAAATGTGATAATTGCATGCCAACAACATATTTAATCACCGTGTGTGTGTGTGTGTGTGTGTGTGTGTGTGTGTGTGTGTGTGTGTGTGTCTTCTGCATTACCTGAGTTCATTTTGTTATCGCTACAATTCACTGATAAGCAGCACAAGAGATAAATCAGTCCAATCCCATTCACACCTGGGCTCAGCAAGAAGGAAGAATAGAAGGGAGAAAAAAAAAGCCTGGCTAGTGCCACCTGACTGATGAATACACTCATGCATGTGGACACTTGGCTGGCACACAGAGAATAACAGGAGGGGGATCTGGCACTTCATCAAGTAGACCTACTACTGGGAAATCACTGTGCGAGAGCGATGAGGATGATGCGTTTATCTAGCTTCCTCTGTGATGCATAACTGGCTCTGCTGGCCCCGCACTCGCAGCGCACAGTATGCCTTCCAACCAGCAGCTCGATGCATCAAACATTTGATGCTTTTTATTTATCGACATATTGAAGAAGTTTGGTGTTCGGTTGCGGCGAACCAAAGCGTAAGACTAAGCTGTAACCACGTTGACCCATTTCTTTCTTCTGCAGCAGAGGCTCAGCATGCCTCTGCAGATTTCTCGTAAGGTTCCTCCACACTTTATGGTGTCAGCACAATCTGCCTTGGGTGTGACTTGACATTTTTCCCTTCAACCGCTGGAATCCAAGACCGAATCCGTGTTTGTGAAATATCGCGGAAATCAGAAGGCGTACCATTAGAAGGTGCACAGAAATGAGGCTCGTACACTCCAATCTGTAATAAGCTTACAGCTCAGGGTGCATGCTAGATCGTTTGTGCGTGTGAGTTAATTGGCAGCCAAAGAGCCTAAGAGGGAATGTTCTGCGAGCCTAGTATACAGTAACTCAGACTCAGGGCGACACTAATTATTCCAGGCTGCCCGCCAAATTCACAATGTTACAACTTCACAAAGTCATCTCAGTGCATGTGCTTGCTCCGTGTTACATGGTGAGGCAAGGATGCTGCTTTGAGGACAAAGTAGAAGAGAGTCCACCCAGGGTGCCAGGTGTACAGATATAGCGACACATATTTCATCTGTAGATTAAGTGGTTTTAGTAGACTTTTAGACAGTGGCCCAATGGGCCTCATGGGATTCATGACATGGACTTAAATCCAAATAATCAGAATGATCACAGATAAATATTTTGACCTGGAACAAAATGTCATAATTTGATCTTTAATATTTATTGTTAGACTCAGCTTGACCAAAGGCACCTTTCCACTTCTCAAAGATGAAATACATGCACGTTTCAGCATCGATCTACCTATGATTATGATATATAAATGTTTAATTTCGACCAAAATATGAAGGTTTTCCCTATTCCATTTTGATTTGGTGACAAATCTCCAGCATCCCTACAATTCTAACAAGATTGCTGTTCATTGTAGCAAAGCAAACCTAAAAGGCCCTTTGCTTACTGCATTAGCGTGATTACTCAGAAGAAATCATGGGTGAACAGACAAATGGTGAGAAGAGATATCATAAAGTGGCATAAATATGGAAGTGGGGGAAAGGGGGTGGGGTGGGGGAATTGAAAACCCAGCGAGGTAAATAAGATTTGTCCCAATTTCTGCTGATGGCTGTCAGAACACCAGCACTTTAAGCTGCAGATACTGTGGCAGCTCAGGGTGCATGTGCATGTGCATGTGTGTGTGTGTGTGTGTGTGTGTGTGTGTGTGTTCATACGTGTTTTGGTGTGTGTATGGCAGGGGCTAATTATCACGGAGGAGGGAGGGATGGGTGGGATTTGCGTGTGTTTGGGGGGGGCAGACAGAAACAACAACAAGAGAGGAGCAGAAGCATGTGCCCCACCCTACACCACCACCACCACTACAGTCTGACATGCCTGCCTGGCTAATAGAATAGCAGTGGAGCATGCTTGAAAAGGGGGCTGGTTAGAAAGCCTTTGATCAGCAGTCCCCTGTGACATCAATTAACCATTAATGTTCAGCCGTTCAGCAGGAAGATGGAGAGTTGTCCAGGGTCACCTCCATTCTACAGCCACCCAGCCTGATAATGATGGCTATGTAACCCAAGTGGTCTTATTGTACAGCGCTCTGTGTGTGTGTGTGTGTGTGTGTGAGGTTTTTGCAATAAAAAGTCTGCAATAGATTAAGTCCAGATTAACCCTGGAATATTGGGCTCTTGTGAGCATCATGCGCCGTACTTCTAAAGACAAATTGTTGTAATTATTTTTAATTAATCTCAGAAACAAGTTTAGAGATAAGCCTGGGTGACGCGAGACTGTATGCACAGAGAAAAACTGATGTTTATCCGCCTGTTTCAGTGTGTTGCCATACACAACAGGCCAGACTCCTTAACTCAGCATCCTCTTCCCCTCTTGTCCAGTTGGATGGCTTTAAACCGAGGCTGTGTACTGTGACTACCAGGCTGACAGGGACAGGACTCTGCATTACCGCAGACAAACAAACAGTCATGACATTTTATGTGTCACTCCTTGTTTTCTGTTGATGCATGTGGAGGGGGGGGCTGACCCATTGTTATGCCTCTGTCTATAGCGTCAGCTACAGCAGCACGTCTGACTGACATTAAAACGGCCACATAGTATTCCATTAGGTGATGGAAATCATAGGTGGAGTAATCTTCCTCGTGATTAATTCACATTTACATTCCATTCCAACCTAATGAGCATTGCTCACTCTTTGTTTTCCATTACTCTTCTGATTCCTCAAGCTTTCTGTCATCCGTCTTACCCCGCTTGGCATTGCTTTGTGACATCTGGCACAAGCAAGACATTGCCAAGCCGATGACCAATATCCTCCCGTAATAAGAATATATGGCTCCATTAGCCTGCAGCTGATTAGTTAATCATTTCTTAGATGGCTCTAATTGAGATGGTTTGATGAATGGTGCAGAGGTTCACTCCCCACAGAGAGGTCTAATTGGGCCACCGCCGCACACCTCACCTTGGATCTACTGTATTACCTCCCGGCCAATTCAGTCAGAGGGAACAGGCGAGACAGAGTTTGGGTGGGTCAGCGATGCTTTAACACAGAGCAGGAAAAAAAAAATTCATTTTCAAGTTGGAGGGTCTTCAAGGGCCAAGTCACCTGGGTGCATACTGTTCACTGTAGCAAGCATTTGAGAACTGAAAAATGAAGCATTTTATGCCAACCCCGTCGACTAGAAATTACATTTATTTGCTTTGACTTTATTTTGACAGTTATGTTTTGAGAGAAACATAATTGCTGCTAAAATGATGTGTTGCGACCAGGAGCACGCACGAGAAAATGAACTCAAACGCTCGACGCGAGGCAAACAGATGGTTCTTGTTGGACAAGAACAGCAACGACAAGGCACCAACAAACAGACACAATCAAAACCACTACCTGACTAGACTCTAGATAACTAGATGCTGATACTGACTAGGGTGCTGGAACACTCGAGAGGCACGAGACGATCTGGAACAATATATACACACCAGGGAGGGGGGCAGAGGTGGAACAAACAGGGAGGGGCAGACAATCACGGGGATTGGGAAATAGACAAGGACAGGAAGTCAAGGGGCCGGAAACGAGAGAGAAAAGTCAAACACCACAATAAAACAGGAAATACAAAACACTTTAACAAACTCAGCAAGACAAAACAAGACATAACATGATGCTGGGCTTTCACACCACAGAGTCCCACTTCCAGTTCAGTTTCAGGTCAATCTCGGGGTGAGGTTAGGAAAAGATCAGTGTTTTGGTTAAAGGTTGATTTAGTCGACACGTCTTGTGCTGTGCTTTGGCGTCACTGCTAAGCTTTTTCAATATTAAACCGCTATCGCAACCTCTTAATAACCTCTAGCAAGTGTTGTGAGTGCTGAAACAGAGCTATGAAAGTGTTTTCATTGTGGATATTGTATTGCAAGAGTGAATATTGTGAGGGGAAAAAACAAAAACTGAAATATGTTGCCAGTGATACTTTCAGAACTGAACATTTTGTATTCATGTTGATAAATATCATACTGGCAAAAAACATAATCTGTCATTTCTTTGAGGATGCATTCGCTGTCTCAAATTAACGGCATATCGATGTAATATTTAGAGGAGAGGATTGTTTTTTCCTGTCTACTTTTCTTTTGCCGTGCTATGGGTTTTGAAAAATGACTAAACACCTCAAGTTATCAGATTCAAGCTGAATATGTCCAAAATGCCAAGAAAAAAAAAAAAATCAGATACGAGCCAGAACTGACATTTTCTTACTAAAAACTTTGATCTACAGACAGTTTTTAGATTATTTTTTGAAAGGTTTCATTCATTCTAGAAAGGCCTTTCATTATGTAGCCACGGTGTGAAGAGAATACCATAGCCTTACCGTGTCAATGACATTTTGACGTCTTCTCGGACAGCCGATAATTTGTCAACATGAACGCAGAAAAAAAAAAAAATCATTTACGTTTGTTGTTTTTTTTTTTTTTGTTATTCCACGAGGGCCTCGGAACAAGAGAGTACTAATACCAAAACACATGGAGAAAAAAAACACACACATTATTACTTGTGCTCACTTGTTCATGACCCATATTAGAGCGAAAAAATAATTACAATTCGAGGGCAGAGAGGAGTGATGCCGCACCCTGTGTTACTGATATGACTGTCGTTTTGCCTTATGAGCTCTGCTATCTAGCTCGCTAAGATTAGTTAGGTCTGTAATCTATTGATCCCATGGGAACGTTTCTCCATAAGTCTCTCAATGGCTTCCTACTTAAACCCTCATCAAAGGCAGAGGCGATGCACCCGTCAAGCTGTTTATGTCAATACAGTTAATGTGATGCGCTTCACGGCTCCCTTCTCAGAGACCAATGGCGGCACAAATGAATATAGAAATATCCAGCTAGAGACCCAAACAAAACTGAAATAAATAGAAAATAAATTCCCATTACCCTTCCCTCTGAGGATGGTAACAGAGAGCACTCTGGGACAAGATCAGGGAAATGTAAGACAAATCCCAGTGCTGAGCTTAAGTTCTCTTGCTGTCATTTCATGATCCTCATCCCTCCCTTTCTTCCTCCACCCACCCTGCCCTCCACCCACGTAAACACATCACCATCTCATCATTTAGACAGCCTCATTTTTGTCGTCTCGGTGTCTTCCATTAATGGTATGGATAACCTATCTTGGTATTGTGTGCGCGTGATCTTAACTGACAGTAAAAAGGATAAATGCCATGAATAAGCACTCTGCTGAACGTCAGCCGTGACCTTTGCCACAAGAAGCTCACAGCGGTAGGTGCTTGATACGTATCAGTAAATTCAAACCGGCAAACGTAGACACACACTTATTTCTAGGATGAAAGCAGGATGAAAACGAGCCAACGGTCGTTTGATGAGTGTCATTTTTATGGAAGGAAGAAATCTTGACGGTCCATCTCCCATTGCAGCCAGTATGCTGCGCTGATGTGCTCTGCCTCTTAGCTTAGATCAGTTTGTACGGATCATAATATGAATATGTATAAATCCAAGGCTTTACAAGTGAGTCTGCAGTGGAAGCATTTCCTATGTGATTTTACTAGTTTTTGCTTGCACTTACCTCACGCTTTATGTGGGTAAACGTCAAAGTGTCTCTATGTTTTATCTGTGTGTTTTACAGAAAGGAAAAAAAAAGAGGGATTTTTATATACAAATATTGTTTTTTACATTTATCTGAGATATACTGAGAGAGGCTGAACACAACACAACACAACAGAAGGATGCAGGAGTCACACCTGTGAACTGTTTTCCTGTTTAACTGTAGTCAATAAGTCATTCATGTAGCATGATGGACTTTTGGGTGTTTGTATTTTTCAAAACCACTGCCAAAAATACAGACACAAGGAGAAGTGAAATTGCTGTCATTGAAGCTAATGGTTTCACTTCCACAGAGACAGAGTCTCTTTCTTTGGAACCAGTTTCCAGTGACTTTTAGAGCTACATTAGTTATACATTGACTTCAGTGTACTTACTGGTTTCAATGGTGCTTAACATTAACAATTAAAAAAAAAAAAAACTACTCTCAGGCTCTACCATTAGAGTTTGACCAAAACAAACTTTCACACATGGCATTTTCCTCAAGTCTCTGCATGTTATTCTGAGTGTCTGTTGTATTTGGGTGAGATCAGGTCACAGTGTGACAAAGACAGAACCTTTGCCAGGGGATTTGGCAGCAGGGTGTGGTAAGGGTTATGAATTTCAGGTGTCAGTGTTGATAAATGAGTACCATGTCAGAAGGTGGTGGGAGTAATATAGAGAAATATGATGCTTATTTGATATCCCAGAGCAGTGCAGTTTATTGTACCATATAGTACCAGTGTGAGGTGAGTTAAGCATGAATGGAAGCAGCAAGCTTACCGCTTCCTGGTGAAAAATCTACTTAAAACCACCGAACCATGAGCCACAATGTCAGTATGTCCCCACGGGTGGGAGAAATAACTGAACAATACGACTGGACTTAAAGGGACAGATGCATATCAACAAGTTAAAGAAAAGCAATGCTCATTAGGTTGGAATGGGTTAAAGAAAAATATCCTCAGAATGGGACATCCTTGTTTATGATGCAATCCCCCATGTCCCCAATATGCATTAAAAATGGGGAAATAATCCAGAGACCTGGAGGGCATGGTTTTTTTTCCTTTTTTCTCTAATACACTGAGCTTTTCAGCTTTAACACAGAATCGTCTTTCAGCATCAGAGGCTACACATCTAACACTTAAAACTTTTGTTCATCTGGTCTTGTTGACAAAGAAAAGGAATAACTGGAGTAACATTTTCTGACTTGTCTGAATCAGGTGTACAGGACAAACTCAGATGTTTGGTGGAACATGTAAAGTTACACTAACCTTTGACAGTGATCTCCTGGTGATTACTATTCTGCCTTTTCTCCCTTACCCGTGTGTTTACTCCATGTGAGCACTGCTTCCTTATTTGAATCACACTGCAAAACACATTTTTGGATTTGATTCCTAAAATAAAACTTCGAGGTGACAACAACCGTCACAGATGCCCTTGTAAGGTTCCTGTGGATCGTGGTCACGACTGGTTTGCCCGGCTGTGGTTCTCTGGCCATGGGGCTCTAAGACCAGGGGGAAGTGAAAGCTGCATCTGAAGAGTTTGGCAGATGCTGTCACCTTTTTCAAAACCAAAACACGAGATGTTGTAACAGGTTACATTCAAAACAAATACTTGTTCCGGAACATTCACTGTATGGAAGCCAAGGAGCCACTAAATCTGAGTTTAATGGAACAATAGAGGCTCTGTCCTTCTTTGTGTTTTGCTATGGAGAAGTTTATACTCCAGCAGCCTCTGCCACACTTTTGTGTTTAAGTTGCACAACTCATGAGATGTTTCCATATAAAACAAAGCATAAAGTCTGAAAATATGAACATAATATGAGCATAATATAATAGCATGTTTCTAACCAGCAGTTTTTTCAACAGTAAGCACCCAAACAACACTTTTCTAATATTTTTACAAGTAATACTTTTTCTATTTATAATAAAAACCTCACATTTCCATGTCTCATTCCACGCATCATCAGTTAATAGCAATAATAATTGTTTTGCCCAGTAACTTCAGCATGATATCATGTTTTTATGTTTCATGTTTTTAGAAATCCATGACGGTCACATTACAGAGTCTGTGCTGTCTGTCTGTCTGTGTCATGGCTGAGCATTGTGACATGTTAGCTGGCAGTGATTCAGTGTCTTGCTTCAGGGCACTTGGAGAATTTAAACCAGGTAGTTGAATTCAGCGATGCCTTCAATGCCTCGGTTACATGTCTTCTGTAAAAATGACAGTAATGCATTTATTGTTTGCTCTCTTTTCCCCTCGCCGTTAAAACTGTGTCTTTATGCTAATCATGAACTATTTTCTTTTAAGATGTAGTCCTCCGATGTGATGAGAGTACATATTAGACCTCTGCCTCAGTCAAATTGAAGGCAGACCAATTAGAGATACACCATGCGTTGGCTGTATCTCTGATCGGTGCAGCTTTAATTCAGCTGTCCTGTTAATGCATTGAGCTTTGAACGGCCTGGTTTAATCATGAAGAATACACGATGAGTGAATTAGAATGAGAAATTAGATCGCCTCTGCAGCCACATTATCAACTCTTAACTATACTGTATACTATATCTCAAGATGTTTGACTCGCACTGGTGCTGAATTCTCACTGCTCCGGCAATGCTATAGGGAAAACACATGAAATACTTTCAATGTCAAGTCAAACCTAAATAATGACCATAGTACTCTACACACAACACTGACCTACATCGTAATCTCAGTGCAAACACAATAATGATTACATCGTGATAAGCATCCTAGTGGATACATTAGGCAGCGCTGTTATTTTAGCAGCTAGGAGTTCACGGCCCATTTATCAGCATGTTTGGAGTCTCTACGTTATCTCCGAAAGAGAAAATGGCTCAATGGAGCCAGAAAACGATATCATTAATTGGGTTTGTTGTTCTTGGGAGTTAGATAATCAAAAGAATGAGGTTTCAGGTTTTTGCTTGCATTGTTGAGGCCTCGCCATTGATTTCCTCGTCTTTTTTTTTTTTTGTCGTGAATTTGCTTCAGGAGTAGATTTTTGTTTTCATTTCCTGGCTGCCGAAAGGTGGAATCTAGTGGCTATCCTGTAATTAATCTGGCTAATCAATGGCTGATGCCTTGGGTGCGCGCGAAAGAGTCAGCTATTTCAGAATCACCTGTTGTCATTCCAGAGACGGTCGTTTTCTCCGTGTGTTTGGGAGAGCAGATAGGAATTTGGGATGAAGAAAAAAAAAAAAAAGAAAAAAAAAAAACTCAGGGCACAAGTGTGTTTGATTGTGTGGGTATGATGCAAGATGTATGTTTGTGTTCAGACATATTGAGATAAGAGGAGCAGAAATTGAAGTATGTGAAACTCATTTTCCAGAAATCACCCACTTTGATACCAATTTCTGCCGAGGCCTGAAGATGAAGGCATTTCTGAGCTCTGTGATGAAAGTTGCTGTGTATCAAAGACGTTACTATGGCAACACTGTATTACTCTTGCTTAGCATAAATGAGTCAGGATAAATTAGAAATCCAATTTGTATTGTTTGCCATGCTCAGAATAGATTACAAATGTATCAGCCACCTGATGATAATTCAGTTGGCAGCCTGTGTTGTTCTGATGAGAAAGGAAAGGAGCGAGGAGGGGGCAGTATTGGTAGTATATGCACTGTTGTTTGTCTTCCTCTTTATTTACCTTGCAACCGCTCCACAGGCTGCAGGAATATGGCTTATGGTAATAATAGTCCACATCAGTTCTCTCTCTCTCTCTCTCTCTCTCACCCTGAGTCATTCTCACATTGCCTGTGATCCAGCTCTCCCCTTTGTTCACTTCACTTTCTGCACTTCCAAATCAGATACTAGTTAGATCATTCAAATTAGCATATAGTCCAAAGGTGAAAAATAATTTTTCTCTTCTTTGCCTGTTCTTATTTTTCTTCCAACTCCACAGAGAGGCTCCACGGGGAGGAGGTGCTGCGGATGCATTGTTTGTAATGTTAATTTTATATCCCAGTGGAACGTGATACAACAGTTTGATTGTTATTCCTCCCTACATCAAGGACTCACAGCAAGTGCACTGATGTAGAGAGAGGAAACTCGCACCACATCGTATGATTTTCAGAGCAAAACATGTTTACCATCTACCTACCACATGACAGAGTTCTACGCGAACAGAGGGGGTGCAGGCGGCCCATTCATTCTCATACGAGGGAAAAGCCTCAGTGGGCTCATTCAAGTAGGGATTCCATAAACAGGGCATCTCTGAATCAAGCACATTTCCGTGAAACAAAGATGTCTCCCCTCGGTGTCTGGCTGGTAAAAAGAACGCTGATCTTTTGGAGAGCGGGACTGCACCTCCATCTCATAAAGCCCTGTGTGGTGGAGATCTCTGAGAAGATACAAACAAATGCCTGCTGGGTAATTGGACCTCCACACCATGAACAGCAACAGTTATGAGCTATATGATAGCATTGGGACTCCAACCTTTTTAGACTGCAGAACAGTTGTTCGGGCACTAAAAGACACATCTCTTCACTAGAACTGCAAAAACACTTGTTTTCTGTTTAAAGTTTTTCTAGTTTAAAGGAATATTTGGACACTTATATATGTTCCTTTACCAGGGATGTGGGCACTGATCAGCTCCACATATACTGGAAAACCTTACCAGAGCACCTATGCTACTGAATAATAAGTTGTCCGCTCCTGGGCCAAGATGTTTATGGTTATTTTTCTGAATTTCACTACTGCTGCCACTACTCCTTGCTTTTGAATATCTTCCTTGTATTGTTGTTATGTAATCTGAGCTGGAAGGGGTTCTATACACAAAGTGCCACTAGACACTGGCATTAATATTTCATAAATCACATTTTTAATTCAGGTAGACATCTGCACTGTACAGCAATGGAATTACTTGGGTAAAAGACTGTTGCATGGTGTTAATCAATATGTAGAAACAGTGCTCCTATTTGCACAGCCAACCTATTCTTCTTCTGCAGACCACAAAAGCTGATATCAAAACTGTAAGGTTTCAAGTTACTCTACAGCCAGTGTCCTGAGATCTAGTGCATCCTTTAGTGCATCAAACAACGGCTCCTCCCCCAGTGGAGGCTGTCTGGTAGGCCACGGAAACCACAGGATGTTAGGACCTGCTATCAGAGCAACTTGTGCCCTGCAGTCTGCTGTCTGGTCACATAAAAACAACTGGGAAGCGGTAGATGAGCTTCTGGACAGGCGCCAGACTGAGACGGGAAGCAGCATTTCCCTTAGTTTAGATCGTAATCCATATATGTCGGAGGTTTCCTACCTTATATTTGTTAGTCACTTGGTCTATCTCCCTCTTGTCTGTTTGTTTTCTCTGTCCTTTTCTTTGTCTCTCTCTCTCTCTCTCTCTCTCTCTCTCTCTCTCTCTACGAGCTGGTCGGTCTTTCTACTGCAAGCAATTCAGGCTTTCATATTAGCCAATGCAACCAGAGCTGACAATAACATGTTCACTCGCTCTTTTAATAGATGTCTAGAATGGTTATTTTTAGATAGAACACGATTTGCCACATGACTTGGCAAACGAGTTTAGCCAGGATCGAATTAAGACTTGGAATTGCACGCTAATTGGAAATTACGAAACCCAGTACAAGTGTTGGCTCCAGAAAGCCTGTCTGAGCATGTGTCACTCTGCTCAAGTGGGATTTCATAAGCATTGTATCTGGGTTTTTCATTTTTGATTCCATATGAGAGGAGCAGCCAGGAATTTTCATAATGGATTGGAATTGAAACTGAACCACATATGAAAACAATTCACTGTGCCACACGTACAGGAAGTTTTAAAAAAAAAAAATGACATGGGATTGTTGTCTAATGATATTTCCAGAACATTCCTACAGTAAAACAGTTTCCTGTCTTAAGTCTACTGTACTCTTCTTTAGTCAGGCTTGCGCAGACCAGGATCTCAATACACAAACATAATATTTGTATTTGGTCTGAGCTTCACAAATGCAAAAGTGAACTGTAGGGACAAACTAGAAACACTACTGCTGCTTGTACTGTATTACACCAGCATGTCTAATCAAAACCAGTGTTGTTTCCACTTATAGCAGCAGGCCTGGCTTCAAAGCTCTTGGCTGACCTTGCTGCAATGGGCTTCACATTCAGGTTCTGGCAAACCTGTGTCCTAGAAATTACGTTTTCATAGTACCAAAATGTTTTCATAATCACAGTGGATCAAATTCACAAACAGCATTTCTCTGAGTAAATGAAACACTACATTTACCGCTGTCGACTCGCAAGGAGACGATCAGGATGGATGACGTGCTGTCACGACTGTCACACCGCAGTGCGCAGTTTGTGTCCACACTCTTAGCCTGTGGCTAAGTTAAGGAAACAAAAACACTTTGGTTAAAGTTTGGGAAAGATCATTATTTTGGTGAAAAACAAATGAAATAAGAATGAAATGAAACACAGAAAAGGAATAAAATAGTCTGTCAGTCAACATTTTTTTTGCTATGGTCAGTATCAACGTTTTTCTAACTTGTTAATTAACATAATTCCTCATGTTAATAAAAACCATATTTTGGTTGGCATCATGTTTCCTTTTTAAACATATTTGCTGTTACAAATTAGATGTATATAAGTATAAAGGGCTCAGTCCCAGTGAATATCAGTAATTAAATATGTGAAATCCAGCATCCATCTCTTTTTTAAAGGACACCCCTGTTATGGAGTGGAGTTGCAGTGAGGCATAAGCACGGTGTGAAAACCACCACCTTCATGACGTAGTCGTGAAGAAATTGCCGGCATTTCAAAGACCATTTTAAAGTCCGTATGATGTAGACGACTGCAGACTGCAGCCTCCTTACTCTCTCAACCACATTACTCTATTTTCCTCCCACTCACTAATGACATTTTTCTGAGGAGAGAAAAAAAACTGTCCAGCGTTAATCTCTGTGCCATATGGGTGAACTGATAGATGCTGTGATGCTAAGTGGCTCACTCAAACCGTGCTGGCACAAAATAATTAGAATTTATGAGGCCAAACCTTCCGATTCATCACAGACCATGCCTTTTCAGGCAGCCGCGACACATCATTATGGGGTATCTCCTTTCCCTTTTACATTGGCGTCCTAATCCAATAGAGGAGTGGTTTTAGCCAAACCTACTTCTACACATGCTACTGTCTTTGACAGTGCTGTGTAGTAATGGCACTGACCTGCCACGTGCAGTCGTACACTGGGGAACTACTAATGAAGGTTTATGTGACATGGTGAAGACATCAGTCAGACACTATTAGGACATCCTTATGCCAGCTTTGCTTTGGCTGTAGCTATGGTGGGAGAGGACTTCCTGTGATGTTAAGGTTCAAGTTGATGTGAGCAGACTTCATATGAGTATGTCCCAATGCTCCGGTGGCATATTTAGCTAATCATGTCATTACACCAGGTGAACATTTTGCAACTGTCAAGCCACAGTGCCCTCTAATACAGAACAAGTTCCCATTTTCACACTGCTTCATTTAAAAAAAAAAAAAAAAAAAAAAGATTCTCGGCCAATTTGCAGCTAAATCAGTTCCAATTTAAAAAGTAACCATTAGTTTAAAGGCCATAAAATTAGACAATATTTCATTCTGCACACTTTATGTCAAAACAAAGTGTAACAATTGTCTGGACAGAATTTCATTTCACTTTTGTTTCCAATTATTCATGATTTACAGCATTAAAGTTGTATTAAGTAAACTTTGATCATTTTTAACCTTCATCTTCTTATAGGACAACAATTACAATAAAACTAAAGTGACTGTCTTCATTAAAGGGATTTAATCCATTGGCTGATTAGCAACCAAAAGGCTTCTAAACATTATAATAGGAACATTGATTTGCAAGTTGTTTTTTGGCCTCTAAATGGCATTTTCCCTCAGAACACAGTACGAGCCAAAATGTACAATTTGAAGGCCAGAAATCTCCAGCTGGAAAAGTACTTCTTCTGTTATTGGTATTGATCAATAACCCCATCGACCCTGCCAATATACTCATACTGTTATGGTCATTTTATCTTCAAAGATATAAAAAGTCATATAACTGCCATTGAATTAATTGTACACTGTAAACCCTGATGGAAATCCACAATGATTAGACACTTTTTGACCTAAATTTGACAAGTCTCCATTCTAAAGCCATAGTTTCCATTGAAGCGTTTGGTGAAACACTCCTGCCAGGATTCCAAGTCAACTGAATATAGCGTGACAAGCAGAGGGCGCATCAACACCCAGTATTCAAAAGTCACTGTAGCATGCCAGCGACTGTCACTTATGAAGGGTGCAGGTACTCTGAAGTGTTGGAGGACATAGTCTGCACTTGTTTGCCTCTTCAACCAGCTTCCAAGCAGGTGCCCGGACAGAAATAGCATCAGCTGGCAGGATATGTACGTCGTCTCTCAACTGGTTCACCTCCTAACAGCAGGGTGATGCCAGGGGAGTTCTAAAGCCTTTCCTGACTCCAACTCTGTATGACCTCCACCTTCTGTCATTCATTCAAATAAATCTTAAGAGGTTTGAGTCTATTAGCAGAGAATCAGGGAGGGTTTGTAGAAGTTGCAGAGTTTCCCTCCCTCCCTGTTCCTTGCTGCACATTTGAACCGCAGCAGTGCCCTGATACCAAATTCCATGTTGAGATCTTGTCTTAGAATAGAAGCTGGAGACATCAAACAGCATCACACTGTGTTTGGAAACGCCAGTATTACATTTCGTATAAAATTGCGTTACATTTTTAAAACCTGATGTCCTCTGTAGGGTGCTGGATTCACATTAGTCACAGCAGCACAAGAGCTTGTATGCATCTGTCTTGCTGACACTAGGTTGAAACCATATTATCTCAACATGGCCGTGTGTAATATATGGAAAACGTGCAAAATGCAGAGCTCAGACATCAACATGAAAAAAAACACTGGATCTCAACCATTCATGTGTGTCCAATTCTGGCACCTCTCAACTTGATTACATGCAAACCTTACTTTCATATTGAAATCAGACTTCACTTTGAGCATGGGCATGGGGGCAGGGGCCTGTCACCAAGTCAGTGTGTTTGTTAAAAGGGCAATTGCATTAATTTGATTGAAGAGCTGTTGAGAATTCTGAAGGCTTCAGCATTCAGCATCCAGGCCTGTTTTACGCATCAGTACTTCTTGTATTGCCTCCCTCTGTCATGTTTTCAGCACTGATTACTTATCCCCCTCCCATCAACAAATGTCAGAAAAGGGATGGATCCAGACATCCATGGCTGGGACGTCCTCCATTTTGGCTCTGAGTTAATGTGCTCGGGCTAATCTTGTTGAAGGACATAAGGGTCAGGGCAGATGAACCGTGAGTTGCCTCCACCCCGTCCCACAGCGCTGCTTGAAATAGGGCCTCTCCTATTGGCATTGTGGCTATATTTCCATGTTAGGGAGCACCTGTCTCCATGGTGCATCTATGAGGCTCTGCACAGCTGTTTCCAACTCATACGCATTTTTTACATGACTCATGCCTCTCCCCTCACATCTCCATCTCCCCCTTTAACAGAGACTAAAGATTACTAGCATTGCTACCGTAGCACTTTATATGGAATCAAACACTTAAGCTAAGCTTCTCTTTCAGCAATAAATACAGACATTTACCTCATTTTCCCTGCTCTCCACCTTTCACTCTGTTCTGCCAGATGGTTCTGGGTCACATTTTAAACCTGCAGTAACTGAGTGAGCAGAGTCATGTTCACATGTAGGACAAGAGAGGGGTGAGAGGTGGAGCTTTGGTTGGTGTTGTCTAACACAGTCTATGACTCCCAGAAATTGGGGAAGATGAGGATAATTGTCTCCTCAGGTAGATGACATGATCTTTTCAACATGAACACTATAATTTTCTTATCCAGGAGAGGAGAGGAAAATACTAAATATTAAAACTATTGAAGTAAAGTACATGCAAGAGTGGCAACACCACAACACCCCACATTCTTTCAAGAAAGCACATAAAAGACACGAGAAATACGCTTAAAAGGTTGAAGTGAGCAATTGTTAGAAGTACAGGAGCTTTGCATAAATGTGCCCTGGACAAATGTGCCCTTTTAGAAAGATAGCCATCAAAGCAAAATTGCCCGAAGCTCTGAAGCATTCGGGCTAATGCATATTTGTAATTATTGGATTGATTTGTTAATAATGAAAACACGTTAGAAAAAGAGAAAAAGGCTCTTTATCTTTACCTTTGACAAATATTTGTCTGGCCCTATTAAAGATGTTATCCAAGCTAGAGCTCACCCCTTCCCCCTCAATCTAAGCTCCCAGCTCTGCTCTTGCCATGTCCTCTCTCAGCTGGTTGATGCGAATAGAAATTAGTTACCTCGGCAATATAGGACCCATCCTGCAGGCCCAAGTTGATCGCATTTACAGAGAGACCACTCTCAACCCATTAGTAACACTGGTTATGATTTGTACTTTTTTTATTTCATGGTTAATTCTATTTTACCCTGTGGTCCCTGTTTACCTTCGCCAACCTTTTCCATCTACTTGTAGGTACCTTTTCAGGGTTACATTAATGGGGTTCTGTTGTTATGGTTGCATGGTTGTTCCATCTCATCTTGGAAATAGCCCTCATCAGAGATTTGATGAGAACATACTAATAGGACAGATGTTTGGAGGGAAAATCAATAGAGCTTAGCTATTAGGAGGTAGAGGGATAAAAGGACACTCGAAGCCTGAAATAGCATGAGTTCATAAGACTAGGCAACTCTGGTCTATGATTAGCTGCACACTGTTCTCAAAAACATTTTTTTTTTACTTTTTACTTTCAATCTAGTAGCTTATCTCCTTCAACAGCATCATGGGTACTCTATTTATTCTACTTTAATCCTAAAAACTGTTTCAAACTACTGCCATAATTCATTATAGAAGTATCAGGATTTGAGTTCAATATATATAGGATATAGGTTGATGAAGTTACAATAGATTTCTGTGGATTCTGTGGATTTCTGCGCACTGGCAAAAGGCCAAATAAGAATCAACAGGTACCTTTTATTGATTGATAAGCAGACAGCAACATAATGAATGTGAAACAATACTGCTAAGGATTTCCTCTTTGGACTTAGCAAGCAGTAATCTTTTTAAACCAGATTCAGACCTGTAGACAAAAGCCACAAAAGCCACAAAAGTAAAAGAACCAAAACGAGAGATCCTAATAGACATAACTTTCTCAAGAGGAAGTTCTTCTCTTCTCTACAGTCACAACCCTTACAGATCACAGTAGCCTCTTGAAATGATAATGGTAACTAGGCTTAAATCATAAGCTGATTTGGTAAGGTCAGGGACAAGATCATGGTCGGGGTTAACAGGACTACTTGGTTGTGGTTAAGGAAGATTGCAGTTTGCAAGGTTAAGGTGTAATTTAATTTAGGCAACTATTACTAGTTATAAGTAAGAGAATTACTGAAGAATTAAATCAGCCCAGGGTGCTATCAAGGAAGAAAGTTTTAAGGCATCCCTCCTCATCCTTAATTGACATGATGTGCCTGGGGAGCACTAATGAAGTGGATGAGTGACCCGGGATGTAAAATTATTGTCCTAGTTTTAACCTTAACCTTAATGGCCTATATGCATTTACCATAACCCTTTACATACAGTCCGTAGTATACAATCTGTGTACTCCACCTGTCTTCACTCCACCTGTATTTTACAGCTTGTGTTTGCTTCTATTTGTAGCTAACTAGCTTTAATTCTTTGTTTAGCTTTATGTATGTACACTGCTCAAAAAAATTAAAGGAACACTTAATCAACACAGTATAACACCAAGTCAATTAAACTTTAGGGATATCAATCTGTCCAGTTAGGAAGCACGGGCGATTGGGAATCAATTTCACCTGTTTTGGTGCAAAGCAAGATACTGGTGTGCATGTTTCTGACCAAACTGTCAGAAACAGACTCCATGAGGATGCCATGAGGGCCCGACGTCCTCGTGTTACCTGTGCTCACAGTCCAGCACTGTGCAGCTCGATTGGCATTCGCCAGAGAACACCTGAACTGGCAGGTCCGCCATTGGTGCCCCATTCTCTACACTGAGGACATGTTACAGACGCGAAAGAGTCTGGAGACACCGTGGTGAATGTTATGCTGCCTGCAACATCATCTAGCATGACCAGTTTGGCGGTGGGTCAGTGAGGGTCTCGGGAGGCATATCCTTGGAGGGTCGCACAGACCTCCATGTGCTAGTCAACGGTACTCTGACTGCTGTTAGGTACCAGGATTAAATCCTCAGAGCCATTGTCGGACCTTATGGCAGGACAATGCCTAGCCCCATGTGGCCAGTGTGTAGGCAGTTCCTGGATGACAAAGGCAGTGATGCCATTGACTGGCTCTTGTGTTCCCCAGACCTGAATCCAGTTTGTTGCCATGATGAAATTCATGCAAGTTGGATCCGCCTGTGTTTTCTTATATCACCAAAACATAAACAACGGAAAAAAAAAGAAAACTCTATAAACCACAAAACAAAATATGTTTGTTCCTAGCCAGGCAACATGATTTGACTTATCAGTGCTTCCAATAGACTTGTCAAAGACTGTATCTAATTGGTATAAAAGTGATGCCATCTCTATGGTGCTATGTTGCTTCTGGGTCATTGGCGTACAGGAGTGTGGCCCTGTTAACAAAGTAGAGAGAACTGTTTGGGGGAAAAATAATTATTTTTATAATAATAGCTATTTATACTATTTTGAGCATATCTGAGCCGACTTGTCTTGTGTGTGTGGGGGTCAGTAGTGGTGTACAGCTTGGAGTTCAGGCATGGAGGCCTTCAGTGTTTAGTATGCGCCTCACTGTAGAAACTGAAACCTCAGTGCCTGCTGCCACCAAGTCTTGCTGCAGGTCACTTGAGGGCACCTGCCTCCTCAGAAATCTGGTGGCAACCGTTGATAGCTTCCTCTTTCTACCACATCTAGGTAGTGCAGCCAGTGTTCCTTTAGCTCTTAACCTGTGAACCATGCTTCCAACAGTATCTTTAGGAACATTCAGTGCCTCTGCTATTGTTTTGCATCCTTTTCCTTACTTGTGCAAAGTAATGATTTCCTCTCTTAACTTTTTGGACAATACTCTGGATTTAGCCATATTCTAACATGCAACCAAACGTCACTGTGAACAAACCCCTAGCCAGCCTGAGTATTTGATGTGTTGCACTTATGAGGGATTCTATTCATGGGGTTGAATAATTCTGAGACTGCAGTAGTCATTAAAAATAGCATATCGTGCCAAAATACCAAATATGCAATGGGGGTTGAATGATTTTGAGTGCAACTGTACATTCCATTTTTGTTTTTTGGTCATTTCACTCTATAAGCAGCCTTTTTTTTAGACTTCCATCCTTCACAAGCCAAGGCCAGTGTCTCCAGAACACATACGGTATTGGACAGTTGTTTTATCTTGTGGTTATTCTAAAGGACATTTAAAGACCTCTTACTCCCCTTTTTATCTCACAGACTTTTTTTTAAATCAAGAAATCTTTAACCCTTTCTAATTTGCCTTTGAATATTGCTTTTATTCTACAATTTGGGGGGGTTTATCTTTCATTAGAAAAAAAGCTTGAGTTCCGAGTCTCCTCCCCAGGTGGTGTTGTCGCAGCAATGGTACTCAATCGCCCCCCACTCGGTCCCCATGGGACAGTCTCACATGTCACTCACATGTCTCTTCTTACAAAGAGTAATTCTGTTTTGAAATTCTCAATCACACTTTGTAATTACATCTTTGCTGTTTTGTTTTATTAGGATGGAGCTAACATTAACATTCTGATTTCAAGGTTGAATGCTGTTGGCAGGGAAGGAAGCAACCAGAATGATCAGCAACTTCATAATGAATACCTTAAAAGAACGTGGCTGAATTTCAGTCTCTGTCTCTGTATTGTTTTCAAAGTTGATCTGTTTATGCTGAATGGAAACTGTATTGATTACTGCTAGGCATTAAAATCTGAAATGGGCTAAATGCATCATTTGAAGATATATAATTGTATATTGTTATGCCTGTTGGAAATACCCATTACACACATATTTTCTTCTCTCTCTTCTTCCCTCACTGTCTTCCCACCTCATTTCAGCTCCATCTCTCACATCTTAAGCAATCATGGACCTTGGAAATCTATCCCCTACTTGACTCCCAGCCCCCATACCTTTTGATAATATCAGCTAGTGCTAGTAACATCTTGCTAACATACTCTGTCATTAACATTTTCCATTCAGACAGCCTGTCAGAGCCTATTACACTTGTGTCAGAAGAACTGAGAGCATTGGGGGAAGGTACCTGGTGTCTGGTGTCAAATCCGTCAGCTCAAACCAGACCCCCAATCTGCTTCGGATCTTAATAAATGCAGACAACCTGAGCTTCAAGTACCCAGATCAATGGAGCATGGCAAGGTCAACAGGCAGACAGCTACTTCCAGTTACAAACTGGAGGAAGTGGTTTACGAGTGGGTGATGGGTGGTGGAGGAGAGGGTGCTAACAGCCTCCACTTCACCGATTACCACCTTGATGTACGGGGTCATAGTGCAGTGATATGATGAAGTCAATCAAGTAGTGCATTATTCAAACAATGGAGCTCCTAGGTTGCTTTCAATTAGCCTAGGTCTACATGGCAGGCACTGATACTTACAGGGAAATTCTGGTCTAGTTGTATCAACAATAAGACCTGAGTTGGTCATATTTGTGCCATTCTTCCAATTTTGGTAATTCATTTGTTCATACGTGTTTTGGTAAACCTGGAATATTACTCTTATGTTCACCAGGGTAGATACATTTTCATGTATGCATATGCAATATGAAAATAATAGCATCATCTTCTGTCTGTGTAATCTCTGTCTGCATGGCATTTTCCACCAGCAAGGTCTGAACTGTCATTTATCGGGAGAGGTGGTGAAAGGCAGTAGCTGCGGCCTCTTTGTTTCCACAGTTGAAGCTGCTAAATAGTCTGGGATATCACTGTAATAATGCAGAGCACACTGCCCCAAGGCAAGAGCATTATCATTCTTTCTTGCACCAGTGTGCGTTTCCCGAATATGTAAAAAGAGAAATTGCGATGCTCTCTTGCAGCTATGGAGGCCTGTGTAGTCATTTGTCAGCGACATATGGACACTTGATGGAAAACATACAATGGCACATTGGAACAACTCATCATTTCTGCTTTCCTGCTGCAAAAAAAACCCCACCATAATACAAGCAGCATTGTGTGCCCTGACAAAAGATGAAAGGCGTTTCTTTGCACTCAGAGGAGGCACACAAGGCAGTGGTATCAATAGCATGCTATAATAGGCAGTGCTCCATTTCTTCACTGTTTAGACACCTCAAGTCACTCATGCAAATTGGCAATCGCTGCAGTCAGAGCTTTCACACTGGGTGTATGGGTGCACCTGTTTACCCATGTGGGTTTATTTGTCAAACATGATGATCTATTCTTCAAAGGGAGTCAAATGGAAGGGTTTGTAAAATGTTTGTGTGCAAGCTGATTCGAAGAGAAATGGGTTTTCCTTGGATAGTCAGTGGGATTGCTTTGATGCCTGACACAATATTGTGCTGCACGGTATTGTATGTAGTAGGTTACAAAGAGCTGTTCCAGAGGCTCAATCTGACAAGTGTAGATATATCAGCCATATGGATTCTGGAATATTGCATATTGAGGTGGCCTTATTGCATGCGCTGACAGCATACACGCACTTCATGAGACACGTGACAGGGATTTCATTTTAGAAATTAACATTAAAACTGAAAGTTTAGATGAGACCAATTATTTATCAGTGTGAAGACACGCTGCAAAAACTAGGACTTCACGTCCCATGACTGCGGCTGTCAACACAGCATTTTAATATGCATGGCGACTCATGAAATTATCTGATGCCAGAACTGTTGTTGGAATTCAACACTTCTCTACTTTTGTTTGTTTGGGACTTTGAATCCGTGCAAATGAAAATGTGGAGGGGGATAGCAAATGAAAAGAAGCGAGATGGCGAGAGATAAAGACTGGGAGACAGAGAGATGATAAACACGCAGTATGTCTACGCAGCGACTGTGAGATGACCGTGGGAATGGCAGCTGTGGCAGCAGAATAAATTTGAATGCTGATCTCGGTTAATAAATAACTTTGTGAACCGGAGCACCTGGCCCAGTCTCCAGTGCAATCCAGTGTCATGGTGGGCCTGTACTGATTATTCACTAACCTTCTTGTCAAATGAATAGGCCTCCTGCTTCCACACTTTGCTTCTATGCTTGTCTGCTGCGGGGTGAAGCGCAATACACTGTCAGTGGTGATGGGAATAGATGGAGGCATTAATATTCTATAGACAAGCACGGGCCAGTCCTTATGACTCCTTATCATGTTGCCTGGGAATAAGATGCAGGCACAGTGTCATGTTTACAAATGTGGGTTAGACATTAACTATGTAAATACCCCCTAGCTCACAATTAAACACACCACTCCCAATCACAGCCTCTCATTTTTGCCCAATTCTATGTTGACTCCACCTAATCGGTTTAATTTTCTCTCTATTCCTCCTCTTGATAATATTCCCAGAATGCTGTGTTCCTTTTCCCAGGCCGTGACTCCTGCTCTTAGGGCACTCTATGCCCCCCACTGGGAAGGATAAAGACCAGGGGCCTTCCTATCATTAAACTCATTTCCTAAAACAACAGGGCACACTAATGAGAAATTCTAATTAATATTCTAATTATTTTTATAATTGCCTGTGCTGAGTGATTATGCGCAGGGCAAATCCTTAATTCTGCCTCAGCTACAGATTGGTGATTAGAGTTAAAGTTCATATTCTTGGTGTTCTCTTCAACATAGTAAACTATCAAGAGTAATTAGAAAGTCCTTTGATGATAAATAATCCTCACAACTCGTTCAGCTTAAGTCTACATAACGGTCTACCTCATTGTGCTCATCATCGTGCCTGAGGTCATGGGAAAGTAAATGTTAGGAGATATCATAGACACGTGTTACAAATATTAAAGATATCATTAAAAGAAAGCAGTGAAAGTGAGTAAACCAGCCCACTTCTGGACAGTGGTCCTCCACTCTGCCGCCAAGAATTAAGATAAGGAAATAAAAACAAGGATAACACCTGATGATTAGTTGTTGAATGATGTAGCAGTTAAAATGAATGAAAAACGCATTTTAAATGCTGTGCTTTCTAACAAACTAAAATCCATCTTCATTCACTGATCACAAAGATTAGGAAAAAAAAAAAAATCCACATTTCTTACTAGAAATGTTATCAAAATGCATTTTAAGGCCTAAATGCACCCCAAATGTGCCACAAGGAGTTAAAACACAATGGCTTTGAAATACCATACATGTATCTACAAATGTAAATATAACATATTTTTGGTTCAAGCAATCAGCTTGCTTGCTCCAGGTCCACATAATGCATTATTGAGATTTGTGCGGTCTGCTGCATAGTTCCGCAGAGCATGTACATGGCACCTCAAAAGAACCTTTATTTCAGTGTAACTCAGCAGGCTGGGACTGTAGTACCAGCTATGAAAAATATTATCATATACAATATCAAATTAAAATGATATCTTGAAGCAACCTACACCAGATGTAAAGTAATAACACACAGTATTGCTCTTGCTATTAAAGGCGTGGGTGCAGGGCTTAAAAATAAATAAAGAAATTATGTGTTCAAGTGTAGCATATCACACCACAAGATCTGTGTTTCTGCTCATGTGTTTATCAATGTTTGTGTGTATGTCGCACTGTAGAGAAGACATTTTTATCTGTTATTGACATGTGCTGACAAGACCCATATCTATGGAGCCTCAGGGGACTTTGTAGAAACAGTCAAAGATCTTAAAACCAGCCTTGATGAAATGTGATGTTATTTTGCCTATAGAGAAATGCTGCATGACCGTATTATCCAAATATACAGCAATATGTTCTCGGCACTCTAGTCTGCTAAAAGCTTGGGGAAAAAAACCTTGGAACAAATGGTAATGCTCACTAGCTAGCCAGCATGTAGGTGAATCACTGACAGCCATAGCAGGGGTCCTGCCTTCCTAGCTGGCAGCATGACCATTAACGTCTTCCAAGCGTGGGCTGGAGGAGATCAGCGGCAGATGAGGCCTTTGACCAATTCATCTGGACGTGGAGGGAACAGAGGAGAGAAGACATTCCAATACTCCCCTTTGGGAGAACATCATAGCATGGGTATGGGGAGAGCCAAGGCTATCAGACACACAGCTCCCGCAGAGAAAATCAGATGAGATCAAAGGGATGTGGAATATTTTAGATGGGCGAGGGGCAGCAGCATCACCTTGGTATCGACTGATAAATTAGTTTATGCTCACAATCCTGAGCTGTATTATAATAATCTTTGTTGAATTTGAAGTTGCATTTCCTCTTGTGTTGACTCGCAGACAGACAAATCTCCTCCTATGTGATGTTTACTGACACATAACTTTGCACATGCTTAATGTGATTTTACACCCTCTAACTGCAATTTGAATAAGCTCTGGCCAGACTCACGCATTACTTTCTCAACAAGCAGTGGTAAAAATGAATAGTGGAGATGTTAAACACATTTAATTTGCCCACTGTGATAATTCGTCCAAGGTTCAACTCTGGCTATCTGTGTTCGAGTGAGCCACAAACATTGCTTGCAGAATTTTCCTTAATACTCTTATTTTCCCATTTCTTTTTTTTCTCCATTTCTGTATTTTTCGAATTTATCTAGGCACTGTGTGTCTTGTTTGTTAGAGGCACAAACTGTTTTGCATTCGCCAACACACAGAGAGCATAAATATTGGATTAAGTAAACAAATCCGAGGGGCTCACTTCTGAATGATATCAGCGAGTCGGCCTTTGGATCCCGCAGGAATGCCACGGTCGCAGTCTTTACTTGAGACTCAACACATGGGGAGAGAGAGAGGGAGAGAGAGAGTGTCAAATGGCAGTTTAATCCTCCCTGAGTGTTATCTCGCAGGTGTTTTGCAGACTGTGCTCTCTTTGAAAACTTTGAAATCGGGCCAGGCTTTCATGTGCAGGTTAAGGTAGAGAGTCTGTGCCTGGCTGTTTGTGAGCATGAAACATCAACACAACAGTGCAGGACTCTAGCCCACGGCTCCACTTAACATGTTATTCCCCCAAGCTCCTTGTTAGGCAGTGGGCCATGTTGTTAACTTAAAAACAACCCAGCAGTTTCCTTTGCTTTGTTCTTTTTGTAGTAAAAAACTGAGAGGGAAAAAAGTGAAAATGGCATCCTTGAATGGAGCTTCTGTTTTTCTCAAGCAGGTAATCACAATGCAAAATGAGTCGATGAGAAGACTTCCCTCAAGTAATTTGAATTGATGTCACTTTACCTTCAGCAATTAGCTCACGCCAGAATCCCACAACACCCATATGGATATACAATTACATTTCTCCAGCTTATTTACGCAAATGTTCCTGACTTCATTAGAATTGAACCCTACACATAGATTTCCTCCCCGCCAATATAGCCAGATTGTAAAAGCCGAAATGAGAGCAGATCCACGGATCCCTGCAGACATCCAGTATCGGGTGTCGCTGGGTTTTAATGGCCCAGTACATCACTGGCTACGGTGACGGTGAATGGGCTGGCAGCATTTGGTTCCCCGAGAGAATGTGCTGTTTTATTGGCCTCCTCAGCACTGAGTTGTCCCTTGTGCCCATGTAATACAGCAGCTAGCATCAGAGAGGGGAAAGGCCCCCTCCCTGATTAATCGGCAGTGTATGTTTCTCAATGCTAGCTTAGTGCTCATGTTCCATATTTTCTAATGGCTATGGGCACAGTCGTTTAGCCTGCTGCTGAGGGAGCCATCAGTCAGGATGTGGCATGGCTGAAGTGGACCCAGGCAAAGAGCTCTTCCAAGCAATGCATGTGTGTGCATTGAGAGCATGCCTGGCAAGAAGAAGGATGAGGACAGAAAAAAAAGTGCATGGATGCAGCATAAAGTCGATTCACGTGTCAATGTTTCTGCAAGTCTTGTCCCTTGGAAACAGCTTTTCTAAGCCACTCTGCTTTCCTTATGTTGCAAAGGAGCCCAAGTGATGTCTATCACCAGGTAACAGATTAGATCCCAGGGAGAGGACCAATCAGGGCACTTGACTCCCTGTGACTGTACATTATGGGAAACAGACATGAGGGCCAAATGAGACAGGCCATAGCAACAAGCAGTTTTTTTTTTTCTTTTTCTAATTACGTTATAAGTCCCACGAAGCCTGGCAACTCCAACGCCAAAATTCAATGTGCCATTTCATAACCGTGCTGTCTTCACTGTACTGTAACTGTGCCGGTTCTGGTGGAGAGCACAGATCTCTCCGGTTGAGACATTGGGGAGTTATACATATTAATCAGTGCTTTGAAGATGATGTTTTCTGGATGATATGCAGTGAATGCACCAGTGACATTGCGAGCAACAATTTGTGGGAATGTCAACATTAAAACCAATTTACTGTCAAAAACGTTGAGCTGGAAGATATAAAGGCCCAGTCACAGCAACATTTAAAACTGCAAAATGTCACAGCAATATCAATTAATTTCAGTGGATCAGTCAATTCAGTGGTTGAGGCAAAGTTAACCCACACAAATCCTTTGTGTTATGCTCAGCTTTGATGGACTTTTGACCAACAGCCTTGAGAATGCTAACTTTTGATGTTATGAGGAATTGGAGTGTCCAAAACAGAATGAACCTTTGTAGCTTACTAGCAATGTTGTATAATCCACTTTATGTAACTTAGCTGTATGAAAGAAACATGGTTAGTAGACAGGAGTCAATGGTACAATTACAGCTATTGAATGAACATTGTGAAGGTATTGTCACCGAACTGAGCCGACACATAGCAAGATAACTAGCTCAGAAGGGACTGTGAGACAATTTTAGTGTGGATGCCACAGGTATTGTAATTATTGTTCTGTCAGCATCATGTAATGCATCTTTTCAGTTTCTGTCTTTCAGTCTAATTTAGGCTAGTGGAGGAGTATTATAAATCATTTTATCGCACTCGTGTGTGCAAGGACAACCCAGTCTCACGAAAGTTTGTGAAATAGTCATGAAATTTCAATCCACGAATTCATATCCGTGGACACACATTTTTTGCATGTCCCTGAGCACAAATTTCAAACTGGTGTATTTCTATGGGATTGGCTTTTTGTGTCTAAGTCACATATTTTTTTTTACTGTCAGTAGGACTTTTGTAGAAAGAAGACAGAAGCTGTGGTGTCATTTCTCATGTTATGTTTGTTTTTAACCGCTACAATAATCAACATTTAACCACAAGATTTTCTCCTTGTTTTTCCTCTCAAAAACGTGTTTGATAAGTCAACAATACGAGCGGTTTATGCTATGACCTTCCGTTCTAATTAATTTCTCCTTCCATCCTGAATAATCATGTTTTTTGGTAGTTTTTAATAGCGAAAGCGGCTCAACTGTTTCTATAGAGGTGAAGAAGCTGCACTTTTCCTCGCTGTCGCTGCTTCCTGATAAACATCCCTAAACATAAAACCACAACAGTGTCTCTCATAGCTCAATAATATGGCAGACTATTATTCAGTTTGAATTATTTCCTCCTCGATTCTAAAAATAATCTAGCTCTTCACTTGGTTTTCATAGCTGAAGTGGCGTCATAATCCAGAGCCTCATCGACCATTGCTATGGAGACGAACACAATCCAATTTGCATTACGTTCCAAAACTTTTATTATAACTATGATACTATCATACAATTTACTTTACTAAATTAAATCATAGGTAATATATATGCAGTGTTATTACTAATTCAGCTGGACTAGATATTTGATATATTGGATTGATTTATCTTTTTACTTCCTACTATGTAAACTGTAAGAACTGGCATCCCAAATCCTCATTTTCTAGAATAATAGCTCAAATATCTGACATAAACCAACACGCTAAGTTTTTCTAAGCATGGATCATCTAGATGCAGTGTTATTACTAATTCGGCTGTAAATGAAATTCTGGCATGGCAGTTCTTACGTTTTACAAAGTAGGGTTGTAAAATATAACTGCATTTAGATGATCTATGGGAAGATATGCTAGTATTTGAGAAAATTAGGATTTGGGATAGCGATTCTTACAGTTTACAAAGTATTAGGGGTGTACATCTCCCTTATGTGCATGGGCTACGATACGACTTAGGGACAATACCTTTTAATACAAAATGATACGATGCGATGCGATACGGTTTGATTAGATTCAGTGTTATCTATTTGTATATAAAAAAGGTATAAACGGTATAATGAAATCATGTGTATCAGAGTGAAAACATTTTACTTGAATTTAGTTTCCCATCAGCGTGGAGAGAGGAAGGAAAACGTTTATAGAAAAAATGGAAGACAGAAGATAGACAAGAAACTGGAAGATTGAATAAGATTAAGGGGGGTGAGTGATAGACAACCAAGTGGGACTTGTACCATATTGTATGTGATGAAAATAAAAATATTTGAACCGAACAAAAAGGGCAGATTTGATATTTTGGAGAAGTAAGGGCCAACGGCACAAGAACAGGATATACACCCTAGAGCCCATACCTACCTGCTTCACCAGTCCTTGTAATCTCACCTTCCATCACTGAAAGTAGGTTTATACATCTCCCCACTGTCTCCTTATTTCAGTTTTTTTCCCCTCCTGACTCGGATCAGCAGCAGCATTCAATAGAATTCCAAAAATATTGGGCCCATTCAAGCAGAAAATATGCTCCCAACTCTGCTGTGCTTGGGCCGGTGGTGACGTGGTGCTTTGTGAGAGGTTATCAGCTGGAGCAGAGATGGCCACGGCTGAGGCCTGTTGGTCATCATGGAGGGAGAGAAGACGTGACTGATAGATATCTTTGAATTATATCTGGGAGATGTTACTTATGGCGGCCTCAGTGAATGTTAAAAACCTTACTGCTGTTGTTCAGTTACAAGAAGAAAAAATGTGCTTTTCATTTCTCTTCACAGTTGCTTCACGGTGTCCATACTTTTTATTTATCACGCTAGTGACTCTAGGGATGGTAATGCCTGTCAGTCAGTCAGTCAGTCAGTTGGTCATTAATGGTCCCCAGACAATGAATCCTACATTGGTGATCCCCTGATTTTTCATGTGGTGCCATCATCTCATCAAAAATGTTCACTTCCTTATTAGTCAAAGTCTGAATACTAACTCAAAGCATCACTGCGCTTTTGGTCTTGTTGAAGTTACAAATACTTCAATGTGAATGAGTTGTTCAGCAAGCAAGAGAACTGCACAATGGCTTGTTCCAGCTTGTCAGATGTGATGACATGCTGCTCCTGTCTGTTTTATACCACTGTCAATTGATTACCTTTAGGCTCTGAGAAATCTTGTTTGAAAAACTAAGCAACATATTAATCAATGATGAAAATGATTGATACTGTAAGGCAAACTGAATTTTTAGTTCTGCATAGCCTCATGTGCTATGCAGTCATACATTTTTGGCACCTTACAGATGTCCACGGTTGAGTGTTCGCCTGTGTGGGATTTGCCTTTGGGAATATTTAAAAGTTCCCAGTTCCGGGCTTAATACATGGATGTTTGAAATGGGAGAAAATGTTTGATTTTTGTATAGCACAACCCAGCATTCGCTTTCCTTCTTAAACAGCACTTCTTCTTATGCAGGATTTGTGGCTCGTCTACCTGCCATTCTCCTCCCTCATGTCTTCTACCCCCCTGTCTCGCTGTGATTGCCTCGCCTGCTATCTCTGGGCACCAGTTCTGTTTGTGCACTGCCTCTGTATGTCAAAAAACCTGTTAATTTTATGATCTGTCACACGCCTGCCTTTCTGAGATGGGCAGTGGGCAACTAGGTCTGGACTTCCTTATCACTCCCGTTCACTCCTGTCCACCCCTGCCAGACTGGAGTCACATCACATATCTGGGAAGCAGGACTGAATTGGTTTCCAACGCTACTGAGAATAGGTCAGCTCACAGTGGAAGTTTATTTTGATACTTTGACTTTGAATATAGTTCAAACCAGGTTTGGGGCCAGTTGACTGCATCAGTAATTATAAATGCAGCCACTTATACTCAAACTTTAAGTTATAGTTCAACTTTGGTTATTAAATCCCTCCAAAATCTAAATACATATTTGTGCGGAGATGATGTTTATCACTCAGCTGCAGTCTAGTTCAATCTAACCGTGGTCCAAGAAACAATTGAGGGAATGTAATATTGCCTGACAGCTATGATATCCCACTGAGTGTCTTCATTCACTCCAGTCACTTTAGTTTCAGCATCCAGAGAGGGTGGGGGGTTCTAATGCTTTCATCAAAAGGAGAAATGAGAAAATGATCTACATGACACTTCCTCAGTCACTAAGCCTCCTGGGAAATGTTTCATAACTCCAGAGGAACTATGTGTGTGTGTGTGTGTGTGTGTGTGTGTAGGAAATGCTAACAGAAATTAAAATGAAAACGAATCATTTAGAGCAATAACAGGTCTTTGTGCGTTCAACGCTGGGGAGCGTTCCAGAGTTAATGGAGACCTTTTCCATAACTTAAAACATATTTTCAGCGGAAACATATTACAATGTTTGTCCTGTGCTTTCTTGAGTTAATATCCGGTGAAGTCTACTGCAGCTTTTACAAATAGCTTTATTTACATAAGGCTATCTACTTACATCAGCACAGGAATAGCAATTCAAGATCTTTCCAAATCCAAAAACATGAAGTGCTCAAGTAACCCAAGCTTTGTAAGGATGAATTAGTAATCTTCTAATCAAATCTGCAATCTTAAACAAAGACACTGTATCCATCTCTATCCACTTGACAAACACAGAGCAGGTGGGCCACTTCACTATGTAAATCTGAAGACTGTCTGCTAAAATTACATACAGACGCAGAAATCAGAAGGAGGCTTTGTCTCGGAGGCAACGCAGACATGTTTAAAGCACACAGAACAGGCACTTCAAAGCCAGTGGGCACACATAGAAAAACAATCTTAACTTAAATAACTGCAGACGAGTGGATAGCCCACAGCGGCACGGGAACGTTTATGGAGAATTTTAACACGCTGGGTTATTGCCAGGAATCAGATTTTGGGGAGTAAATGGCGACCGAGGTAAATTGTTCTGGGTTGTGTTTGTGGTACAGGACGACGCTCTGTAGAGAATCAGATCAGAGCCTTGTGATGACCGCCTGCGGAGTCAAGGTGATGATGTGTTACAGCTCTGAGTTTTTCTGAGACGGCTGCGTAGCAGTCACCAAGACAACAAAACGGCCCCCATGCCAGAAAGCAGTCCTTCTTCCTCCCACTCTCATGACATTCTAACAGGAGAAGGAAAGATGGGGGCTCTCCCACCTGTTTCACAATAGTTTTATCTATTCAATGGGAGAACTCAGTTTTCCCAAAGCTGTTTATTTGTTGGAGAGCAGTGAGGCAGGATTACACAGACAACCAGTTACAATAGAACACATCATTCTGTTCTACTTGAATGATAAACTGCATTGTTCAGGTCTTAATGACAAGCCCTGCACTGCAGCATGGACCCGATGCCTTCAATGGTTTGCAGCTATGCAACACTGAATGTTTAGGTTTCTACATTTAGAAATGTCCTGGATAAGATGTCAAACCAAAAACCCTTTGTTTTCAAATCACTGGTCCAGCAGACATTCATGGTGATCACATCCAGAGTGAGTTCTCACCTCTGGTGGCCTTATCCCACTGTTCCATAAGCATGGCAGAGAAGACATTTTGTATTCCAAACACATCCTCTGACGGAGGGTATTGCATGCTTGTAACAGTGGTGGGAAGGAGTTGTTTGTCTGGGTCACTTCTTTAGACTTCGGATTAAGGGTGGCACACTTCAGAGGCCAGATGGAAAAATATGCCAAGCAAATAGAGCAGAAATTCTATTGTTGTGACTAATGACTTTCTGCAGGATTCATGCTGAGAATATGAAAGGCAACCCTTCCGTGCCCTCCTCTAGAACCTCTTACTTTTTTTCCTCCTCTCCTGTCTTCTCCCCTCTATACACTTTACACAAAGCATAGACATTGCAATGCACACAGACAAAAAGCCGGAGAGCACTGCACCAGAATTGACACAGTTATTATTAGTTTAGTTATTATTATTTAGTAATGTTGGCATGAAGGCATGCCATGTAGACACCCCAGTCTCTATAAACATATGCACCAATGCTTCCTCATGACAAACTAAACTAAACTAAACCTAAAAGTATTTCCTGCATTTTTGTCTTTTTATTCAACTTTAATTAGTTTGAGCACATAATCTCTTCTATAACCTACTTTCTACTTTCTATATATAGAATGGTAAATGTAGTTGGCTCCCACAACAGGCAAACAATTAGTGTCATTATGAGACTGGCTAACGATATTTCCTCACCGGTTTAATTAGGACTCCAGCCACAGCGGCTAATCATCAGTGGTTTGAACAAAGGCTCCCACAACAGCTGACCATCTGCAAAGTGGGACTAATGCAAGGTAAAATTGAATAGCATGGAGGTTAAGTTCATGTCACGTGGTTCAAGATAATACTTTCGGTAAAATATAGGATTTTCAAATCCTGTCAAATCCTGTCTATATTTTATGGACCTCAACAAGAATTAACTGTTATTTATAAAAAAAACGTTTCTCATTCAATAAACTGCTTAATGTGTGACAGAAAATTGTGTTGAAAATAGCAGGAGGATGCAAAATAACCCCTGAGGGCCTTTTGTGCAGCCCTCCCAATGTCAGACCGAAGAAACGTTGTGAATATGTTTTGCATATTACGGCACCCAAAAATACCTAAACGCAAGCAAGGCTGCAGAAAATAGGAGTACAAAAGCAACTACATTTACCGCTCTATATAATGATTTGGCACCAAGCAGCTATAGCTGTTTAATTCCAAAGCATTACATGGGAGTCTTATAGTGCGCGGCCATTTGATCAGCTGGATTGCACAATACAGTACGTATTTACCTTTGCACTGTCAATCACAGGAAACATAAACACATGCGTGTACACTGATTCTACACAACACTTTACTGTACACCCAGACCTTGATGACCTCCATTTCTCTGATGAGTAAAGCAAAAGCACCAGAGGCAAGGAGGAAAGAGGTTGTCATTACATTGGGTGGGGTGTTCCTTTTGATTTGCAAGAAATAGGTTCTGCATTAATGGAGTCATTCTCTGGCTGTCTCCTGCTTCAAAAGAGGGAAAAACAAAGGCTGGGAAATGATAGCCGCGAGCACTGTCTTCACAGAGGAAATGCGTGATGGCCCTACATTATTCTACAGGCCTGTGCGTAGAGGTGCTTATTTTGCTATTCAAACGATGTTCCTGTGCAATTTCCAAATTCAAAACACAAATCAGTTGATAACAGCCCCATTAATGGTAAACATAACCTCGCATGAATTTGAGAACATGTTATAGTAATGAAATATTTACACTGTTGCAGCCTAAGGTTTCCAGGTATCACCTTGACATGCGTGCACAAGAACTGCTGTGGAGGATGGAAAAATCAATTAATTATATGTCAATTATAAACTAACATCCTGTGTGATGTACTCACATTAACAAATGAGCGAGCAATACCACGTATCCAATATACTTATTACTGTACTCCGTTCAGCAAGTTCCATTTCTCCTCACAAGACAACTGGATGAAAGTGGGATAGCACACAGTAATTCAAAAGACTTAATACTTTTATCAAATACGACATTTGCAATAAAAAGTTTCCACATAAAATCCCATTTGAATAATTGTCCTCGCTGTATGCACTTACACTGCTGTACACGTTGATACAACTGCACCCAAGTCCTCTAATTGGAGAGATTTTGGAATGCAGGGAAACAAATGAGCTCTGATGATAATCAAGCTGGAATTAGTGCAGGGCTGCAGTCACAGGTGCTAAGATCTCAAATGCAGAAACGAGGGCTAGCAGCACTAACTGTATTGATTAGCTGCTAGCACTAGTACCACACAATCAGCATTCCACGCACCATCGGAATGAACCACATCTGCATCCACTCTTTGGCTCATGGTCAGCTAATCATCATCATCACAGACCATTCAAACTTCTGGGAGAGGGCTTTGATTGCTGTGGAGAGTTTGTCTTTCGGCTGCGGCGTTTCTGTCAAGTTTGCAGAGTTTGAAGAACGTCTTGTGAGATGTTTGTGTTTGTTTCTTCTGCATCTTATAAATGCGGCTTATATCTTTTCATTTAGAAGCCTGTACATCATTGAATTCAGTGATACTCTCATGATTATCTTATTTTGCTCTCTGCTGCTCACCACACGTCATAGACATCACTTATGTATCAAACAGTGTGTCAGCGCTTATTACATTTTACTTGGAATTTCTATTCAAGCTATTCCTTTTTTTTCCCCGTACAGCCATTCTGGATACAACTCGAATTATTTTCTATTTTTTCCTGCCACTGTTGCTACAACCACAGACAACCAAATGCAGTTTCAACCCAGTTGTGTGCTAAGTTTGCTACAATGCTACAGGTAACAAGTCAAATGTCCGATACCACGACAATACCAAAAACTTGATCATCTTAATTTCATGTAAGCTGCCGCATCTGTTAATAGGAAAGGCTTTCTGTGAGAAATGAAGGTGGCGCAAACCAACAGAGGGGATGACGGAGGGATAAAAGCGTCACCTGAGACAGGATCTGCGTCTGGGGGAGGACAACAGAGGTGTAATGAGGATCGTGATAGGCATCAAGCAGGAGTCATGTTACATCACTTGAGAGGCTGAGAGAGGTGAAGGCCTGAGAACAAGAATGGAGCATGAAATAAGCAGGGAGAAAGTAGATCCTGCGCCTGACACTGCTTGCTCTGATTTATTCCGCTCTTTCTTATGCATATAGCAGCACAAACCTTCACCTGAAACACGCAAGGCAGTCCGACTGCATGCGGCATGCTGTTCTTAACAACTGGGTATACAGGGATGACAGCGGCAGACGGTGCAGCGGTGAGGCTACGCGACAAGCGCTGGTGAAACATGAGATCCTGCCACCTCCACAGTGTACAAACAAGACATGGCTGCAAGGGAAGTGTACTCGGCAAAAACTCTGTAGCGCTCTTACCTCTTTCTTGTGGTTCAGTGAATTTGGTCGATGCTTATCTTGTACTGTCAAGATAGCTTTCCCCATGTAGAGAGGACAAAGGGGTAAAGGTAAATATGCAGGCCTCTGAATAACTCGGAGAGGTGGTTGTGCTTGAAATGTGCACATACATGTTAAAGCTGAACTAATCAATATTTTCACAATTGGCACAGGGACTATGTGTAATTTCAAAAGGGGTATTGATGATCTCGGATTTATAACCTAACTATGCAATTTCCCCTCCCCCTTTTAGCATCTTTCAGCTTATTCCTCTTGTTGCTTTATTTGACAAGCTACAACTTCACTGTCACAAAGTCTAGGAGAACAGCAGCACCGCTGTTAAATTCAATATTACATTAGTAATAATCTCTCCCCATGAAAAAAAAATGCTATGGAAATTATGGTAGGTCCATGTTTAACCATACCAGTTCCTAATAAGTCTAACCAACTTGGGGGTGGCTTAAATTACTGTCTCATCATCTGGCTGCTTTTGTCTCCTGTTACCACATTCCCAGATTTCAGTAATTTAGATAGTTGGTTGAGTGTCATGGTTATCAATAGGAAACATGATCAAAACTGTATGAAATCAACATTTCTGGCTGGTTTTCTACCTGCTTATGACAAAGAAATGTCCAACATCGTCTTCCAGGCTTCATTCCTTGTCTTTTTTATAAACTTTGCGGTGTTCAAGGCTTCATTCCTTGTCTTTTTTATAAACTTTGCGGTGTTCAAGGATCTTAGAACTTTATTTTTACTGTTTTAATAGTGTAATATTTTAGGTCATGTTTGTATTGATGAATATGTAAATGTTCAGTGCTTACTCTGATAATGCTTATGTGGTTTCATAGATGGTGTTGGGAAATCCACAGAGGACTGGGAGTAACACCATTAGCACACTGCTGGATAACCATGCGAAGGCTCAGGGGAGGTCATTATGAAGGAGCTGTTTGCTATCTTCATATCTGTAATTAACATATGCAATGCTAATTACTTCTTTCAGCATTTAACCTAGATCTATATTTGAACCAGTCTATAACATGAGAAAAAAAAAGGGGGAACCCAGAAACAAACAAAAGTATTCTTAATGGTGTTAAAACATCACCCGCATTCCATAGATAATGGTTTCAGTCAACAGGTTGAAAGCTATTTAAAAGAATAATCACAATAAGAAATTTTTCTTTTCTTTATTTCATTAGATCCTGTTCCTGTTTAGGAGTGTTAAGAAGAGCTGTGCTTCGGTTTGAATGGCAGGAAAATGTGACAGGAACGAACGTGGGATTGTGTGTTGTCCCAATGGTATCCCTACACATGCATGCAAGCTGTCTGACGGCCAGCTGCGGAATTTAGTTTACACTTGACGGCTCCACATTTACACAGGAAGACAGCGTAAATAAAGAACAATTCAATCACTGAGCCCCACCTCCGTTTTCATTTCCCGCTCGTGCACAAAGATGGAATGAAAGCATGTGAAAGAAATGACAGCAAAGCAGAGGAATGTTTGATATACGTTGGGACTGTGAAGGTAGAGTGCAAAGCCAAATGTGTGTGTTTGTGATAAAACAGGTACAAGTCTTTCATCTGAAGGAAAATACAGGAGAAAGGGACGATCTTTTAGTGCAATCATTCTGTTTTCTCTCTGTTTTTCATGCTGAAGACCCACAAATAACAATTTATCCCGCTTTCCTTCAGCTACCACATTATCTGCATCCTTTGATAACATCATTTTGTTGGGAGACAGTTACTTTGATTTGCATTCTTTTGAAAAAAAAATACATTAATTCAATAGAGGGAACAGGTGGGACTCTGGTCATCTTTGTTTGTGGATTGCCTTGAGTCGATTCCCAGACCGTGTGTAATTCATCCGCTGGGAGGCAATGGGCGGATGCTCAAACAAATGCCAGATTCTCTTATCAGGGCACTGTCTCATCCTTCGATATTTCAATCTCTTGCCAAGTAGTTCCCAGACTGGTGAGTACACAGAAGTTTGATTTCATGGGCTGCTAGCCGAACTTTTAAATAGACAGGCGGAAGCTTTCTCTGTTTCATCTGTTGTATCATTAGGTAGACAGTACAGGTCCCGGCGGATGTTTCTCATTGTATATTTAATTTAACGATGAGCACAGTTAGATTTGCTGATTCAGCTATTAGTGCTGGTAACTACCAGTTAGATGATTCCTTGTGCAGAGAGGAAGAGGATTAGTGGATTAATTGACTTGATATTTACTGAAATGCATCCCTGTGAAAGAAAGAAGCATTACTTGCAGCTTCATCCTGAGATGGTCTACTCCCTCAAACCTAGGCCATCACATATGTGAGCATGCTGGTGATGGTGGATTCTCACTATGTTCAGCTCTAATTACTGCAGCTTGTAACTGAATCTCTATGGGTAGGAGTTTAGTTTCACACCTATGTTCGTGTTTGCAATATCAGCTATCACCCCTCTTACTCTTACTGTTCACAAATTGCTTGTACGGTATTATCAGAGCTGTATTTGAGCTCTGGGAAGTTTTTGCTTACATTTTCCACCAACGAACCAACAGGAAGGTTTTATTGCAAAGCACCGATAGAAAATCCAGCGTGTTCGGCATTGACTAGCATAACTTTGGCAAGCTCTGCTAGTCTTCCAACCATGAAAAAAACGGCTGACGCAAACAGACATGCACATATTTGGTCAGCGGATCAGTTCAAAGGATTGCAAGGTGAATTTGCACAAGCAGAAACAGAAGCAGTGATTTGTTGGATGAAGAGCAGCAGAGAACAGTCTCTACTCTCCTGCAGTTTGAGATATAGTTCACCCCCCCCCAACACATCGTCAACGCCTTCACCTGTCCATGCTTTGCGGACATCCATTCTCATCAAGTCACTCGAACAGGTTATGATGATCTTGAGGAAGGAGAAGGTTGTCTAACCTGCTGTGCACAGACTAATACAGTCACCCTGAGCTGTCCAGCAAGTAAAGGCCTTTACAAACAAATCTGGTGTCCTTGTTGTCCATTCACATAGCTGCAATTCTCAACAGCAATCAGAATATGAATGTAGCAGAATTAAAAATATGCACCATCACACCTCCTCGTGAATCGTCTGTGCACTTATTGCAATGTGTAAATAACTGGAATGAAACACCGACAAGAATTCTGGCTCCCTATTGTTGACTGATAATGTAAAACAGCAAACACTTGCCAGGGTTTCCTGCTGTTCACAGTGCAACGTGCCAAGGGCCTGACAAGCATAAGGTACCAGCTGGTCAGTGCCCATTTTCACAGAAGTAATTTGCAAATGGAAAATGTTTTCACGCTACACACACTGATATGCATGCACACACACACACACACTCACACATTCATAACAGAAGTATGAAAGAGCCTGAGGCTGTTTCGATACATCCAGAGCAGGGAGAGCAGTTTTGTAGCTGTGCAGGTTTGAGATGTTAAAGTTTTTCAAGTTTAGTCTGAGTGCAGCAAGGTTAGCCTGAAGTGCATTGCATGCTCTGGATGATTCTGTACCTGATCCAAAGGATTCTAGTGCTCAAGCGGGGCCCAGAGGATGAAGGGAAGAAGGAAAAGGTATGAAGGAAATAGAGCTGAAGATGAACGAGTTCAGTAGGTGTTACAGACATCCTAGTTGTGTAATCTTCGGCAAAAAAAAAAAAAAAAGTTCTTGAATTTTAAGCTTTCTCATATCATTTCCCATATCATCATCATATTCATTGCTTTAAAAAACTGTTTGATAGAAGTGAAGAACTAACTTCCCTAAGAATGCGTGCGTTTCTCTACAGGTGCAATGCAGAAGTTGCATATTAACAAAAGAGACAATTGCTGACTGTTTCTGGGGGGATTCAAACAGAGCTTTGGGGCATCACAGTCTTTCATTAAAATGCTGATCCAGTCAAAATGCGAGCCTGGAAAACACAAACTTGGTGAAGAGGGGAAGGCTTGCCTTGTCAGGAGTTTACATTGATACACCAAAGAAAAGGGCAGTCTCTCCTCTCACTTTTTCTCCCTTCACTCCCCTTTCTTTTTGTCTTCAATTGTTCTGCTCCATGGCTTCATCAGCATTTTCCCTCCATTTGAAAGCTTGGGATTATGCAAGAGAAGCAGCATCAAATGATAGGTATCCCCCCCCCCCACCCCCCCACACCCCCACACCCCACCACCCCCCTCTCTCTTGTCTTTAAGTCTCCCGGCTGCTGAGCATGTAAATCTGTGAAGCCTGTAAAAACACAACTGAACAGTCAAGTCACTCACTGGCAGGCAGCACTGTCAGCACACACACACACACACACACACAATGGTTTTTGAAGTCAAGGTCAAATATATAAAAACATACAGTAGTCCCTACAATCTGCATGTGCAAAATATTGTATGTGGGTGAGCTGATACACAATGGGATGTTTCTAAGCTGCAGAAGAACCTTCGGGATCTAATTGTCAGTTTAAGTGTAAAGCAGCAACGTTGGAGTTATTGTGTGCTGTGTATGAAAGCTGAAGATGAAGTCAGCCAAGTCCCGCGCTGCTTTTCAGATTGTGGTGGTGGCAATAAAACGCGAGAGATGGACTACTTTTTTTTCCCTCCCACTTCTGTATTCGTCACTGGCAAAATAGAAAGAATTCAGCTTCATTTCCTAAAAAAAAAAAAAAAAGCCTTTATCCATTGAGAATGAATTACATTTGTGCAAACAAGTTGTTAAACACAAATGTCTGTGCAAACGGGACAAATAAAAAGCTAAAATACTGACTTGACGTCTTGATCACGGATGCATTTTTACGCAGAATAGCCCGTTTATTTTGTATTAGAATGATGTAATGCGGCAAAGCAGCGCTCCTTGCACTCAGAACATTTCTGTAAATGATTGCTAACGCAGGATGTGTTCTCACAGGTTTATCTGAAGGAGTCAACCAAAATGAAACCTTTGACGCTGTTCTTTATTGGCTGATGACAGAACTTGTGAGGATGAAGTAAAGTTGTTTTTATTGATGGTATGGGTCTTATGTGCAGTGCCCCAGAAACTCATCTGATGCTGTCAAGCTAAAGCACATTGATTATTGGGTGTCAGTGAGTGAACTGTCTCTGAACCTTTGTGTCTCATCTGAGGCGTTGAGTCGTCCTTTGAGTCATCACGCTGTTTCTATTTTCTACAGGAACTCACACTGTCCTTTTAGTTAATGAAATCTCTCAATCTCTGGCCTTTAACGGACACTGTTCAATATCTTTTCCAGACTACAGAACTTTCTGATCCTGGGATTAAAGCTCTGTGTATTTTCTGTGCCTTGCAGCCCATAAATCCATCATGAATTTCCCATAGATGATTCAATCATTTATTTGAATGACACTCAGTTACCTTACCATTGATCGTTTGCTGATATGGTGATAAGAACTGCCTGTCTAGATTTCTGCCTGTCACACAGTCAGTCTCTTTTCCCCTGACAGTTTTCACTTCCATCTGTGTGTTTCGATTTGTGACTGCTAGCAGTGATACCTGGTAGTGATACAAAGCATCGATAGACCTGTTGATTATCCCCCTTGGCATGCCAATAATCCATTACACACATTGTTTACTTTGCCCATGCAAATAGATCCACGCTTACATCATATGCGTACAGTGATATATTTAGCCCCATTTAATAATGCTATTAAACTTCACTGTACTCACAGCCACCACTGGAAGTGCAGGAAACCAAGTGTGCTGTAATTTGCACTACATTATCGCCTCTGCTCCATTTTACTGTTAATATGATAACCCAGTGTGGTGGTCAGCTTAATAAAAGGTTTAGATACATTAGGTATTATTCAACAATAAGTGTCTGAGCGTGGATACGGGGATGCGAGGTTACAAGGATATTTAATAGATGTTTTACAACAGCATTTTACAACAGAAGTGAGGTTGTAGCCCCTTAATGGCAAACACAGACCATATAAACAGATCATTAAAATTAAAATTAAAATGTACATACATACAAACAACCAGGATATAATTCAGTACTCCATTTTTTTTTTCTGCAACGATAAGATGGAGGTGAAAAAAAATAGTCTTCATCTTCACTTTAAATGTTCAACATCAGGGAATAATTGTAGATCAACTTTGACTGTGTTTAAGCACCAAACGTCATTGATGTGAACACAGAGTCCATCTTCATCTGCCGCTTCTTTCTCTCTCATCCCCTCCAGCTCGGCTCACCCCATTAAGACCAGCGCATGTTAGCTTGATCCAGGGTTGAAATAAGGCCAGGTCTCTGTAAAGATGTGGAGCCAGGTCTCTGTAAAGATGTGGAGCCAAGTCTCTGTAAAGATGTGGAGCCAAGTCTCTGTAAAGATGTGGGCACAACAGTCTCTGATTTCCTGTTGCCTATTCCCATTACGTCCACTCCACCTTCCCGCGGCAGGACATTAGCCAGGAGCGGCTGGATTAGCTTCGCTGTTACCAGTGCTCTCTCCCCCTCCTCCTGGGGTAGTCACATCGACTGCCACCCTGCTTATGGCCTCACTGATGGTCGCAGGTTGCCTTGGACCATGTCAATCATCAAGTCCGCTCCTCCCACTCCAGACACGCTTCATTTCCAATTCCAGTGTATTTTGAAAGTGTGAAAAAAACTGGCAATTTGGCACCACATCTATACATGCAATTAACAGCTTGTGTTTGTTGTGTCACATGGGTATCTATATAAATGGATGCACAATATTTTACTTAAACGAAAGATTAAGATTAAGTTGATTCCTGTACGGAGCCGAGTGATAAAACATCACATCCTCCTCCCACGTCACCCTGCATCACACCCCGGTGGTTGCATAGTAAACCGTGCAGGCTCAAGTAATGCCGTGCAGCCCACCAACCAATCTGCCCAGCAACATCTTCTCCAATGCATGACAGACAAACAAAGGGGAAGTGCCGGTGGACAGTTTGGTGGATGTGGTCTTTAATACACATAGGTGTGAAAGTACTAGTGTGACAGCGGCGTGTGGATCTGCAGTGCGTGGCACTATTTGGAGAACGCAGGGTTAAAACGTCGGACTCACTGCGATAAAGCTGCCAACCCAATCTTGCATGTGCAGGGGTATTTTTGCAGGTTTGGTTAGATTTATACTTCAGGGTGCTATGGTAGCTCCAGCTGAGCTGCACCGGGCCTCCTCAAAAATGTAAAAACACACCAGGGCAACATGGGTTAAGAAATGCAATTTGGAAACCATGCAAACAGCGATTGGTCAAAAGAGTATATACGTAGCAGGTTGAAGAAAAAGCTCAGTAACCTCCTCCTTTTCAGTAACATTTGCCAAATTTAGATTCTGCAATCTCGCCAAGCCATTTCTAGTCACATTCATCACTGTCAAAGTGAATGAACCAAGGATTACTTAGGGTAAAATAATGATTGCAAGGCCCAGTACTCACCAACTTCTAAGTAGATAGACAAAAATATCCTCTTCTATCTAGCTTGCAAAGCTATTTCACCTTCCCTTTGCCACACTAAATGAATCACAGAATGCAAACAACATTAATGACGTGATGAATGCCCTAAACTGACTTTATAAGTGTCAGGCTACAATCAATGCAGCACAGTAAAATTCACTCGCAAGGCTTTGTGAAATAGGTGGTACTGGAAGCTTGGTGTCGTAGTGACTACTTGCGCGTCATGAGCCACAGCAAATTAGATACAAGTCCTCCATTTTGGACTCTACGGCTTCCTCCACTGCATCAGAGATCAGCACTGTTTGAAGCAGGATGCGATAATGTGATGATGTGAATTTGCAAGTCAAACCATATCTGAGCATCATAACTAAATCCACTAATCTTTGCAATTACCTTCACATTTATCTAATTCAGCCCAATATTTTACTGTTGTAAATGTTGATGTAACACACGTGTGTAGTGTCGGGTTGATGTTACAGTGTTTAAATCCTGTGCAGAATGATAGATTTCTAGTCCGGGGCCATCTTACATGGGACAATTGGATATAGGTAAGATTTTCAGAATCTTGACAATGGAAGCCAGGGAGGGGGTGGGGGGGGTTGAGTGATGTAGGAATTGGGGGGCAGTCACAGTGAGAAAGAGGTAGGGCATGTGGGGGCAAGCAGTTGGTTCAGCCACGATAAGAAAAGCCAATACTGTAAGAGAGAGAGAAACAGACAGTACAAGAGAGATAAAAACCTGTGATGACTTATTTCATAAAGGACACACTGGGTGGAGGGGGAATCCATGAACCCACACACACACACACACACACTCGTCTATTGAATTGGAAGAAACGATGGGGTGTGGGATGATAGACGCTCATGGTGGATGTCCACATTATTGTTCTGGCAGGGCAATCTTCTCCAATCTTGGCAATGCGTAATGGAGGCACAAGAGATACCAGGTGCTGTTTCCTTCTCTATTCGGAAAAGCAGGGCCACATGCCACACTGAATTGGATGAACCTTTTATTGTTTGGCCTGCACTCGGCTGGGATACTGCTGTAGGGCCCCAGTGTTTGTAAAAACCCCCCATGGGGAAAAAAAAAAAGGATAGAGTAGGGGTATGAAAAGTAAATAAAAAGAAAGACATGAAGATCATCAGATCATTTCTGTGGATATCTTTAGACTTTGCTTCCAGGTGTCTGGCCTGGTTGTTGCAGTGGTGCTGTATGTGAATTGTAAAAACCCAGAATTGTCCTTTTTAAATAAAATATTTTATCCACAGTAACTTTCATTTCATAATCAAATATGTAGATGGCTCTTAATTTGGCAATGTTAATGACACAGTGATTATGCACCCCTCATCACTCAGCCTGATTGTAAGCATGTCTGGACCAACCCATAACACACACACACACACACATCCACTCAGAAACACAGGGTGGTAGTCAGACAAAGTGAGACAAAACAAAGAGCAGTGAGCAGGGTAGGGGGGTTTCTGTGGCACACAGGGACGAGAGATCATCAGATTAATAACCCCCTCTTTTATTAAGAAAACAGCGTTATTGTGTTTGGTCATCTGAGCATGACAAAACAAGCCAATACACTGACTGCAGAGCTGATTATCGTCTATTATGTTTGTTTGGAGGACTTTGGTCAGACCCAAAAGGATTACGGATGATTTACTGACTGAAAAGGGGGATTTGGAGGAGTGTGTTTTTGTGTATGTGTGTGTGTGCGCACACACACACACACGCTTGTATACAGAAACTACCACTGCGAAGTGTTGAAGCAAACACTTTGACTCTTTAGAACAAGACCCAGAACAGGGAGCATGGTGCGTCGTTGCCTAGTGACTCTGTTGCTAGCTGCATTGGTGATACAATAGGATAATGAAATCTCTTGCTGCTCCAACTCTTCAGGCTAAAGCACAAACAGAGGAGAGGAAGAAATACACTTCAGTTCATTGTAGCTTGTCGGATTACAACTCACTTAATAACGCTTTCTTTCTGTGCGAGGGAATAATAGCTCGGGACATAACACATGAAGAAAGAGGGAATTGTTCCCACTGGCACCTCTGCAAATACCGTGAAAGTTTCCACTACTTTAGCGTGCTGTCATGTTTGACTGATCACCTTAAAATCCAAAAACATACAAAAACAAGCAGATGTGTTAAAAAAAAAAAAAAAAAAAAAAGTCATCTTAGATGTGCAGCGCCAGAGGCTGTGGTTCGCAGCATATGATGAGCCTCTAAGGGCCTCCTCCTCTGCGCTCTCGCCTGTCATTAGTTAAAGAGGCCTTTCTCCCACTGGTAGGTCACCTGAAGGAAGGTGTGAAGAGAATCTATTACAGCCACTGTCATGTTCCTTCTCAGGGACAATCATAGACCTGGACCCCCTCCATCCTCCTCCTCTAAGCCTGGTCGGCTGTTAACCATCTTTTTTTTTCCTTTTTTTGTTCCCTCGCCTGCTACTCTTCGCTCCGTCTCGACTCTCGTCTCACTTTTCCTTCACCTATCGTTGCTCGTGTGAGGTGTCTGAAAAAAATCTGGAATCCGGCGTATCAAATCATCAGACACGGGATTCAATCTCTTGCCGTTTGGGCACCAGGAAGCCCAATTCACCACACCGACCCACCACACTGACAATTACCATGAGGGAGGAGGACCCACAGCAACAAGAGAAAATACGTGATTACCTGTACCGAGGTCTGCAGGTTCTACAATGTAAGGGAGAAGAGATACAGCGAGGAACAAAGATGAATAGGTAGTGTTTGAGAGAATTTAGGGGGATAGCGTGTGTGTGTGTGTATTTTTAGTTGCACATGCGTTCATGTAAAAGCACACTCCCTGCGCTTCTAATTAGCTGATGTGTTCATTAGCTCCATCAAGAGACTTGACGTTCAGTCAGTCAGGTTGGCAGACTGTAACGTGCCTGTTAACATTTCTTTCTCATGTGATTACACCAATCCTTGCCTGAGATAATCCTCTGATCACTGTTGCTGCTTCACTGTTGCCAATGCCAATCGCTGCTCTGCTAAAAGAAATACAAAGTCAAGGTTTACAAATCACTGTTTTCCTTCTTAACTTCTCTAATGTCACCTTGTGGTATCTTTTTTTTTTTCTTTTTTTCATGAAAGCCTGTGCAGCATCGTTTCCTTCCCACACATCATTCATAACCTTGAGGAACCAGGGAGAAATAAGAGACTCCCACCTATTAAATTCAAAAGAGGGATGTTTCAATAGCATTGGCAGGGAAGAAAAACTGTGTGGCCCTCATGTATCCATGGTTACCTTGGCTTTATTTCTGTTTGTCTTGGGCAGCACATGCAATAAAAGTGCTGGGAAAGAAATGACTGGGCATAGGGGGTAATTGCTGAAGACGGCACCACACACAGGTGTTGGGAGTTTATCAGGAGGCTGGAGTTGACCTGAATCCTTCTCTGCTTTCAGAGGGTCTCATTAACCATGATTGGACATCATTTTTAGTTTTCCCATTAAGATTCCAAGCTTTAAAATGGTAAATGGGCTGTATTTGTAGAGCGCATTTCTAGTCATTTCGACCACTCAAAACACTTTTTACATTACATCGTCATTCACCCATTCATACAGGAGAAATCCAAGTTGGAGAAGACTGTTCTTTCACACACTACGCTTCGGGAGCAAGTTGTGGTTCAGTGTCTTGCCCAAGGACACTTTGACACGCTGACTTAAGAGGAGCCGGGGATCGAACTACCAACCTTCCTTTAGGACTCTCAGCTATTAAAAGTAAGGCCAAATGTAAAATGAAGCATCTCTCACAGCTGGCCTGGCCTCATTGGAAGAATACTCAAATATGAAAAGAAGTAATTTATGTGTGCGTAGAGGGGAGAGGGAGAAGGGGATGGAGAAAAAGGGGAAAAGGGTTAAATAAGTGTTGAGATGCAAAATGCCTGCCCATAAATCATTTGTGGATGTGTTTGTGTTTACTTGCGTTGTCAGGTGTCTTGCACAGTCAACCATTTACCACTCGCTCCCCTTTTTGGCAGAGGACTAAGCAAAGGTAGTATCGCTCTTGTCTTCTGTCACCTTGTTCATTCTATCTTTGTCTTTTTATAACTGTAACTCTGCTGAGGGCCCAAGTGTTAAATTAACTAAAGACAGGAATTCATTCACACCTCTGGGCGGCTGGAAGGGAAAGAGAGGCGCATTATCTCTTGCAGTGTGGCCGCGCCAAACGGTAGCTGACGTACACACAAATCAACACTAACATTACACTCAATGTACACACACGTGGCCTGAGCATGGGAGGATTTAAGAGGTGCTGTTTTCAACTGAAATGACCCTGTTTAGAAGAGATATATATGCAGAATAAAGGTGAGGAAAAGGGTCGTCGGGGTTTCAGGAGGGAGAGATCAAAGGGGTCCAGCAAAACCACCCATGCTTGTACTTTCGAGAAGGCAATAAGTCAGGAGGAAATCACTGGAGCTCTATCTCCCTTCTGCATACACCTCCGCATGCTGAATACGCACACCCCAGAGTAGATGTGAGGCTAAATTTCTGATGTGTCCCATGGTGTGCCAGTTTTGAGCTGTATAATGCTACAGCTTGTGAAGTCTTCACTCCAGCTGCTGCATGTCATTGACATTTCCAGCATTCTGAAATGACAGATAAATAGTGATAGCCTACACAGTAGGGAATATGAAAAAAAAAGAGCTAAAAAAACCAGAAAAGTCAACACTGATTGAAAAATAGGCAGGTTCACGCAATTAACACGTTGGCACATAAAAGCCTCTAATGGCACAAACGTTTGTGTAGCTAGTTATTGTTCTTTTGCTCTCTCATCAAGGAGAGTGTCGCCTTTGGGGAAGGACACCCATGGGAGCCTCAGGAGAAAGCATGATGATGACATACACAGTGCTCATCATTCAGGCTCGCCCCTGTGGGGCCCATAACTTCCTGATGTCACAGCAACAATTTTTCCACTGCCAAACCATCTAATCCACCTTGCAAGGATTAGTGTAGAGTACTGAATTGTGATATTCTCAATTAAAAAGTACAGAGCTTCAATTTAGTGTGTGTGTCACTGTTAAAATTATCCAAAGAGGTAAAGGTTCAGACCTAAGATCTAAAATCCCTCATTCACTTCTCAACAATTTAGCATTAAACAGCAACCCACTGTCAGAAGTTCGTGAGATAGTCACGAAATTTAACCTATTCATTTCCCATTTTTTTTATGACCCTCAGCACAATTTTCAGACTAATGTATTTCTATCGGATGATGTTTTCGTGGCCACAGTGCTGTCAGTGGGACCTCTGTAGGACCCGGGAGCACAGAAGCTGTGCACATCAGTCCACAATAGTCCACGGCGGTCTGTTGGGTCTGCCGCCGCTCAAAAACGCGTGCTTGATAAGTCAACAATACGACGGGTTAATGTTATGACCATCCATTTTAATTTATTTCTCCTTCGATCCTGGAAAAATGTTTTCTGTCAGTTTTTTTAATAGCAGAAGTGGCTCAACCATTTTTGTGGAGACAAAGGCTTTTCTTCACTGTCACCACTTTCTTTAACATGAAAGTGTCCTTGACAGTTCAATAATACATCAGACTACCATTATGGCTAACTTCTTTCTTTCTTGATTCCAAAGAATACATTTTGTTTTTATTGTCCATTTTTTATAGCGGAAGCGGTTTCATTAACCATGAGCCTCACCAACCGTGTAGAGACTGCTATGATGACGAATTCCATCCATTTCCTCTTCCTATTGTTAGTGCTATAGTCACTGCTAGTACGTTGGTTGTTGTTTGTGTTGTCTCTCTCTCTCTCTCTCTCTCTCTCTCTCTCTCTCTCTCTCTCTCTCTCTCTCTCTCTCTCTCTCTCTCTCTCTCTCTCTCTCTCTCTCTCTGTCCAACCTCCACCCAACACGGACCCCTACAGAAGCCGCCCACATTGAGCCTGGGTCTGTTCGAGGTTTCTTCCCGTTAAAGAGGAGTTCTTCCTGCCACTGTTGCTTAATATAATATCTGATGCTGCTCATGTGGGAATTCTTGAATCCTTAATTTTGAATTCCTGAATCGTTGGGTCTCTCTCTAATTAAAGAGTTTGGTCTAGACCTGCTCTTTATGTAAAGCGTCTTGAGATAACGCTGTTGTGATTTGGCGCTCTATAAATAAAGATTGATTGATTGATTTTGGACTATGTCACAAAAAATGTATTATTACTATGACACTATTAGATTGCTTACATTACTGAATTTAATTATAGATCATCTAGATGCAATAATATCACTAATTTGGCTGTACCACATATTTGATACATACGATATATCTTTTTACAACCCAACTTTGTAAACTTTTTAGAACTGCCAATCCAACACCTCATTTGCTAGAATGCCAGACTACATCTGTCATTTTCTTAGATAACATAGATAATCTAGATGCAGTGTAATTACTAGTGTGCGTGTACTAGATTTGTGATATATTTAGTAGCTATATCTTTTTATGACCCTATTTGCAACCCTAAACTGAAAACTACAACTGTGGTGCTGATTTTGTATAAAATTGCATGATTCAGCTCCAGGGACTGGTAGCTGTTATAGAATTATATGTGATCAGATTTTAAACAGGCTCATCTAATTGTGAAATGGTCCACCCATATTTGACAACCCATCGAGTTATGATGTTGAATTATAAGCCTTTAAACATGCTCTGAGGTCAATGTTCAAAGGTTAGTATTACACAGCAGGACCATATATTTGGTTTAGCTGTAAGACAAAGTTTTAATTTTCTAATTTCATGGACACAAGGCATAGTTTTAGAGAACACTTTGAAGGCTCACTTTTTAAAATGAAATGGTAGCCCAATATTTGTACCATATTAATCTAAATTAATTTTACAGGGGTGCTTGGATGCAGTTTACAGCCATTCAGAGGCAATTCAAAATGGAATTAAACCCGGTGGAGACTTAATGACAGTGGAGAGCCCATAAACACAATGTACATTCTTTTTAAGATGTACAGTATCTAATGCACATATCGAGTAGCCGAATTAGTAATAACACTCTGCATCAAGATGATTTATGATTAAATTCAGTAATGTAAACAATATAATATTGTCATATTAATAATAAAAGAAGTGTACCATAATCCTAAACAGACTGTGTTCGTCTACATAGCAACAATCGATGAGGCTCATGGGTAATTCCACCACGAAGAACAGTTTGTTTTTTTCTAGAATCGAGGAGGAAATTATTCATAGCCATATAATATAGCCTCAACAGTAGTCTGTAGTATTGTTAAGCTATCAAGGACAATTTCATGTTTTTATTTGGAGAAATGTTTAACAAGAAAGTGGTGACAGTGAGGAGAAGCAGAGTAGAAACGGCAGAGCTGCATCTGTTATTAAAAACTGACAAAAATTATGATTTTTCAGGATCAAAAGAGAAATGAGATAAAATGGATGGTCAAAGCATTAACCGGTTGTATTGTTGACTTATCAAGCACACGTTTTTGACTGGCAGTAGACCTTTTAGGGGATTAAATGCCGAGTAATGTAGCATTTAGAGTTACAAATATAAGAGTTAACAACAATAAAATGTGAAATAATTTGGACTTTTACTTTCGGAACTCTGGACACCTGAAACCGTTGCTTGCAGGAACTGTGGGGCTGATTACAAGGCAACTGTTGGCTGTGGTAGTCTGCATCATTCATGTGGATTTGTTAACCCAACCCTTATCAAGGCTATCATCTGTCACCTCTCAGTGTGAAGGAGTGTTGGTCCAATTATTTAGTGAATCTGAGCAGGTGCCATTACCAGCAACTGCATTGATCGCTTCAGTTCTCTTGCAGATATCAAATTAGACAAACATCAGCAGAGCAGGCATACAAATGAGAAGATGAAATGTGTTGGTGCATCAAAATGTTGGAGTCTGAACAATCGCACAAACTGCACAAAAACCACTCTAGTCAATCCAAATGAGCTTTCGGCATTGATTGACCCAGGGAAAGATTTTAGATTTTATTTTCAAATGAAATTGAGGAGGGAGAGCGAAAGACACAAGATGTTTTAAAAACCTCTCTTGATTCATTAAACAGTCTCTGTCACCAGATGCAAGGGGGAATAGGATTAATCTGTGCTCTCGGTGTGTGTGTGTGTGTGTGTGTGTGTGTATGTGAGACACAGCTGAGTGATTCTCTTCATGTCTCTGAGGGGTAATTAGCTCTGGCGTGGCTCTACAGGCCTCTTCAGTCCTGGGACTCGGCTGGCTGTGTCATCAGACCCGTAGAGCTCCGTCTGTGGGGAGAACAACATGCAGCGGACCTCTCTCTGTGGAGCCGGAGGGGTCACTCTCAAATAATCAGTCTGTCAGACTCCACTCTTTGTGTTTCATACTCCCTTGTGATGTTTTCAAGTGTCCTTATTATATATTCCAATTCTTTCCCTCCTCTCTCCCTTTTCTTGCCTCTGTCTTCCTTTCCTTTCCTTTTATTTCCTTCCCTAACCGTTTTCTCTCATTCCTTTCCTTTTTATCTCCTTTTCCCTCCTTTCTTTCCATTCCTATGACTTCCTCTCTCCCTCCTCTTTTCACTCATTTCCGTCCATAGATCATTTCCTTTCTCTTCTTCACTATAACATACCCTTTTTTCTTTCTTTTCCCTTTCTCTTCTCTTTTCTTTTCATTCCTCTCCTTTCCTTTCATTTGCTTTTAACAATGATGTCAGGCAATCACACCATCTCTCCCACTCCAGCTTTCTTACCTTGGATAGTTATTATTGTCCAGTGTAACAAACAGTAGTTGCTGTATATAACAAATTCTATTTTCCATCTTTGTCTCCATTTTCTTCTCTTCTATCATCTCTACTTATTCTTTTCATGACTCCTCTCATTGATTTTCCACAACAAGGAGCACGAAGCCTATCAATATTTCTAGCTACAGAATTAAATCAATCGACGACGCCTCTCCACTAGTGGTTAAAAATTAGATACCACTGGTTTATTATTTAAAAGCTAGTGTTCACCCACCCATCTCCTCATGTTCTGCTTGAGCCCGTGTTCACTAATGGCTGGCTTGTGACCCACTTCAATATACTTGATCGATATGCTGTCTTATGTGCTTGAGGAAACATTCTAAAGGTAAAGAAAGTGCTGCAGCCATCAATCTGCCATCCAATCCGAATGTGTGTTTTGCATGACAGGCATTTAGTTTTGTGTATGTTAAGCAACAATAATGTAAAATACAGTATTTGGGTAGCCACCATAGCATTTGTTTGAGAGCACAGTCGCTCACTTAAAGCACTGATGAGCGGTCTTACAGCAGGCTTCACCCTTCTTGTCTCCAACCAGTCCATCCTCCGTGCCTCCGGTTATTTACAAAATTGGTTTAACTTTTCGTTGACACAGTGGTTTTACGTTAGTATTTTCCTCTACTTTTGGCTGCATGGTGCCAGCATTTCCTTCTGCTTCGGGCTGTATACTCACCTCATCAGAAGTCCCCATCAATCACAATTACCAATCACAGTATGGAGGCTCACAGAGGCCAAACTTTGCATTATTGTGACTAAGGGTGTCATATCAGATATTCATCACACGATTATATTGGCCAATAATAATAATAATAATAATAATGCTGTCAGTCAAATTATACTTTCTTGATTTTGCAACATGTCTCTTTTTGTAGCAAATGGGATGTATTCAAAATACAAACGGTACGAGGTAGAGGTAGAGCCATGAAGACCATAAACGTAATAAAATGCTTAAAAAGAGCATAGTAAAAAGGCAACAAGATGAAATGATAAGCAAAAGATTCACAAGGCCTATTATCTGCCATCAGTACAATGTCACCTGAAACTGAATCATTTGCAGGGAGAGTTTGTGTGTGAGACTAACCACTCTGATATACTGCGATTCAGGGGTGCCTAGTTATAGTTAAAAGGTGGTTGCACGATTAGTGACAGGCAAAGGGAGGTATGTCAGGAAATTTTTCGATTCAATTAACAAATGAAAATGCCATTTCCCACAATATAGAGCCTTCAATCATGATCAACAAAGCTGCTGGTGTGGCAGCAGCTAAGCAGCTGACAAAAAGGCTCTCCAAACAGTCGCAATGACTGCGGAAAAGATCACAAACACACATCTGCCACACAGCTACACCTCTCTTTGTCTGCAGAAAGTATCCAATTTGTGCGATACACACTGTTATAGTGTAATAACTTGTGCCTGTTGTAGTTTCAGCAGTGAGTGACCAATGAAATGTTTGCTCAGTTGAACGTCATGCAGATATTTCATAGTTTGTCAAGACAAATTGCAAACCTGATTTTCCAGGAATTGTCCATAGTTTTTATGAGAGGACGGGAATCTAAGGTATAAATCATGGGGAGAAGGGCATTGTTGAAAAGTTTGTGATGACTTTATTTGCTGGTTGTTTAACCATGCAAGGGATGCTCTATTTCTTTCTCTCGATTGGTCTACTACTTTGGTCCAGATTGAAATATCTCATCCACTATTGGATGGATTGCCCTGACATTTTATGCCAGTTTATTCTAGTCCCAAGAGGATGAATCTTACTGATTTTGGTGATCCCCTGACGTTTAGTGTAACACCACCTGCAGATTGATATCTTTGCTCTTTACAACTATTACAAGGATTGCTGTTGTTGGGCCCACCAGAAATGGTGAGGACTACATGCTTCTTTGTCTTTTGAACAAAGGGCTCCCTCTCTGAACTCAGTCTCCCAGAACTCAAGAGTCCTTTAGTTTCCCACATATGTGCTAAACGCACCCCTGGACCCAGCTTTCCAGCCACCATTGGTCAATGTGTGGCACATGACCCTACAAGCTCAGGCCAACAAAACCAGAACTCACACACTGCATCTTCCTCTTCTCACTTCTCCTCTGGGCCCCTGAGGGTCCATATTTCTTTTTCACCTGGCTCTCTCCTCGTCTGGACCAGAAGACCTTTTTCATGGCGACACGAAGCCCTGCCTGAACCAGCGATCTCAGCAGCAGCAGGTATAACCCGAAGTCTGCCAACTGAACACACCTGAAAGGAAGAAAGGAACAAAGGAGCATCCGGATTCCTCCAGCCTGCAGCCAGGACAGCAAGGACAAAGAACCACACCCTTCTGTCCAGCCTGGTTCATCAACAGGCTGAGAAGCAGCACACTGAAGGACCTTCTTCTTCCCTTTTGAGGACTGGTAACAAACTCGAGCTGGGCATATATAGCACAGCATTACTGCATACATGGTTAAGCAATGGTTTAACCTTGTTAATGTATTGTTTTGATTTGCTTTTATGCTCATTGAGTTTGATTATTGTGATGTGTCGCAGTTTACTGTGCAGCCATAATGTGAAGTTGACGTTAGTTTGTTCACACAGACACAGAGTCCTGCATGCAACTAACCATCCTCTCCTAACCTGCCACCTCTGTCCTACACACTCACACACACACACAGCTTTACAAATAGGCCTCGACCGAGAGACAAAGCTAAGCTAACAGCTACAGCACATGGCTGGTGCCTTTGGTTACCTTTGACCCACACACCAGCGGGTCTGGCAGCCATTTTGTAGGGAGTCAACATTTGGTTCTCCCACCTTTTGTAGTCCTCCATCTTACCTTCTTTTGCATATTCACATGCACACACTTGCTTACTCTCTCTCTCTCTCTAATTTCCAAATTGCCCTAGAAATGGTGTAAACATTATTTTGGTGCCACTGTGTAACGCAGAGCACTGAGCACAACACTGTGAAAGCTTGTGCAGACGTGGTACCCAGATGATTAATTCTGATGACTTTGGTGATCTCCTGACAATTTCATCCAGTACCATCATTAGGTCAAACATGTAAATGTATCTAATACTTTGGTTTATCCCTAATTACTTGCGAAACTTATGAACGTCCCAGTAGCCTCAGCTGTACTTATTGCGCTAATTGGTTGGTCGACAGCCCACTCTACCTCTGAGCCACAGCTGCCAAATGACATCATCAGAGTTATATTTTCAGATTTGACATTATATATCGGTTTTCACAGGCTGGGCAGTAGTGTGGGTCGGCCTTTTTGTTTTTTTTAAATCCACACTGACCTGGCCCATTATGAGAGCCACTAATTACCACCCCTCAAAAATACATGTTAATGAACCGCCAAAACCCAACCCAGCCCACAAGTGCATTATACTGGTGATGTAAACAAAGGCTATGGCTAACACTTGAGGTGGTGAAGCCAGGTTGTGATGTAATGATGATAAAGCCGTCTGTACGTGCACTAGTGTTTGTTTGACAGAGAGAGAGGGTGGAAGGTGGACTACTGCACGTAACGTGTCCATAAGTTATGAGTGACCCACTCGGAATGTTGCTTTGTAATTTTTGGACCCCCCCCCCTCACCCTGACCTTTGATATTTTCTGGACTGCTGACCTGAACCCACGGGGTGTGGGTTGATTACTGAGTAGTATTCAGTACAATGATTAGTAAACTGACCTTTGTTGCGCCCTTAAATCTGTTGGGAGGCTTACATGTGTTTGTGTATGTGTTGACATTTATGATTAAAGGAAAGGAAAACTGAGGAATGCTACATGCTAGGGCAAAAGATAGACAGTCGTGAACTAATAACAACGCATCCTAATACATTTTTTGCTAAAATGCGAGTTTGAGTCCCGCCATGCAGTCCTATTATTGCTCTGTGTGAATATTAAGCCTCATTAAAATGTGTGAGACCTTTTCTGTGGCTTGCCCCTTTGGACAGATGGCGTTGTCCACCATTAGAATGCTATTTAGCTAATTACCAGGGCAGCACCCACATCTACACCCCAACTGCCTGATGATTGCCAAATACACACAAACACAAACACACACACACACACACACACACACACACACACACACACACACACACACACACACACACACACACACACACACACACACACACACACACACACACACATTCCCTTCTTTACTCCATGGTGTGCCTGGAGGGGAAAAGGCCAAAGCTGCAGCTTTGCCAGTTAGAATCAACCAGACACAACAGGGAGCTTCTTCCTCACTGGAGAGAGCTTAAAGGATCCTGGGATGCATGATGATGGGAACAGGAAGTAGGAAGTTATCTGGTTGACCTTCTATGTATTGTACTTAATACTAAATACTTAAAAAAGTTCACAGTATTGAACTAGACTAAACCTGGCTGCTCATGTGGTTAATTCAGCCAACATAAAGTGGGCATTCAGAGATGGACAAGGAGAATTATCCCCTCCACTGTGCAAAGAGCATTTGAAAAATATGATATGAACACATGCAAGTCATCATTTCAGTGGGAATTGCAGCAAAATGCAGCACATGTCAACAGCAAAGCATGAAACTGGAATGATCTATAGGTTTTCTTAATGACTCATGTGCGTGAAGAGCTGCCACATTGAGAACATATCAAAACAAACCAAAAACAAATGGAGACTGTGAAATGATGTCGGAAAACCACTCCTGTCAAAATGACAATTCACATACAGGCAAACAGACAGCTGACATCTCACACTGCTGTCATCATTCAAGTCATTGTGCATTAGTGGCACAAGGCTGAGGAAAAGAAAAAAAAAACTCTGCATATGCAAAACTTGCATAGCACACACACACACACACACACACACACACACACATTTCTCCATGGGCACACACACACACTACAAAGGCTATGTTCTCTGAGGACGACCCCAGATTGGGGTTCCCCATCTCTCCTAACCCCCCTCCGCCCCTAGGCCTCCGGGCAGTAGCATGCTCACTCATTTACATCCATAGCAAAGACAGACAGAGAGGCTGTCCTACATCCAGACTGCTCTACATCCCTTAGTGAATGTGACATTTAGCTGGTATTTACATACCATGCATGATGCTGAATTAGCATGCCAAACACTAAGCTTCAGATTAAACAAAGCTTAGCAATTACACACAATCTATCATGCAAAGATTTACCACAGGTGACCCGTGCAGCTTAGCGAAGACACCCATAGTCCTGGTTCCCCCACAAACCTTCATTTAAATGTTATACACACGAGTTATTAACATAGAAGTGCTGCAAAACACAGAATCTCTGCAGGGGAAACTTTCAACTCCGTCTGCCTGCTCAGGTTGAAATTGCTATGCTGACAAGAGGCAAAATATCAATCAGAAGTAATTTTTTGCTACTGCCTCGGCTGTCAGCGCTGCCGTTGAATTTTGACCCTCTGTCATAATACATTTGTTTACCACTTACATCACTCACTACACAGATTCCAAAACACTGAAAGATGTTATGGCACCAGCAGCAAGAGAATATAAAACAGTAAGGGCATTTGTATGGTGGATCTCTCTCTGTGTCTGGCACCTTTGGAAATGATTTCACCTCAGCAAAAAAAAAACAAAAAAAAAAACAAAGCTGCATGCTGCAAAGTAAATTATAAATGCCGCCTCAAAGGCAGACAGACCTGCGAGGCAATAGAGTGTTTTTACATTAATCACATGACAGTGGCGATAAGGTCTGCCATCAACACCGGTAACGAAGATGTTACTTGACTGACGGACAACTGGCAACTACAGAGGTGCTTTCCAGTCATGTGAGGCCTGCTGGAGTGCTTGTCAAGGTCTTAACTGATAGATGTAACTGGGTCCAAGAAAAGGGATGTCAACACTGTCTATGTGGACGTGTCTGTGCAATACCTCTAGCTCTCGATCCGCCCGCAGACAACACCGCAGCACCTCTGAAATGATCTCCCTCGCCTTACTGTTAAACTATCGAAGCGCCAGGCCATTAATTGCCGGTATTGTTTGCATTTCCTACACCTGAGCCCAGCCGGTTACAGTTGCCGTAATTGATTTCTCATCAGGTCACAGAGGAAGGAAGGGACAGCTTAAGGAGACCGGATGTGCACCCAGGTGACACAATTGACATTTAAAGTTAAAAGTCAAGAACTGGTGGCAGCAGTGAAAAAGTTAACTCAGCCAACATAACTATGTGACATTCTAAGAATGTGATAGCAATTTCATAAATAGCATCCCCTTGGCAAAATGCTGAAATAGCAATCAATCTATCTATTCATCAACAACAAAAAACAGACAACAGACAAACAATTCGACAACTAATTAAGATTAGTCAGACTCCAGCCTTTTATTTGTCCTGTTGGCCCTTTCTTTCTTTCAAATACACCTGTGTCCACTGTCACTTGTTTGTCTGGTTTGACTATGGCATCCCTCAGGTGTATATAAGTGTGTGTGCACGAGTGTGTGTATCACCCTTTCCAAGGTGTCTTGGAGCTGAGGGCCCATCTGTGGGCTTCCTCCTGAGCCTCTTGAGAGGGCCACAAAGGCTTCTAATTATCCCTGACCTTCTGGCTCTCCCTCTCTCTGCCTCCCACTCTGGGCCCCCGTGGCTCACTCAGGTTCTCTCTCTCCCCATGCACTACTTCCTCGCTCTGTTTGCCCCCTCACACGTTCAAAATAACCCCTCTGCTTGGCCCCAGCCACTAATTGCTGCCATTTCAGAGACAAAGACGGTGTTTGGTGCAAGGCAATCCCGAAGGTCAGTCAAGGAGAAAGGCTCCAATAACACCTGCGTGTCTGTCGAGGCTTGGTGGGTGTTTGGAATCACATTGCTTTGACAGGCACAACTCTTTGTTTCAAGGTGTTCCATTTGTGGGGGGAAAAAAAATGATGGTTCAAAGCTGGTCATTAACAGCTGGCAAGACAGGAAACAGGCAGGGACGACAGGATTATTCTCAATGCTAAAAACTGATCATTTTTCAAGCTTCAGTTGAGTCTGTGTTTACCTCATAATAACTTTGTGAACACAGTGCTTGATAAAATCAAATTAGATATTACATCAGAAAAGCACATACCCCATACTACACGAAAACTGTGTGCCACATCCCCTGTATTAAGATGCATGCTCATTGTTAATAATACATAAAATAATTATTAATTTATTGGTACTAATTCACTGTTACAGTATTTTCACAGGAGTTGGAAACCTATCTAGAGGGATTTTTTCCCTATTCAGCCACAAGAGAGTTAGTGAGATTGGCCACTGATGCTGGGTGACAAACTATTAGGCGGGCGTAGAGGTCAGGGCTCTTCCACAACAACAACAACAACAACAAAAAAAAGAAAGAAAGTCAGTCTGCTGTTGAAAATATTGTTGTACTTTGCAGCATGAATTCATTGGAATGGAACTTAATGGCCTTCAACTACAGTTCCTCTTCATGGGCGTCCATCGGTGTCAGCGAAGATAAGAGACGACACTGTTTTATTGAAAAGCGGGTAGATTTAAATGCTCCTATCCTCTGCGGACCATGAATTTCTGTACAATTTTATATTGCAGTCCAGACTAAACAGCAGTCTTGTTCAGTTTCTGGTCATGGATGAATGAAGAAAAGTGAACATGGGTGGTAATTGAGACCCAGGCTTGCTGAATTTAACTCTTTTAAAATGCATCACCCGGGTTAAGGTGGCCTTGCTGTCTTGCCTTACCTCACTGTGAGGACGCTGAACCAAGAAGCAGTGATTAGCACGATGAATAACTCTTCTAATTAGCCTTGAAATACATATTTTTATAAATGAATCTCGATAAGCTTTATTAAACATGTTTATCCGTGTTAAAATCCATTTTCCACCTGCCAAAAACTACAAACAATAGGAGGATTGTCTCTCTCTGTTCATAATATATAATGCATTTCAAAATGTCCAGTCAGTAACCCAACCAACAGCATCGCCATGGAGACTGTAATTATGTACATCCTGATGTGAGGGGTGGAAATAGACATGGGAGAAAGGGTGTGACGTTCTAAAGCATGTCAGTGAATATCAGAGCTTGAGCCCTGCAGTAAATAATGACTCCACTGCCGCACTCTGTCTCCTGCTGAAACCTCGCTGGTCTCTCAGAGAGAGTTGCCAAGGAAACAGTGAATGAAATAAATCTACAGTTTCATGTCAGGAGGTTGAGGGAAGCAGCAAGACAGGAGACCGCGAGTTTACAGAGCAAATATTTAAATCTGTAATCATTTGTGTCCTGCGTGCATGTTCTCATGCAGAAGGAGCGGAAGGGACGTGCGAGGCATCCTGCAAGCATTCACTCATGCCATCAAGGAACAGAATACAAAACTGTGATGAAAAGTACTTTTGCGGTATATTTGGAAATACATTTGAGATTGAAACTAACACAAACCAACGCGGCAGAGGCGTAAGAAACTTTATGTGAACCCCCCCCCTCTCCCTCCCTTCAATCTGACTGGAAACCAACAGTAGCAACAACAAACCAAACTGGGTTGCGCAGCCTTGTTAGCATCTTGTTTGTGTTCAGTCGGTGTATCTGTCAGTTATCTGGCTTGTGTTGTTTTACGTCCGTGTTTGTAATTGACAAGTTGAAAGCTGTTGCCCCCCTGTCCTTAATCCTCCCCACCAGCATTAATTAAACATCCCTCCCCTCTTCTAATTAACAGAGCATTACGAGAGCAACAAAATATATCAGCGCTCTGCATACAACCAACTGATAATGTATTCGAGAGTACTTATCAGGCAACACAATTCTCCTCTCTCTCTCTCTCTCTCTCTCTCTCTCTCTCTCTCTCTCTCTCTCTCTCTCTCTCTCTCTCTCTCTCTCGTGTAATTAGACACTGATCAAAGTATTGCTTGATTTGATAGGATGCAAAAACAGATTTAGTGTATAAATTATCAGCAAAATAAATGCAAGTTAGTCAACAAGAAGTATGTGAAAGAGTTCCAAAGTCCAAATTGTGGTAAAACACATTGAATGAAGGATGAACCCTTCAGCATGTGTTTTTGTGGCTTCTGGTGTTTGCGTCAAAGTATTTGAAAACTATTCACAAACTATTCCCGACTGGCGGACTTTTGGTTTTGAAGAATGGCTATTTGAGGCTACAAGCTCTGCAGTGATCAAAGGTAGCAGCTTCTTCCATCATTTGCTGCAATGATAGTTCTGCTGGATCACATTTGTAATTTGAGCGTTTGCGTAGGTGGGGAGCCCTTAAACACACAAGCATGCACACACATGCTTCTTTTCAAAGCCAGTGATTCTGCTTTAACAGCTGTAGAATTTTAGGCCTTGAACAGCGCTTGATGAAAGAGGCGTCACTTTGTGTCATCCACCACCTCTTCGTGTGGTGGGTCCTGAGCAGAGCAACCCGTTTTGTTTTCAGACGTCTGTAAAGACAAGATACTGCATTTGTGTCTTTTGATGGTTTAGGGTGTGAATGCACGTCTGTGAGTTTGGCACATGTTCAGCATGTATGCATGTTTGTTCTTTATTCACTAATGTCCCCGCCTCGTTTCCTTCAATTACATGCGTACAACTTGCCAGCAAATTCCCAAATTCATCTATAATTGATCAAGGGATATTCTAGTTGTTAGTACCGGATCACCTCAGTAAGCAGGCCTCAAACAGCCCGGCATGTCTTGGCACTTGTCCCAGCGAGAGGAATGGGGACCCCGATGACATGGATGAGGAGCTCAGGCAGCACCAAGCTGCTCAAATATTGATCACTGGACCTGTCTTTGAGCTGGTTAGTCTCAGCCAGTCAGTCGCCCCTGGGACTCTGTTGGGGGTTGAAAAGGCCACACAATAAAGAAAGAAAGAACCTGCAGGCTTGTCTGACTCCATCCACATTCCACAGCTTCTATCACGGCAGCGGTCCTCGGAGGGAGAGAGGGGAAAGCATCGCCTTTGTATTGACATCCTGCTCAGCTCTGCTAGATGACGCGTCCCTGAGGATAGACCAAGGGTGGATGGTTGATCAGTGGGGTTCAATAGGCCGTACAAGACCATTTTGTCTGATTTCTGCCACATGTCCATAGACATTGACATACTTAACTGCCATGGTGACTTAATAAGAAAAAGTGTTAGAGACATTCAAAAATCTGAAACAAGTTTTCCTATATGATATTATCATTAGGTATGTTGCTATCCGTCTGTTTTTACATGCACTTCTTCAACAAATGTTTCAGATGCATGTTGATTTTGTAGAACCTGCGTCTCCCTGTGCTGTAGACAGAGTGTTTATGCAATACTGCACATCACCATTATATCCCCCTCTCACCCATAAAGCCCAAAAAGTAAAGAATAAAAACAGCAACAGGGTGGATGGGGTGCATGGCTATGCTTGTTTTCTGTCCATGGCTACTGATAACACAGGGTAAATCAGGAGTGTTTAAGTGGGAATCAAAAATTCAGTGTCAGAATGTATCAAGGTCTAATCTTGTTACATCCTCTGGAATATAAACTTCATAGCTGATTGAAAATAATTGGCATTTGATTTTGCAAAAATTCTACAAAAACTAGTGACCTTTTAATGACAATGCTGCCAAGGTGCATAGTTTTTAAGGTCAAATCCACCTGATAGTGTTTCTGGCTTTTCAAATATACCTGCCTTGAGATTTTTTCAATTCCCTCGCCATATTGCACTACTGCAGCTCTCAACAGTGGAAATCTTGTGAATGTGAAATGTGAGGTATGAATGGACTAAACTACGGATGCATTGTAAACCACAGATACCATTTTTTGAGATTATGGTGGACATGGTAGTTGAGCCATGCTCCCTGGTGCTGAATGTTCAAAATATAACTTCTTTGGCACAGCAACTCACCTGGCTGCATCTATAATTAAGGTGAACTTTTTGATGAGCTCTAACTTTTACTTCACCTACAGTTGGTAAGCTGTCCAGATGCCAAAGCCAATCTCGCTCGGACTTCTATCCATACTCTCAGATCCTATTTGGATGACTGCCACTGACTCCCTGCACGTCAACACAGCATCAGGTGTGTGGCTGTATTTCGACTCATCCCTTGCCCAACTTGAATTTTCATCCTCATGGCTGCATGCTGCTGGTGATGGCTTTCCGAACAGCACAGCTCTGCCAGAATCCTGACACAGGCTACAGATGCACAGAGTGACACAAGGTCCCCTCACCCCACTGGCACAGGCCCCCGCCCGGCCATCTGGTGCCTCTAGAGCAGGTGCCAGTCACTCATCCTGCCCGCCCGCCCGCCTGCCTACAAGAAATGGCCATCCACTGAGACCTTCGGACCAGCTTCACGGCTCGCGCACCGACCTCCTCACCTATCACTTGCCAACAGTGCCTTATTTTATGCCCAGGACCAAACCCATGGGATATTGAAGCGCCAAAATGCTGTAGTTGTATTGTATAATCAGTCCACACGCACGATGGAGAGCTAGTCATTTGGCATACACTGAACAACCAGGGATGTTCAGAAGAAGTGATGTGCGCTTCGACAGATTGTCACTTTGCCTGATCAAGACAAAGAGGAATGTCGGGGGGGGTGGGGGGGGGGGGGGGGGGGGGGGGGGGGGGGGGGGGGGGGGGGGGGGGGGGGGGGGGGGGGGGGCACGCAACCCTGCGACCAGAAACTTTGTCTTGTCTGTTCAGAGCAAACTGTTGAAGAGGAATGGATGTGACCAGAGCAGGCGAGCTCATGTACAAAACCCTCATCAATCCTTCCTCTGTCAATCAATGTTGGGCTAAAAGAAATCTCCTAGTCGAAGCAGCAGGGAGCAGAAGATGAAGGCGCTGATTTGACTGATGACATTTCAGTGGACATTAGCACTTTAGTTGCCTTTCAGTGAAGCCCATCAATTTGACTGCCTCCTTCTTGTGGACAGGCAGCACTTTGCTCTAGTCCTAATTTTTTCTGCCTTTCATTTCATTAATTCAGATGTCGGCTGAAATGAGCGTCTGTTATTTGTTTGTTTTCTTGCTGACATTTTCTTTGACATGGACAATGCATCAGAGAAGCCATAATCTCTGCCCATTTTAACTGCCTGTTTGAAAGGAGGCACTGCTCAATATGACTCAAGTTGCAACTAAATCTATTACCCCAGCACAGAACCTTGTCAATGAACATCAGTGATTACAGTTGAAAAACTAAATAAAACTAAATGACAATTTACAACTTCCAAACTAGGATGGATGACATTTGAGTAAAAAGGTTGAAATAATTCAGCTTGTGGTTGTTTGGATTTCAAACATGATCCTTATATTTCAGTTTCTGAAGGTCCTTTTGAAAGCCGATACATACTGTACTACTTCTATTATTGGTTGCCATGCTCTAGCAAAACATGTTTGCTTAGACGTCTTCCAGCCAGATCAAAACCTCTAAACAAACTAATTTGAGGCCAGACTGTAAACTCAGACTGCCTGTTACATTTGCTGGCATGTTTGGGGTTTGCGGGAAGGAGGTTGACATGAAGACAGATGTTGTTTGGGCTATGTAAATGCTGAAGTTGTTTAAGGGGTGAGCGGGAAGACAAAATGATAAATGTGTGTCGGCAAGTCACAGCATCCCTCACACAGAAGTTATCCTCACGATCGGGGGGGGGGGGGTGGGCTTGCTGCCTTGCACTGTCTTCAAAGAACCAAACCGTGCCAGACGGCACGTTTTGCAAACCACAGCCGCTCTTATCTAGGAAGCTGTAAGCACTTCCAGAGGTCTTGTCTGTTTTGCTGTCAGTGGCTTAATCATGAACTGGTGAATGTCCTTGTGGCTGACAGTGATCTCAGCACGGCTGTAAATGAGTTACCTTTCTAGTTTTTTCAGCTCAGGAAGTTTACTCCGAATGTTTTCCATTCTCAAACTGGACTCACCGGAGGAGCATCATAAAGCTTTTAAATGGCTTCACCACACGCGCGCACAGATGCGTCGTCATCCCCCCGCCATGCTCGACAGGAAACCCAGTGAGATATACCAGCGCATTGCTATCTTCATCTATCTGCCGCTACAACACCCTGAGTATCTAACCCACTCTTTACAGATAAAGAGAAAGCGACAGTATGCATGCGCACACTAGCTTACATACCAACATGGTGATAAATGTCATAGCACACACACACACACACACACACACACACAAAGACACACACACCCTCTCAGATAGAGGCAAGCACAGATGAAAGCCCCAAAGAAAATGTAACAGGGGGATGTATTTGTTATGTTTGATAGCATCAGCATGGAGAGGACAATAGAGATACATGAGGAGGGCTCAAGAGGAGCATTCACAGCAAGTTGCAGAACGCGTTGCCTCAGAAGGAGCATAAACACACCACTTGATTCATCACACCAGCTGCATCGCCGTGCTTCCAAGCTCTTGAATCTGAGGAAAAATGCAATCCCGGCACAGTTTCGAGGGTGATTGGATCATTGAGAAAACACTTGATCAGCTGACTAATGTAGAGCAGTCAGGGCGATCAACAGCTCTCGCAGATCAAGGGGTCATTCAAAGTCAGATCTTGTCGAGTGGCCTGAGTGGGAGGTGATGTGAGAAGTTATCAGTTTGCCATAACTTGAAGAAAATATTCCTCTGGGTGTGATGAAATGTTGGCTTCACCGTTTCAGTCTCAAAAAAAACATCAAGGTTAAAACTATTTTCAGACACAAACTTACTGAGAATTTTCAGTAATCCCACACTGTGTGGTGCTGGTGGCAGTGGCAGGTGTTTTCTGTGTTTTGTACTCTTGAGACGATTTAATATTCTCTTCATAAAGGCTGTTCACACAACAATCTGAAGGAAACAAATAGAAGTTTGTAAAATCGAAAGACTTCATGGATGACACTGATGCAGAGCCCCCTCCCACCCCCAAGCGTTGCCTATTGAGCGCTAGTCTATTACATTTTGGATACAGCGAAGGACAAGTCTGCCAATTTATTATCAGGTGTCGTATGAGTGTTTGTGCATGGTAGAACTTCTTTAATACTGTAAAGTCTTGATGAAAAATGAGGAGACCGTAACCATGACCACCACATTACTCCGCATTTAATCAGATTTTCCTTTAGACGCTTTGCTTGACAAACATCAACGCGGCCGGTTAACGCAATGACCACTTTTTCGACCAATTTATTTCTCCTTCGATCCGAAAAATTACGTTTTTTTGTCAGTTTTTAAAGACTCTTTCTCTGGATGTGAATACGCTCTGCTTTTCCTCCCTGACGCTGCTTTCTTGTTAAACATGATAAACATCATGTGATAAAAACATGAACGTGTCCTTGATGGCTCAAAAATATGACAGACTACTGTCATCGGTTTGCATTAATTCCTCCTCGATTCTGGAAAAAAAATCAATTTTCTTTGCATGCAGCCAGTTGGCGATAAGCCAAACCCAAACACTGTTCGGTCTTTTGAGGAAAGGTTTTTTTATAGCCTACGATAGTAAAATGTGTAGTTTTATATTTAGTGCAATATGTAGCTGAGGATTTTTTATGTGAAATTAACTTTCTTAAAACAATAAAGCATGTGTGCATGTGTGTGTTTGTGTGTTTGCATCAGATTTTGTACAGTGCCATATAAATGAGATGACAATGGGATTATCAAACTGGATTTTACACTTCACATCCCTCATTTAATCCCTGCACTTGTCACTTTCGCATATTTCATCAAACTGACTGTGAATTGCATCCGACGTCCACTGTTACACGATTGAATTATTTATCCACATGTCATATTTAATTTCCACCCTTGTCACGTTCATATATTTGATAGGCTTACACTTCATTTGTTTATCCATAGTGCAGTCCATATTTCCTTTCTAGGCGCAATATGTAATTTCAACTTTCTTTCCATTTAGTAACTGTTAGTCCACTTTTCCACTCTGCAAATAAATTTAGAATTTTAAATTCAATTTCAATATTGGCCTACGTTACTTACTTTAGTGGACCTTCAAAATGCTCTCTGAAACTAGGCCTGGGATGCCTTGTGTTCATGAAATGAGAAAATTAAAACTTAAAAACACAGAGCTAAACCAACTACATTGTTAGAATGACGTGGCAAGTAACATATATCAGTATGAAAGCTTTATAATTCAGCATCATAAGGGGCTACACACATGGAACCAGCTGTTAGAGAGAGCTCCTTTTCTTAAAAAACAGCCCTAGAGCTGCACCATGCAATTTGATACAAATCAGCACCACAGTTGTAGTTCTCCGTTTAAGGTTGCAAATAGGGTCATAAAAAGATATATTTATTACTGAGTATAGCACATATCTAGTACACCTGAACCAGCATGTAGATGACCCTTGTTAAGAAAAACAAAATATGTTGGTTTATGTCAGATATTTAAGCTAGTATTCTAGAAAATTGGGTTTTGAGTTGGCAGTTCTTACACTTTACAAAGCAGAGTTGTAAAAAGATGTATCTATCGAATACAGCAAATATCTAGTAAACAATATAACAGTATCTTTGTAATGATAAATGTTTTGTAACGTAATGCAAGGCGAACTGTGTTCATCTCCATGGCCAGCGGCCGACGAAGCTTATGGGTATTGAAGCCACTTTCACAAAAACTTTAGTCGGTCGTATTGTTGGACTGTCAAGGACACTTTCGTGTTTTCATGTTGAGAAATGTTTAAGAAGAAAGCGGTGACAGTGAAGAAAAGCGGAGCATCTTTGTCTCCATAGAAAAACAGTCGAGCCGATTCCACTATTAAAAAACGGACAAAAAAACATGACTTTTCAGGATCGAAGGAGAAATAAATGAAAATGGATGGTCATAGCTTTAACGGGTCGTATGGCTGACTAAAATAAAGAGATGAAAACAAGGATAAAGTCTTGTGGCTGAGTAATGTAGGTTATAGTTATAGTTTCCTACGGAAGTCCTTGTCAGTCGTGACGGAACAATTTGTGATGCAGACACAAAAAGAGAATCCTATTGGAACACATTAGTTTGAAAAATCGCGCTCGGGAAGACACAAAAAAGAAATCTACATCCACAGATTACATTTAGTGACTATTTCACGAACTTCTGTGAGACTGGGCTGTGTCAGCAACATTGTTATTATGTTGTCTCTCTTTGCTACCTCACCGTAATCCTCATCTGTGATCGATGGAGAGGATTATATACTTTGTTCTCAGTGTATTTGGTCTGAACGCAGATTTCTGGGCTTGTGTTCCTCACACGTTTAGTCCTGCGAGTTTGATAAAGACAAATAGAGCCTGTTGACTGGATTTCAAATCATTTACAATAATAATAATTACAATAATGGGGGTTAGAAGCCAGTTTGTTTTCTCTATGACCTAAACTACAGAGCACAGTGGGTGACATTAGAAAGAGGCACGGTGAGTGATGCATTCCTTCCCTCTACCTTTAACTCCTGTGTGATGTATGTTCTCTGCCCACATTTTGTTTTGCCTCACACTGTCTCCCGATGCATGAAATACGGTGAAACGCTGACCACTGACCAGATAACCACATTCATACAGTTGTTCCCATTCTCCCCGTACAATCCCCAGTACGTGCAGACATATCTTTCATTTTTCAGGAGGTTACAGTATGTGTGCAGCTGGGAGGAGCCTACATGTAGTGCGAGGGTGGTGCAAGAAGAAGAAACTAAACAATATGAATAAGGACAATAAAGGGTTGTGGATGCAAATCATACTTAAATGAGGAAATTACATGGAGTCCTTATACAACAAGTAAACAGCAAAAGAGGTCTTTTGACAAAATACTAACAGAAACAGACATCAGCAGAGAATACCAGACGAAAACACAGGATTGAGTAGGAAGGGGTCAGTAATAGTCTAGTGAATACCTGAGAAAGACTGAAGAGATTAAAGATGCCATTGAATAGAGAGGGATTACAGCCTCCTGTTAGTGTAATGACCAGGTCCATACTTAGTTTACATGGTGACATGATGGCTGTTATGACAACTCACCATACTCAGATCCACTGTTGTGGATTGTGAGATATGGGTGGAAGTTTCAGTAAAAGCTAATAAGTGACTTTGAGGTCCACCTATTAGATAGATTTTTTTGTGAAAAGGTCAAGAATGCTCAACTAAAAAGGTTGTTTGTCAGTGCCCTCCAAAAAAAAAAAACACATATGACATTACAGCAAAAAGTACAGACTGCAGCACTGCTCGTTTTTCGCTGTTACTGACATTCAGTTCAAAAGAAAAAGTTCTCGCAAATAAAATGACGTCTGTGCATCGGTCCCTGCCAACGAGTAATGATTGCGGGTGTAATGGTAATCAGCTGCCGAGTCTTCCGAGTGTTGTGTTGTTCAAAATCAGCTAGCCTATCACTTAGAATCACTTCCATCTCTTTGAATGACAAACAACATCTGCGGAAAACACACTCAGCAATCAGCTTTTTATAACTTGATCTCCTTAAATAGCCAATTTGCTCTTTGTTTTGCCTCCACTGTATATTAACCGAGACAGGAGTCAATTTGATTTTCCATTTTGATCATCGGCATCAGTCAAGAACACTTGATTGAGCGCAATGAATGAGTCACCGTGAATCATGATATTATACTTTAAATGATATTTCATGAATACACATCAGTAGTAAACACAAAGAGGGTGGTCTCTCCTCTCGCTGGGCTTTAATTCTCACCTATTAAAATGCATAATCTCCTTTACCTCTTCACAATTGCAGAGAACAATTGCAGCCTGAGAGCCGTCTATTGAATCAACAGTATGATAGCGAGTAACAAAGGCCTAATTACTACCTGCTGGATATGATGAGAAATAATTAGCTCAATCAAAGAGAGCCACTGACGACTGAAGCTTGCAAGAAGCTCACTGGTGCCTATTAATGGATTGAAATAAACGTGTTATCTCTGTTGTTTTCACTAGTAGTCAGTCGGATGTAATAAAAGCAAATGCCATAGTATAGTTTATTTATTTCTCAGGTGTTGCACTGAGAAAACAGTCTGATTCTTTCCTAAATTATTGCTGAAAAGACTTTCATAATGAAGTGAGCCATAACAGGAAAACGAGGGATGCAAGAGCCAGATAAACACCTCAGATAATTGCCAGAGCTCCCCGCCAAGAGTCATGTTTAACAACGTGATTTCCTCGCTGCCTCGTGGTAAACCACTAAGTCCAGCTGAGAGTTGACACTTGCCACCCCATAGCCTTTACGCTGAGTCATTAAACAACCATGCACACCTCCTCAATCTGCAACCGAGGGTTCAGAGCTTTTACGGCTTCAGACTCTGGGTCAAAGTTTAATCCAGTCTGGTGCTGTGTAAAAAGCTGTGGTCCTCTGCCCCTCTGGCCCCTCCAAGCCTTTCCTGCTGCTTGGGTTAACTTCCCTCCCTTGCTGGTCCCTGCAACACTCTTCACTTCTCAGGATGACTGAAGGTGGCTGCAGGCCATTAGCATACAACAAAGAAAGCAGACAAAAGAGGGCGACGGAGAGTGGGGTGGAGGGGAGGCAGGTGCATTTTAATGACTGCATGTTTTTGTGTCCTGGTGTATGTACTGTACAATCCCTGAAATACACTGGCAGTGGCTCTGAGACACTGGCATTGACGTGCAGCCACTTAGGAAAAACCTCCTCCCTCTCACCCACCACAGTTTCTCCTGCCACATTCTGTCATACTTTCACAAGCACATATGACAGATTTATGTGGTTATTCAGTCAGTGTGTGGCCCCTCTGCTGTTTCCCCTCTCAGTGGCCACCACTGTCTCTTCTTTGTTACCCAAAACATTACAAATAGCCCCATAATTCAGCAGGGGCATTGGCGATTCTTTTTTTTTTTTCACTGTGTAATTATATTCTAAAACATTTGCCGCTGTTCCTAATGGGAAATACTGATTATTTCACTCGAATTACCAAAATAAGTTACTGTAACTTATAGCTTGCACATTGCTTGCAAGACAAATAAGAAGCGCAGTTGAATTGTGACGGGAGAGTTAGCGCATGCAGATGAAATATGTTAATAAGCTGCCAAAGCATGAACGCAACTTCTGGTTAATGGCACAACACTGCAATCTGGCCCTCCAGGGGAGAGAGAAATGAGCATCTTCATCACCACAAGTTCCCCATCGGAAAGAGAGGAAAGAGTCAAGCAGACAGGCGGCATCAAAAATAAACCCAGAGAGAAGCTGCCTCCCATGCACATTATCCCTTTAACCGGAGGAGAGAGAATCAGTAAGGAGAGAATCATTTCCTTTAGAATAAACAACATCTTAAGGAACACACGAAGAGAGGGACATTGTACCAAAAGTGGATGCAGAGTGTAAGAGAGAATGTGCAGTGTGAGGTAGTGAAAGGAACAAGGGATGCAGGATGCTTGGGAGAGCAGCAGGGGGTCGCCGCGAAAGTGACACATCAACACATCTCAGGGAAACCCAGCCAGCAGATCTCATCCCTCTCAGCATCGCATAACACACACACACAAACGCAATGCTGTCTGGAACCCATCAGCCATCACCTCAAAGACGCACGGTCGCCTCTTTTGTCTGCAAGGGTCTAAACCTGGAAGAAATGTTTTTTGCCTTTTCTTCTTTGTCTTCCTGTCAAAGACGCTACTGATACTGGGGCTGTGTGAGTGGGCGTGACAAGCTTCTGACACCAATATCCAAACGCTGTCCTGGAATTGACATCACGCAAGTTGGTCGGGCTGAAAAGGGTGAATCCTGGAGAGAGGGCACGGAAAGGTCACGATGACGCAAGCAAGCAAAGTTTCATGGCAAAATTGCAATCAACCAGCCAAGTGTTAAGATGACATATTTGTTTTGTATCGGGCTTCCAGCAAATGGAATGGCCTCATTAAACTGTGGTCCGTGTCAAGCTATTAAGGGTGGGTGAGTGATGGGAAGAGAGAGAGAGACAATTTGATCTTCATGTTCTTTAATGAAACGTCTCACAACAACACAAAAGTGGTTTGAGTGGCAGATAGCCAATTCAAAAATGCAGATTCCTCTGGGGAGTGTAATGAATATATTCAAATATACCGTTGTGATATTATACATTTTCTTCTCTCATTGTCAACATAAATCCTGTGCAGACCAAAACCAACAATGAACTGATCCTACTAACAAGCACTGAATCCCAAAACCACCTTCCTGCCGCCAGAAATACTTCACTAGTGCACCAAATGTGGATTCATTTGCTGCTGAAAATAGTCGACCTAATGCAGTATGTACTCCTGTTTGCGTAACGTTTTTAAAAATGTACAGCACTCAGCCATTTTAGGAAATTACTGAGTCTTTTTTTAAAAAGACTACTCCAATGGAAATGAAAAAATGATCAAAATAAGCAGCAGGACTAGATGTCTTTTTTTTTTTTTATTCCACTCATTATTTTTCCCGGTCAAAACCCTTTACCCAGAGGCAGCATCACTGCTGACACTTCAGTAAGGGATTCAGGTGTGTTTTACGCCAGCATAACCACAATAGAGCCTCGAGATAAATGAGAAGTCGGCTATAGATGTCTGGTAAACTCACTCCTCTCTCGGTAGTCCTCAGTCCCAACCAACACTGACTCAAGTAACATCTCTTAAGGCGGTTTATTGGACTTCAAGCAGTTCCCTCTGCAGCCATAAAAAGAGTTACACAACGTATTCGCACGTATGTAGCCGCACTCCCCGTGAACATGCGTAAAATCGATGGAGTTGTGGAAGTGAGTGGGAAGTCAGAAATGATTGATTGATGTGAAATGATCGCTGGTTTTCCCATGTCGTGGATCACACTGTAGGACATCCGGTGAGGAATGCGGGACCCATCGTGATCCCCAACCGTCGTGTTTTTAACTGCGGTCACCTTTAGTTAGTTAGATCATCTCTACGATACGTTTGTCCGTAGGAGCACAGAGCACTTGTTTGTGCACAGCTGGAAACATGGCGAGGCAGAGGTGGTAGGTGTAGTCTGCCATTGTCTCTGCAAGATTATGACTGATCTCTAATCTTCTGACATCTGACACCGCCTCAAAGACAAAATTACTGTGTAGTCTGATCCTGGCAAAACCTACTGTTGGACTTTTTGTTTGTTCACAATAAGAAATATATTTATTAACACCAGGGTGCCCTTTAGCCCGGCAATCCCAACATCTGTTTAAAAAAAAAAAAAGCACATTTGCTCTGTTTTTCCAACTAAAATGTGGTTAAACAAAAAAATGTCCAGTATTTCAGCCACACAGGGTAAAAACAACAGTGACGTTGATGCTCACACGCCTCGCCCTTTAATTTTTGCTTCCTCCTTGTATTTATTCGCAGTCTTACTCATTTGCAAGAGTTGTGTGTTTCACCCCTACAGCAGCCCTCAGGTTGTGTGTGACAGTGTTTTCTCCTGCGTTGCATGGCTATTTTACTCTTGTGCACACGTGACGGGTCGTCTGACATGACGGAAAAAAAAAAAAAAAAGGGCATACTGTCTGTCTCTGTAATTGATGTGGGTGATCTTTTTTGTCTTCCTTCTCCGCAAGATAGAAGAGGCGCACAGGATGATGATGTGCCGCGAAGATTACAATCGCCCTGTGGATGCCTCTTCATTCCTCCCTGCTTGATTGATAAGGGATGTCACCTGCGCGTATGTGTTGTAGCAGCCGGTGCCTACTGAGCCAGGGTGCCAGTCAGAGTCTTCAGTGTGTGACAGAGAGAGAGAGAGAGAGGGGGGGGGGGGGGCTTAGAGACAGAGCCAGAGAGAGAGCGAGTGAGAACCAAGACAGTAAGGGGAAAATGATATGGCTATTTAGCAGCTAGTTGTGCATAATTATGCTGCAAATGTGTTTTGCATACTTAAGAGTGGCATCACAGACGCTCGCTTACCCATCTTTTACAGGCAGAGGATAACACACACACACACACACACACACACACACACAGACTAATCACGATAATAGCGTTCGTTAGAAGGCCCAGTTGAAACCTCCAGTGTTGACAAGAAAATGTTCCACAAGAGGTTTTAGAAATCGGCTCTTATTCACTTAACATTATTAGAACTCTACGAGCCGTCCGTGTCCTTTTCCCAAATAGCATTTAATGTACATGTTCTGCTACAAGGCGCACGGTTGGGAAAGATGAAGGGAGTGCCCCACCACAAACCCCAGCTGTCTAATCAGGAGATTTAGCAGAGCCCCGGAGTTGGAGCCTCACCACCATGTTGCACTAGTTGGAACGGGGAAGTCTAATTATGTCCTGAGGGCTGAGAGGGGCTTCTCTCTCTAAATCTCCTCCACATACCTTTCTCTCCTTCCGTCACCAACACACATGGACTGTTTCTGCTAACTATCACATACCCAGGGGTTAGATGAGCTCAGATTCCTGCTTGTTTACTATCTCCAGCTCCTCCGACAGCTCCACTCTTACCTCTTCACACTGGAGCCCATTTTGGCCATCGAGGCCAGGTGACAGATAAGCCGGCGAACACTCCACGACCAGGGCTATAACGACACTGACCTTTGTAAACACAGATAATGGGTGACTCATTTGGTCCTGAAACCCAGGACCTCTTTTGTTTCGGAAGGTTATCTCAATTTAAAATGGAGTCTGGACCCTGCAGGCATGTGCACAGTATGGCACGCTTGTGTGACCTCGTTCCCCTTTGTGTACGCAGCAACCTCAAAAGCCGCCCCTGGTTAAAGGTTAACATTCAACATACTAAAAGGGCTTTTGTAGTTGTTGACCCCTGCAAGAATGGATCCCATCACCCGTGTAAGTGTAAAGCTTCTCCCCAATAAACACGAGCAAAAACAAAATGTGCAACTTCTCAGATTGTAATCAGGTGAAACTGGATCAAAGCTACTTTCACCACATTTACATGCATTTTTTTTTTTGTTTTTTTTCTTTGAGAAATCAGGTTACATAGAAAATCACAGTGTGTTTATGTTCACTAAAATTGTGTTTGCATGCCAGAGGTCATGAATCAGATTTCTTCCCTACCCTTGACCTGATTTTTGGAACCAAAGGCCAACTTAACTAAAGAATAGGTTCACATAATACAATACTGACATGGCTATATGTACATTGAGGTAGTTGTGGGTCACTGTCATTATTTCCTCCATCTATACTGGCCTTAAAGTCAATCCAGTCCAAGAGATGAGGGACAAAACACAGAGTTTTTGTTCCATGTGGAAACTTAAGTTCAGCTCTCTCTGTGAAATTCCTCCATTCAGAACACCCTGCAGCGCCATCAACGCAGACATCGCTTCCTCCATGCGTTACCCTGGTAACATAAACATCTCAAATACCTGTTGCTGTACAATGGCTGGTGAATAACCTTGCTTCAGCTTCTGGTGGACTGATGAACCATTGTTCACTTCTTCCCTACGACATTCAAAGTTCCTTTTGCACTGAGAATTTCTTTGTTTGCAGACAGCTTGGAGTACTTCTTAACGTGGCTGAATATGCACCGTGCAGTCCACTTCGCGGGGAGCTGCTAGGCAATAGCAATGCACCTTAAATGTAGTTGATTTTGGTGTATTATTTGTTTGTTGAGACATGGTGCTCATACTGCATCACCTCCTGGTAGCACAAAATGGCTAAAACATAATACTGTGATGAGAAGCACAGATACTGTAGGATGGAGTTGATTTCAGCCTGCTGAAACTTCATCCTAGGTTCAGCTGAAGTTTAGAACGTACTTTTGCGTGCACTCAGTATGTTAACACACTGAAGGCTGACCTGACTCCGTCAATGAGGCCCGATACGTGGCCTTAGGCAGGTAGTAAGCAGCTTTTGCACGTGCGTCTGTGACCTGCTGACATTTCAGCATGTTGCTCAACTCCTCTGACTTAGTTTGAGTGCTATGTTTCAATATTTGCCCTGCCCTGTAAGGCAGCCCGACTCTCTTTTCAGAGATCTGAGTGAAATCGAGCACTCCAGATCCTATCTATTTGATTTCTCACAGTCCTAATATAACCTCTTCCACACGAGGCTTTTTATTACTGCTCAGGGAGACAAGCTTTATTTGCAAGCTGTTTGCTGTAGCAAATCGTAATTGCTCCATGGCATTTCAATTGAATAAGATATCCAGTTATTGTGTCATTCACCGAGAGCCAGACGTGACTCCAATAGGGAAATAAGATATTGAAATAGAGATTTTAATAAATGGCGCTGTAGATATGATTCTACCTGAAGAGGGTAGGAAATATTAAACAATAGTGGGAGAAGAAAAGTTTTCCAAAACTGATAGCTGTTAATCTTAAACACTCAAAGCATTCAGAGATAAAGATTTTTGCTGAAATCTCACACACACAAGCTTTCAAAACTTCATGTTTCATAGCATTGTTACATCTGTCACACACACACACACACACACACAAAATGTCTGTCTCTCACATGCCGTGTGGTACTTTGCCTTGCAGATTAGACTTGTGACACCTTTCCAATAAAGTAGATGAAGATGTCAAATAGGTCAGGGTCCAAAGGGATAATCTGAAAAATATTCCCAAGTGATGTCACTCAGAAGCGGGTGGTGCTGAAAATTATATGTTTGAAAATGTAAAAAATTGTGATGTATGGACCTCTGTGCCCCGCTGCTCATCTCTGCTTGAGGCTTAAAGGTCCATCAATCACTACTAGCATAACACATCTTGGACATATTTTGACTCGGCATATCAGCAGTCCAGTTGCATTGTGGGTAATGTAGGCAACCAGGAAGAAGAAGACTGTGAAATAAAAAAAGTTGAAAAAAATTTTCTTCGACTTTTTCTTACTGTCCATCGAGAGTCCTACAATAGCATTGCAATGATAAACCGGTGAAATATTCTCTTCAGCGTGTTAGTGATGTCCTTTATTTTTAGATATAACAACATATATAGTGGCTGAAAAAATCCTCACACTCCTGTAACATCACCCCCAAATAATGGACTAATGACTGGTGTCTAACCTTATGTCAAACTGTTCTATCTTTTACTTCTGTTACAGCACAGCTCTGCAATTACGCAGCGTTAACAGATGAAATAAAAGATGCAATATTTTCTCATTTTTCACGTCTTGCCTACAACACTAATGGCATGGCTAAATATGTTATGCTTAAGTCTGCTAATTCAGGCAGGTAGCAGTTGTTAATTTTCCTCTTGGGTGTAATTTTTGTCAAAGAAACTTCCCCCATATCGAACAGAACAAGTAGCCTCGCTGAGCAATTCGGGGTCTTCAGTTACTATATACTAATGTTCGCATTTCCGGAGCGTGCACTTACAACCGATGCAACCAGTGTTGAGTGTGGAAACTGACCGTTTAAAGTGAGCGGGTTCACATGATTGTGAAATTGAGCTGTCACTGAACTTTAGCAAAGTAAAGTCACGCTTCAGAAAGCCTGAAGGCTCCTGGGTTTATCTTTGCAAACGTGCTTGCGCTGCTGTCATGGAAATATTTCACCGAACCTGAGCACAATGTGTCCATAACAGTTGGTGTTCAAATGTTTGGACGCACACAGACACTTTCTTTATCTGTTTGTTGTCAAAATTGTTGTGGGACACCCAGCGTGACAAGACGCACAAGCTCACATCAAGCAAACACACACAGACAGATAGACTCTTTTGCCATCCAACTGACAAACATGCACCCACACAAATACACACACACACACACACACACCTTATCACAGCAGTGGGAGGTAGTTTTGAAGCCGTGACAAACCGTCCAGCCAGCTGAGGCTATCCATGGAGAGCTTTTCTGTTCCGTTGTTTGATGCTGTTTTAGTAATTAACTCAGACAAAAGCTCCAGCAGCTCCCTTCTGATGTGCTCTCAGCACACACACACACACACACACACACTTCTAAATACACATCCTACATCCATCCTCCCTGATAAACTCTGCTCATCTGCAGACATGCAAAATGACAGCAGGAACAGCATCGTTCAGAAATTGCTTTAAAATTGAGCGCGAGTGTGAAGTGAGTATATCTCTGTGAATGCGTTGAAGAGCGCGAGGTTTCGATTCTACTTAGGGTTTCAAATACTAAACATCCCACTTGCGCCCTTTTACGGATACAGAAACTTGAGACTCACACGGCAATAAGCGAAGTTCTCTGCAATGTAAATATGTCAACGCATGATAAATCAGAGTAAACTGTCAACAGCAGCACTGGTAAAGTGAGAAACTGCAAAAAATGAGGTACTGTAAGGAAGAAAATCTCCTTAACTTTTGGAGCTTTGCTTCCTTGCAGACAGGAGTCTGCGTTCTACTGCTTTAAGAATAATTTGACTTTTGATTTGTGAAATGTACTGATACACACTTACTTAAAGCATGGGCAATTCACAAGAGTTAAAGAATGGCCAAAGCTGAAGCAACAGAGTCCAAAATATCCCCACTTTTAGTCTCAAGCATGGGACAAGTTCCTGAAATACAAGATCTTACATTTCCCACAATGCAACTGGGGTCATCAGTAGGCCTTGCTTTTTTTTTTTAAACCCCACGTCACCATTTTGTAAGCCAGGCTTTCCGTTTAGCATTTTAAGCTTCGAGATTCCTCTTATGACATCATCAGGGTTACTTTTCAGGCTTACGAGAGCACCCATAGATCCGTTGTTTTAGCCACCCAAACAAGTGTTTTCAGAGCAGTAGCACTCGTGACAAGTGAATTGAACATTTCATAAAACAGCGCAGTGCCCCGTTGAAAGAAAATGCATTCAAGTGAAACAAGGCCTTGTTCCAACACTCGCATTAATAGCAGTTTGAATCGTTCTGATAGGAAGTTAAATTTCACCTTAATAAGTCAGAGGGTGTCAGTTGCCCAGTGCAGCTAAAAGTGGTCACATCGAGCCCAGACAACTTCCAAATGGAGTCTGAGTGATTAGATTTCAGTGTGTCCTGTATGCATTCACGTCTGTGCTTAGAGCTGTCCACTTGTGATCAGATCACAAAAGATGCGCGTTAATGTCAGGTCTGAAAAGATTCAACTAGGTATGAGAAAACTATTTTAACACAAGGTCCGTTTAGTAACTGGTGTGAGGCTTTCAATCATATCCCATAATGTCCATAAGCAGACGCACTTCATCCAGTTGTACAATTGTAGGTGTCCAGATTTCCGTTCTTCTGAGCACTTTCAGGACTTTTATGCCTCAGGTTTTTCAAGTTGTAATTGTAATGGCGGTTACTGGTTGTATCAGCAAGTGCAAATTAATACTTAAGGTCCCATAATTCTGCTCCTTTTCCAGAAAAAGAAAAGAAAAGCAACTGGTCTCTCCGTTACAGTGCAGCTAAACAAAATCCTTTATTATAAAAACATTGTCTTATTAAATGATTTTGGTCAATAATCAGCTATTATGTTGCAGAAGCATTACACAGTAAAATGATTTGGTTGACTTGCTGGGGGGTTGGAGGTGTGCAGACTTGTTGCCTGCTGCTCTTCATCTAACAGCTCATTGTGGCAGCGCCGTCTGGTTCCATTATTCCCTCCAAAAATTAAAAACGATCTGCTGAAAATGATCTTCCTTCTGCGAACGAATGGCACCACTGACAGCTTTGTTGACCTTGTGACGGACCGCGGTATTTACAGCTGCCACCACGGAGCTCAGCAGCAACCTGCAAACTTGCACTTTTCAAATTACGAAGCAGAGCCCTGAACTGCATTCATTAAAGTCTGCTCTTCCCTTCTCATTTCAAGTGTTGGGTGAGATAAGAGTCACATGTTCATGTTTCATGTCTTCATGTTTGGAGAGAGGCTTTCCTTGGTGAAACACACCTCTCGTGTGGTGATGCCGCATTTTAGGAACATTGATCCGTTGTTTTGGCTTAAATAGCACTAATGTCTCCCTTTGGTTTGACATCTAACCCTCAACATTTACAGGAGTAGTAAAATATTAAGATTTGTAAATATTGAAATTGAACAATCAGCTATTTCTTCTTCACAAAACTACCTTCAATGTGAACATCTAAGGTTAACTGATCAGAAACCTTCAAAATCTGCCTGGAGCTTTCAGTTGAGCTTGAAGTTGCCCCCCCCTCCAAAGAAAAACACTCAACCGCACTGAAAACCCAAATACATTTCAAGAATTGCATTGTGTAAGCGAGCCAAGTAAAACATTCCATGTGTATTGGTACCAGGATAGCTTCGGGGGAGTTGTCAGAGCCCCATCATATCTATATGAGGTCATTTCGTTGAATCACCCCCGAAGCAAATTGCCTACAAGGCCCCTAATAACTTCATTACAACATATATCAAGGCCAGGCATTGGTCTTGCACAAAATTGTGGGAGACTTTGGAAGTCATGTGTGAGCCGCTGTGCTTGCTCTTCCACTCATTAGTTTGACCTACAGTCATCTTTGGCTTCTGTTTCCTTTTTTTCTTCCTCTCCTCTTTGTTTCCCTGCCTGTCTTCATTAAACTTGTCAAGTTCCTGCTGCAGCTATGCCAGCCCTGTATTATGCTCTGCTGTTCTCATCACTGTGCCCTTCAGTTGCCTGGAAACTGAGTATGACTAAGACATGTGAAGAGGCAGAGAACACCTTCTGACACAAAGTAAACATCAAACCTTGTTATATAAAGTATATAGAAAGTTTTAGAATGAAGGTGATGAGTGATTAGAGTGAAACTGCTTGGTAAATGCCCTTTTCAGTATGGTTTGCTGTGCTGTGTCCTCTGCATTTTGGGTTGCTGCCGATGATTCCAGAGCACAAACAATAAGGACAGTTGAGATCCCTGTTGTCGGAGGCGACCAAGGATACTTGGGTTGTGACTTTTTCAGCTCACACACATCACATCAAATCAGGTCTGTAAAAGTGATCTGTGGCCAAAGAAGAAGTCCTCTACATTAAACACCCATGCCCTTTAGAACAACAGGCAGACAGATTTTTCTGGACTGACGTCACTACGGAAAAGATGACATCATTTGTCAAACCAAATTTGCACCTAGATTTGTCCACCGGAGCATTGTCATGTTCAAACAGGAAAGGCTTCGGTGTCACGAAGTTGGAAGCACAGCATTTTGACAGATCACATCTGCTGTCACAAAACATCTTCTCTTTTTGATTTTTTTTGTTTGTTTGTTTTGCTAATAACTGTCGAGATATGCTTAGAGGGAGGTTGGCCCAGCATGCCTAGAGTCCCCACCATTATTTCAATGCTACAGAAATGTTTAACTTAAATTTAACTCACTCTTGTGCTTGCTCATCTTAAATAACTATCCTTTTCCCCACTGTGGGATAAATAAAGGCTAATCTATCTATTCATTTCACAATGACTCGCTGCCAAAGATAGTTGTGTTGAGATGTGGGAATAATTATTTTCCAATAAAGTCAAGACAATTTAGACACAAACCAGACATTTAGCATAAGCAATCCTTCAAAAGGATTATTTCCATTTTTACATTCCCTTTGATTCCCATAACATCCTATCAGTATATATCAGTATATACAGTTTATTCAAATTATTCAACCTCCATTGCAGATTAGGTGTCTTGGCACTGTCATCTGTGTTCAATGAACAGCTCAAACAAGAACAATTGAAATAGCTCACCACGACTAATATTACAGGCGGTTTCTCCAAATTCAACACAATATGCCACTTTTAATGACCACTGCAGTCTCAAAATCATTCAACCCCTTCTTGACAAGCATTAGTAGAGCACCTTTTTGCATTACAACCTGCTGCATACATGATGCACAGCCAAACACACCGGGAACAGACAGCGTTCCTGAGGGATCTTAGCCCATTCCTCATGAGCAATAGCCTCCAGCTCTCTAATATTATTGGGTTTGTGTGCTGCAACCGCCATCTTCGAATCCCACCAGAGATTTTCTGTGGGATTCAAGTCAGGCGACTGTGACTGAAGGTTCGGGTTCACAGATGGCATGATGTTTTCTCCCAAGATTTCCTGAAACGCTGCAGGTTTCCAGGTCCAGAAGAAGCAGACCCAGAGCATCACTGATCCACCCCTACATCACTGTAGGGAGGGTGCTCTTGTCACTGGGGGGTTTTTAGCCACCTGCCTCCTCAGAGATCTGGTGGCAGCCGTTGATAGCTTCCTCTTTCTGCCTCATCCAGGTAGTGCAGCCAGTGTTCCTTTAGCTTTGAACTTGTGAACTATGCTTCCAACAGCATCTCTAGAAACATTCAGTGCCTTTTCTATGTTTTTGTATTCTTTCCCTTCTTTGTACGAGGCAATGATCCCCTTTCATAACCTTTTGGACAATTCCCTTGACTTACCCACATTTCTAACATGCAACCAAACGTCACTGTGAGCAAGCCCCTTGCCAGTCTGGGTATTTGATGTGTTCTGTCTCAAGCACACCTGATGCAACTAATGAGACACTTGATTAGTTACATCAGGTGTGCTTGAGACAACACCTGATTTGCAAATGAGTGCTCTTATGAGGGATTCTATTCAGGGGGTTGAATAATAATAATAATAATAATAATAATAGTAGAGCAGTAGTCATTAAAAGTGGCATATTATTGCTATTTCAATTGTTTGAGTCATTCATTGAACACAGCTGAAAGTGCAAATGTTGCCAGTGCACCTAATATGCAATGGGGGTTGAATAAGTTTCAGTGTGACTGTATATAGTATCTATTCTAGCATTTCACAGAGTCCTCCTCTTTAGATGGAGTTTCACTGCAATGGACTTGTCACTTTCCACGTCAACATGGCTCTTAACCATGGCCGTAAAATGTCCAGAAAAATGAAAATTTAAACATCATCTTTATATACTGAAGCAGCCCTCCATCAGATCATCATCAACTGCTGTCTGTGTTGACTTTTCAAAGCAGTGAAGGAGCGGCCTACTTGTCCCCCCGCTACCCATTATATCTTGTCACACATTTCAATGTGATGTCCCGCCAGTTTTTTTTTTTTAAACCAAAACAAGGGCGGCCGATTCGTGCATCACTACCAGGCAGTGGCCGACATAAAATCGATACAGAGGGCATGTATTTGTGGGTCATTCTGTGGTCACAGAGCTAATGACAAAACAAGACAAATTAAGTGTCTTCTAAGGCCCACTTCCTCAGCTTGACAGGATGATGGGGCGGCGTAATGGGAAGAGAGGGGAAGAGCAGACAAGAAACCATATAGCTGAGAAGAACACTTCATTTTATAGGCCTCATTTAGAGAACTGCTGGATATGCTGCGCACAATGTGATGTGACACTGATTACCACTAGCATGTCAAGGCAAGATAACCTTTGCACGTACGTGTCATGCTGGCTGTATATATGTGTGTTTGCATGTGTGTGGTTCGCCTCGAGGGCCCATTGTGAGGCTGTGAAGGTGGGCGCGTTGGAGAGACACAGACTGGGACTGATCAAACAGATGAGGTATATCACTACATCAGGTGCTGGCAGTGAAACAAATGGGGTCGGAGAAGGTCAACAAGCATCACAATGTGAGTCTCTGTCTGCTGCTGGTATGACTGTTAGTCTTGAAGAAATAGGGGAGTCGATAGATTGACATCTGAGCTGACACACCGTGGCAACATAGACATTGAACATTTGCTCATAGTCTGGCATTTGATTCATATCAGTGACGCTGAAGTGTGAGTGTGTGTGTGTGTGTGTGTGTGTGTGCAGGGGGGGGGGGCAGCATTTGAAAAATCAGCCTGAAAAGATTATGTCCGATTGCAAATTCAAGTAATAATTAACAAGAATGCAATGGGTTGGGAACAAGAGTGTGTTGTTTTTGTTGTTCTCATGCCAGGCTCCCTTTTTTTTGCCCAAACCTTGTGGCAATTACACCCAGCCATATGTCTAGTCTGTGAACACTGTAGCTCACAGCCATCCAATCCATTTGGCCTTTTAAAAAGAGCCACTCTCATCAAGCACTTTATAATTAACCATAAAAGATGACTGGAGGAAGTGTGGTGAGCTGTCGCTTTTGTCCACTGTCCAAAAACCGGGCCTGGCTTCCTCTAGTGGGATGATTTCAGTCTTTATAGACTAAATTCATTGAAAGTAGCGTGGCTGTGTGCCGCTTCGTGTGTATGTGTCTTTTCTCTATAGATCTCGTTAGGAAAAATGGCGTTTCAAATGAAAAATACGCTTTAAATCTTCATAGTCCACCACTCTGTAGCAGCAGGCCTGTATTTGTGTGTTCAACCCACACCGGCCAGCCTTCTTGCTATCTGAAAGTCACGTCAGAAAAAGTGAAAAGACTTTGAGTAGCTTGTATGTCTTGGAGTCATATACCAATAAAGATGTGCATACCCGGGCTTAGTGCTCAGCCGATGTTCACTGGGGACCACGGCAGTTTTCTTGTTGGTAACACTCTCTGTTTAAAAAGTCTGTGGAAGCTGTGGAACTGGAAGTCTTCACTTTCCTGGGCTTCTCATTGACTACTTCTCTCTCTCTCTCTCTCACTAATCTTCAGTCTTACAAAGCAATCTTGCATTACTTTGTGACATGCAGTAACATATTCTCCCGCCAACTCTAAGTCTTCTCCCAGAAGGGTTTGAATGAGTCTGCCTTCAGGGATGGAAAGAATGTCTGGGACTTACTGGTTGAATTTGAATTTGAATTACTCTCTCTTTTTTTTGTATTTTGGACAACTTGTGAGAAAACGAATTCATGTCTCAACTTCTCCTGTTCCACAGTGGAAAAAATTTTTTTTTCTTATTCTTAATATCAATTAGTTTCAAGAGTTTACGGTCACTAGGTCTAAATCTAGTGAGTGTTTGTTTTTTAGATGAACTTTTATTTGGATTATAAATTGGGCTAATTGATATTCTCTGTCTGATAAGAATAAATTATGTTTTATAAGTAGGTTCTGGAACAACGACCACGCCTCAATCCCGCCAAAGTATTTCAGCTCCACATATCCGCCCCCCCCCCCTCTGATTCTGATTAGCATCGCCATCACTCACCACCACCATGGATCAGCAGCTCTTCCTCAGCGATCCCTACGAAGATCAGCCACCTCCTGAAGTTTCACAGTCTCCTCCATCCTCCACCCACTGGGCTCAGCTGTCCGCACTTTCATCCGTTCATCCTCCGACGACTCCAGCGTTGTCGGACCTTCACCCATCAACACCAGAGGAGCGTTAGTAGAGAGCGCCTTCAGCGTCCGAGAGATGTCGCTCCCTCCAGACGCCTCTCTCCGACCCGCTCAACATCCGGGCACCGATAGGTGAAGCACACCTGGCGCAGCATCCCTTTCCACCGTTCTGACAGTAAGGTAAAACTTTTCACCATCAAAACAAAACTCTCCCTCCACAAACATTTCGAGCACTTCCGGGTTCCCAGCATCGCGTCGGCGGTAACGCCGGTGACGTCATGCCGCATCCCACCTGGGCCGAAGAAGCCCCGCCCCCCACATCAGGTCGAATCAAACCCTACACAAGCTCTTCCTGTTCCAGAGCCTCCTCATCCCTGTTTCCCTCCAACCTTCACTCAAACCGAGCACATGCATCCCTCCATCCCAGCATCCTTCCTCTTCCCTCTCTTTCGCCCTTCCTATCCCTTCTTCCGTTGCCACTTCACCTGTGGCTGCCACCACTTCACCAGCCTTCACTTGCATCTTCTCCCCCAGCGCTTGGTATCAACATTTTGACAGGGGCATTCCATGAACTGGGAGTTCCCTTCTCCTCAGAGAAAATTGAGGGTCCCAGTACATCCCCAGAGTTCCTTGGCATCATTCTCGACTCCATCTCACTCCAAGCATCCCTACCTACAGAGACAATCAACCGTATTTCTCTACTCCAAATTTCCTTCTGGCCCACAGATGCGCCATCTTCTCTCACTGCTAGGCCACCTCAACTACGCCATCCGCATCATCCCACAAGGTCGCTCCTTCTTGCGCAGCCGTAGACAGTTTCCTGAACTGCTCAGATTTCACAACTTCAACCCTCATCTACGGTCCATCTCACCATGCATCCCTATCAGATATTTCCATTTTTCCTCCGACATGCTCGTATTCAGGCTTAAACGCAGCCTGACTAACCAGTCAGGTGCGCATCAACCCGTCTACCTATTTCAGCTTGACTCTTATCTCAGTCCATATGAACCCATACAAGACTACCTAAACGTAAGACTAGCCAGCCAAGCCTCCCCCCAAGACTTTCTGTTTTATCTCAGAAACTGGTAAAGTAGCAACACGACTCTGGTTCCACCATCACTCTCAGCAAATCCTTTTCCGATCCCAAATATCTCCTCTGGGCATTCATTTCGCATCAGAGCCGTCTCCACCGCTTCTAGGGAGGGAGTTCCAGACCATGTCATCAAAATCCTCGGCCGCTGGTCTCCACCTGCAGACCTCACTTACATCTGCAACAACCTGAATGACACCCGAAACGCTCATAAGCATCTCACCATCTGGAGCACTTCGTTTGGGGATCTGAATACCTTGACAACAAGAAGAGACGGCTCCCCCACCCAGAGTCTCGACACCCCGGTTCACTCCTGTCTTCATGTTGCCAGCCAACACGCTCCATCTACTTACTCCATCCAACAGACCACCACTTCAATCCCCTCATTCCTCTCCCCTTCATCCCTCATCCCTCTTGTCTTCATCCCTCATCCCTCCATCCATCCATCCTACCTACTCCCAACACAGCCATACTTCCACTCTATTTAATCAACCTTTTCAAATCAACAACTTTATTGGTATCGTCTTTGTTCGTGAAACTGTGATTGTATTTCTGTTTTTCACTGCTTGGATTGGATGGATCTGACTCCATGAAGTAGTTCTACAATGTGATTCTTTTCTTGCTAATTTGAATATAGAGGCGGGATTGGCCCAGCTCTGCAATGGTTAGAACAGTTTCTGCGGATTCTCAGTATGTTTATTACAGAACTCAGGATCTACTTTTTCAACTGGGTTTGAGTCCCGGTGCTCTTGTTGTAATTAATGGGCCCCAGACTTTACTTTCACATATTCTCAGTGTCTCTCTGTTTCTCACTATATATATTTTAAATGCAGAATGGTACATGTTTAGTGTGCATTACATTTTGTCCACAGCTCAGCTAGTAATGAAGGAACATGTCACCCAAACAGTTTGGGTTTATTTTGGACGACAACTGAGCTTTACTGCAGAGAGGATTAAGGTACATCAGGTTCCGATATGCATCTTTGATAGTACACAAAGATGTGGTTACAGTAGACTCCTCACATTCACTTTCTCCACTTGACTCTCCTGCTCTGTTTCTCTGTCTGCATCCAATTACATTTTTTGCTCTCCCTGTCAAACTCCATTCTGTCTGCATTCAACTCCAAATCTCTCTATTTTCTCTCTCCCACTCTCCCACTCTTTCTATTTATCTGTCTCTGCTGGGCATGATTTCTCCCTCCATCTCTCTCTCTCTACATCCCGTTCCATTTCTCACTCTTGATGTATATACATTTCTCACTCACATTCCTTCTCCCTGCATCTGACTCAAAATATTTCCATTCCTTTCTGTTACTTGCCCCACCACTATTTGTCTATACTCGTGTCTTCTCACTCTCTCAGTCTCTGTCCTGCTGCATCTCTTTCTCTTGCTGTCTGTCTCTATTTGTCTCAGTGGACAGGTCGGTTTCTCTGAGGGCTGCACTTTGACATGGTGAAATGGAGTTAGTTTGTTCCTGCAGTGATGGTGGCACTTTGTAGTCAGGATAACAACTGCAGCTATTGACAGAGAGGAGGGGGAGGACTTCAGGGGTCACTGTGAGCTGGCAGGAAGGAGAAGTGAGGCTTCAAAGCTCTGCACACATCTGCTGTAGGCACAGTACCATAATACACGGGCCTGAGACTGTTTTCTTAAATGACAAGTATGCTTTGTTACAACTTGGGTGTTATTTTCATAGTTTTTATCAAATATGATAACACCATGCTCATCAACGTCTTTGCTGGAATACAATAACATGGCAACATTACTTTGAGTGTCAGAAGGGGCTCTGTGGCTAATCTAGAGTTGCTGTGAGCCTCCTAAAAATATAACTACATATCAGGGCTACTGCAGCTACGCGCGGGGACCTGTGATTGGTCGGCATGAGCTGCTCGTGTTTTCCCCTCTTTTCTGATGCCACAAGAGATCATTTAGAGTGAAGACAAAAGGAGGAAAGTTGAAAAAAATAGCTCAGTTGTCTCTTTCTTTTCAATAAAACAGATCTACGAAAGCCGTCTCAGTTGCAAACCATCTACTCACCGCGACGCCCACTCGCAGTCGCAGGGAAAGAAATAGCGTACAGACAGCAATTACACAGCAGTAGTCTGCTATTCGCTAATAATGCAAGGCAAAAAAGAAGCTAGTGATCCCAGTTATATAAGTACCTGCACAGCCCAACATTACTCATATCACAAACTGAATGAAAGAATGTAAAAATGGTTACTGAACAAGGTTTATGGTCTAAATCTCTCTTTATAATGTAAGAACGGTACCCTGCCCACATTTGCATTTGTGTCACTGAAGTTGTGACTTGATACATCTAACAATAGCTGCCCTGTCAGACAAGTAAGGCAATTATCCCTTTGCAATAATATATATAATATTGCACAATATATTGTATAATATATAATATTGCTGTATACCAGAGATGAATTGGAATGATCACCGTGGGGAAAATCATCACTGCATCATGATATTGTTTAGCTGTGCTGAAAATGGTTAATGTTAATAACGTAGCCAATATTTTATACAAGAAGTAGATGTTCTCACCGCAGGCAGGATACATTGAACGTGTAGCATATGCACAAGTCAGCAACAGCACGTTAAAATCAATGAAGCTGGCCACGCCAGGCATGTTTGCCATGGAGATTCGCTCCACAAAAGGCCAGTCTTCTATTCATATATCTTTATCTGAGGTGTGTGCGTCCCTTTTACACAGAAATGAGTCAAATTAAACTGCCGTCATGCAGGAAATTACTTTCAGCCATTTATTTTTCTAGTATCTGTTGGCAGATGTTTAGTAACTTAATCACTATATAGAATACTGTAGATAATAATAATATATAAGAATATCTAATACTGTGTCTCTTTGTTGTTCTTTGTTGTGTCCAAAACCCAATCCCAAAAATGAAACCTCACCTCAGTGTTTTGCCTGTGACTCTCACAGCCGTATGCTATAGGTGCGTGTAGCCAGCATGAAGATGCATCCTGCGGCACATTCGCTCTCATATGTTACACGAATGAATGTAGCCCATCACGACCACACTCCAGTCCTCTACTAAAGTATATCAAATTCATGTTGTTACAACATGTTGTTGTTGTTGTTGTTACACCTTTAAAATCCCATTTAGCTGTGCTGATGAGACTGGAGAGCCTATTAGCGTTTTAGGGTGAAAGCCAGATTCATTTAGAAAAATTAATTTCGAGAAGTCTTGCCCAGGCACAGCCTGAGGATGGTGATATATCCTGAGCAGCGTGTGATGTGAAATGCACATCAGTTTGCTCCTGGAGGAATTTTAGTTTCATTGACAGGTGGATCCTTTACTCTGATTGCATATTTGTGGCATTTATATCTTTTTTACCTTTACTTGTTAGATTGATAATAATTTAACACCTTTGGCAGAGACTTGCATTTAAAGCAGCAGTTGAGCAACTTGCATAAAAATAGCTTTTTGTCATATTTGCTAAAAGTCTCACTATATCCTGATACTAGTACATAAGACAGGTCATCTGTGGGTGAAGAAATGGTCCTTTTGGCTCCTCCCAGTGCCCCTAAAGTTATTTGCAAGAATCCACCTCGCCTGAATGAATATGCTATGTGGAGTTTAGTTTGTGTTTTGATCTTACAGATGAGGTAGCAGCGCTGCAAAAAAAAAAAAACATGATGTGTCAGGTCTTGGCTGTTCATACCAGCAGTGCATTTTCTCTGCGCTGGTCAGCAAGTGATTCTGCTCTTATGCTTCTTTTTTATAATCACATGTAGAGCTGATAACGTTAAGCACCCACTCCTCTCTCTCTCTCTGTGTCTCTGCCTGTGTGTGTGTGTGTTGCTCTCTGCCAAATATGTGAAATAAGTACATCCACAAAAAGCAACGATACGAGGCTATTTCTAATAAATATATTGGATGGGTTTTGAAATTTCACCACGCTCATCAGAACATGATGATTCCATCAGAAAAACTCCAGGAGAACAGCAGGGAGAAGTCAAGCAGCCAGCAGCTCCACGGCTCCTGCCCGCTGCCTGAAGCTGCCTGAATCTTGTGAAGCGTGGTGGCTCGCAATCCCCCTGAAGCTCCAGGCACTTCGGCAGCTCCTGCCTGCAACCCAGAGCTGCGTGCCTGGCTTTCCATCTGCAGTGTTACCGTAGTTTACCGCCATTATATATCAGGCCTCTTCAGTTGCCGAGGTTAGCCCATGTGTGTGCATGACAGCCTCCGCTGCGGGGTAGGACTGAAGAGCACTGAAGTGCGAGGGAGGGGGGACCTGGAAGTTGTACTCTTTCAAGTTCTGAGTCCACTCTGCTCCCAGTGTTACCAACTGCTGCTTTAACATGTCGGTGCGTTTGTGTCACATGGTTTTCATGCAGAGCTCTGCAACACGAATACATTTGATGTGAAAAGCCCACTCAATTGTTCTGCTTTCTGAGGAAGAAAAGCCCCTTTTGACTGATTGCTGCCATCAGTCTTGTGATACTTGTGTTTGTGTCCAACTACTACTTCCTGTCCAGATTCACTTTGAATCAACATGAGGTTGTTTTTTTTCTGTGATCTCAGTGGCTCAAATCCTATCTTCTGACACATCCCGTCAGTCTTCTGTAAATAATCCAATACTTGATCACCAGTCCGGTCACGTGATACAGTGTCTCATGACAAGACAACAGTCAGACCTTGTGACAAAGACAGAAATGAAAATGACGCAGATGACCAAGATGTTAAAATAGCTACATGTAAGATTAAAAAAATATTGCTCCATATGCACCATGTCCACTCACACAAGTTTGCACAGTAAGACTGATAAGCTGCCTCCCACCCCTCCAGCAAAACACACCCACCCACACACACACACACACACTCACACTCATGTAAAAAGGCCAGCATCTCAAGTTCCTCAGTAGCCCATCTCACTGTTTCAGCTAATCTTTACCATCACAGACCAGGCTGCCATTGTTGGGATTTCCTCTACTTAATTACTGGGACACTGGGCTTTGTGCTTGCTGTGCTGCTGTTTCGGGCTCCATTTCTATCCCCGTAGTGTGTGCCTTCAACCCCCCCCCCCCTGTGAGGCTGGAGGGCCAGAGGGGCAGCTAGGTTTACCACCTGTTGTGGCGATTTACTAACTGAACAAAGCATGAAAGACAGGGAGGGGCTTTATTCCACCTATTGGTGCTTTTTTTTTTTTTTACTTTACCAAGGAAAGAGCCATTATAATCAGAAGGCACACTAACACCACTACTATCAATCCCATTACAAGCATTAAAGCTGCTGCAGATTCTTATGTAAAAATCCATCTGAAGAAAAAAACGTCTCCACCCACAGGAAGCGATGGATCAAGTAGTGTACATAAACGGCGTGGAGTGAGCGCTTTAACAAGGTTAGCAAATATATTCCAGCACCTCCGCCCTCACCCATGCGCAATGTGGAACATTTCCGAGGTTAAGAATGTGCAGATCAATAGTGTCACGTTACATGATTTCATAACAGCAATACGCAATGTGAAAGTTAGGATTAAAAAGCCTTTATTAGTTACATCGCCTGTGAGACACTTATCAAAAGCTGCTGAGTTTCAACCTTAGATGGGCTCAAAAACAGTTCAAAGAGAATAATTCATGAATCCTTTTTTATTCTGATTATATACACGATTATATGACTGACATTTGGGCGGATAACAGTTGTTTCGTTATAATCATTGTCTCTGATGTATTGTTTTCTGTCACTGCTGAAGAGACTACTCGGTGAATAACACTCATCGTTTTCCGTGTATTGTCCCAATTATCCAATCTGCCTTGACAGAATGTATAACAAAGGCAAAGGAACACTTCACAATCCACGCAAGACTGCAAGACACGTGAGCACGCGATGTGTGTCCTGACAGCCCGACCCCCCCACTGTGTTTTTTGTCTATAGTGATTGATCGGGGTCCCCAGTTACACCATGAGCTTTTTTTGGTTTCACTACAGGCAAACTGTTACTCACCACTCACATCTCGCTTGTGATGTGGTTTTCCAGGTAGACTTTCTTTTTTTTTTTTTTTTGACCTCACAATTGTTCTGTGAGGAGTTTTGTTACACAAAAAATTTATATGATCTCTTACCGGACCACTATCTTTAGCAATAAAATGAATACTGGACATCTTTTCCTTTATGCAGAATGGTGAAGTGCATTCATATGAAAGTTTGTGTCCCGTCAATGATACTTTAGTTGCTTCGCACAGATTTTTGTAGAAAGACATTGTCATTTAATGTATTTTGAGGGTTTTTTTTTTTAAGAATCATCAAATATCAGTGATCATGTCTGGCAATAGGGTTGCTTTTCTATTTAGGAATATTTTTTTTCAATTCAGGAATGTCAGCCCCAGAAGTATGGAAATGACCGTTCACTCCATGCTTCATGTTAGCTTTTATCTGAAGGGCACAGTATAAAAGAATGACTAATGTTTCTGTGAAGAACTTGGACAGACTTTAAGTATATACAGTATATTAGCCAATATGCTGTATAGATCTTTATGTATAGATCCCCCTGAGAGCAGAGGCAGTCACCAAGGTGATTTTAGGGAAGGTAATCTCTCATAATTCAAGTCGGATGGATTCACCGGAAATCAAATCAGCTTCCCAGACTGTGAGCTGAGGAGGCAATATCCCAGTGCAATTCTTCATTGACCTACATAGCATTTCTCCCTGACAGTTCCCTCCCGCTCTACACCCCCCCTCCCTCTCCCTCCCCTTCATTGCCCTGATCTCTGAGGCTTCTCCCTCTGCGTTTGATGATGAGCAGCACAATATTCATCATCTCAGCCTCCTAACTGGGAAGAATAGCAAGCGGAGAATAGAACATTAACCCACCCAAAATGATGAAATATGTATATATATATATCTATCTATATAGATATATATAGATAGATTTAGATATATATACCAAAAATTGGAATTTGCCAGGCAGTTTGCTCCCTGGCTTTCCAGAAATGTAATTAAGCATCAGAGACAATCATGAATCTGTGTGTCTCCAAAAAATGTTCGCTTGATTAGGTATCGAGGATTGGGTAATTTCCATCAGTGATGATGGAAAATTGGGGTACTGCAAGAGTGCGATGGATATTTGTGCGTGTGTGAGTTCACACACACACACACACACACACACACACACACACACACACCAACACCCATTTGGAGTTAAATGCTGTCACATGTGCAGACACTCATACAGGCTCACATGCACACAGACAGTAGGCTCCCTCATCATTAATTCAGGAGCCATCACTCTCACCCTCCTTTTGCCCCTGAGAAGCTCTCGATGCTTCCCGGCAACATTATGCATATTTATTCATACATCCCTGCCTCACTAAATGTCACTGTAAATGTTTCTACTTCTAATGAAGCCATTTCTTTATGTTTTTGTTCTATTCTCTCTCTACTCTGCCCTCCTCCTCCTTCCTCTGTGTTACCCATTTGAATGAGGAATACCCCTGAAAACGTTTCAGGTTCGTTGTACCTTGTCTATTACCATAATGCCTCTAAACTTCAGAAGTGCTTTATTCAGCCCCCTGCTAATTCCATTCACACTTAGTTTCACCTCACTCCATACGCCTTGGAGGAGAAATGCTGCCTTTGTAGCAATTACTTCAGACCTTGATCTGACTGAGCCCCCCCTTCCACCATCATCACCCCACCTCTCAAGAGTCAGTGGTGCAGGGATTTATCAGGGTCTCCTCTACTCCCGATGTCTTCACTCAGAGCCTAAGAAAGTGAATATAAGAGAGCCAGCTAACTTCCTACAATCACATGCATGTGCATTCCACATTGCTGCAAACAAAAAAGCCCTGATTACGACACCGACGGAGTTTGAAGGTGTGTTGTTTGTACCAACACGCCTGCTCAAGAGTGTGTGCAAAATTCTTTGGCAGGTAATTATTAAACACTGCAAAAAATGTGAAACAGGTACAGCGGCTCCTATACTGGGAGAACTATATAGCCCCTATTCATGTTCACAATAGCCATTCAGCCTGTAGCTGTCTTTTACTGTGGCTGTCATGGAGGAGAAGCTGGAACACCGTATGATTAGTAAGTAACGAGGTCTTTGTAAAGTTCATGGGCTGCACCTCTAATCCACTTTGTAATGCAGTGGAACAGGAACATGCATTTAAGTGTTTCTGCTGGTGGAAGAAATACCTTATCTGCCATCGTGTCATGCTGAACTTAAAGGTCCAGAAAATGTGCCAAAGTAATGACCCTGATGCACTCAGTGACAGTTGTTTTTACTGAAGAAATGCTGCCAACATGGACATGGGTGAGCTCATATCAAAGGTTGTTTTTTTTTTTTTAGTGCATAACTCCAAGGGATTAAATGGTCCATGTGACAGCAGCAAAGCAAGCCCCGGTGTTTGACTGAGATCAGTGCAACATACGTTGGATGATGTGACACCAGAACTGGCATTCTGCACCCAGTCATTTAGGGCAGGAGGGCTGAAAATATCGGCCCTTGCTGTGCAGCTGCAATCGGAAAATAGACAAATTCTCCGAATGGGTGGCCCAGCTTGTTATCCAGAGGCTGCTAGCTGGTTTCCTCTCACCAGTAAACAGCTTTCGGTACTTTAGTGAAAAATAGGCCTGTAAGGGTAACTAAGAGAGTTATCAGTCCACTTGTAATGGAAGCTATTACAGCTTTGAGGTGTTTTCAAACCTATAGATTGTTTGCTTTGGTACAAATCAGTGGATAAGCATTCATCCTTCAGCAAGCAACTGTTGATTTCCCTAATGGCTACAGGAACAGTTTCGCTCAGACTTGCAGAGTATGTCTTGTAGTAGGGTCTGATCAGTGCTGGATCACTTTTCCACCACAAACAAACCACTCCTGAGTTTGTTCCGAACAGATTGTGCCAAGGGTGAAAACAAAGCATCGTAGGATTCATCTGAACTGAGTGATTTTAACCCCCCCCCTTCGAGAGGAGCGTTTTAGCGGTGCCAAAATAGTTGCCACACACGAATGCTATAGAAAGTGACAATTTTGAAAATCCAGGGTTTAGCAGAATTGTTCAATACTGACATTCTCATCTATCAATACTGTTGCTTTGTAAGGTTCTGTGCCACCACAATATCTGAAAGATATTTCCTCATTTGGAGTTTAATAAGCACTGCCTAACACGTTGGGGCACTGTCTCTCGTAGGTGTTCATTTGGTTAAGATCTGACTTCAAAACATGCAAGCAGCAAACCATTCGGTGCCCACGTGGCCCGTACGGAATCGGGCTTCACCTTCACCTTGTTACCTCTCTGTAACCTTTAACCCAAAGCAGTACAACAAGTGTTAAATCATATCCGAATTCTTGGAGTACGACTCCGAAGACTGGCTTTTCAACCGCCAATTGAGGTGGAATGCTCACAGTGACTTTGTGCCAAATGGTTTGAACCTGAACATTTCACTCTGACTCACTCACTTCGGTGAATAAAGGCCAGCCTAATGAAATCAAGTCCACTGCTCACAGAGGCCATAAAATGTCTGCTTTTGTACAGGAGCTAATTATTCACCAGGGCTGTACTAAAGATAAGTGCTGATATATATGAAGAAGCAAATCCTTTCAAATGGCTCTTTTTATTGTTCCCCTACAATCCCCCCCCCCCCCCCCCTCATTTTAGATAGGCAGGCACTCTTCTGAAATGACTCAAAGCCATTGTTCCTGTGTTATCCTGAAGACACGAAAGACTAGTTAGTGCTGCCTTTGATAGAGATGCCCGGCACCATTTTAACATTTGTGTTATCAGCAAGACAGAGAATTACCAAGGCTAGGGTGGGAATAAAGCCACTCGATACACTGTCTCCCTCCCTCTCTCTAGGAATAAAAATAATAATAACGGGCAGGGATTGTGGGCTTATCTTGCTCTATTGTGTCACAAATTTTTTATTTTTTTTTTTCAAAAAGGGGACATCTCAATATGTGCATAAAGCATGTCACCCTCCTTGTGTGACACAGTGCTGCTTGTATTTCTCATATGGCATCACAATGACTTTCCTAGTTATTTCTTAGAACTAGCAGATTGTAATACAAAGTATCTGCAAAACAAAGAAGAACGAGAGAGTGTTGTTAATGCTGATGCACGGGGTTCTGCCGAAAAATATATGCTGAATATAGCGATTAAGTCTGCAAAATCCTTCAATCTGCACACTTGTTTGGAAACCCAGCTGTGCTGTCTCAAGGCATTACAGTGAGGTGAGCCTGAGGAGCAATGGGTGGCTCTCTCTTCGCCGCTCACCAGCTCTGACGCCCCCTACAGGGCCGAGGGCTCCCAACCACACAGACCTGCAGCTGGAAGCCTCTAGTTATTGCAGTCAATTGAGCTACAACAGCAGAGAAGTCAAGCAGCCTGCGTGCCGGGCTTAACCCTTAAGGCCCAGTGGCAGCGGGTTGGAGAAGCTGGCTCAGGGAACTTTTAGTTATACGAGAAGTGGGGCCCAGTCCTGTCTTAGTTTTAGTTCCCCTTCCTGGAAAGTTTCATAATGAGAGGAAATATGAATGGATGTTGTCACCACAAGTTTTGCTTTCTCAAGCGTTTGTTCTAAGGCGCTGGTTCAGTTTTATAACCAGTTGAACCTAATGGCATCAAACGATTGTTGCATTTCATGGTGTTATCAAAAGAAGGTGTGCGAGTGAATCCACTAATTTAGAGGGTCATTCATAATTAAAGCTTTGGGTTTTACAAGATGACTTCGTTGTCACCTCTGGTGCTCATTCAGTTGTTCATACGTGCCAAGTCAAGCAAAAGCTTTCATTCGATTTGGATCAATCCTGTTTGAATAAGGAATGAAAACCAAATGGTCCAGGACTTTTGTTTTATTCATTTGTTTGTTTGAGAGGGTTTAGTGACTTGGGGTCTCTGGGTGGTGTGAGGCTCTCACACCACCATACATACACCATACATATAAAAAGATGTACTATCATTCTGGGTGTATTTATGGCACAGTGACAGACAGACTGTTCATGCAACAACAGAGAACAGCTTCTTTGTTCATGGGAACAACTCTGAGCGGTCAGTTAGTCCCTTGGACCTCTATAGGCTGCCAGAAAGAAGGCCATATAGTTCCTCTATGATATTTCTATAGGTATTGTTACATGTAGTGTTTATAGTGACGTCCTTAAGGCTGATTGCTGTGATCTCCATGTTGCACCCTTATGAAAAACTAGTAACTGGGGTACTATAGTTTCTACTAAGTGCAGATAAAGCTAAAAAAAAAAAAAAAAAGAAAGAAAGAAAGAGAGAGTGATCTAAGATGAAAAAACGGATTTCATTCTAGATGTCTTAAAAACGCAGAGACGCCATCGAGTATTTTATTTTATGACTAATGCGACTTTCTGATGAGTCCAATGAAGGCTACAGGCTGGTAGAGAGAGAGAGAGAGAGAGAGAGAGAGATAAAGAGGAGGGGGGGGGGCAGCTGTGTAAAATCTGCATCTCGATTGCAGAGACACCCCCATCAAACACACCAACACACACTCGCGCGCACTCATCCCTCGTAAAGGGGCGTGTGGGGTTGGCGGGGACTCAAACCCTCTCTGCGTTTGCATTAGTGAAGGAGCCGACAGAGGTGGCGCACGGACGGACAGACGGCACACACATACACACAAAAAAAACTTAAATTAGATCAAACAGGACTTTTCTGACTCTCTACGTTCTCATTCGTTCCATCATTTTGTCATTTTGGGACTGTCTACTGTCTTCTCCCCCACCCTCCCCGCCTCCACCCCCGTCACACTGGCCGGATCCCACTTCGAAACGAGGAGAGAGATCCGCGGAGAGGAAACGGGTCTGTACGCGGAAAGGAGAGCGAGTCTCCGGGCATCGGCTGTGCGTCTTTGCGCGGTGTGAACCCGATCAGGACCGATCTGGACGTGAGCTGTGGTTCTCCCCCCCCCCCACCTCCCCTGCGTTTAAAAAACAACAAAAAGGGGGAGTTTAAGGGAGGGATGACTTGACTTTTCTTTGTGGGGCTGTGGAGAAGATTTGGTGTCATTTTAACACAATTGGAGGAAGCCAATCGGATCGTGCACTCTGCTCCACGCAAGTGGACAGAGGAGGGCTGGATGCCTGCGGATTTGCGAGTGCTCAAGACGCAGGTGAACACGGTTGTTGTTTTTTTTTTTATTTGACTTGTGCATAATGGTGAAAGAAACACCGCTGCGTTAGTGCGCACTGGAATGATCCTATAGTTTTTCATAATTGATCTCAAACGTCACGTTACAAATTTGGATATCAATAATAATCCGATTGTTGTTTCACAGTCCTTTATTTGAGGGGGTTTAAAAATATGCACATGCACCTTAAAACATTTTTATTTTTTATTTCTTCATCATGTATTGCCATGTATTTCATGGTTGTTGGTTTTTTTTTTTGGTTTTTTTTTGCAGGATCTCGCTACATGACTGTAAGTGTCGTTGAGGTTTTTTTCTGAGCAGAAGCCCGCTACGTTCCTCTCTGTGCATTGTGACCCACTAAGGGCATCCCGGGCTAAATGACCGGAGGCTACTATAATTTACGCTTTAGTTGATTTAGCCTAAAATTTCGGAGCGCCAGTTTAATGGTGTCACTGTTGTGGGACGTGTTTTAGCAATCGGCGCATCTGGATAGCTACTGGAGCATAAATGAAGCCCACAAGGACCGAAGGTGGAGGGGGGGGGGGCGGGTTGGTGGGGGAAGCACTTTCTATTATTTAGCTCCTGAGAAAGAACTAGGTCTGTTAATATGCACTGCAGTGAAGATATGCTTCCGTTCGGGCTGCAGGGGTGAGTGTTTTGAGGGGCAGACGGATTGGAAGGCATCAACTTCTGTTGATTAAGTAGTTCAGTGTGTCACATGGGATGATCAATCCCAGAGAGAAGCGGGTCAGGACGTGCTGAGGAAATACCTCTACAGTATTACTTTTTAAATGTTCCAGGAGGTTGTCCTGTTGTGCTACTACATCTACCATTAATGTCTACCTCCTTTTTGTAAGAGGAGAGAGAGAGAGAGAGAGAGGGAGTGGACTAGAGAGAGAGTGAGTAAAAGAGAGAGGAAGAAAGAGAGAGAGAGAGAGAGAGAGTCATGTCACTTAACTGACTGCTGGTGCTCTGTGAGTCAGTGTGCAGCTCCGCTTACATAAAAAAAAAAAAAAAAAAAAAAAAAAAAAAGGCAGTGCGTTTTACCACATAGGTTGGCTATTTGTAATCAAGCCAATCATGAAGCTCTCCGAGTTCCCAATCTGAGCCAAAGTGGTCACAATTTGGGGAAGGGGTCTAGCCGTGCCTTTAAAGTCTTGTTTGCGCGTTTAAGACAGATTGGAAAATGTCTTGAGCGCACGACGCACAGCAACGCATTTCCACCCCGCTCACATCTCTACGTCTATCTGTTTTCACTCCACAGCCGATGATTACCTCCCGTCTCATCATCTGACGGAATAAGAAAGCAGAAAGAAAAAGGGGGGAGCGCGGGACATTTCTTCATATATCTCGCGCGTTGGCTTCTTTGGAGAGGATATGGCACGGACGGCGCTGGAGAGAGACGCGCAGCCGGCACAGGCGAGAGGAAACAGGAGCTGAGTGACAGGATGCCAGCGACCTGAGCCCGCTCTCAGATCACTCAACTCCGCTAAAAGACACAGTTCTGCTTTATTTGTTGAGTCGAGAGGAAGAGAGAAGAATACTTGCGCCAAAAAAAAAGAAAAAAAAAAAAACATTTTTTGGAGGAGTTTAATTTCCGAGTTTTTCTTTTTTTGTATGTGTGATTTTATTTTTTTGGTGAGAAAACAAGGATGCATTGTGGATTAGTCTTTATCCTGTTCATGGGAATCCTTTTGGTGGTCAAGGCTTTCAAAAACGGTAAGTGAGACATCTGATATCTACATAAATAAAGCCTTTAGGTACTCTGAAAAGCTACTAATCCCAATATTATTCCAAAAGATTAGTCCTCGCTGATCCCCGCTGATCTTATGGCAAACTCGCAGGGCGCTCACCTGTCCTTTGTGCCAACACTTAAGGAAAATCCCTCACGATATTTCTACAGAGACTCAGACATTATTACTCTATAGAAGCTTTATAGAGACTGGCGTGGCGCTCTTTAATTGTTTTCTCATTTATTTTACGCCTTTTATTTATTATCTACATCTAATAATCCTGCCATACACTGCACGATAATCCCAGTGAGTTTTCTTACTTTATTGCTGTCAAGGCAATTTTTTGTATTTTTTTATATACATCTCATGATACCATTCAAATATTCCCAAATATCCCTTTATTTGTTTTCTTGGAATTACAATTTCAGTTCATAATAAGCTCCTCTTAGAACACCGTATTAAATTCTGTTTTTTTTTTTTTTTTTTTGAGCCATGACGAAGTTCAGAAAGTTCAAGCTGAAACGCTTTGACTCCCAGAGCTTCTGCTCTGTTCTCACAGCATCAGTTTCATCTCTTACTTTCCGCCTTTATTCCTCTCACTCCTTTTTATTCCGATTGAATGTATTTTTTTTTTTTTTTTTGAAGAGGTGTGCGCAGAGGTTTGAGCAGCAGATGGTGGGAGCTTTTAGAATAAAAGCACGCAGACGCACGCAAATGAAGATAAACGTGAGCAGCGGGCCTCTGAGAAAACAAAGGATTCGTTCTTTTGATGATAAAACTCACTCCGTGGAGGGAAGTTTAAAGGAACAGACTGTAGATCCCTGTGACTTTTTGGCTCCGGCGAAACAAAAACTTCTTTTTGAAGCTTCTTCATTAAGATTAGTTGTTTGGATCGTTTACACATGAACCCAAACTGGCCTGAGAGCTGCTCCTCTTCTTATTCTAATGTGAGGAAGTATCCCGTCCTTTCTGTGTAACTTGAGATCAGGCCACTTTGTAAGAGCTCACCATGAACAGTCTTTTATTCTATTAGACCCAATATTAATATTATTGATAACATTTAACACCTTATTCCAATTAAACCTCTGTATTAAAGGCGCAGAGGCTTTAACATGTGTTTGTTGTGACCAGTTAAACTCTGTAAAATGTCAGTTTGGGATTGTCTCCACTAGACAGATGGGAGTGTGTGTGTTATAGTGGTGTGACTGACCTGCAGCCTGTCCTAAGAAAGACACACACATTAGTCCATCAGCTGAATGCCTAAATGTTGAATATGAGTTTGTCTTGTTTCTATAGTTGAAGATCTCGGTTTTCTCCCCCTGCAGATAAATGTGGAGGCAACATCAGAATCTCAACCGCCAACTACCTCACCTCGCCCGGATACCCCATGTCTTATCCCCCTTCTCAGAGATGTGTGTGGGTGATATCTGCGCCTGGTCCTCACCAGCGGATCCTCATCAACTTCAATCCGCATTTTGATCTGGAGGACCGGGAGTGCAAGTGGGTACACTGCGAGTTAGTGATCTTGTCTATGAAAAACAGATGTGCTTTCGGTCCCAAAAAACCTCACCCATTCAGTCTGGGACCCCAATTTGAAATTATTTGGAATAAAGGGGGGTGGAGTAATAATCTCCATGGAAGCAATCATTCTACTTTTGTTGTGCAAAAATAGCTGAATTCATATCAGTAAACTGTCTGTGAGGCCTTCTAGGGCACCCATTTGATTCCTTACCTTACTTTGGGAACCCCTACAGCCACTCCAGGCTGCGTAAAAAAAGCTGTTAACACCAACACACACACCTATAGATTTATGTTTATTCATATTTGATAGCATGTATGCATGTGTGTTCCTGGGAGTATTACAGTGCGCCTCTGTGTGACACTCTCCCTCACGCATATTGCACATGAAACTGCTCCACCTAGTGTCCGCACACTCACTCAGACGCTCTTAACACAGCCCTGCTCTGGCACTGCACAGGGCAGCAGGAATGTCTCACCCTTGCCATTTGCTTTTGCAATGTCCTTGCTTCTCCTTCGTGTGGTATGAAGTCACCGCGGTGCAATATTGATTTTCATCGCTTTGCTGTAGCACAAGGCAAAAGAAGCTCACCAGAGACCGCTGAGCGTGGTTACTTTATGCACTGCAAGAAGAAAATGCCATTATAATAAGCAGTGGCTTATTCTCACATTTCCTCCTAAAGTCCCATATCTCTTGAATGGGTTGCATAAAAAACAAGTCTTAGCGTATTTTAACGAGGCAGTCGCTTTGTTAATGTCAGAGCTGGAGACAAGTGAAATTATCTGGCTCATCTGTTTGTGGTTTTTTTTTTTTCAATTTTTCAACTCAAAACTAGGTGAAATGACCCTTTTTAAGGGAATCTCTCGGTGACAGTTAGTTACCGATCCTTATTTGACTTGTAAGCCACGAGCTGTCGCATCCAACAAAAGGCTAAGCGGCTAACCTGTTGTCAGATAGATAGTTTAAGCCGATGAAACCGGAGACAGACAGTAATGTGATGAGCCTGTGTCAGTGTGGATGCCCTGAGGTGAGCCTTGCCTGGGCAGACTGCCTCTCTCTGATTGCCTGGCTGTGTGTGTGTGTGTGTGTGTGTGTGTGTGTGGTTTCTGTGCGTGTGTCTGTACCTCTGCCCTGCTCTGTCTCAGCTGTTTGTTTATGCTGCAGGGCTCGGGAGAGAACAGGGCTTTGCTGGATCCTGTTACTGTATCCCTGCTCCACCCAAAACCTGGGCCCTATGCTTCTTTTGTGTTCCCTGAATGGTCCCTGTATATGTTTGCAGGGTTTGGTTTTTTTTTTTTAAATCCCGGATTTCAATCCCACTTTAACCTTTTTTTTTAACTGCTGTCAGAGATTTATGGCCGGCTGAATGCCGGCTGGATGCTCCTTGACACTTCTTTGGGGTCCGATTTCAGGACCAGAGGGACGATTAAACCAGCGAAGATCCTCAGTCAGAAAGAGAGAGAGCAAGGAAGGGACAGGAAGAGGGGGGGTCAGCAGTAACAATGCTCATGCTAATCAAATTAGTCAGGAATGAATTTCCTGTGTCCAAACACACACAGTGAAAAGATTTGAGTCTCGGCAGGCTCAAGGAAAGCAGCTTTTTTCCAGGTTGAGCGGAGGGCGGGCTTTGAGTTTAGTGATCCATTGATGTATCATTTACAAATTAGCTCAGCTCTTTCATTCAGCAGCCGCTGAATTTGCAGATTGCGGATTGCCAGTAAATTGGCTGTTCATAAATGTGTTAGCAAATGAAATCTGTGCAGTGGATGTGTTTGCTTCTCTGAGCGTGCCTTTCTTCTCCTCGCCGTCGTCGTTTGCTCTGCTTTGGTTTCTTTTTTTACATTTGAAGCAAACGCAACCTATGTGATACCAATATTGCCGTCAGAAGATTATTAATTGCCTGAGAGAAGCCTGAGATTCATGTGTGCCACACAGAGACTGCTCCAGAAAACAGGGACAACCTGACTTGGAGACTTTTTTCTATTTTTAACATGGTGTACCGTTTCATTTTTAATATTTTTAATGGAGTGGGTTTTTACGGGCCTTCATTTCCACTTCAAAATCTATTCCACCTTGTGGGGCTTTACTTTGGCTCAAGCCAGCTGAGACAAGCCATGAAGTGAAATCCATTTTCCCTTTTTTCCTTCTTAATTTGAAATTATGTCACTACGTAACATTAGAGTGGGTTACTGTGCTAATCGCTGACAAGGCATGTCATAGGTAACTCGATTATGGGGGGGGGGGAGGATAGTTACTTGTGTCTGTAGACAGTAGTTGGGTGTGATTTGCGTTGGACCCAGCAGACTCCCTGCCACAGCTCCACTCACCAAATCAGGCCTTACATAATGGAAACTGATGAGAGCCAGAATGGCTTCCTTATCTGATGGACTGGCAGAGTGGGTGGAGGCGGCGGGAGCGGGGGCTACAATGCATGCTTCAGTGCACTGCCTTGCAATCTAATTAGTGGGCAAATGGAACACACATGCACCACATGTTCCCCAACATGGCTGCTATCAGCAAACCAAACAAGAAGCACTCAGAGTGGTGCTCGTAAAAAGAAAAACAGTCCGCACTCGAGCGGAGTCTGGTCGAGACGTTGTTGTTGCACGTGTGTGCTACCCTTGACAGGTTTGTTTGGGGAAGTGCAGGGGCCTGTATCCTGAGAGCTCGAAGGAGGAAAACACTTCATCACAGAGATAAGGAGACCAAGTGAGCCCTGCGATTCTGAATGCAGAACGTGTTTACCTTTCACGCACCGTTGTAGACTTTCACAGAGTGGAGTTTCAGAGGCCGCCCTCGCCGCTCTGGCAGCTAATGAAGTTTGAGGCGAAGGTGCAGCCCACATCAAGGCAAATATTTGATGTCAATTCAGCTCCGAAAAACTGTGGAATGAGTAAGCTAAGCTCAAGTGAAAAACTGAAGTAAATAAATATGCTTTTGCTGGCCTCCCTCCCCGCGCCGGCATTCTCTGCAATCTGATAAGGGCTGTCAGGCTTGTCTCACTGTGGCAGCTCTGCCATCTGAGGGGAAAAATTGAGTTTTCAGTGGATTTGAATCTAAAACAAGAGACAGACAGGTTTCATGTAAGGGCAGATCGAAGAGCAAAGAACTAATTCGTAAGATAGACCATAGTTTAGTAGAAGTGGTAGAAATCTGAGAAACTCAGTTTTCAGTTTTGAACTTACTTAAACAAGACCTGGAGGATCTTTCATCTAGAGCTGCAGGCTGTTCACTCCATCTCCTCTCCTGCTGACTTGAAGACATGATGTACGCCTGACAACATTATGAATCATTGATGGCATCGGATTTGCTGAGCAGACCAAAAACTTCAGCACACTGAAATCCCTCGCAGCCAGCCAGCCAGCCAGCCAGCCAGCCAGCCAGCCAGCCAGCCAGCCAGCCAAGGTTGCAATGTTTGTTTTGGAGGAGCAGAGGAGAGGTGTTAAAAACAGAGGAAAAAAAAGATACCGTCTCCTCTGTCTCAGCCCTCCCTCATTGCTTTGCCTTTCTGTCTGTCAGGATGGTATTTTTCTGGACCCCACAGAAATTCCGGTGTGACAGTGTGTGCAGTAGATGGAGAGGGGGGGGGGGGGGGGGGGGGGGGGGGCTCAGATGATATGTAGGCAAAGTGGTACTAGGCAGCAGAGATATTTGAGGAATTCCTTCTCAAGCAGGCCTTTTGTGGGGGAGACTGAGGGGAAAGTCAGCGAAAGCCTTCCTATCTCAGCATGCTTCAAAAGTCTGTGAGAGCCCCCCCCCCCCTCTTCTTCAGGTGCCTGTAACTCAGAGCTTGGAAAAGCACTCTTTCCCTCTTTTTTTTTTTTATTCTAGTCCTCTCCTTTCTCTGCCACTTCCACTCCGATCTCCTGCTGAACTGCTCCCGTGGAGCTGCCGAGCCTGCTGGGAAGGCAAACATTCTCTGCTGTGTACCCTCTACAATAGACATCCTGCCCCCCCCCCCCCCCCCCCCCCCTGGCATTCCTGACCAGGCCAGGACTCCAGAGATGACTAACAGGAGCTTTGAAAGAGGGAGTGGGACACTACCCTTCTCTGGATTTATAGTTGGCTCTTTCTTTGTCATGTGGACTCTCACTAACTCACTCCGAGTGCCACCTGTTTCCGGGAAGTGACAGAATGGGCTTCGGGATGAAGTTCATACTTGGCCACTTTCCCTAAATACTTTGTTGCGCTTCCACCTGAAAAGCATGCGGCAGCTCCACAATAAAGACCGCTGGGGGTTCACAGCTGGAGCCTAAAGAGCAGTAGCTCCATACTGAATCCCAAAAATGAGACCTTATCCCCTCTTGCTCTTCTCTCAGGCTCCCCTGTAAGGCAATCAGAGGGTAAAGAAGGAAAAGGGGGCTGTGTGACCATTTATCAGCCGTTGTCAAGGAGGAAAATAAATAAGTCAGGAACGCAACAGGAACCTTTTTTTGACCCGCCCGTAGCGGTAGAGGCTTTTAAAGACGGGAAGTGCAGTGACCTGCGGGGCCTTGGAGTGACAGGGATTGTTGGAGATACTTGTGGTCCGTTAGCAGACATTTATTTCTGCTGTTGACGTTCGCTTCTTTTAAAAGCGCGTGTCAGACAAGCATCTGCGTTAGCGGAGTTCAAAGCGGCGTCGCAAAAAAAAAAAAAAAACTAGGCACAGCGAAATAAAGAGTGCGTAGGGCGGCTCTGCATCTTTTAACTATCGGGTTTGACAAAAGCAGCTGAAATGATGCACCTGGTGTTCTCCGCAGCAACAGACTCCCACAGTTCACAACAATGGAAATCAAATTACACCTAAAATTACATTGGAACGGTGTACCTTGAAAAACTAGCTTGTCAGCAGCATATCGCAGAGCAATTCACTTTGAATATATCTTGTTTGCACTTCACGGCAATTATACAAAACATTAATTTAGTCAGCATGGTAAAACTTCCAGAGGCTAGCACTGTGCATACGTTTCTGTTCACAACAAATCAACCCATTTGTTTTCTACGGAATGTAACCATGCAAAGCAAAAGAAAAGAAAGTTAAGTGTTCACCTTATTAATTAACCAGAGGGTGGAAAAGACAGCAGATAGAGATGTTGCGTCATAAAACCATTGACCTTCACTCTCATTACTTTCTTTCCTCTTCTTCATTGCTTTTAAACATAAAGGGTTAGTCCCTGGCTAATGAGGAGGATTAAAGTAGGTGTGTGTGTGTGCGTGCGTGTGTGTGTGTGTGTTGGTGACCGTGGGGTTGAGGGTTTTTTTTTTTTAAACGCCGGTGAAGTGTTTCACCTTGGCCACGGCTTGGAAGGGCAGCCTGATTGAAAAGCTTTCTGGCCGTGGCATCTGCCATCCTCCCCACTGCTCTGTCACCACTTTGATTCATGCACAACCTGACCACAACCGGGAGGCGAGCCACTCTCCCTCGCAGCAGGAGGGAGGTCCACTTCACAGCAGAGGCGTAGGAAAAAGGAGGAATGAGGGCGAGAGAGAGAGAGAGAGGAAGAGACGAGACAAGGCCCCTGCTCATAAATAACCCGCTGGATTTCAGGGATCATATAGTCTCACGTGTCTACCTGCTTTGTTTTTCATCTCGATGTGGGAGCTTGCAGCTCGTGTTTGCCAGGTATTGAGTGTCACTAAGCTGTTTCTAGCACACGGCTGGTGAATTCTTTTTTTTTTTTTATCTTCCTAGCCCCAAACAAACTCAAGCTTCCCCATATTGAAGTTTGTTGTGGAATGGAACTGCGGCCCACACAGAGTAGAGATGTCAGCCGTATGCTCTTTTTCCTTTTTATCCGAAGCAGATTGCTAGAAAAGGAGCCGTATGGAGAAACTCATGATTAGAGAACAACATTTGGTAATCTCAGCTCTCTATCTGGACACACATCTATTGCCTGTAAGAAAATTCATACTCGTTTTTCCTCCCAGTGCCGATGAAAAAGCATTAACCACTGAGGCTGTGATTCAATTATACATTTCTGTTTCCAAAGTACAGTTGGCAATAAGTAACGTCTGCCCCTCGCTCTGCCTCGTGTAATATAATTAGCAACAGGTTTTTGTCTCTCTCCTTTTTTTTTCTTTCCATCAAATGCTGATTTCTCTGTTTATGAGGCTGTTTGGAAAACAACACGAAGGAATGAAGAAGGAAATCATTTGAGTTCATGATATGTGGGTGGCAGAGCGGTAGTTAGGGGTGAATTACTTTGAAGCAGTACGTGTTATTTATTTACCCCCTCCTAAGGAGAAAGGAAAGAGAAGAGGCTGTTTAGTTGAATTGATGAAGGAGTTCCAGACACTTTAATACGGCGTGTCCAGGCTTGTCAGACAAGTTTCGTTCACTGGTCTAACCTTGAATGGGCTCATGATTTTGATTGATGTGGCCGGGGTCCTACATGGTCTGTTTGTTGCCCTAACACCCCATGCTTATAGATCCATGAGGGGTGGCAGGTGGGAGGGGGGGGGGGCCTCAGTGACCACAGGGTTCTTTATTCAAACAATCAAGCAAGTCCCCAGAGGGGCTCTGGGTGAAGCGGAGTTTGTTTGCAATGGGTAAGAGGGTAGGTAGGGAGAAAGTAAAGCCAGGGTCCCTTCTGTTTTAGCCCCGGATCCGCAGGGTCATTTTCCAGTCGTCGTGTTTGCTCGCTGGTGTTTCTCCACCACTCAACTCTGCGTGATTCGGTCGGGGTGACAAGCAGACAGTGATTGATGGGGCGGTACCCCACTGCTCTCTGATTGAGTTAGAACCACTTACAATCCCTTGCTATGTTTGCTCTTTGTTTGATCTCTCCTCGTTAAATTGACAACATCAGTTGTGGCTCTTTTTATTATTGCATCCACCACTGATTTTTTTTTGTTCTCACGGCTTTATTTCTTTTGTTAGATGACAGTAATTGTAAAAGAGGACTGTAAATTTAGCCTCACGGCAATCATTTGCGGCATTATCACAATAGAGTGGAAGTGAAAGCGTTATTAGTAGCCCATGCCTCTGGCGCCTGTCCAGGCGTTCCAGGGCGATCTCTGCCGTCACAGGAATAAATACTGGACAGACAGACAAGTTAGCAGAAAAGTTTGATTTTAGGGCCAGTAAATGGAAGAGTCACCTTGCCCTCCAAATCCTGGCAAGGGCTGGCTGGCCATCAGCACTAAAATCTGCCATGTAATGCCAAGCATTCAGCCTCTCTGCCCAGCACCATGGAAGAGATGCATTGCTTGGCATGTGGCCCTCACAGCACGGCCTATTTGGCTTTCAAAGTGCTGCATCATTGGAAAATCTGAGTTCTTAGCATGCAGTGAGAACAATGCAGCCATCAGACTTAAAGTATGTGGTTTTAAACATTAGATATTGCTTCCAAAGGTTGATCCACGTTCAAAAGGAAATCTGGCAACGACTGATCAACTGGCCATGCAAGCAAATATGTGCTTATTTATTTTCATCACCATCCTTTTTCCTCATCCTGTTAAGAACCAGAAATAGATTCTCTTGACTCAAGGTTATTGTGTGGTTTCAGGTCAGGTGTGGTGTGGTTGCTCCAGGCTGTTTGTGTGTATTGTATACACTTAAGAGGACAGTCCCAACCCTCCCCCAGGGCCTGTCACAGCCTCGTCTGTCCCCAGCCAAGTGGCTGCATGTCCAGCCAGATGACCGGGTCATGGAGCACCCAGCCCAGACTGCTCTCTGACCCCCCCCCAACCCTGCAGCCACCTCTGCAGACTGTGGGGAGTACAGAGAAAAGAAAGAGGAGGGAGAGCGCTAGCGGGGACAGATGGAGCATTGAAATGAATGATTTCCAGTGCAGTTATTACTACCATCGCCCTCGAGCTTCTTCGCCATTGCAGAGCCATGTAAAAGAATCTTAGAGAGAGAGAGAGAGAGAGAGAGAGAGAGAGAGAGAGAGAGAGAGAGAGAGAGAGAGAGAGAGAGCGTTTCCTGTCACTGAACCTTTTGCTGGATTCAGGTTGGCACCTTTTTGCCAACTAACTTTATCGACTATTTTCCGCATTTGTCTCCATCACTCAACTTACATGCTTTCACACAATTTCTTTATCTCTCTCACTGGTCTGTTTCCTTTAAGCCAACCGACACCACCATCCCGCCCCAAGCCGCACTCTTTCTCTCTTCCTGCCCATTGTGGAGATGAGAGTTTTGAGCAGCACCCAAACGCTTTACCTCTAGTTGACCTCGGCTTCAACTCCCCTCCTCCCTTCCCCTCCTTCTATACTTTTCGCCCTGTGCTCCTCTTCCCCTCTCTTGAATGTGGCACACTCCTCGTACAAACATCTCATTAGCCGGCAGGGAGCACTGAGCATCTCAGAGCATCAGATGATCGGATGTTGCTGTTTTCTCTCATCAAGTTATGTCGCTTTCACTTGGCTAATTTTAGTTCCAGGTTTAGTTTAGTAGGTCACTAGCTCAAGGTTGTTGGTAATTATCTACTTCATGTTCCCTCATGTTTTTTTTTTTTTGTGTGTCACGTGGTTCCAGCATGCCAGACCCCAATTATGTACATCCGACATATGAAGTCATGAACAGCATATCCAGCAGTAGATCCTGGTCTCTCCTGAAAGGGAACTCTCTGGAGTTCACAGCCAAAAAGAAACGGCTAGTGTAAGCGATATTAAACCAAATGAACAGAGGCGTAAACATGTTCATGTTCCTTTTATTGTGCAAATCTACGCCTTTCGCCACGTCCGGTCAGCCACAGGCGCAATGGAGCGATATCCAAAGGGCAACTAATTCTGCTCCAAATGTGGTGATGATTGGATTAAATTTTGCTTTCTGCTCTCGCATAATGTAAGCCCCCCCCCGCTCCCGGCTTTTATCTGGACCCCAAGTGTAATGTAATGCTTTGATATATTAAAGAAGTTCACACGTTGTAAACTAAGCTGAGGGTTATGGGTCTTTGAATCTTTGTTATACAAAAGGTTAAGATCAAGCAGCTCATTGCACCCCTCCCTCGTTGCAGAACGCGCATGTGTTCGTGCCCCCACGGGCGCCCCAAAGGGACGGGTAGGTGACGAGAGCAGGGCAGGGACAGTGTGGTTAAAAAGACAGTATACGCATCGGCCCCCGCTGGGCCACACTGCTCCCTTCCTCTCAGAACCCTGTTATTTTTATCCTTGACTTCTCATTGTTGTAACGACGGCGTATCATCTGAGCCGCGCTACAAGACCCATGTGGAGGACTCTCTCTTCGCTCACCTCTGCCTGCCCCTCTCCTCTGCGTAATCAGAGATATTCTCAAATGTCAAGGTGGGACAAATGGGAGCCATTCCCTCCTGTAATGGCCCCAGAAATGGGCCGGAGTGCTTCTCTTTCCCTACCTCTCTTTCTCTCGTCCGTCTTTGAGAAAAGACACTGGCCTTTCCATCGTTTTTTTTATTTTATTGGCTTGCCTTCCTCCCTTGTATTTTTCAGACTTTCATACCAATTTGCTTTCTTTCTTTTTTGGCCTTTTGTAAATCGACAGACTTTCCGGCTTTAGTTGTGTTAACATGTTAAACCCTTTTAGGTTAGGCTGTCTCTGACTCTATAATAAGACCATTACTACACTTTGGCTTTACTTCTATGAAGCGGTTCGAAGAAATTTACCCAAAGAGTTGGTTGCTTCTTTTGCAAAAGCATATATTCACACATAAATATTCATATATGCACACTAAGATGCATATAAAGCACTGCCGTATGCTAAGCTCACTTAGTAGGGAAAAAGTGCTAAATGTGTATTTCCATTTTGCCATGGGCAGTTTTCTTATTAATCGTACTTACTCATTCTCACTCTATCCGTGATAAAAAACACATGCAGTAGAAACAAAATGCGGCTCGATGGATATTCTCAACCCTGCTCATAACTGCAGCTGTTACATTCAGTTTTTATATAGTCTCGAAATTGACCCATAAGCGACAAACTTGGTTGAGATGTTTTCACGGATTAAAAACTCCCAAATATCATCATTATTAAAATGGGACTTCCCAGTTTTGTACTCCGTGGATGGGTGCTGCATTGACCCACTTTGCATGTTAATACATGATAAGGGATCCTTTTTTTAGAAAAAGGGTTTATATGAAATATTCTTAAAAAAGAATTTTATTTGGAATATTTCAAAAGATACCATTCAAATTTTTTTGTTTGATTAGTTAATTTTTGGGTTACCCAGCAGCTCTTGTGTTTTATCCACAGTTTTCTCTTCGCATTGTCCTTTTAGATCAGGAATCACAATAACTCTCGGATGCATTAGAGCCAATCAGCCCTTTAAGAAATACATATTTTTGCCTCCTAATAACATATAACATTAAAACCTTTGACTCTTCTATCTTCAAGTCAGCAGTGTGAGGCCACATAAGACTAATGACTAATGACTAAATAACGGAGTAACAGTTCTGCGTTTTGTTTAAACTACTGACAATTATTCACATTTCCATAATCACCCTGTTGTGACCTATTTGTCATGCTTATTTTGATGTGAAGGAAGAAATGTGTAGACCAGCATGTCTGCTTTGGCCCTGTAGGCATGTCACAATTGCCCCATGGGAATAGAAAGCAGGTCAGCTGAACATCAGCATCGGCAGGGTTCAAAGTGCAGTATGTCTTGCATGTGAGGTAAGCATGGGGGATTTAGATGGCCTTGCTAACAGTGGGTTCTTTTGTGGTCAATTTTATTTCCCCTGCTTGCTTTTAGCTCCTCCGGGTCACAGCAGCACCAGACTGCTCTATGCTGAGCAGACAGTATCCCCCCCTTGGGGTAGAAATCTCCCTCTGTCAGTCTATGCCCATATTTCCAAAATAAAGGATTATTGTGCATGTTGCAAAGAGAGGGGGGTGTTATAATTGAGTCTAAATGGCCAAATTCATTAATTTGATTGTTGGCGACAGCAGATCTCTCGACAGTGTAATTAGGAAAGCTAATGGATGGAGGCACGCTAAATCCATCAATGCTAATGATAATTGCTGTTCAGGAAAGCGAATATGCTTTTGCGAACGTGTGGCCAAGGCCACCACAAAATCAGTAACAGCCACGGCATCTAAAAATATGACAGAGCTGAGTCTAACCATGTGGGGGTGACACCAAAAGAGGCCACTTGGACGGGTGCAGCTGAGGAAATATCCATCTTTTTTATATCTTCCATCCATCCATGTGGCAGCGTGGTGGTGAGTAAAGCAATCATGCCCTTCTCCCCTCGTCGACTAGGAACCACTTCTAAACCCAAACAGATTGGTTGGTGTTTTATCCCACTGGGTGGATTTCCATTTTCTGAGGCCTTTTAACTCAACTGCAATAATTTCCTGTGGCTTCATTAGTGGAGACGGTGATGGCTTAAAAAAATGCTTTTTGGTCAAGCCTCAGTTTTAGCAATGAGATTTTGACCTTTAATGAAAATTGTAAGTCAATTGGGGTTGATATTTTCAGAAATGTAAGTTATACACCTGGTTTACTGGCCTAGTTTTTTTTTTGTACTTCCTTTTCTGTCCAGGCAAGCTGATGTCTGGGTCGTTACAGCTGGACTGGGCCCAAGAAAAGAGGGAACCTGTTATTCTAGTGTGGGTTAATGAATGTCACTTACAAGAAGGAGGCAGTATGAGAGGGAAAGCAAAGAAAGACCATTTTATTTCAGCAAGGTATGTCCCCTCCAGGCTTAGAAAAAGTAAGTTGGAGATCAGCTTGTACCCCCCCCCCCTCCCCTGTACAAATGTTAATGATGTTTTTCGGGAGCCTCAAGTGACAGTTTCTTAGCCAAGAGTCGTTAGCATAAGGTCTCTGGGCAGAAGTTTTGTGACAGCTGACAACAAAACCCTTTTTGCTGCTATGTCCACCGGGCCTCACAGAGCTGTACCAAGTCCATTGTTTAGACCTTTCCACTTCTGTTACCCAGAGATGTTTTGACATGTTGTAGGTGACATGTTTTTGTGCAACAGCAAGTTATACTGTGACCGTTGCAGAAAGAGAAATGCCAGAGAACAGTGCCAGGCATTTGTTCTATACACAGTTAAACCAAAGGGAGTGATAGCAAAGAAAGAGCTCTTGTTCTGGGGGTTTCCACAGCGTGCTTGAGCTTATAAATGGTCTGATTAAGAAATCTAACCAATTGTACGAGACTTATACAGTCTGTCATAGCGTTATTCCATTGCCTCAGCTTGTATTGCTTTTGTAGAATCATATCAAGCAGACATTTATAGAGGAAGGACAGATTATTTCCATGGGAAAGCCTCAGGCAATATAACTGTTATATTGTTAGGCCGGGGTTTGTCGCCTTCTCTTTGGCTTTGCAAGGAGGGCTAATGTTCTTGTTTGACACTAGCGGATTGCTTTCTCTCTGTGCCTGAAGAAAGAAGGCAGGCTAATACATTTGAGTCGGTGAAGCGAAGGTCGTTGAGAATTACATTCGCCCCCCCCACCCACCGCCACCCCTACCCCTCTCTTTTTTCCCTTTAATTTCCCCACTGGATTGGCAAACCATTTTCACTATTAGCACTGTGGTAGGGAGCTCACTCTATGTGTAATCGTCTGTATGTGTGTTGTGGCGTGCTGGCAGGGCCACCCAGTCCAAAAGCAGACTACACAGATAAATAGGTGCACGGCTCAACTGAATTGTATTGTCATGAGGAATAAGCAGAACAGCAGTGATACAACATAAAAAAAAATCACCTCATAGGCCCTCTGAGAAGAGGGATCTAAGTGTAACTTCAGGCAGGTTAGAAGGACACAGATAAGAGGCAAACCTTAAAGTGGTGAGAAAAACAAAAAAGTTCCTCTGTTATGATCCTCCATGGAGGTTTTAACTGTCCCCTGTCATCCCTAAGGACTGGAAGTGATTCCCCACAGGTGTTTAGCGCAATAGATTAGGGTTACATTTAACCCGGCTGGCAACAGAAGAGCCTTACGAAAGGCGTCAAACTGGCCCGCCAAACATTTCCCAGAATGTCTTCCAGATGATGAGGGCCTGGATGGATCTGTGTCAGCAAAGCAGAGCGTGTGGACTCACTAGCGCAGAACTGCTGGGGTTCTGGCCGACACACCAGTCATGCAGGCACAAATAGAGACGTTTTTGGGGGAAGGAGGATTCTTCTTCCCTCGCGCATAAAGCACAGCGAGGACCCCCAGAGCGCGTTCCCTCTTCCATCCTCTCCCCCCCCGCTGTGCTGATTTTTACGAGGGCTGTCCGAGCTTGATGGTGCACCGGTTTAAAAAATGCAAACGGCTTTTCTGGAGGTGTGAGGAGTTGAAATGGAAATGAAAATGAGAACGTTCCTCTTGGTTGGATGGGCGGATGGATGAGGAGTTCGCGCAGACAGGTGATATGAAGTGCATACACTTAAAAACGTGGTATACTGTACACACACTTATGGCGTGCATAGGTGCACACGGCACAACAAAACCACACGCGCATACAAACACTTGCTCAGCTCCGTCGGCCGTACTGCAGTTCGCTCTCCTCTCCTTCTTCATCTCAGTGATGCATCTCGGCATCAATTTTTTAGGCGTCTGGCAATGCTCAGCTTTTGGCAGTTGCTGGGCAGGGGGTAAGATAGCTGCAGAGACAGAGGCTCTGAGGTGAATTATAAGTCTACTGATAGAACAGAGCAGGGCCACAGAGAGATTGATGCTCTCTATTGTGAGCAGGGAACCAAAAAAAAAAATGGAGAGAAGAGAAGAGAAGAGAGGGGAGGAGACTGGAGGATATTGAATACTCAATAGAGACCACTGGGGAAGAAACCTTATGCTGCATGTTCTTGGGGTATTCTTTCAATTTAACGTTGATGAACCCTGTCCACTTAACGCTTCAATACAGGCAGAAACATGTGGTTTCACCTGAACGTTCAATTGAAAGTTTATACCAGTGTGTATGCCTTCCTTTCAGTAAGAAAACTAATACTGAGAGGATTTTAAATTCTTTCATATTAAATATTTGCTGTGATGACTAAACTAGACGATGACATCATTACAACAGAAGTAAAACTAGATCCATGCTTCAAGGGAGCCCTTTAAATTACATAATGAGTGACTCCTTTTAGCCGCGAAGCAGTGGGGGATAACACGGTAAACACTGCGTGAAACTAGTACTTTTAACTGTGCTGCAGCTGATAAAGTAGCTGAAACAAAGTGGTACTTGTGTAAGTCGAACCTGGACTGTTGCCACAGCTGGTGGCCCAGCAAGGAGAGAAGACCTGGTCTGAAATCACAACATGAAGAGATGAAAAAAAACAGTTAGAGCAGATGATTAAAGAAGAAGAAAAAGAAAAAGAAAAAAAGAGGGCTGAGCTCCTAAAGCGTTTCAAAAAAAATATGAAGAACTCCAGTGGAGGAAACCAGATCTTTCCAGACCTGTCTGGTGTGTAAGCCTGTAAACAGGTTTCAAGGTTAAGGTAGTGCCTGTGAGGGCCGACTTGCTTTATAGACAGGTACCAAACCTTTAATCCTAGACACTGACAATTTAAAGTAGCGATGAAGAGAAGGCTCTTGATGCATGTGGACAGCTTCGCATCACCTCGGATCACTCTATCTGAGCAGAAAGACAAGTGAAGTCATCCATCCGCTGCACATCCTCGGGGGACCCAATTTGAAAGAGTTCCACTTCGGTCCAGCTCTACAATTAGCTTCACAATGTCTTTCCCCTCTCACTAATTGATTCATACTGACGGCTGTAAAATCCCACGTATGAAAACTCAGCGGCCGCCATCCCCCATCTCCTCCAAATCACCTCTGGTAACCCGATTTCTGTTTTACAAATATGTTTTAAATTTGCGGCAGGTGATTTTTTTGCAGAGAAAGGTGGTAAAGATTGTGTGTGGCTATAAGTCACCTGAGATTTAGCCCACCCGGAGCCATTATTCACAGTGTAAATCGACTTTTTGTGTGAGATCATGTGCATTAAGTGAATACGGGCAATGGGACGCGATGTTTTGACAGTAATTTGGGAATCAGGCAAAACTATAAAAATAAGCCCCTTTGCCCCAAAGGCACATATTTTCTGAGAAAGGGAGCAGGAGAGAAGAAGTGTGTGTGTGTGTGTGTGTGTGTGTGTGTGTGTGTGTGTGCGGCTGAATGCGCTTACACACCTGCTGCACATTATACTTACATACATCAGAATTAATTCCTGCCTTTACTAAGTGTGGTCTCGTCTGGTTTCTGATGAAGATGGAGGACCGTCACTGCAGGTCGTCAGGCTTTGGGCAGCAATATGTTCGCTAAGTGGCCAGCGGAGCTAAAAACCAAACAGGCGTTATGGGCACTTAGGAGCTGTGGAAACTTGAACTGAAATGCTGGCCATGTCACTCATAGTCAAAACACAGCACGGAAAAGTCATCTGAACTATCATCCAAACTCACACAGGCATTGGAGTCAAAACCACAACTCAGATGCATTTTAGCTACACTCTCATGAAGTATCTGCAAAACACACACACACACATACACACACACACATGCACGGATAACCAGAGGCTGTTTAGACCACCCTCGTCGGCCAGTCGCTCTAATTTCTTCTCTACCAGCTTGAGTGTTGCATGCCAGATTTGTGTGTGTGTGTGTGTGTGTGTGTGTGTGTGTGTGTGTGTGTGTGTGTGTGCGTGTGTGTGTGTGTCAACATGGCTCCTGTTCCCAGTCCTATTTTAAAGCCGTTTTCCTCTTCCACTCCTAAATCTGCGCCAACCCAATCAGGTGGCTGCACCCTTCAATAGCCGTGGGTCTAAAATTCCATTTGAATGCTATATTTGAGTGTGTGTGTGTGTGTGTGTGTGTGTGTGTGTGTGTGTGTGTATAACAGCTTTAACACCTGCTTTTTCCTTTTACTTCCCATTTTCTATGTACAGCAAGCACGCACACACACACACAGAGTCTGTGTTGCCCTTTAGTTAAAATGTTCAGGTCAGTTCAGTAATCATAACAGTTACACAAGCCTGACCTCAGTGCTGCTGAGAGCACAAAACCTCTGCAGTGTGCGTGCATTAGTGTGTGTGTGTGTGTGTGTGTGTTTGTGTGTGTGTGTGCCGGGTCAATATAATGAAAGCACAGCCTACCCACCTGTTCTCTGAGTTTTAACCTGAGACCTCATTAGTACACAGTGTTTCATTTCCACTACATTACCTGCACAATATGCTGTGTTGCTCAGTGTTTATACGGTCCTCTGAGTATCTATATGTGTTTATCTGTGATGTGTGTGTGTGAGTGGAACAGTAATACACTAATTTCCAATAAATCCAATTTACTTCTACAGGAAAATGAAAACCGAACCTGAAAAGAACATTTAAAACAAAGCTTCTCTTCTTTCTCTTGTCTTGTTCAGGTATGACTATGTGGAAGTGCGAGATGGCGTGGACGAGAGCGGGCAGCTAGTGGGGAAGTACTGTGGGAAGATCGCTCCCTCTCCGGTCGTCTCCTCCGGAAACCAGCTCTTCATCAAGTTTGTGTCTGACTATGAGACCCACGGAGCGGGTTTCTCCATCCGATACGAGATCTTTAAAACAGGTGGGTGGTCTGTCCCAGCTGTAGCTTCACTTCATCCCGACTATTTGAAATATTACCTGACATGTCAAACATAATGTTAAATCATATATTTCATGTTGTAGAATTTTGTGCCACCTAATTCTTATTCTAAGATGAGAACGCTGCGGGCACCATTGGTAGCATCAATATTCCTGTGTTCCTCAGGTTTAGGACGACATTTTGTGTTTGCTTCTTGTTTGAAAATAGATAAACAGTGGCTGACAAACCTCACCCCCGCGGTCCATTTAGTAGCTGTTCTGGAGCTTTCAATCATATCACGCAATCCTCCACTGCAAATGTTTGCCAAGTTGTTGTGGATGTAGATGATCGGAGAGCTCTCATCGATGTTAACGAAAGAACTATGATCAACAGGGCAGCAGGGCAAATTCTGAAGGTCATGTCACGTGGTCAAAAGCTCCGTAACAACCAACTCAATGGACCTTGAGTTGACTTTCCTTTCAACCACTGTTCCAGAGATAAAGGATAGATGTTCACATACTCACACCTCAAACCCTTGAGGTTATTTTTTCCGCTGACCTTTCACACTTTCTATCATTTGCAAACAAAATCATAATGATTTATTGTTATTGCGACGATTGAACAGAAATCTGAAGTAACTATTGACATCTTGGTTCTGATTTGTCTTGAACTGAAACTAAATATCTACTGGAAACCTACTACTGTATAACACGCATGCGCAGTACGATACAGTATGAAAGCCGGAGGAATATTTCTGATTATGGAGCAAAAACAGCCTCTCTGTCTAATTTCATGGTTTGTTTGTGATTTAGTCAAGGCACCAGAGCATCAAATTATGCAATTGCAATATGGCAAGCAATATGCTCCATTCGAAAACCAATGAATCACAGTCCCATATGTTCCATAATTGTAGCAGTGTTTATCTGGTGTGAATTATTGTAAAATAAGTTAAGGGCATAATTTGCTGAGCATTGTTTCAACAAACAGTTCACGTGTTGGTTTGTTGTCAGATGGCAATTCGCAGCAAGGGTACGGACCTGCCATTATAAGCACCGACTTGCTGGCTGTAGAGAAAGTGATTTCAAACTACTAAACTGGGTTTATGATTAGGAAGTGCTTTCACTGCCTTCAGTTTCTGAGCACTGCAGTGGTATCTAATGAGCTTCCTTCCTTAAAGTAAGACCCCTGAGTAATTTTAGCCAGGAATCAGGTATGATAAACTAGAAATATCTTCAGGGGATGTCTATCTTATCAGAACACAGCATAACAAGCGAGAGAATTTCCTGTTAGTTGGCCCCCTTCCTTTGTTTGGACTGGAAGGAGGAGGAGGACAGCGCATAGACAGACAGGTGCTACAGACTATACTTTCATTAATTAAACTAAACAGCAGTCTATGGGACCTCCCATGACCCCAGGGACATGATGAATGGCCCCACAATGGTCCCTCCTTTCCTTTTAATCTGGGCTAGTGCGTGTTTGTGTGTTTCAGTTTGTGTGTGTGTGTGTGTGTGTGTGTGTCACCATCACGGCAGGGCAGCTGGTGGAGTGTGGGTCCATTTGCAAGATCAAAGCAACACTCCACCCCAACATGCGCAAGCTCATCAGCAGCACTGCCTCAGTCCTCTTGATAGGCCGGTTAAATCTACTACATTCCTTCCATGGCTATCTTAGTATTTCCCAGTCTCATCTATTAGCTAAGACTGATTATGAATGACACATGTGAGGGGCCCAGTGCTGATAGAGGTTGAAACTGCTGAGCGCACTGGTACGGCACTGAGAAATGAGCAAATACGGATCTTGCAAGAAATATAGATTATTGATGATTAGTGCGGATAGAAGACTAAAGAAGTTTGAGCTAGATGAGAGTCTGTGCTTTTTTTTGCTCATGAAATAAGAAGAGCAGTCAGGAGCTCGGGGGAAACGGGGCTGTTGGGACGTTGCGGTAGATTAAACCCAGGACAGAACTTTTTTTGTCTGGGTGTTTTGCACCCAGTGCCATCCCCCTGCGGACAAGAGCTCCATGGGTGCTCGTCCTTAGTGGATTCAGGCCCTCGTTCTTTGAATTTGTGTTTTGACTACTGCAGTGCCGGCTGCCGCCAAGAACAGGGCTCTGAGATCAATTAACAGCCCTGTTTGTTAGAGCGAGAGAGAGAGAACCAAGCAGAAAAACAGATTCAAAGCAAGCTGATTAGCACAGCTTATAAACATGCAGGGTATTAGCTGGGAAAACATTGTGTTGGCTAACGTTAACGTAACGTTAATGATGATACACAGATGTTCTGATAACGGATGGAGGAATGGGAGGCTTGCGCTTGTGCATGCCAATGAAGGGGAAATTCAAAGAATGTAGGGCTGTTTATCACTGGGATGATAGTCCTGGAGATCACTGGAAGTCAACCTCAGGGACTCTGACTGCTCTTCATCTGAGGTTAGATACAAGCAAAGGTCACATGCAAGATAAATATACCCACAAAGCATACATATGTAAACAGATACCTCCCTCGGGGAATCATATGCTGACTTATACAAGTATGTTTATATGTGCAGGCTTACGCACTTCAGCTGTAAACTATGTAAATACACATTCACACACACACACGTCAACACGCTGGCACTTGCAGCCTCGGGTTTCATCAATGGTAGCCCGCGAAGTGTCTAATTGGAAGAGAACAGGTTGTTTTGCTGCTCAGCCTCTACCCCTCTCCACTCCTCAATCCCATCCAACCATCTTAATTAGCATGGGCTATTTATTTTATAGCCTGCAAATTGGCAGCCTCACTCCAGTGGCTGAAGTCTGGCAAGAGACAGGGGAGGAGCGAGACGGTGGGTGAGAGAGAGATAGACGAGAGGGATGAATCGGGGAGTGAGGAGTATTTGAGCTGAAGGGAGCAGATTAGCAAGCTGGTTGTGTTTGTGCGCGTCTCTAAGGAGGCCTTCGGTGTAAAAGTAATAAAATGGTGAATAACAAAAAGTTGGGCAAATGATGTTCGTGACTTGATAAAAACCACCAGTGTGAACGTCGGTCCCCAAAAAGGTGGGGGTTACCCTCCACTAGAATCCTGTTAAGTATACTCACATGGGCAACATATGTTTTATTTTAGCATCTTTGCAGTTTGCTGAGAGCCACATCAATGCTGGACGAGGGCCCATTGAAGTGGGCGAAGAGGCAGAGATAGCGCCATTGGCACCCCTCTCTCTCCTCCCTCCCCCTTGCACACACACACACACGCTCATCTCGGTCTCCTCACAGTTACTCAGCATGACTAAGTCTATTGGATAGTCATACACTGAAAAAAACACCACTTTTTCACACAAAGCCCTGTTATCATGTCACTGTGACTCAGGCACTGTTATTCTGAGCACACACCTGTGAAAACATTTTCAAGGTGTGCGTGTGTGTGTGTGTGTGCGTGTGTGTGTGTGTGTGTGTGTGTGTGTGTTGGGTGGGGCCTAATAGGGGGCACATTCTGCTTTCATGGATGGCATGCCCCGATGGCATAGGTCACATCTGGCATGGAGATGTACACTCATCACACACGCAGCCCTCATGGAAGCCTAAGACAACAAATCTCTTTATGGGAAGCCAGAGGGAGACTGTGACCATCCCAGCCCCCCATCGCATCAGCACTGTGTCATTGGTCACTGGATGGGGGGGAGAGACAACGTCACAGACACAGCCAATGTGCTAAATACCATTTCAGTAGTGCGGTGCATCAGAGTGTGTTTGCCCAAGAGTAAATGTAAACCCTCCAGCTGTTCCAATGAGTGACACTCCGCAGGCATCGGGTTAATGTTTGATGTAGTGTTGAAGGAGTTAATTCTTCGCCGATGATTAACTCCTCTGTGAGTGTGGCATCACGGCAGAGCGAAGGGGGAGGGAGGTATGATGGGGGGGTGGAGGGTTGTGACCTGGGCTAATGATCAGCCGGAGAGCGGCGCGGAACATAAACAGTGGTGATTTACTTAGCAGTCCAAGAACAACACCTTCAGCCCCTATGGCTCCGGCCGCAAATAAACCCTTAGTGAGCAAGAGAGAAAGATGAATAGATGAAAAAAAAAAAAAGAGAGAGAGGTGGATTTGTGAAAAGGGAGAGAGAGAGAGAGAGAAATGAAAATAGTGAGGGGCTGTCACATTTTGTTGGAGCAATGTTGTCCTAATGATTAATACCCATTCTGTGGTCCGCTTTCAGCAACAGCTTAATAGAGACATAAAGGACAAGTCATCAGGGAGAGTAACAGGCGCCCTGCTCCCTTAATGTTGAAACCATATTTATTTCATATTTATTATAGATCTCTAACACTTGCAGAGTTGAAATCAGTTCTCCATTAAATATCATTTCACCAACTATGACCAACCTGTTAAACAAACTGTAATCACTCAGCGAGCGATGTCAGTGACATTTGTTTACTCCCCCCACCCAGAGGAGAAGGGCTCAATATAAACGAGAGTTAAAGGAATCCATTACAGCCGGCAGTAAATGTTTGAGCGTCTGGTTGGAGCTTGCTGGCACATGTTGTGTATTCAAGGTTACTTCTTTTTCTCTCTCTCTCTTACTCTCTCTCTCTCTCTCTCTCAACTTCCTGTCATAAATCCAGCAGTGTGTATAAAAGCGGTGGCTGGAAACCGTTTATATATTTACAAAACCCTTTTCTGTTTCATATTTCAGCTATCCGTTTGATAAATCCGCCGGTAAAGACAGCAACAACTGCTGCCTTTCCTTTCCTGATGCATGCGCACACACGCTGTAAATAGGTCATTAAAAGCATGACTGTTATCACTGATTGCCCCTCGCGCAGACGTCGGCGCAAAGCATCCTAGGTGTGGCGAGGGGAGCCGGCGACGGAAGCCCCCCCCCGCCCCTCCATGTCAAAGCACTCGATAAAAGAGATCTGTTCGATGATTATCTCGTTGATGGGACCGGCCAGAGCCCTCTGTCTTCTCTCGCTACTCCATTTTGTTGTGATGTCAAATGTGATCAAATTGTGAGACTGAACTTAATATCGGCACATGACAAAAATATTTTTCAGTCCAGCCTCTGCTTTTGACCGGTTTTCAGAGCGAACCGTTTCCAATGAGCAAATCTTTTCCGGTAAACTGCTGGGCTGAGATAAGGGTCGTGGCGTAGCCCGGTGAAATGGACGGAGAGTCGAGCTCTGAGCCAATATCCCTGAGAAATTCAGCACGCTGACCTGAATTGCACTTTGGGCACTGCAGCTGTCTAGAACACTTTGGAACCACTGGTACCTTTTTTTTTTTTTTGGAGAAGTGGCTTGTATCTGTATTTTTCCTCAAAAACTGTGTGACATTTTTCCCCAAATACAGTGAGGTAAAGTGCAGAACTACAGCATTCAACAACCCCATCGTCCCAGGGAGCTCTCTCCGTCGACGAAATGTCTCCATTTTCCTGGGGTAAATTCTAGGGGAAGCTGTTAAATTAATGGTGCCCACTGTTTTCAATAGCCACACTTTCGCTGCTGCACTAAATGTCAGCTCTCTTTAGAGTCAAAATGCTGCTCACCCCGGCTTTCAATTTGGAAAATCAACATGTCTCTCCCTCCCTTCTCTTACTCCACTGGGGACAGGCTGAAGTGGGTCTGATGGTCTTGAATTAGGGGCCCGGCAAGATGCTTGAGCAACAGTGAAAAAAGCCACATTCATTTAAGCTGCAATGACTGTAGCACAGAGGCTGTATCTAACGATAACTCCCTTCAATTTTGGTTTTGATCGGTCCCATCTGCGCCCATCACGCCGGCTGTCAGGCTAGCGTGAAAATGACATTATCCTGGACACCTTTCTTTCACTAATGGCTCCAAATAATTGCCCTGGATGACAGTAGTCCTACTTTTCCTCATGTAGTATGTCCGTGTATGTGTGTGTGAACATGTCTTAATGTCTCTTTCTGTTACTCTCTTGAAAATGTTCCTGCAGCTGCATATCATCATTTTTTTTTTTTTTTTTTTTATCCCATGTCACTCATTCTTAAAATCATAATCTTGTGCTTATGATGCTCCGAGAAGTGGCTAACATGGGAAACGTGTTAATGCCTCTCGTCGGCTGAAAGGCAGCTCTCCGGGGAGTTGTGAATAAATATTTTGACGTTCCCTTGTGTGAAATGGTGTGTTTAAGTGTACGTGTGTGTGTTGAAGTATGCACAGTCATTGCCCTCGTGCAGCTGCAGCTTTGCCTCGGCAACTCTCATATGTTTCACAGACATATCTTAATGATGTTTTGTGTGAGTGTGCGTGAGTGTGAGGGTTTTTTTTTTTTTTTGTAGAGCGCATCAGCTGTTTATTCATCACTTCCTGATGCTGGTAATTGAGGCCTTTCACTTGTGTTTACACTCACCGTCCAGATGTTCCAGGAGTTGAAGATTTAACACGCACAGTATGATGAGCTTCTCAATAACCAGCACAAAGGCACCCGAAACAGATCACTTAGCCACCAGTCATTGAGCAGAATCATCCCGAGCCCTTTCTTTGTCCCCGTTTCGTTTCGTCTTCTCACTTCCCATCTTGTTTCCTTCCTGCAAGGTCCCGAATGCTCCAGGAACTTCACCTCCAGCAGCGGAGTGATCAAGTCTCCGGGTTTCCCAGAGAAATACCCCAACAACCTGGACTGCACTTTCATGATCTTCGCTCCCAAGATGTCCGAGATCATTTTGGAGTTCGAGAGCTTCGAGCTTGAGCCTGACCCAACGCCCCCCGCTGGTGTTTTCTGCCGCTACGACAGACTGGAGATCTGGGATGGCTTCCCTGGAGGTGAGCAAGCAGTGCTGGTTAAGACTGAGCAGTGAATGGTCTGTTTTTCTTGTAATTTCAAGTGAGACTGTGTAAAAAAAAAAACAAACTAAACAATCTTAAAATGACATTTAACAGAATAGATTTGTCTGCCCGTTTGTTTCAATGATGGTTTAGGGAAGAAGGGGAAATATTCGTGATCCCACTACTTAGAATTTTTAGAAATCCCATAGTGGAAAAGCGAGAAGGAGGGAATCTTCACTTCTTCCTGCTTTATTGAGAGGAAATTAACAGCTTTAAATAATATGGTGGCATTACCCAGGCCCGTGGGTTAACTGCTTTAACCAGACTTGGCAGGGGACCAAGAGTCTGTCACATTGTGCGTTCGTTGAACACACAAACTTCCTTTTTCTGTCACAGGCTACATTGTGCTGGAGGCATGGGTGTAGGAAGCATCTGGGGTGGGGGGGGGGGGGGGGTTTGTCATCAAATCAGTGAGTGAAGTGGAGAGAACAATTGTAGTCAGAGTGGCCGTATGCGTTTTCTAATAAACTTCATCCGCTTTTCATCGTTTCTACACCTGTCTCACAGCTCCATCACGTTGTCTGACAGTTATCCTGGAGGCTTTGTTCTCACACACATTTTACACTGCTTCACGGGAGCGCTCCACATAAATACTTAGGGAAACGTTTCACGACAAAAGGCACCAATGTACCAACCAATCCGCCACCTTTTGTGAAAACAGTAATCAATTGTCTTCGGCCCATAAGTGGCATAGGTTTGAGGAGTATGTGAGAAAATCCAGTTAGCTGGATAACAGCACAACAGCTTTGTGCACCCTGATGTGTACTTTGGCTAAAAATAAAACAGTGAATATGTGTTACTCAACCACCTGAACCCAAGCCAGTACGCAAACTGCCAACTTAATGCATTATAGTGGCATAATTGTCAGGACTGAGGAATGAGGGGACGCCTGAGTGCCCCAGCGCTGTCACAGGGACTACTCTGAACGCTGCTACGTCACTTTTTCCAACCACCTGTCTTGAACCCGTGACAGATCATTTTCATTTGTCATTTGGCCATGCAGCCATTAAACGGGATTTGTCAGCGTCTAATCTAAACTATGCTGTTTAAATTGTCGTTACTGCGTAGAAAACACAATTCAGTGTTGCAGGAAATGACCCTAAAGGAATTTCCTCTGTAAGATTCCTTGTGTTTTCCAAATACGGACGAAGCGGTGCACAATGAATTTGAACTGAACCAGCTCGGCCCCCGTTAAGACCGGCTTCTTCTGGTCACAGGGTTGAGCGGCAGCACTGGTCTGGATTCAGACGCATAATACAATATTGCCTCAAAATAGCATTCTCAAATCCATGTAGAAAATCAGCAGGTGATAGACGAGGGCAAGCAGCGTTCAAATCAATGCTTCCATGGCCAGAGATGAGGCTTTGAACTCAGTGAGTGAAATCACCTCTTGAAGTTATCAGTTTTTCTCCTGGCCATTCCAACACGGGAAAGATGAAAGCTTTTCACACCCATCAGTGGCTGAAAATTGAAAGAATTTTAATCTAGTAGCATTCAGCGCTGGCGCACATCAGTATTCTCTCTCTGGTGTTCCGAGCGATAAGGTTGAAGTGTAAAGTCTCCACCTTTTCAAGTGAACTTACTTAGCTCTGAGCTCACGTCTCTGTGGTTTTGAACTGTTTTTATTTTTTTAATTCCACAAAGTGTTTCCATAACTCATTTGTATATTCTCACCTAGAGGTGGGACATGCCTATTTTTCAAGGTGTGTGTTGATTAAGAAGACCCGCAAAGGCTTGGAAACCTGGGAATATGTCACATTATTATCACCTTCAATACATATTTTAAAAAAAAAAAAGGTATTTCAGGAGTCTGGAAAAGAAACCTAATTGAAATTAAAAGATTTCTCATTTTAGCTAAAAGTATGACACAAAAAAAAAGCAGAATATGACAGAAGATAGCAGAATGTCTTTTGTCCAACGGTTATCCTGTTCAGGGCAGGAAACTGGACAGTGTGACTTCAGCCTGACATGGCATCACACCTTTCAAGTGTTGTTCAATGTGACAGACAGCCTTGTATAAAAATAAGCCAAAGGTGGAAAATAGTGTGTTGGCTTTTGCCAGGTGGGTCCTGTGGCGCCTGTTGGATCGATAGTGCATTAGCACGAAACGCTGGAGGCATGTTGGTGTGCCGAGGCGGGAGCTGTCCGGGCAAATGCAGGCCTCCGTGAAGCACAGTGGGAAGCACGACTCCCCACCCCTCCGCCTCTTAAAGCACACTTCGCTGGACAGGTGCTGTTGAAGAAGAACCTCCACTCCCTTATCCTTCCTCCCTGAGGAATGGACGGGCAGGCAGGACACAGACTTCATAGCAAGGTTCTTTAAAATTTCATAGCGCTGGGGAGTCATGCAGATAATCCAGGAGATGGCATTTTTTTGTTCAGCTGAAGCCTTAGTGGGTTTTAAAGCACACATAGATTCTCATGTGCATACACCAGGCACCTGGGTTATGAAGATTAATCTGAGCCGTCACACTCCTGCCCCGTGTGTCCCCGTGGTCGGGCCTTAGCCTTCCACATAGGGGCTGGGCCGGAAGTGGCATGTTTTGGATGAGAAGACGCCGCAGAGAGGCAGGACTGTCGTTCGCTGCTGATCAGAGCGTTACTGATCACAGATATGCTGCAGGTCTCTCCACACCAACACCAACACATGCACACAAACGTGCATGAATAGCACACATTAGAGGACACAGGGCAAAACCATTGTGCTCTCTCCTGCTCCATCCCCTTCATCACTCTTTCCCTATGTTTCTCCACCTCTATGTCTCCCCCTAACGTTATGCCTCACCATTCCACGCTGCTTCGGAAAAACATGTCCCTCTTGTGCTTTTATTTCTCCCTGCGTTTTAATGCTCCCCTATTGTCTCTACCACAGTCTTTTACTTGTTTGGTCTCCTTTACAAAACCCACCAGGCCATGGCTGCGTCTGCCTCAAGTCTAAACAAATGGGAAGACGGGAGGTCTGAGGAATTTATGGCCAGCAAATAAATAGAGGCCGTGACCTGCCCACACCACAGATTCCCTTTCTGTTTTGGTCTTTTTGTCAGACAGACAAGCAGGCTTTGAACATTGGGAGTCTATTCTCTAGTATTTTTATGGGGTCGGGCAAAAAAAATACGTTTGGGGCCATATCTTACTGACATGTGTGACATGGCTGTGGAAAAAGTCTGTCAGGAGTGACAATTTGTTCTGTTTCTTTTTGCCTCCAGTTGGTCCATACATCGGGAGGTACTGTGGGCAGAACACCCCAGGCAGAATCCTCTCCTACACGGGAATCCTGGCACTGACAATCAACACCGATAGCGCCATCGCTAAGGAAGGCTTTTCTGCAAACTTCACCGTCATCGAAAGGACCGTTCCAGAGGGTGAGCTGCCTTAAAGATACTGAACATCAGATAGATGGGGGATGTCGGGCAGGCAGACGCAGAGGTAGCCAGAGAACACAGGCAAACGAATCTGTACATTGAGATAAAAATTAGAAGAGATTTGTTCAGTGGAAGAAAATCTGGGTTTAGATGAGCCCAGTAGAAACTGGGAAGTTGCATAAGAATTAGAGGGCAATAAAATAACCCCCAGAGGACTATTACTAAAAGTAAGAAGCAGATGTTGTCTGCAACTGAAGGCACACATGGACCTATTATGACAAATTCCCACATGTTTAACGGAGCCTAAGAGTTATCAAATAAAAACCTCCTGCTTCTTCATTTGGTGAATGTGTTACAGAGTACAACTCTGCCTCCCGTGGTTTACAAGATACACTGCGGGCCCAGATAGGCTCCAAAAGGCAGCCTCCCCACCAGCAACCACCCTGGACGCATACTCACACATACTTTTTATGTGCTGCGTCGTCGTCACAGGTCTCAACCCCCCGACCCCATTTTGCAAAACACTCTGACTAAACATTTCATTAAGGAAGACGAGCGCTGGTAGGAGTCATAAATCTGTCCAGAGGCTAGACCACCTCAAACACACGCAGCCAGTCTTTGAACAGTGTGGAGATGGATGACATTCAACAAATCTACTAATCATCTCCTAAAGGGTTTTGTCCTGCCCAAATGGAAGACAGACACACACAACAACCAAAAACAACCCCCCCCCCCCTTCACGGCGAGCACAGCGATGACTGCTGATGTCATTTCTCCTTAGTTTCCTCCGAGTTACTTGAGTAGCTTTAATCACTGATCTCAGATCAGATTACGCGAATCAACTTTTTAACATTCAGTATTTAGAGGCGTGGTGATGCGTCTGTCCTGTGATCAGTAAATGATTACATTTACATGAGTTACTTGGTTATACGCCGTCTACTAAGACGTATCCAAGATAGAAAAAGAATTTCCAAAGTCACTTGAATCATCCTAATCCCCTTATGTATAATACACGGTGGGGTTTGTGTCTTCTGCAAAGAGAGAGGTAGAGTCTATCTGGAAGCTACTGATGAGAGGTGATAAGCTGATGAAAGAAGGCCTTGTCTTTTGTTTTTACCTCGTTCCTTTTGCTCTCATTCTATCCAAACACTGTCCTCCCCCATCCACCCGCCCTCACTATCTTCTCGGCTATCAGCCCCGCTTTGGTCAGTAACCCACATAATCAGATACCGTCTTTAGCAGCAAGCAAACGCCTCTTTGTGTCTCCGTTGGTGATTTTTCATTAATCTAGATAATGTGTGTCTCTGCATACAAAAAGTTTGACAATACTGGGCGGCCTTCCCAAAAGAGAGCCGACGATGGCAGTGACGAGGTGCGAGACAGTTTTCTCAGTCTGACGCTGAGACTGCGACACACTCGCACACGGGTGCATACACATATGCAACCACGCATTGACACTGTAAAGCACAAACACACGCTGACCCAGTGTCTGAGGTGTGTTAGCAGAGTGGCAGATGGGAAGACCATCTGTGTTAACTCATAGGCAACAGCCACATAGCAGTTCCACACTGTTCCTCATCCCATGCCCTCTCAGTGTGTGTCCGTCCGCGTACACACAAGCCCCATCACTGAAGCTTTGGGTAAAAACGGCAGAGTGTTCGTAGCCGTGGCAGCTTTGCATTTAAATCAGGGGATTGTGACCGGAGAGTCGACAGTGTGGAGCTGCTTTGTGACTTCACCCAGTGGATGAAAACGAAGTAAATAAACATGGAGAATAATGTCAACATGAATGTGTGAAAGTGTGTCTTCACATACCTCTGGGCTGTCGTGGTGACATTATGTGACTCCGAGCGGTGTCGGCATGTCTGACCTCCAGGGTTAGAGAGGCCGACCCCAAACTGACCCACAGAGCCCAGGATGCCTCAAAGTCACCTCCTACCATGGGTGGTTGGGCCATTAAGTGTGATATATGGCTCGAAATACAGATCCTAAACACACCTAAACTCCCCCAAGAGGCCAAATGGGGGAAAATAGTCGCTATGTGCAAAAAAAAAAGATAAATTGTCCAAACGGAGGCGAGGGAAACAGATTCATCCAGTGGAAGAAATACAAAGAGTGAAAGTCACTTTAACGCTTAATACTGGCATAAACTTAGCCCACACTGAATGTTTAATGAAGACATTCTTACGTCTTAATGTGGAACACTTCCATCCTGCTTCCATTAAAAAACGAAAGAGAGAAAAAAGACAGGTTTACTGAGGCGTCACTGATGTGCTGCCTCTTGTGTTCTTTTCCGGCCGGTAGTGCTGAGTGCCTGTCGTGTGGTGTCCTCCTCCCCAGAGACAGCTCTGATTCTGGGGTATACTGAGAGAGCACACTGGGTACATGCTTGTGCTTTAAGTGCTCAGAATTTAACTAAACATCTTTTACTCTCTACCCCTTTTTTTCTTTCTTTTCTTCTCTCTCCTCCTCCTCCTCCTTTTTCTTCCTCCTCCAGACTTTGACTGTAGCGACCCTCTGGGAATGGAATCAGGAGAGATAGCATCGGACCAAATCATGGCCTCATCCCAGTACAACCCCAGCTGGTCCCCAGAGCGCTCCAGACTCAACTACTATGAAAACGCATGGACGCCAGCAGAGGACTCAAACAAAGAGTGGATACAGGTACTGCGTTGCTTCTCATTTCATAGAAGGGAAATTATTGAAATTTAGCAGGATGATTAGATTGAAGTATCACAGATGATTGCTTTAAATGTAAATTACAGTATCTGAGAAGTAAGCATGGCTGTATAGGGCCATTCCAAAAACAAACCCACAGTATGTTTTTGGAGGTGAGTCACAGTCTGAGGGTGTATGCAGCATTGGAAGTGACTACTACCTGCTTGAACACAGTGGGAGTGTTCTGTGTTTGTCCTTCAGTCTCTGGAGGTGCACTTTCTCCACAACGCTTTGACAAGACCCAACAATTCCAATGATAAATGTCAGTCGTCCTGATGGACCTCTGGGTGGTTCAGTCCACACCTCACAAAAATTGCCTGTGTCCACTCTCTCTGTCACTGTCTACCTATCTGTGTCTTTTTCCCCCTCTGTCTTCCTGTCTTACCTGATAACTTTCCCTTTCCTTGATAACAGCGGCTGCCTCTGGGGATGCTAGGATTAAGTCCAGGCATCCTGCCTAGCCTCACACACACACACACACACACACACAAACACACACTTTTAAAACACAAAAAATAAGCTCTGTCATATTTTTCTGTCCGTCAGCTTATCTGCACAAAGCGATCATCACCCACCAGGCGAACTTTATATGGAAAGATTAAGGATTTAGTTCTTCCATACCCAGATGGGGATAAGTCACATATCCCAAGTCCACTCACAGCACCGATCCCCCAGTGACACATCCACAGAGGCACTCCCAAGATGCATTTGGAGCACGTTTGATTTATTAACCGAAAGCTTTCAGGTCCCATAAACGCACAAGCTTATATTTTCTTTTTTTGTTTTCCTACTGCTTCATTGATGAAAAGTTTGGCCCCTGCATATTCCTCAGGGGGACGAATAGCAGAGCTGACTCAAAGCCAAATATTTGCAAGGGATGGACCATAAGCAAGCTTTTACTTTATTATTGCAATGAAAATATTGTCCTGAGGGCCCCTGTTGCTTCTTCAGACTAATTCAATCAGCGTTGGAGCATGTATGGGCACAGGTTTGAATGTGTTGCATTTCTCATTTGTGTGTGTGTGTGTGTGTGTGTGTGTGTGTGTGTGGGTGTCCATGTGTGTGAGGAAGGTCTGGTGGGGTCCAAAGGAACCCAGCACGCTGCTGAGCTGCGTTGTTAGGGGTAACAGCATAAACTTGAAGGCTGCTCTACCCAGTTTGCTTTTGTGTCAGCAGAAATTAGAAGTGATCGCAATGATTTGTTGCCACTCAAGACTATCTCTGCTATAGTATCGATCATATTGAAGATTTGATTTGGCAGTAAAATGAGGATTTTTAAAGATTGTGCCCTAATGGGCACGCTCACTTCCCAGTACTAATCAGATCAAAACACTGAATAGAGGCTCTTCCAATTTCTAATTTGAAATACAGTGAAAGAGCCAAGTCTGCGGTTGCCACATAATTCATGTTTTCTAAGAAGTGCGATGCACTTGTGCTGAGCACTCAGAAGCAAAAGCCCAATTATCACAAGTGGTATTAAAAGAGTAGAATTCTTCATTCCTCTTTTATTAAGCCTGTCCGCGGTGCTACAACAAGCTCAGGGCCCCTCACGGCACGTTCATATCATTTCAGTGTGCCGTCAGATGCATAGTAATCAATTCATTATTTATTTCATTATCATTCCTGACTGCAGTTTGAGGCAGTACGTTTTATTATTCATGACAGGCGGCCTTTTGATTCCTGGGCATTTTCCTTCACTCTGCTTTCCTTCTTTTTTTTGCCAAGCATAATCCAGATTTGTCGTCCATTTTAATTCTGCCTCATTCTGATGCATGGAGAGGAGGAGGGCAAGATGCAAAAGACCGTGTGCTCTTCTCTGGGTAATTAGATTGGTGTGGTGTGGTTCAGCATTGAGTGCTGGGTTAGCCAGGCCATTAATCAGCCCTTTGGTGTACACAGAGATGGACAGATGTCCTTTGAGGGGGTTTGCGGCCTGAGGAGGGAGCGAAGAAAGAGGCAGTAATCCCTCAAAACAGACCTTCATTTTGTTTTTCCCTCATTCCTGTCTGTTCCTTTTCACTCCTCTCTTCTTCCCCTCTTCTCATTCCTCTCGAAAATTCAGGTCTACAGATCTCTGAGATTTTTGCATATCATCTGCCCGTGTGAGCTATGGCTTTCTTTGAAGCTGAAAAGGATGAACAGCAGGGGTCTCTGCAGCAGGTTGCAGCAAAGAAATAAATGAGGGTACACCCACAGACTACCCAGCTTATAGCCTGATCCTTGCTTTATAAACTGACGCCACGAGGAAAATCTTGAACGGCACGGAAATACATGCATCTGCGCACAGGCACATATTTGTCTCTGAAGGGAAGGTAAATGTTTTCAGATTTGTGTTCCTCTGTTCCTCCGGGACCATGACAGGGGAAATTGCTAAGAAGCTGACATAATGTGGAATGGCTTTGTCAGATATGTCAGAGAACGGATCTAATGGCCGCCGAGAGCTGCCGCAGCATCTGAATGATGTAATAACAACAAGACTGGATCTCAGTCGGGCAGCTGACTGCGATTGATCACATATACACACATGAATAATTTAAAGTGTCTTGGAGAGAACCCAACTGTCAATACCTGAGAGCCTCTTTATTGAGCATCTCATAATGGGAATGTACACTACATGTTATTCCATACAGTAGGTTAGGGTTTTTTTTTATCCTCATGAGCTAGAGTTCATTTCCCTCTCCACGTGGCTCCTGCCATTATCTTGAATCTTCTTGCCAGGGTGCATTATCACTAATCAGTGATCGGTATTTATGTATTTATCAGTCTCTATATGTCTCTGATAACCTAAATTGTTTAATCAAAAGAGGAGATAGCGAGTCCCTTTGGTCAGAAATACTTTAATCTTGCTTGTCTGATAGATTACAGCACAAAACATGAGAAGCATATCGGTGTTTGTTTGCCCAATATTAGCTCCCGCGTGCGATACTAATCTCAAGGTTAGGTCGACCATTTACGGAGGAACCTGTCGTGGGTTTACATGGAAGTTTAAAGCCTTCCCTCGTGCGATCCGGTAAGCAAACAGCGCTGTGAAACCTGGGCCACTTAGCAAAGATAACAGGTTTAGCTCCGCCGCCTGTCCAATCAAACGACCACTAATTGCACCCTTCCTGAATGAAAACACTGCTCTGGCCGCCGCCGCCGCCGCGTTCATCTTTTCCACAGCCCCAAGTGCAGAGGCTAACGTCAGACGCTAAATCAGCGTACTCTACCGTATCCTGTTCTCCCCTCTCATCGAAATGTGCTTTCAATTAGGTCAATGAGTTGCAGAAATGCCCCCTTATTGCCGTTGTCCCTCTCCTCACTTCTGTCCCCATTCCAGGGCTTACCGCTGCGCTGAGTGATGAGTAATTAGAATATGGACCGGTAATTAACAGCAGCTTCTCAGTTGATGAAGTCTTGCGAGAGCGGAGGAGCGGAGGCTGGCACATCGCTGCCAGTGAGATCATCATCGTGTCGTACAAATGGAAACAATGGATGCTGTCTGTGGCTCACTGCTCCCAGGACTCGCTCTCAATTGGAAAATCAATGGGAGGAAAGAGACCCGCACTCGAGTGGAGGAGCCCAAAAGTAGGACTAGAAATCGAAACATGAGGGATGGCATGATGTTATGAAATGAAAAAGTGCTGCATAAGTACCTCGAGACAAAAAACTTAGCTCAGCCATATAATCAGTGTCAATTTCGGTGTCTATAGACGAGTAAAATGCCTGCGAGCCACGTCGTCACTGCTAAACAGTCATCTGCAGCTCATCGAGCAGCTTCCAGACATGACATACCTTCGGGTCGCCCTCTTTTCCTTCCTAATTACTGTTTCTTAGTTTCATCATCATTGCTCAGAGAGTTAGTCATGTATGTGTTGCAAGAATGGGAATGACCACGGAGTTATAGCATCAAAGATGACTCAGAAGGAAGGAAACCTTAAAGCCTGTTAAAATCCCTCCTCTCACAGCCGAGACTGAAACCCCTCCGAGCCCAAGCTTCACTTCACGCCCAACAAACTAGACAACCTTTTTATTTTATTATAGCTCGTCGTCCGACCCGTACGCGCCCTCTTTGTCAGGAAAACAGATGATCAGCGCATGGGAAGACATGCATAATTTAATGCCACCAAAAAGGTGTCGGGGGGGGGGGGAGGTGGTGGGAGGTGGGGGGCTAAAAATAAACTGTAATTCCGTCAGGTGAATATTGTGATAAATGGAAGGTCGTGAGTGGGGCTCGTAGGTCCTGCTGCATTTGAGTAATACAATTTTCATGAAATGAGAATTAATTACACTTTCAGGTAATGGAGCTATTCCAAAAAGTTACCGCAGCTGAAATTAGCGAAGAGATTGCTGAAAGCGGGTTTAGAAATACTGTGTTTGGGGCTAGAAACACTCTTTATCTCTTTTAGTTTCATAGTAAAGTAGCTGCGTGCTGCGTCAGTCGACAAAAATGTCAGCTTTCTCTCATTACCATACAAAGGGCGTTATAATAGGATTTTGTATGCAAAATACACATAACTAGAGATTCTGCATCTCCATGATGGCTGGAAATTATCATAGGCCATCTCTCTTCTGACTATACCATCCGTTGAGATCCCTAAAGCGTTTCCAGAGGTTGTTTCCTGGATGGAGGCTTCTGTCTGTTTATCTGCTGCTCTTTGACTTTGGAACACAGAGGAGCTCTCCCTCCCCTCTCTCACCCTCAACATTTTTCTTGTTGTTGTTTTTGGTGAGGGAAAACGAATAAACTCATTCCCCAGAGGCCTCGGTTATTCAGTCAACAGCCCACACACACACACACACACACACACACACACACACACACAAGCAAGCTATTTTCCCCCCTCTGTTGGGGAAGCAGAGAAATGGATTTAAAAGAAAGTATTCAGTAAACTTCTCCCAGAGTACGAATTGCTGCATACAACTTCTTGGCAACTCAATTATAAGCCAATCAAGCAGCGAGAGATAAAGCTTTTGAGCCTTTCCCACACCCCCACACCCCCACACACCCCTATAAATCGCACGTCTCCTCACTGCACCCACACAACAATGACTAGGCTTCGGCGTCAAATACGTATCATGTGGCCTTGCCGGACATCTGAGTCATACAGCGCAGAGACAATACGCTGAGACATAATGATCACGCCCACAGCTGCCACTGCTGGTGAGGGATAATTGGAAAATTATCTCTTCAAACTTGTACAAACACACATAAATACAGTGTCTGTCATTCCCCATCATTCATTCTCATACAGACACACATACAGTATACACCTCATTCAAATGCCTGATGTGGATTTCAGTGTGTTGATCTAATTGCATGCAAACCAGGCTTTAACTGGCTGATGTTACAAGCCTGAGCACGACTAATTCTTTTTCTGCCTTTCTGGTTTCATTAGTCTGTGAAACAACTGGAGCCGTGTACACTGAGTGTTGTGAGGAAACAGGCTTTGAGTCATCAGTCCCCCCCCCCCCCCCACCCCCCCACCCCTACAACAGGAAGGCAGAGCGCACCTAGAGCACACACACATAGACAGAGTCAAACATATTTTGGACTGTGCCGAAGCGGGAAGAACTCCTGGGAGACGAGGACTCATTGAAGCCCTGCCCACACATCAGCCCGCTGTCGCTTCACGTAAAGATTCTGAGAAGTCTGGGTGATTTCTTACCCCTCCTGGCGTATTTATGGCTCAGAGCATGTGTGTGTGTGTGTGTGTGTGTGTGTGTGTGTGTGTGTGTGTGTGTGTGTGTGTGTCCCTCCAGATATGAGTTACTGTGCACCAGCACGCTCAGAATGTACAGTGTCATTTGTCTATAGGTGGGCTTCGGTCCAAACACGCACTCTCATAGGAGAAGCAACAATACGGCGAACGTGGATCAGACACACTTTATTCTGTTAGATCAGCAAAGTCTGAAAACGCAGCACATCCCCATAGATGTTAGATTAGGAGTCGTAATTGACGCCCTCCCGTGCAGTGATGACATCACCCATGATGCGCGATTCAGTCTTTGAGGGCTCGATGACATCATCTGAGAGTGATATATTCACCCATGTTTCGCTGTGCACTGTTTGCAATTTCTAAATGTTGGTTATTATTTTTTGTATTTAGGTCAGCTAGTGCTGTCTGTGGCTTGTGGCTGATAGGAGTCCCACTAGTAATCATTATCTGGGCCTGTTTGTTTTCAGTGCGGTCTCTGCGGCGTGGGATGGACTGCGCTTTACATCCAAGCGTCCTCTCGCCCTGACCCATGCAACCCCGTCCTGTTAGCGCAGCTTCGGCCTCGTTCCTCTGCCTCTGACAAGCGGCCATTAATAAATCATGCTTTGCTCATTACCAGTCCCCACTATCAGCCCGTGTCTGTGAAATTGATCCAGTCTGCCCACTTCTTCAACTTAAGATCCCGTGCTTCTGTTCCCCACGTCTTCTCTAAGGCACTACTTTCAGGGCTCGTTTCCCCACTCGACCTTCTCCCCTTCACTCTTCTCTTCGTCCTCTTTCCGTTCCTCATGCTCTTTCATCGTCACATTCAGTGACAAGTTCGCTCTGATGTCACTTTTGGACTCAAGCCACATACATGATCATTAAATTCTAGCTTTTCTCCAAAGAACTTAAAGAAAATAACAAATTCTTTTGGCGGTTTGTGGACAATTGAACCACAAAGTAAAGTAAAATCCTACAGTTCACCACACCTAATGGCAAAGAATCTGCAATACAAACATTAAAAAAATAAAATAAAATAATGTATATATAATGTAATATAACTCAGTCTTCGGTTGGCCCAGTATATTGATCAAAGTAATATATCAGCATGCTGAGGTTTTGAGATTGTTGAGTCTGAGCACCCATGAATGTTCCCAATTAGCACCACCACTCATTTCATTCCCAGAGGCTCTTCTTCTCCATTTTACCTAATGAGATCCTTTCAGAGAAAACATCTCAAGGCCACGTCTCCCTATTAGATGTTTTTTACATCTTTTGACTACGTCGCGTTGCCATTGGTCAAGATGGGGGGGGGGGGGGTGAGACGAGTCAGGCCGGTCATCATCATGAATGCAGATGTTAAAGACCTGCCTGGGCTAATGCCTCATTGCCATCCGCCATGCTTTCCCCATTCAGTGCTGGCACATATGGCTGTTTACCCAGCAGAGAGGAATTCAGCTCCTGCGTTATTAAATGGGAACCGTCTGAAGCTGAAGGGATTTGATTTTGTCTCTATTTGTGGACCCAAAAGAAATCTGGGACTTACTGTATAAGCCCCTTGAGCCTGTAGACAGGAACAAAAGTATTCTGTCTCTGTATGTGACTGTCTTTTTTTTGTTAGTCTCTATCCATCCAAATCCTTTGACTAGCCGAGAGTGAAAGAATAGTATGGAAGAGCCTCATTTATTGCTCCCATCTGTTTATGTCTTTTTACTTCTGGAAGTGAATTTGAGGAGCAGGAATGACCAGCATTCTGTGGCATGCAGATGTTCCTTTCCTGCTCTTTGCTCCGAGTCATTAAATGTGGCACAGTTCGGTATATAAGGCCGGCAGACAAAGCTGGCTGGCTCCTGGCCGTGTGGTTTTTAACGTGCTGGAACTCTATGAAGACTTTCAGGCTTTCATTTTCTAAAATATGTGCGCTCTTCTGTCTCTGTTTGCTCACTGCTCTCACGTCAAGGATTTCACCGTCGCCATTTCTTACGCCCCCCCCTTTTTGCACACGCACGTAACGATGATCTCCTCTGCGCTGATTCAGTAATCTACTCAAGACTCTGGTTGCCATCCATCAGAGCCTAAGCCCATCTCGCGTCAAACATCAAAGGCCTCGTCTCTCATTGTCATCTGGAAACCTGCTCCACCAAGGTCCCGGCTTCCTGCATCACTCCCCGTGTTTTTAGAGCTGTCTGCACGCAACGCCATTACTCCTCATTAACGTCAGCTCAGCCTGTCAGAGACACTGTTATCACTTGTTAGAATTAAGCGTGCTGCTTCATACGCTGAAGCGGCCTTTCAGTTTCATACTGCACCGACTCTTTCTCTCCGCCGTAGATGAGGAGGATAGTGCGGTGGGGTTAAGTAGTTAAGTAGTAGTAGTTTTTTATCACTGATGGCTGAAAAATGTTGTGTGTGTTTTAGAACTAGCAATATCTGACCTCACCTCCAGGCTCCTAGTCAGGCTCCGATAGTCACAGCGAAGTTAGGCAACAGACAACAGCATTAACGTAGTCAAAATCCAGTTTGAAGGCTATTCTTACCACAGAGACAGAAGCCAGGGTGACATGTGGAGGACTGTGACTGTGTGGTTTCTCCCTTTCCCGGCAGTGATGAAGACATGATGGTTGGCAGTCAAAGTGCTCCTTTACCAGATCTGATGGAAACCAGTGACTCTGACTGGCCAGCATCAGTTCTGGATGGAGCCCGTACGTGAAAATACATATATGCGACGACAGATAATCCCTCACGCGCCGCTCTAACCTCACCACCGCTGGCTGTCTGCTCGTGAAAAGAAAACAGCCCTCCAATAACGTACCGCAATTAATGATTGCTTTACAAAGCCATGCATATTTGATATTCAGTCTGTATCACTCCTACTTCTGGGCCAATTTAGTTAATTTGATTGGTGATGCCAGTCTATTCAACATTCACTTTTATCCAAAAAGCTCTTTTCTCTGATGTCAGGAAATGAAGTTGTCACCCTGGGTCTCTTTCATTAATGTGAATATCATTTCATTGTTGTTTATTACACGAGGAGACTATGGCTAGAGGTAGATTCTAATGCTGGGGTTATATTTTTAACTCTTCATCGCTCTCCAGTCAGTGCGTTCCTGAATTCCCCCTAGAGGATGAATAAAGTATCCATCCATCCATCTCTCTATTGTTAATAGAGACCATGCATTGAAAATCTTTTCAACAAAAATGATTCATGTATTTGAGCAGGCAGATATATCATAGATGCGTCCGCTCCAGTGGATCAGCATTAAAACGATGATCCCGGTCATTCTTACCGCTCCTGTGGAATTTTCCCATGATAAGTCAGCCTTTTCTCAGCCTCTTCTCTCTTCACCCTCCACAGGTGGATCTTGGGTTCTTGCGGTTTGTCTCAGCCATTGGCACCCAGGGCGCCGTCTCCCAGGAGACCCGGAGGATTTACTTTGTCAAGTCCTACAAAGTGGACGTCAGCTCTAATGGAGAGGACTGGATCACTCTGAAGGAAGGCTCCAAACAAAAGGTAGGAGACGGTGTTCCTCAACAAGGTGCATTAGTGGTCTAATGACGTTATCTCCAGGCTCTAACTTATGAGAGCAACTTAGTTCGCAGTGAATAAAGTGAAACTATCTGGAAATATCAAGCTCTGATAACTTTTCTAGATGCTTTTGCAGCCTTGGCTCTACGTAAGACAGTCATCGTGATCTAAATAGTAAAAATAATTCATTTTGGCATTTATCTGACCAGTATCTTAAAAGCCATCCCTGCAGATGTACTGCACTTGGAATATCTTATCTCAGTAGAGTAGCAAACAGACTTAAATTGTTTGTTCAAAGTCTGTGGTGGTCGTAGCCACAGGGCGGGTTATGTAAGGAATGTAGCCCCTGTTTTATGTTAGGCCCCCGTCAGTTCATTGTAAAATAAACGGGGATGACAAACAACTTGACAAACAGGAGTTAAAGGGGAAGTTAAACGGGTTTGAAAGGAACAGTAGAGACCGTCAAGTTTGAGCAGCTGGTAGAGGTGGGTAAAGAAGAGAAGCGAAGGGGGGGGGGGTGACACGTATCACCGCGGTGTGACAGCGACCATTGATTGCTGATCAGACCTTGTTTTGTCCATCTGGTGGACACACAACCTAAACCGTGGGAGTCCAGATACTCACAGAGGTATGTTTGTGCCCAACATCCTCATATTGTGTGGCATGTAAATACCACAAGGCATTTTTGAGTGAAAGGCCTCATGTGGAACAAAAAAAAAAGTTCTCGACAGCAACTGAGTATCCAAACAAACGCATTTGTGCTGCAGTGTACATATGCCCCCGGGCCTGATTATTTTATGGTCTCTCTCTAAAGTACACAGTCCTCTCTGTAAAGTGGGGGTTTAAAGGTGCCGTGGTAAGCCTTGCCTGTGTTTTCCGGACTCTAAAGTGGTTTTGTGCGGAGGGGCACCATTTGCTGCATGCTGAGTGTGCAGTCTGAAGTCTTAGCACCGCTCTGGAAAAAGCCACTTTACAGTTAGTGAGTGGAAAGGAGACTCTGCATGACATTTAAGAGAGTGGATGACTTTGTTGCTGGGTCCCTTAGTGGCGGGGTTGACAGGCATGCTGTATGGACTAATGGGTCAGCCCTGGTGGTGTTTTAGTAGAACTGCTATCCTTCTATCTATTGTCTGTCCTCTCTGCCCTTTAGCTACTTTGTCGGGGAGGTCAGGAGGTCACGTGGTCACTGGTGTGATTCAGTTATGCTGAATGAACTGTGATGCACGGTGGGGAGTTGTTTCGCTGGGTGGCCGGCCTCCTCGTATGTGCTAGTAAACTGTCAACTGACCCCTGGGGAGAACAGTGATCTCTGACCTTTAAACAAGACACTGCGGTAAAGCCTCCCCCCATATGTGTAAGTAGAGGACAGAAAAAGGGCATCTTGAGCCAATCTGGTCTTGTCAGCGTTACACATAGTGCATCAGGTTTCACAGTCACAGTCCGCAGCCTGTTTGTGACGCCACATGTGTTACGGCAGTGAGCGCTGGGGCAATATCAGGGCTGACAGGAAAATCAGTTTAATGTGCATATAGGACAGTTGTACAAACGTTATTGCCACTTTGTGAAAATTGTCTTTATAAATACTTACATTTCCAACGCTTGACTCAATCCATAATAAATCCAATCACTCCTTATGTCATTGGTTTCAAATTTGCAAATTCTTGTGGTATCATAATCTCCCTGAATGTAAATCTTTCACTGTTTTGGCTCTCTGCTTCTTGATTCACTGCAGCCAAGGTCTCGGAGAAATTCTTATCCTCAAAGTCAATAATTTACTTTCCCTCTGCCTCTATCACAGGTTTTCCAAGGCAACACCAACCCAGCAGATGTTGCCAAGACGATGCTGCCCAAGCCCACGCTAACACGCTTCGTCCGCATCCGCCCCGTCACCTGGGAAACAGGCATCGCACTGCGCTTTGAGGTGTATGGCTGTAAGATATCAGGTGGGTACTGCTGAGTTCACCTGCTGATCCACATGCATGCATACACACACATCTCAACTCTATCTGTGCCCAAAGTTGCCACTGAAAATGTGCAACTCTACATTCTATTCTATTCTATTCTATTATAGAATATTATTATTAAAAATAGTTTCAAATACAATAATCAGATGATGCCACTGGGTCTATGTATGATTTCTGCCCATGCCCCTGTGTTGGTCTAGCTCTCTTCTTTCTGCAGCATACTTGGTATTTCCCACCCTGGCCCCAGTTGCGCAAACACCTGACATTTGCCAGGTGTGAGATGAAGCTCTATTTCTATGTCCGTCTCTAAACTAAAGCAAGCTGCTGCATAATAGAGTAGTGGCACATGAAGGCGGATTACCTATTTATATAACCCCATGTTTAGATGTACCTCATTCAATATAAATGGAGCCAACAGCTGGCAGGCAGAGAGAGCTGGAGCTGGGTGGGATCTTTATGGTCCCATCCCTCATGCTGGTCTGGTCCCAGCCTCCTCTTTAGCCACATTCTGTCTTTTGCTTACAGAGCTTTGATTTTGGCAAAGCTCTTCCCATCTTTGCCTTTTTGTCGATGTTATTTTAATGAGTGGTGTGTGTGTGTGTGTGTGTGGCTCACTTTCATATGGTTTTAGCACATCTGTCTGCATCTCTATGGGTTTATGAGCATGTGTATTGAATGTTAATTAGTGCTTGCCAGTGTGTTTTGCTCTTCTCTGCTTGGATTGAGAGTACAACTCACAAAGACATGAAAAAATAGTAATTTTTGGTTTATGTTCAGGAGGAAGCCTTGGACTGAAGTTAGGGTTAGGATTAGTTGTTGTGCTCATATGCAAAGAGTGGGAGTGTTCTGTGTGTGTGTGTGTGTGTGTGTGTGTGTGTGTGTGGAGTTATGCCATTATGCATTACATATGTGGGGCTGTTCATGTAATAGCACTGTGGGCACAGCAGGGTTACAGCTGGGGCGTGTGTTTCAGGCACACGACCAGACCACTGTGCAGAGCGTAAACACATGACAGGACCGAAGCTGCCACAGGGCCTCCGTAAAGGACGTCAGCACCCCTGGGTGCTCTGAAGACACTGCCAGGCCTATTGCATGCTAGCAGCGCAATTGGAGAGAGAGAGAAACAGTGCGGCTCTTGAGGGTTGCATAAACTCAGTGACTCACGCCGTTCTACCTTGACTGTTGCAGAACTTTGCAGAAACTTTTTTAAAAGAATAACGAAGAACTTTTTAGGGCAGCTCCAATTTTTCAGAAAAGTAACACCGTAGTAACACTTTGGATCAAAGTGTGTCAAAACTAAGGTGTGCAGTGTAAAGCCATATTAGATTTTTTAAAGGTGTATTTTTTTTCCTAAGTTCCCACTCTACTATAGAAGTCAAGACCATAACTGAAGTACCATATTAGAGGAGTTGTCGCCCAGAACGTTGCAAGATGTTTTCCCTTAAATCATCATTAATAAAAAAGATTCACCACCCTGTTGTTTGTAAATATGCCATGTTGTATGAATATCCCACTGATGCTCCACCCAAACCCTAAATGTGGCCCACATAGCCATGCATCACCACCTGCAGTCCACAAAGACACACACACACACACACACGTTTGTTCGGTTGGGTGTGTCACTGCGTGCATGCAATCCCTGAAGGTTCTGTGATCGCAGCTGAAGTCGATTAAGAGCTCCAGATGACCCAGGGAGTTTACCCTAGTGTCTAAACTCAGATCAGACACAAATACACACATACACTTTCAATCACACACATATACCTTTCTTTCATATCCTCCCACTTCAAAGGCAGCCAGTGTGCTGTACTGTAGCTCCACCAGAGGCTAGCTCCTCTGATCCATCTCAAACAGATTCTGACCAAAGACAAAAGAAAGAATGTAGAAAAAGACTAAAAACAGTCAAGAGGCTGCCGCACCGCCAGTGTTTGTTCCTTGAGCTCCAGTTTCTAGAGTGCAGGGCCAAAGATTCGTCTCATGGGTCCGCATAGGAGCCGCTTTAGATAACCAGAAAGAGAGACAAGTATGAATGAGGCCTTGTTCACCAAGTCTTTGCTCAATTTTCTCATATGCAGCTATGCTATTGAGTCGTGCGGCAGCACACAGTTTGTCTCACACAGACACAGACAATGTAATAATGCCTGCATTTATTCCTCCGTGGGAGCAAGATAGTAAATGTGTTATTGCTTAACGGAGATGCCTGACTCAGTGTCTTGGGATCAAGTGCTGTAGGAGGTTTAAGAAGAGACAGACAGCAACGTTTACCCCTTATACAAACCGCTAAGCGACACACTTCTAGTGATACATGGAGAAACTTATGTAGGCTTCAGACGCAAGGACTACGAAGACGTTTCACAGACCTCTAGTACTATATTCAATCTTTAATAAATATGTACAAATAATATACTCACAGAGACTGGACTCTTTCTGGTCATTGTGGTCATTTTCAAAAAGAAATCTTTGTCAAGGGGATGTAATTTACTGTAGGGATGTACAACTAAACCGTCCAGCAATGCAATTAATCCTTGAAAATGTGATGTTCATTCAAGTCAAATCTAACATTCAAATAATAGCCCTTCTTTTATGTGGACCGACCCCCAACAGATGGTGGGTTAAACACAAAAACTAGTGCTCAAAAAGTGTAATCAGGTTGTGGGCTCAGATCTGGAAAGTTGAGAAAATATATTTTAAACATGCAACGCTTCTGAGCAAAAAAGTTTTTTTTTTCTGTCCAGCTCCTGATATGGAGGAACGGCATCAAGGAAAAAATGATGATAAAACGTAAGAGAACAACATATAGAAAATAACCGAAATGACGGGGTATGGATTGGAAGGACAGTGGGAGAAGAAAGTTTAAGAAAGTGCACAGCAAACAACGTGATGTTAAAAGACACAGTCCCACCGATGTTGACAGCTGTAGAGCAGAAGGTAGATGAGTGCAGCAGCAGATAAAACACAAAGAGAATGTGTTTTCGTGTGTGAGTATACGTGAGTCTGTAGAAGGAGCAGGGGGTGGATAAGGGAGATGAAAAGAAAAAGTGCTCCCAGAATGCAGGACGGTGAAGCACCAACTGAGAGGAGTGTTTTAATTGGCTGCCTGGAGACAACCGCTTCAGGCAGAGGAATTAGTATGCATGAGATCTGCAGACAGCCAAAGAAAGAGAAAGGGAAAAGAGGGAGAGATCACAGAGAACCATCACAAAGAGTTTGGGGAATTGTCCTTCTCACTTTGACTTTCACTATCCCTGTTGCCCCTATATGAACCTGAAACTCGCCAAACTAGAGCTGTGGCATTGAAAACGATGTCGAACATTAAGCATCTGGACTTAGATCAAGTCTTTTGTTGTCTATACAGTCGTCATTTCTGCAGGTTTTCACTAGTTTGTATCAAAAAACTAAGCACTGTTTGCCTTCCCTTTTATCTTTCAGAGTACCCATGCTCGGGCATGTTGGGCATGGTATCGGGTTTGATCACTGACAACCAGATCACAGCATCGTCCCACACGGACCGGAGCTGGGTACCAGAGAATGCCCGCTTGTTGACCAGCAGGACCGGGTGGACGTTGCTGCCCCAGCCCCAGCCCTTCACCAACGAATGGCTGCAGGTGGATCTTGGTGAGGAGAAGCTAGTGAAGGGGCTGATCATTCAGGGAGGGAAGCACCGTGAGAACAAGGTCTTCATGAAGAAGTTCCGCCTCGGTTACGGCAACAATGGCTCCGACTGGAGGATGGTGTTGGACACTAATGGAAATAAGCCAAAGGTGAGTTTTTCTTTGCATGTCTTTTGTTGATCAGATGCTACAATACCCTTAAACAGTGTTTTAGGATGTCTATGTCTATTCTTCAGACTTGCTAACAAAGCATAACCCTAAGGGAAGTTCTTCCAAGGGAATACATTTGAAATGATTGTTTGATTTCAACCAAAAGATGGTGGGAAATGATTTGAATACATCCTCCTAAATGTGTCTCTCAGACATGTCATAACATTGATTCCAATTATGACGCATTTAGTCCGTTTTCACCACGGCGTTGTGCCTGGCAGTTGTGAAGTCATTAAGCAGTCGGTGCGAGTCAATTTCTGCAGCGCTTTGAATCACGTTAGGATCAGCAACTCAAGCCTCTCAGAAAAACCTCCGCAGTTCTCTCTTCCTGCTTTACATTCTGCACGACACAAAACATCCAACCCCTTTTCACTGGGCGGCGAAACCTCTCCAGAGGAAGAGGAAGGAGAGGTGAAGGGAGTCTGGCGAAAACAGGAGACGAAAGACAAGGATAAGAGAGGCAACGCGCGACAAAGCGAACTGACCCAGGATTTATCTGCCGGTGTCGCCACACACGCTTCGCTCAATGCATTCACACGCTTCCAACAAAAGTACTGTATGTACATATACAGGGTTCACAAAAAGTTAGGGATATTCGACTTTCAGGTGAAATTTATGGAAAATGTAAAAAGTGAATGCTACAGTGATATTATATCATGAAAGTAGGGCATTTAAGTATCAGCATGCAATGGTAGTTTCTTCATCTTAAACAATTTATTGAAAGAAAATCTAACAACAGTGGAGGGTAAACGAGGGTAAACGTAAAATTGGGATGTGGCCAAAGGACGTCCACTCCTCTCCTTTCTGTGACTCTTCCAGTCTCTGTATCTCTGTTGCAACCTGCTGATGACACTCTGTGACCCTCTAAGCTCAGTGGACACTTCATCTGAGGACCTGTTTGAAGCCTCCAGTGTTGAGGTGCTGCTGATGGTGTCGTTTTGGTCTCATGATGTCAGAATGTGAACAGCATGATGAGGAGGACTGTTTAAATACCAATTCTAACTGAAGCAGGAAATGTATTGGTGGTGGTTCATCCTGAAATTTCACCTGAAAGCCGAATATCCCAAACTTTTTGTGAGTAGTGTATATGAGCACATACACAACCATGCGCACCTCCAACGAGAGCTGCAACAGCCCGTCCCCAATTACAAGCGTCCCTGACAGGGCATAAATCTGATCCAGATGGGCTGATGGTTGATTGATGAAGGGACTAAGGAGGATCCATATCGCCCCTGTCCTAGTTAGCCGCATCTCTGCCCTCGCCTGAGAGGTTCCCAGCATCTGAGTTCCACCAGGCAGTTCACGTGATCGCACCCATTAATTCATCTCCATCAATCCTCTGTCGCCTCCTTTGCTTAAACTTCGTGCATCCCACATCCTTTCGCCTCATTTATTCATTTGCTTGCAGAAGATCTGAGGCAGAGTTGAAGGAGCCAAGAGTTGACTCTGACAGAGGTGTCTGTCATGCTGTCTTTGCCGCTGCGTCGCTTGCTTAAGCTGTGTTTTAGATGTCAGTAGGATGAGAGAGATGCGGTCAGCTTCTGTTCTTTCCCATCATCTTTTCCACCTACCCAGCACATGTCACCCCTCCGCCCCACTTCTGGTTTTCACAGGGCAGGCACACTGCCTCAGGGTATCTGCGTTTGGAGAGGTGCATCAGTCAAACGGCCAGCGGTGACAATACCAGCGATATTGTGTTTGGTCTTTTTTCACTCACTCTTCCCTCTTCCGTCCACCTTCTCTCCTTTTACCTGCCAGATATTTGAAGGGAATACCAACTACGACACTCCCGAGCTGCGGATGGTGGAGCCTCTACTGACCCGTTTCATCCGAATCTACCCAGAAAGGGCCACTCCTGCTGGCATGGGCTTGCGACTTGAGCTCCTTGGCTGCGAGATTGAAGGTAAATTGGAACAAACCCCAATTATTATTAGTATTACTTATGTGTCGGTGCAAAATCCAGCAAAAAAAAAAGAAAGAAGCAAATGGTCTGGTATTAATAGCTACGGTGGCTGATTTCTCTACCAGACATAATAACACTTCTACTGGTTGTGCTTCAGTTGCTAACCAGAGTGAAACTGCTTCTTCATGCTCATGACATTTCCAGCTGTGGTAACGCTTTAAACCACGGAAATAACATTTTCACTCCTAGTTTTAAAGTCACTGCCCATGATTACATCAATACAGGTGAGCCATCTATCATCCTAGCTAACGACATGGCTGTAAGTAGTTTGCACGTCATGTCTTCGCCACAGTTGGGGTTATTTAAAGATGTGTGTGAGGGCTCCCAGTGTTGAGCCCACAGCTGCCCAGCTCCTGCTCTTTATCCCTACAAGGGACAGTTGTCTTGTCTCCCTATTACATCAAAGCTGCCCCCATAGCTGGCCACTTCTAGAAGGGATCAAATGAAAGCCCACCTGGCCCAGTAGGATTATTGCAGCCTGGCCCCCATCACACTCTTCTCACCCGCTGCATGTCTTTCTTCCTTCAAAGAGCCGCACACACTTTGCTATCTTTAAAATGACCCCTTATGTTTTGGAGCTCCTTATCTGTGTCTCTCAAAGCTGATGTAACACAGAAACCGCTCGACAGCGTAAGAGTGTGTAGCATGCTAGCTAAGTGGATTTACATATTGGATTTCAGGGAGGCCCGTTCAGTTCTAAGTCTCGTGGACTCCCACCGGGAGCTTTACTCAGATGATAATGCTTGTTTTCAGTGTTAATGCCAAACACACACATGCTTGTAGAGACGTGTACACACAGTGCAACCGCAATCACCCTGCCAAGCATGCGGTTACAGGCATGTATATACAATCTCACACATACACAGGTGCTTGTGCAAGTGTGTGTGTGTGTGTGAGTATGTGTGTGAGTGTGTGTATGTGTGTGTCTGGCAAGCCATAGCAGGAGGGCTAAATCCTCATTTCTGTGAGAGGCTCCCCTGACGCAGCGCTGACCCCATCCCTGACCTTCCCCACCCTGAATCTGACAGGGGCTGATCTGCCTCATATTTCATCCAGCAGAGGAAGGGAGCGAGCAAGAGCGTTGGCTCACACACATGCGCACGCGTGCACACACACTCGAAGTCTCCACACACACTGCACACATGCATTTTTCAGGCAGTTTGCCTCTATCTGTCTATGTCTCCCTCTCTCTCTCTCTCTCTCTCCACCTCTTCTTTTTTCCCTCCGCCTACACAGGGGAAACCCGTTCATTAGTCAGTCAGCGTAAACACACACAAATGCAGAAACGCCGCAAGACGGTTGTGCGGCAGCGGAGCGTGGAGTGGATCTAGGGGCATGCCCACATCCAAGTGCAGCAGGGCAATAATGAGAGGGCACTACGGCAGCCACAGGCCCTGCCTATAGCCAATCCCAGGCCAAGTTTCTACATCTTTAAATTTCAGCCGCCCAAGCTCTAAGCACCATGCTTTAGCTTCAACTCTATTTATACACCCACACCTCCACAGCATGATAAAAGGAAGGATGCTAATAGCTCAAGGCTATATTCAATCCTGGTGTGTGACCATGGGCAGAAAACATGCAGAGCTCACGTATACATATTTTAGTGTTTCTTTTATTTTTTTCTTATTTTCTATTTTAACTATGAAGCAGGCTGAAACCCCGTCTTTTCAGACTGCATCTACACCCCATGCCGGCACTCCTTGTGTCTCATCTCTTTAAACAACCAGGAGACCTTTTACTTTAGCACGCAGTGTACTCTGTGTATTTATTCATTGCTTTGGACAAACTGCCAAAGGAATGTAAAGTGTTTTCAAACCGTGAAAGCATTTTACATTCAGACAACACGATCAGACAGTGGTCAGGAAAAATAACAGGAATGTGATGATACGCTAATGTTAATAGCTAATGGGCCACATTAGTTTACCTTATCTGATTACTAACAGAAAATATAGATATGATGGTTTGCCGTGACTCCATGTGACTCCAGCTTGAATCTAATCCATGTTGTCTGCTGTGTCTCCTCTTCCCAACCTTTACAGCTCCTACGCTCCCGCCTACCACGCTACTCCCGAGCACTACTCCGTCAGACGAGTGTGACGACGACCAGACGAGCTGCCACAGCGGCACAGGTGATGACTACGATGTGACAGGTGCTAACATCGCCCTCATGAGACTGCAACCAGTTCCCCCTCTTGCCCTTCTGCTATGGCTCACACTCGATCTGCTCCAGCTTCACTGCTCTCCGTCACAGTTAGATTTAATACCACAGCTCATCTACCGTCTACTCTGCACACGTACAAGCAAGCATGCATGCATGCACCCACATTGGCGTTGGCATGTGCACAGCTCTAATTAGCTGCACCTGTAGCTCCCCCTGTCCTTCACAGTCTTCCCTCCACCTCTGCAAACTCCCAGGAGAGGATTGTTGCACTTGTTTTAGAGATTGCCAAGTGTGCACATCCACATCCGCCCGATTCCCGAACGTAACAGCAGCCAACTCTGCCTCTCTCTTATCTTTTCATCTTTCACCTGCCTTCTCCTCCCGCACCTCTGTCTCCACTCACTCCTCTTGGCCTCATTTCCTACTAACCCAGTAACTCTCCGAGCCCGCACTGCTGCCGGCACTCCCCCATTAACCAGCAGTCTCCAATGATGAGCACGGCACCGTGTCAGTCACATGTTTTTAAAAGTACTGCATAAGTGCTTCATGGTAGATATACAGAAACGGGGCACTTATAGCAATGGTACAAGGCATGTGTTGAGTACTGTGTTTTTATATTTGCTCTATTTAGCCAGTATGGATACATTTAGTGCATGAGAGCAGTTATTGGAAAACGAACTCATTTGAAAACACTGACCATGCTGATGGTGTTGTGTTGTGACAGGTGGCACCACGATGCCAGAGACCACCACTACTGAAGAAGATACCATCCCAGGTGAGCAAGAAGTGAAAATATTTGAACTGCTCAAGTTTCTTTTTAAAATTCGTTTGCATAGATGTGTACCTAAGCAAGTGATTGCCAGCTAAAGACAGCCTCACCCCTCTGATGCGTGTCTGTTATTAAAGCTGATGATATCGCCCTGAGAGGCTCCAGCTGACAGAGCGAGGGCGGCTGTGTGATGCAGGGCTAGCTGATGATTAGCGCTGGTGCTCTGGTGCTGCCTTCTCAGCATAATCACTAATCACTGAGCCGACACTGACGCACACTGAATACGCATACAGACAGACACACACACACACACACACGCACGCGCGCCACAACACAAAACAGGAAGGCACAATGCAAATGACCACAGGAAATTAGGTGTGCTCGGGGGTCACTTGCAGAGACACACACACACACACCGACGCCTATAGCAGGTTGATGAGGCAGCAGGCAGTTGAGAGGCTGTGCCCCAGTCTGACCTTGGCTAATGGGCCATAGGCTCCACCCAGCCCCCTTCACTCTGTCAGCTGGCTCTGTGTGTCTGCAGTCTACTGGGGCACCAGCCATGATAATGGATGAGAGCTGAGGTGCCGGCGTGTGTGTATGCGTATTTGTGTTTGAACATAACTAAAAGTCTAAGGTAAACATTTATCGGCCTGATTTTTCATTTCAAGAGTCTCAAACTATGCATGCTAATCAGTTCTGTGCATTTGTCTGTTCGGGTGCATGTGTGCCGTGCACTCTAATGTCAGAGGACGTAGTTTCCTTTGGCTTCTGGCAAGAGAAAGTCTCTTTTTCTTTTCATCAAATAGCCAAGTGAGTCATGTGGCTGCTCATCTTATCCAGAGCTTGTTGGTAGCCTCAGTCAGAGCCTCCCAAGAATGGAAAAAAAAAAAAAAAAAGCCAAAGCCATTTTAATTGGGAACGGGATGTCTCGACGAAAAAGTGGCTTGGCGTCTGAAATGCGGTTCCACATGGAATTTTATCCTTTGCGTTTAATGGGTACATAGAGTCGTTGCCTGCAGAAGCTGGTATAAACCCTCCCATTATTAAAGAGAATATTGGCTCATATATTCTGTCATTTGGAGAGCTGTCTCATTGTATCTTTAAAGGCATCTCACGGGTTTAGTTTAAGGCCATGGCTAACATCCCAAACATCCCGCTCCCTTGTGTTCCCAGGAAGTCTTTCTTTATCCAATTTGAAAAACACTAAAGCCCGAGCTCCCACACATTTTCTTGCCTCTACTGAGGCTTCTTCAGCGCCGCGTGTGTCCATGGGGGATTGCATTGTTGGAATGGGGCCCCGGCACTGTTACCATAGCTGTCTTCAAACCTCAAGTCCCTGCTCTCATTAAAATGCTGAGCTCTCTGCAGGTTGCTATGAATGTTGCTTTCTCAACTGGACACCATGTCCAGACCCCATCTTCCTCCTCCCCTGCCCCTCTCTTTGTGTCGTGCCTGTTCTTAGTGTACCTCTATACCTCTTTATATGCCCTGCTACATTCATTAAAAAGAGATCATTAACTGCAGCCAAGAAATAAGGTCTACATAAGGTCTATACTCTTGGTTCGCTCTTTTTCTCATGTTAGAGCCAAACGCTGCCTCCCATCCCACTGTTTCTTCCTCATGAGTTCAGCTGTTTTAATCTCCCCTGTGGATGCCCGGGCTTACATCCTGCAGTTCTTTGCTGCCCTCTAGTGCTTTGTAGCTGATAGAGTTGAGTGGATGAAGTGCCACAGTGAAGCATCATATCATGATAGGTCCCTCAGTTATTGTTTTGGAGCTTCTTCTTTTGTAATAAGGACAGTGATGACCTCCTCTGACACACGATCCTGACCTTTCTTCGACACATTTGCAGCTTTTCTGTGGTTTGCTTGCGACTTCGGCTGGGCCAATGACCCCTCCTTCTGCAGCTGGACATCAGAGGACACTGGCTCCAGGTGGCAAATCCAGTCCAGCGGCACCCCCACCCTCAACACTGGACCTAACATGGACCACACAGGTGAGGACCCTGTACTCTGCCTCTCAGCTGGGATATACCGAAATTGTGCAAACTGCAGAAGTCCTATATTATTATAGTATTTGACTTTTGTCAGTAATACAGAAAGTTCTTTTATCCAACAGGTGGATCAGGGAACTTCATCTACACCTTAGTGACAGGTCCCCAAGAGACTGAGGTGGCTCGGCTGGTCAGCCCTGTTGTCAGCTCCCCAGACACAGACCTGTGTGTGTCCTTCTGGTACCACATGTTCGGGTCGCACATCGGCACACTACATATCAAACAGCGCAAACAGACAGCTGATGGACCGGCTGACATCCTGCTGTGGACAGTCAGCGGTCACCAAGGCAACCGCTGGAGGGAAGGTCGTGTCCTCGTGCCACGCAACAACAAACCCTATCAGGTAAACTGGTCCACCTTTTAGCCTGCGACTCCTATTCTTCTCCTAGTGGTGCAGCTGCGTGCCGTCCATTGTGGGATTCAAGAAAAGGCAGCTGAAAACTCTCTCACTTTTTGTGAAGGTGGTGATCGAAGGTCTGGTGGGCGGAAAAAGCTGGGGAGACATCGCTGTGGATGACATTAAGGTGCTCAATGGACTCACCATGGTGGATTGTAAAGGTGAGGCTTTTACTCTTCATTGTTGCAGCACCTGCATTCAGTTCTTCAAATATAACTGCAGCTTTTTTTTTTTCTTTCTGCACTGGATATAATTAATTTCTGTTTGAACAGATCCTGACGTGCCCACCGAGCCAATGCTACCAGAGGATCGCCTCAATGAAATTCGTAAGTCGCTACACATGGAGGGTTCATTCAGAGTCATTCCTTCTTGGGTAACCATTTGCGATTCCTATTCAAATGTCACGTCTCACTGTTCTCTTCTGCTTCTCTATCTCCCTTCCAGCTGAGGAGATTACTGAATACCCAGACTTTGTGGAGACCAACCAAATCAGCGGAGCAGGCAACATGCTGAAGACGCTCGACCCCATCCTCATCACTATTATCGCCATGTCTGCCCTGGGGGTCTTCCTGGGTGCCATCTGCGGAGTGGTCTTGTACTGCGCCTGCTCACACGGAGGCATGTCGGACAGGAACTTATCAGCCCTGGAGAACTATAACTTCGAACTAGTAGACGGCGTCAAGCTAAAGAAAGACAAACTCAACGTACAGAGTTCATACTCAGAGGCGTGAGACGAGACTGAGCGCATTGGTTTTAACTGTGCGACACGCGGAGCTCACAGAGTGTGCACAAGACCGGCTGGAGGCTTATCCTCTCGTGTATCCATGAGTAGGTTGGCTCAAAGGACTGCCAACACCCTCCACTCGCTGTGTGAGGGACAGGTTCAGGAACCAATGGGAGGTTTTGGACTGATCCATGCTTTTCTCAGGAGCTGCAGTAAAAAGAACCTACCAATAGGAGACACTGTGTACAAATAAAATACAGAAAAAAATATGTACAGATGATTTAGATGATATTTTAATTTTCTATTTTGATTTTCATTCATTTTTACAATCGGATGCTGGTGTTGAGACCAATTTATTAATAATGTTTAAAGTATTTATCGTTTTCTGGGAAAGAAATGTGTTTTTTTTTTTTAATTATCAGTTCGTTGAAGGCTGTTGTTTATTTTCAAGTTCTGAAAGAGACGTATCAAAATCCGAAATGAACCATATCCAGCAAAACTGTAGATTTGCCCCATGGTGTGGCATACAGGGTGTGCCCGTGACCCATGACCCTGAAACATGTACCCTTTTCCCCTTTGACCTCTATCACTCTAAAGTAAGGGTTCCATTCATGGCAATGTATGGTTCTGACAGTGCCTTTAGTACATTTCGGTTGACCTCCTCTGTTGACCCAGGTGTTTTTTACTGTACTCGGCTTAAGTTATGATGACAGGAAACAGGGGCACATTATCTTATAAATACCTGCGAAACAGGAAAACAATCTTTCACAGTACTTTGTTTTATTTTCTGTTGTTTATCTGTCCAAAAAAAAACCCACACAGTGTAAATAAGTTTTAATATATTTTATTGCCCTTTTTCAAGAAAGTAAAGAGGAAAAAAGCTGCAGTATCCCTTTTTTCACGTGTTTGTGTGTGTGTAAATACAATCTTTTGACTGTTTTGTGGAAGGTGCAGTGTTATTGTTTTTAATTTTAGATTCCTTTTGCTCAGACCAGTAAGATTCTTGTGATGCTGATATTACAGCAATTTCACTGTGCATTCAAGCCATCTGTCATCAAAACACCCACTTCACAAAAACCACCAAAGGAGGAATGAGTCAAAAAAAACAAAAAAACAAAAAAAAAAACAGCTGATATGATGATTTCTTGGCACTCTTTCTCAACTAATCGCTCATTTCTTTATCATATCTCTGCAGTGATTTCGACTGGCCAACATAATATTTTCACTTCGTGCGAGCTCATATCGACGGCAGAGACGGTGGGAAAAGCGCATCAAACGTCTGCCGACATACCAAAAACACAACAATCATCACTGCTTTGCTTTAGCTAAGACCTAGACTAGCATGTCACCTCCAAACATCACTGTGGATTGTTCACTGAAGAAGTGCTATCTGGACAATGCAGCTTGAATGCACTTTGTTACTGATTCCCTTATTCTAAGGAGCCTATTAAAAGAGGGTCAAATACACTAACTGAAGAATGGTGCTATCATTACTTTAGCCGGACGTACTTGTCTCATGATAAACCCAGTTTGTATTGTTCACATGCTGTATTGTAGCTTAAGGCCTCTCTGGCCGCATAAGAAAAAAAAAAAAAAAAGGTTTTTACGAGTTTCACGTGTAGCAGCCATAAAGTTGTGATGTCAGAACTGATGTCATTATGACGGGACACTGGTACAGCAGGGGATCAAGTGGTGTCACCTGAATCAGGTCGTCTTGCCTCCCTTCCGCGGCTTTACCAAAGGATGGTTGCTCTCTTTTTTCTTTTTTTTTTCTTTTTTTTTGTTCACTGGAGGTTGTCACCAACACACAAAATGCTGTAAGACCACAGTTCACTAATGGTCATCACTCACACAAGAACTGACTACTTGCTTGCTCCCTGTCAGAGCCCTCCAGAGAGAGAAATCAGGAGGGGGAATGATAAGACCCTTGTAGAGAATGTGCGACAGTCTGTTTTTCTATCTCCTTTTTAAGCTAAAAAGAGAATGTCACCTCAATGTAAACTCTTCGAATCTCCGCTGAGACTCTTATTTGCAGATGGATGGAACAATCCCATCACTAGACACTATAAAGGGGAAGGGACTCTGTGTGAACTCCATGTGAGATATCAGGACACAAAGGCCGATGGGACCGGACCTTAGTGGTTTTTCCACACCACAGTGAAACAATCAAAAATTCGATCCTGAGAAGGGTGACGTCTTTTACATCTGTGTGCTTTGTATGTTGTGCCGTGGTGAACACATTCTCAGCTTGTTATTTCAGATTTGACCTCCCACTCCTCTCAACTGCTCCACCCGTGCTGTCAGCCGGAGAGAGAGGACCGTAGCTCCGGCTTCAACTAGAGAAAAAGGATACTGTAGCGTGGACTCAAAACAAACGATGTTGCACTGATAAATATATTTAAGAAGTTTATGTGTTTATAGCATTCATTTGCAAAAAAAAAAACAAAAAAAAAAAGAGGAAAGTCTAAAACACAAAAACACGTGTTCATTTCTTTCATCTTTTTTTTATATATATATATATATAGTTTCAGATTATGTGATATAATTCTGAAATGTAAAAATATTGAGATGTTTTCATTATTGAAAAAGGCAAAAATAGATTTTCCAAACAGTAATGTCCCTCCCTTACCTTTACATGGCATATTAACGCTTCGTTTTGTACTGTTATTCAACTTTTGTGCAGATTTTGGTTTTTTTTTTTACAAGAACAAGAAAATAAGACTTTTATTTTCAATACTGCTTCTGTAATTTGCTGTTGTAGGAAAAAAAAAACAAACAAAAAAAAAAAAACAAAAACCAATAAACAGCAAGGCCTTAAAATGAGAAGGGAATATTTGTGTTCTGATCCAAAAACTCCAACTCTTTCTTTTTTCCTATCCCGTTCCATCCTACGTCACAGCCGTGCTGTCGAGGGTTAGCCGGCGGCCTCGCCAGCAGCTCTGTGAAGTGACATCTGCTTTTTGCATCAAAGCGACGCGAAGGCACAATTACAGCAAGACAGTGATGTAAACACGAGCGGTTTGTTTGGTCTTTATCTCACAGCCCTCCAAAGATACAAATAAAAGGCATCTTCATATGAAGGAGGTGGGTCATTTATGTGGTTATTTGTTAATTACAGTGTAATGACGTTGCTTTGGCAGCTTTAATAGCAGAGAAAATGCAGCTGATTCATCATTTTACTCCGACACCCGCTAATAAATTTTGAATATTTAAGGCCATATCTCAGAGCAGATGGAAATAACTCCAGTGAGGTCTCTAATGTGGCGTCACCCCACCTATTGGAGTAGTAAACAGCGGTAGGGATCATGGGATGGAGCGAAGGGCGGGTGCTGACCACTAATGAGAAGCTGATGTGAGCTCCACTCAGCTGCTTTACTTTACTACCTCTATCATTTGGTGAAATTAGGCTTCATCATCAAGTACTACAGTGTGATTTTGGCTGACAGGGAATGAGTCAGAGCGCAGGAGAATGTGCACGAGAGTTTGACTTGTTCTGTTGTGCTATTGTTCTTGTTTTAATTTCTTTTTCGGTTCAGCAAAGGAGACAGAAGTATCAGTTTTACTGCGGCACTCGTGACAAGCACAAGTACTTGTGATCACCAATATCATTAACCACGAGCGCATCTTAGATAAATAGCAGTAATGCTTAGTCCCTTATTATCACACACGAGCACATTAGGAATCATTTAGCTGCTTATGCTTCACACGCAATTAACTAAGATTTGTAACCCAGCAACCCCACTAGATCCTTTTTAGCTCTTCTAGAATGACTTGAACCAATAATCTTGCACGGCAGTAATTGGCATTCATTAATTCATCAGTCAAGCAAGTAAGAGACGGAGCATCATCAGTCATTTGTTTGTGTTGCACACTTAGCGAAGAAGGGGAACTTAAAGCCACAGGCAGGGCTGTCAAATCATTCGAAGCATAAAACGATTCACAGAAAGAAACGCAGCTTTAACTGCTCGGGTGTCTTCAGTGGTGTGTGACTGAGTGAACTCAAAGGTTCCATTCAGCGCTACCAACTAACACCAAATATCGACACCAGTCATTCCCACATTAAAGAACGCTGAGGCCCAAATTGAAATCTGAAAATCTCCTGTGGCCCACCCAAACCTTTAATCGCAACTCTTAACATAACTATTCATGTCGACGTGGGCCTGGGGCAATGCACACAGTGAATTGTTGAGGTGGGTCACCGTGCAGGAGTGTTCGCTTCCCATCTCTGCACATGATTGTACATGCTTAGTTTCTGCGTGGTTTCAGTGGCACTTCTGAGCAATGCACACAGCTGGGCAGGGGATTGTCATCTGTTCCCACACATCTCAGTGATAAATCTCAACGATAGGCACTCACCTGTGTGTGCTTGCTACAACTTCCTTTCGTTTTTCTACATTCATTTTGATCTTCCGATGATCCTCGTTGAGGCTGACTCCTCCGCCCGAAGCCAGCGCTCCATTTTATCATTTTCCCAGCAGTGATGCATTGTTTTATTAATTACAATGCATAATACATTACATAATTGGAAATGAATGTATTTACTGTAAATGACCTCTGGTGGCCCACCTGCTGTACCTACACAGCCCACCACAGGGTCGCGGCCCACACTTTGGGAACAAGGGATCTGTACAACACTTCATCACTAAAGAGCATCACTAAATTTGATTTATTATGAAAAATCTATTGAATCTGTAGTAACTGAATGCAGTCATTATTTACAACTTCTAAACCCTGTATCGTGTAACTTCTTAGAAAGTGATCGGAGGAGTTTCACAGCAAAATGATGTGGTGCAGGACCCAAAGAGGTAAGATAGAGATGATCCGCAGCATTCATTAAATAGCTCATACATTATTATCAGTGTATTTGTGAACAATTGTAATTCCTCCTGTGGACACCCATAAGTTAGTGCAGTAAGTAGAGATATTATAATTGCTGACAAATACTCTGCATTAATGAACTCATATAATCACTGCATATGATTACATTGTAGTGTGTTATGAATAATTTGTCCATATGCTGCTTAGGAGTGTTAAAAACAGGGACTTAGTAGTAAAGATTTAGTGTGAAAAATGAAATCAGCTAATCGTGCGTAATGAAGTTGAAACTAGTTCCACCTGGAGCAGCTTCCACAGTCAAATGCTCAAGTATCAATGTCAGATACATTAATAAACCATTCACACGGGACGTTTTACTGCAAAATGAGTACTTTTTGATATTGAAATCAAATTCAGCGGGTGGTTTTTAAAAGGTGTGGACGCTTCAACCACCATTCAACACAATTACCAGACAGCCACTAACAGCCAATGACTGAAGTGTGAACTAGGTCTGTAGTTGTCCATCTTACCACTGGATGGCTCTGTGGAGTAATAAACAGGTCCAAATGTCTCCTGGATATGTGGAAGTGAACTATGACTGTAGTTTAGCACAAAAGTGGTTCCTCATAACTACCGTAGTTTTATAATTCCCACATTTAAGGCACATGGTTTCCTAAATAGTAGACAGCTCTCATGATAGGAATGGAGGTGCATTCCAGCCGTGTAGTAGCATACCGGTGATGACGGATTCTTCTCCATCTCATATCATCATCAGCATCATCATCATAGAAATGATGTCAATACTACAAATAATTATCAGAAGAAACTGTGTAAGATTGAGTATAGTCATTCATACAAACAGCTGAATAGGCCTTTATCACAGGACTTGTCACAGTTGTCCAAATTGTCTGCTGTTATAGTTTTGTTGTGATAGAGACAGTCATGACAGAATAGACTTAGACTTTCTGTATTGATCCCCCACAGGGGGAAATTCACATGTTACAGCAGCAACAATAGAAAAGAAAGAGTGAAGTGAAAAGTGAAGAAAGCAACAGTAGAAAATAAGCAAGAGCAAATAAATATATGTTGTGATGATAAATAAATATTTACACTATGGACATGAGATGTACAAGTATGGACAGGAGTATGAAAGGAAAGGAATGATATGAATGAAAAAACAGTGTGTTAACATCAGCCAGTGATGCTGCTGTTAAAGAGTCTGATGGCTGATGGGAGGAATGACCTGCGGTAGCGTTCCTTCTTGCAGGGTGGGTGCCTCAGGGAGCAGTCCAGGACAGAAGCGGCCCTCCTGACCTCACGTACTGCGGCCTGTTGGTGAGGTAGTCCGTTGTCCATGCAGCCAGGTGACAATGAAATGAATGGGATGTCCATGGCAGGAAGTCTGGACGCTATGAGAGGAAACCCTGTTTCCATGCAGTGACCACCACAGACCAGAGGCCATGAAGTGACATGTACAGGAAACTGTGTGTCACCACGTCATCACCACAAGTCTCTACTTTATCACCATGAACTATTGTGCTCTTCATGAAAGGTTTAATCTCTTAAAGCCCTAAAGCACTGGTTCCATCTCTAGAGAGCATGCCTCAGTCAGATTCTATCATTTTTGATCTTCACTTTGTAACATTTCCAAATGGGCTTCAACTCTTTGATTCTACATGAGATGTATTCATGTATAAGAATCACCGTTTCATCCGGATGTCTCAAGGAATTCTTGGTTCTCCGGAAAGATATGAGCCATTCGGACCAAATGAGAGATGGAATAAAAGTTTACATCCTGGTTCAGGGAGATTAAACTTTTCACCCATTTCAGAGAGTACGAAGGGAGATAAAGTGCTGCGCTCCCTGTTAAATGCTCCCAGGAGACCTAACAGGATTCAAGGATCTTCCGGACACGATAGTTTGTTTTCTCTTACATTTTTCCATTACGTCTCCAGTACTGAGGCACGAATAACTTTCAACTAAGTTTAAAGCAAACACATAACTGGCCAGCTGGGTTGATTATTTTCACTGAAACAGATCCAAACATTGTGCAGTCGGTGGCTCTGCATGTTTTACGAGGCATCTAATGCTGCGGAATTTTTTTTTTTTTTAAAAACCCATACGGTTATAATTTTGGGATTTAATCAGTGCAATTTTATATTTACAGTAATTTTATAATTATACTGTCAAAAAAAAGTTGAGCAATGAGGAAAAGAAATTACTTTAGGAGACACATACGTGACAAGTAATCCTAAAACTATAAACTATGGTCATGAAACCGTAAATCACTTATTATTTTACTTATTATCTTATTATATATTACTTCATTCATATTAATCTACAATAAAACTAATCTCAAGAATAACAACTACATATATAACTTTATTTAGATCCTTTTTATATATCATATAACTAACAATTAAACTGGTAATTGTGGTGAAATAACTGTTATCCCAAGGGTTTGGACTCACATGACACATCAGACAATCATAAAAGAAGAAAACACAGTCAGAAGTGCCTAAATAATGTCACTTTTATATTGTATATATACATATTCTTGCATACTTCAGGTTCAGAATGAGTAGTAAGTACAAAAACGTGGGTGGGGCAATAGCTCTAATGTAATCCTTTGGGGCAATTACACCAGATCAAAGCATGTCCACTAATAGTACTTGTTTTTGCCACCGACAGGCTCAGATCATTATGAGCTCATGTTATTATGAGCCTGTCAGCGTCTGACAACATTACAGAAATGATCCCTACAGGAAGAGACCTGTAAGATCCTTTTTGTGGTTAAATCAGAAATGCCCATCACATCACTTGGCTCGAGGCCGAGAGGTTCCATCAACAAAAGCAGTTCTTTAGACACGGAACTCGCTGGTCTACTGCGGTCCTGATCCATAGGCGGTGAAGGAAGATTGCACAAAAATGAAGGCAAAATAACTGATGGCATGTGGAGTTAGGGTCGGCTGTCAGTCACCACAGTTCACACCTTTTTTTTTTTTATAACATCAAATAAATGATTGAAATGAAAATGAACTCTTTATGCATCAGTGTGATAAGAACAACAACAACAAAATAACAGAAACCGTCTTTGGGAAAATGTATTTGATGTGTACTTTGACCTTTCACTGAGATGGAGAAGGCAGGCTGACTGACTTGTACTGCAACCAGCCACCAGGGGACAATCGAGATGTTCTGGCTTCATTTTTTTTGGGGGGGGGGGCGTCCTGTCATCCATCTTCATATACATTCTTGACTCTTTTGTGTAACACACAGTAACACAAAGAAACTACCCGATCGAGGCAGCAGTGGAATAGTCGCCCCTGTGGTCTGCAGGGTAAAACGGCTGTGTTTGTCAGTAGAGTCAGTTGGGTTTGACATGACTCTTACAGGCCGGTCTCTTTAGTGGACACACTTTGATCAGATGCAGTTGCCCTGCAGTAAAGGTTACAGTGCAGCCATTACAGCCAGTTATGAACGTGTCCAGTGACGGCTGTCAGCCCAAGCGATGTACTGGACCTGTTCCCAGAAGTCATATTACATTGTTGGGCCCAGGTTTAACAGTTATCCTCTATGTCCACACAGAATATACAGCAGTCCTATTGTATGACAGCAAAAGTCCTGCTGTTGAATCACCAACGTTTCTATTAAAAGCGCAGTACACTGATGATGACGACGATGATGAAAGATACCCATTTTAATGCTGTTACACATTGATGTAACATCCAACAGGCGTGTTGGCAGCATCAAATGGGCAATTATACGAGCAGGGAGGGTGTCCTCTTGCAGTGACGTAAGCAGGAGGGTTAAACTGAAGCCGCAGCTAAAGTTGGCAAAAATAAAACGGGAAAAGAAAAGTAGCACCCTTCAAAACAAAAGCGAAAAACCTCTAAACATTTGGCAGTAGCTATGGAGTGTGAGTGTGTGTGTGTGTGTGTGTGTGTGTGTGTGTGTGTGTGTGTGCGTGTGTGTGTGTGCCAAGCAATTTGTCTAAATCTAGTCTAAATATTCCTAAAAGTACGCATGAGTAACTCTTTACATTGATCTTTCACTCTTTGGTATTCTGTGACTGTTGCCAATGAGGCAATACTACTGTGTTGAAATCTACAGTAGTTAGACTACACAAGATATTACATATATATATTTACATACTGTGTTTATGGTTAGAATTATGAGCAGACTCAAGTGAGACTGAAAAAATAATATTGGGGAAAAAAAACAAAAAAACTAACGTCCGAGTTTGTGTTTTATTTTGAAGGCGCAAACCGGAAAAGCCGTGCCTCACCTCCGGTGCCTTCACACCGTGTGTCGGGCGGGAGGAGCGGAGGTTTGCGGCTTTGCCTCCCAGCTCCTCTGCTGGGTCAGACCGAGGGGAAAAAGGGACCACTCCGGCGCTGCTGGGATTTTGTTTCCTTTTCCAGCTTCCCTGCATTTGGTTTTGATTTAAAAAAAAAAAAAAAACTCCACTTTCTCCGCTGAGGGAAGTGGAGGGGGGGCATGAGTAGCGGGGGAAACCTACCGTGACTTTTGTCGGAGGAGAGCGGAGCGGCTCCCGGTGCCAGCGGGGCAGAGAGTTGCTGCCGCCGCGCGTCTGTGCTGCTGCTGCGGAGCGGATCTTCACCGGCAGCTGGGACCAGAGAAGCCAGCTTCTTCCCTCTGTGTGTCGGCTCAGAGATAACAGCACGGCGTCAAGGTAAAGGGGGGGTGGGGGGTCTACCAACACACCTTCTCCTCTCCTGTCAGCCGGAATGTCCTCACCTCCAAGCCTGGGAAAAGATTCACTGAGTTTAAAGATGGAGGGTTGTTTCCTGTTGGCAGCTCTGGGGATGTTCTGGTGCTGTAGTTCACTTCCATCACTTCTGGAGTATTTGAATGTCCCTCTAAGGGTTGATAGAAGCACAATGGAACTCTAAAATAACATTTTTAGTTCTCATTATTGTTATATTACAGCATTTTAGCTTTTAAACAGCATGTAAGTGTGTGTTCAGGTGTCATGTTAGGTGGTGATGGGATGTATAGGTGGTGGTGGTGGTGGTTGTTTTGTGTGAGCTCTCTATTGCAGCACACGTTGGATATCATGAACCACAGTCTGCCTTTCACCCATCCATCTCGCCTGGATGAGCAACAGGCTGTTGCTCCATGCTTTAAGGTGGACGGTCATATGGAAGAGCTCCAACGAGCTCATCTCACATGATGTGTTTAGGTTCACCTCACGTGGCACGCTGACAGCCCACAGGGAGAGAGATGGTAGGAGGTTAAGACCGGTGACAGCCCAAAGAGACTGAAGCACATCCTGGATTCAATTGTGACAAACAGACGTATGGACATGTTGAGGGCAAAGACATGAGAGAACGTGCAGTAGCCCAACCTGACCCAACCTGAAGAGTTTATTGCTTGTTATTGCCCACTGCTGTACGTGATTGGCAGTTTGCATAGCATCCATTTGTTGGATCCTGCAGGAGATCTCTCAGTTCATTTGAAGGACGGCGGGGGGGGGGCGAAGGCTCGGTAGAGACAGCTGACTCCACACGGTGAGCTGGAGGGCCCAGGAATCAGTTTAATCAGGGAAATGGAAGCAGGGAGGGAGGAAGGATGGGGGGTGGGGTGGGGGTGGTGGGCTGGGCTGCGGTCATGAAGGAGATATGGAAGGCAAAGGAAGCGGAGGGAGGGACAGTAATAAGAGGGTGGGGGGAGGGAGGCTAATTGAGGAGGAGAGTAAATGTGGGACAGTGGGGGAGTAGAGAGACGGTAGCAGAGCCGGTAGCCACCAGCTGAATGGATGTGACCTCAGTCCCCCCCCCCCCCCCTGGGGAGCAGTTGCTGCTGCAGGAGCCGGGCCCCCCCCTGATTTATGAGGCCACTTTCCACACACAGAGGGCCACACCCAGGCCCCCTTCTTTTTTCTGGACATGTGACGTTTCTCATGTGTGTTTGGCAGTGACTGACACACACCTTATGTACGTACGTGCCCCCCCGAGACAGAAGTGATGAATATACACTTTGTTGTTTTCCCCTCCCTCTCTCTCTCTCTCTCCCTCTCTCTCTCTCTCTCTCTCTCTCTCTGTTGTCGTGCTCCTATGGGACAGGAGTGATGAATGTGTATGATTGCCCTCCGTGACACATGCGTTGTGCCGGAGGGGGGGGGGTCTCAGGCTCAGAGGCGTAAAGTGGCACAAATAATCGCCTGTTCCAGCCATTTACCTCCATCACATGCACAGACACATGCGCACGCAACTTTGGAAAGTAGGTCTCCAACCGTTGATCCCAGAAGAGCAGTTATCTCTGATTTATGAAGCAGCGAGCTCCATGCCTGACCAACACGGAGGCAGCCCTCTGCAGTCTTTCCTACATTCTTAAGGTTTCTCAAACTACGCAGTCAGTTAAAGTCTAGCTGGATGAATCAGGAAATTCGAGACTCTCAACCATTTTCTTTGCAGCACAGCAACATCCTTCGCCGCTCCTGTTCTGGTCCATTCTTCTGAAGATCATTTTTGGCTCAGATTTGTCTATTTTTGCATCTAGATTGCGGGGTGGGTCTAACTCTCGGTTTTGGTTTGTAACCTTCTTGAGCTGAGTGAAGCCAAAATGTCTGTCTTTGCTCTTTCCTATCCATTCTTCCTCTCTAAATTGGAGTTCAAACACACTTGCGGGTCCTTTTTTTTTTTTTCTTTTTTGAGGGTGGGGGGTGGGTGGGGTGGGTGGGGGGGTTGCTTGCTTCTAAAAACAGACTCTGAAACACTGGTGAGGAATGGCGTGGTTACAGCTGACCTTTGCTTGCAGAGGTCTCCGAGGAAAATGGGGCTAAACATGTTATGTTGGTAGTGAATAGCTGCAGACTTTTGTGGGCAGGAACTTATACTGCGCTCATTATTGGGACAGTGTGAAAGTTTATCTGCGGGGGCCTGTTAGTCGGAAAATAAATGTTTTTTCATGTGCCTTTCATTCACAGAACAGCTCGGTCCAAGGATATGAAAGAGTTTGTGTTTAGAAATGAGGCTTTACTCGCTGACAGAAACGCCGGCTTGTCTTTAACCAACTTAAACAATAAGATCACTGTAATCAAAGAAATGGTCTTTTACTCAAACGGAAAGTTGGGGGTTGTTCTCAAACCTCAACAGTCTTTTGGTTAATGTATTTTGGGGCCCGGTTTGATTAGAAAGGAGACAGTACAGCAGTGAGAGGAAGTCAATGGAAAGAGATGGGGGACAACATGCAACAATGGTCTCCAACTGCACCCAAACATAGGATGTTGCAACTAGGATGCAACAGTATCTGTTTTAAATCAGAATGTAGGCATTTTTAGACATACTTCTTGTAGTGTTTAGAACATTAGCATATTATTTTGAGAACAGTCACTACGGTCGGCACGTTTTTATCAGCAGTATATAACTTGATCTTTACATTTTAACATGCAACTTATACAGTTCAGACATCTTTTCCCTTCGCAGTTTCAGTTAATCTTCACTTTGCGTGCCCAATTAATGGCGTGGACCATAAATGTTAAAGGAAATTGTGAAAGTGTTGATTACAATTTCCCACAACCCAAGGTGACGTCATCAAATGCCTTGTCACGTCTGACTAATCGTCCAAAAAAACGCAAAGAGTTTCGGTTTACTGCCGCACAAGTCCGAGAAAATCAGCAAATCCTCGCAACCAAGAAGCTGAATCTAGAAGTCCCTGTAAGCAATGAAAGTTCATGGTGACTTTTATAAACTTGGTTTCATATTTTGACATCAGAAATTGTCCTTTGATCATTTATTAACGCATTAATCGGCTCCCACTTGGCGCCCCTCCCACGCCCTCCCCCACCCCTCGCCCTATGTGCAAGCCAATATAATGCAAACACTGTTCTCTGCCCTTATGAATGTGGTCCGTTAGATGGTGATGTCAGGGGTGTTAGGGGTGTCAGCAGCAGAGAGAGAGAGACACATTATCATGCTGTGGCTTCATAGACGAGCTCTTCTTTGGAGCCACCCAGACTTAGACTTTGGAATTTCCGATATTTGCAGATGTGCATACCTAATATAGCTTGATAGTGGGAGTTTATTGGTCTGACTGAACCAGCCCAGCAATTAAGTCAGCTCATTTATGTTTAACACCAGCTGCACAGTACAGGGACATCAAGCTTAAAAGCTGTGTAACTGGGAAGGTTTCCTCAAGTCCGAGCCTTCAACTGAGAGCCCATCATTCTGATTTAATGTTACAGCGGAGCACGGACACAGTTTTAGAACATGATGTGCAGTCAGTGGCCCCTGAGAACACCTTTGGAATTAAACTTGACAGATATTCTTCTTCTGTTCTCAAGAGGAAATGGAGTGCTCACTGTTTTAGCTTTGCAGCTTCCAATCTGCCATGGGAGTGGGAAATGGAGGCCCTCTAGTTCAAGTGTCAAGTCTGGAGCCTAATAAAAGACATCTGAGTGTCATTATTGTGCCAGTTTCCGAGCAGTAGGGCCTCGGCAGAAAGTCGGCAGAGGTGTCTGCTGCTGGCCTGCTGCTGGGTTAACATCGGATTAAGACCAAACTTTGACATATCTGTCCGCGGAGCGAAACAGAGCAGCCGAGGACTTAACGCAGCAGCTTCTACACAGTCTTTGTGACTCGTTAGCCTCTGTTGGACAGCTTGTGTACTATAGTTTGTCCTCTGTGCTGCTCACACATTCACTACGCTGTTCTTATAGCACCAGATTTGCTGTTTTGACCCAAGTGTTTTCACTGTGGAATGGATTGGCACGTTTGTATGCAATCACGCCAACCGAGACTTAACTTCTGTGGACAGTTTGTCTCCCAGCAGCAGCAGCAGCAGCAGCAGCTCCTCTCTAGCAAGCTTTCTGTTTGGACCGTTGGCTGTGGAGAAATCGTCTTTCTCCTCCTCGACTCCTTCTCCACACGCTGTAGAGTTGTACCCTCCCTGCTGTTTGCACTGCGCACTGCTGCCATGCATCTGCATTATTCCTCTCTCACTCTCTGCGCTGATTTTTGCAGATTGTCCCAGAGAATTAACATCTGTGACAGCCGTTCATTAATTTCCAGTGAGGTCCTTTGGCTGTGCTGCTAGCATTGACTGAAGCAGGCTTGCTTAGATTAGAGTGATGGCCTGGTTTAGGTTTAGGAATCAGACATGCTTGATTCACATAAACAATATGCTGCCGTTTTGGCAGCTCGCAGCATTTTCAACAGTCTTAAAGAAGGCGGTCTGGTCCCCCCTCTCACTGTCTCTCCTTTCTCTTTCTCTTTCTTGATCTTCCTCCCTCAATTGAATGCCAAATATGTCGTCTTCATGGCCTCCAGAGGGGACTGTGGCTGGTCTCCAAGCGCCATGATACAGGCTTCCTCTGTGATTTAGTCGAGCTTCCTGTGTTTCAGCAAAGGAAGGGCCGACTCAGCAGCGACAGTGAGTAGTTTTGGGGGGGGCTTATCCCAGACAGATCCCAGCTCCACAGGCTTAGCCCCGGGCTCACACTGTCGCTGTTATCAAACCCCTAAAACTAGCCCGCTGGCTGGTGGTGAGAATACGATGCTCAGCACTAGATCTGCTTTCGGAGGCTCCCTAAACTTTAACAAGTAAAATATTTTGTACAGCACCTTTTCCGGTCATATCAACCACCTGCTCCACCTCTCAGCCGCACCGCCTTACTGCTCTTTAGCAAAGCTCGTCTATTGTCAGGTTTCTGGCTTTTACTGGAATGCAACAGTGTAACAGCATTTCCTATTGTAGCACACAGGCGTTCTCTTCGTTATTCAGTCCTAACCATGCCGTCAGGACAACTAGTCAGAACTCAATCACAGCAAATGATTTGGTGAAATACATCCCAACAGAAAATAACCAATAAACAATAAAAGTTTCAGCTTCATAGTGTGCAAACATCACGTCTTTTCAGCAGGGTGACCTCATCCCGCCTCCAGTTTCCAGTGGAGAGCTCCCCCGTAATCACCAGAATTACCGGAACTCTCCGTACATTGATTCCGCACATTCCGAACAAAAATATTATTCAACATCATTTTGATATCATTCATATCAAAGTGTTGTTTAACTCAAAATTATTGAATGAACTTAAATTGCACAACAGCCTCTGACGGCAGCTACGTCCATCCAGAAATGCTCTGACATTTCACCATTTACAGTTACACGAGGTTAGATGTAGGTTTGGGTGTCTCTTTGGGGTTGAGGCGGATTTGTCTTTGTTTCTTGTGCAATTTAGTCCACCCCACACCCTGTGGGTGTGATTGCAGAGGCCAGGTGGGGATAACAGGTCAGAAATAACTTGTTAGCACTGCACAGCTATTTTCAACACGGAGGTGGAGCCATGAATAGTGACATGGACTTGGCCCTCCACCAAACGTTGCGGTTTTCCCTCAATTGTTTCTGCTGAGCCGCTGTGGGAGGACATCTTGTGATCAGATGTGCACTCCATTCGGTATGAATGTCTTTTAGGAGCTGAAAGAAATCAGAAGAGCTTAGCTTAAGTATTATTGATTTTCTGACTGGGGAAGTTATAAAGTCTTTTCAAGGCAGCATACCCCCAGAAGTGTATCTTTAGCCTCCTGCACAAGGCGAAGGTTTGTGGCTGTGTGTGTTTAAACGGCAGAGCAGAACTTTCAAGAGCAGCAACGAGCTGTTTTTGCTGAGCTCGTCCTCAAGCTTGCATTTGGGCTTCAGCTAGTACGGCTATTATTCTCGTTCTCGTTCGTTTACTGTGTGGATAATTGTGGGTCTCTAGCTGAACCATTTTGGAAACTGCTTTGAACAGATGAACACCTTTCATACTGTATGTCCTGAATACATTTCACTTGGCTACGATTTTGGCTTAAAATTCAACAACCTTTTCAGTACAATGACATTTCACCATTTAAAGCATTAAAGCAAGGCTGTGTAACTTTTGCATGAAGACTACATAAGCGATAAAACACACACTTTCTGAATTTAGTACACTCGAGGGATTTGCTGCTGCAGCTTTAAAGTAAAATTCCAGTTTTCCATTCCGCTGTAGAGATTCCTGGAAAGAAGTGACTCACGCAAAACAACGTATTTTGAGGCAAGCTGTTCAAACCCCCCCCTTTACGTCTTTCCAGACAAACATGGGGCTTACCTGAATCATTTCAAATACCTGTCTCTGAAATGCATAGCAAGCACAGGGAAGTCTCATGTTGGCTAATGTAAGCAACCAAATATTGCTGTGTAACTGATATTACTGAAGTCGGTTTGCTGCCTTTATGACTCCTCTACTTGTGCTGCCTATGGGAGAAACCTTCTAGGTTGTGCTTAAGGTTCCCGTCAGTGCTGCCACTGACGCTGTTCTCTTCTCAGAATGTGAAAACCCTGATAAATGATATTGAACTCAATAGAAGCTGAAATAGAAGGTGATGTCATTAACACAGGTGATGGAAACTCTTTGGCGAAGCTCCTTCTACTGAGGAATAGTTTGAAAACTAAAACGCTTAAGTAATGTGGAAACTATTATGACATGTTTCTAGATGTTTGACCCTCCTGTATACAGTGAGTGTTTTTGTCTGGTCCCATTGGATTGTCTGCTCATAACAGTGTCCTCGAAGCAAAGAGTCACCTAAAGATTAAAGACATTAACGTCGGCCTCGTTATTTATTACACGGAGGCTCTTTTTGGAGGTGAGTGGGAACACTTGAAGCATCAGATCTTCTGTCGTGGTCTCAGAGGGCGGCCTGATTCATTGCTTTTGTCTGCCACGAGAGGGTCCTTCGAACGGTGGTGGGAGGTGACGGTGGGGGGGGTGCCCAGAGACACAGACAGACACTGTTTGATATTCTCCTTCAGTTCTGTCGGGCAGCTTGTACGTCTCAGAGCTCGGACACACTCCCCGCTCGGCGCTGTTAGGAGGGTATGTGAAGTCAAGGGGCTGGTTTGGCTTGGCTCACAGAGGAAGGAGAGAACTGAACAATTGTGTGGGTGGTATGATGGAGGGGGGGTGACACAGAGAGGAAGGAAACGAGGGAGAGAAAGGGAGTGTAGGATGCCAAAGATACGCCACAGGCATACATTGAGTGACTGAATGCACCTTGAAATGTTTTAATGATATATTAACTAAACATGAGATCCTCAAAGTCTGTATAGATACATCAGCCGCTTAGACCTCATTTTCATTTAGTGGCGTTTACTAAAAGAACTTCTAGTCTTCTTTTGACATTAAAAGGGCCTGAACACATACTGTACAAACGGAGGAGGACGGATTAGGAGGGACTAAAGGGCTAACTCAGCAGACGCAAGGAAAGTCTGTGAGTTTGGACTTGAGGCAACCCTTTTCCCCTCCGAGTCGTGCACCGCCCTTTCCTGTTTTTCCTTCTTTTCCACTACTTCTTTTTCACGGCCTGAGATGAACAGCTTTCCCGAGTGAGAGAAGCACAGGCCTTCTTCCACAAAGAGAGCTGTGACTGTTGAGCTGCCATCAGCTCTTTTCCACTGAAGTGCATGCTTTATTGTGTCTAGCCGTTCCCCCCACTGCCTCCCTGACTCTACTGGTCATTATTCATGGCAGTGCTTTCTAAAGTAAGTACTTCTAAGCTACTTTAAATGCAACTCTGTTTAAGGGAAATCCACTCAGTCACAGCTAAAGTTTGTGTGCTCCCAAATTAAGCTGGGTTCTCTACTCCAGAGCTTTTCACACGGGGTTCCTTGGGGAACCCTCCCACAATAAACAGTTGGAATCAAATTCAAATCAACTTTGTTTTAGCGTATAACATTCTGAATTCATAGCACCAAGCTGGGTGTTACACAGCTTCCTGTCATCATGGGTCTCGTGGCTACTGTTTCTCCAAAGTGCAGTGACACTGTTGCAGGTTGCTATCCTGGTCAGACACATTCAGCCCCCCAGGAATGCCTGAGAGGCTCGGCCTGTTTTAGTCACGCACCACACTTCTTTTCTGACATGCATCACTTTCTCCTGCCAACTGATAGAGCGTTGGAAAGCCCCGTAAAGCGCTGGGATGCCATTAGTCACAACTCAGGTGTATGTGACAAGTGGACAGGCACCGTGGAGTAAAAATGCGTACATGTGCATGCTGGTGTCTGACTGATAGAGGTGGGAAGAGCGAGGGAGCTGCAGAAACTGCTTTGCTGCATGAGAATAAATAGGGCTGTTCTTGTCTTACTGTAGTCAGGAAACTGTCTGGAATGTATTTTTTTGCTTTCCCGTGGACAAATCCATTGGGGCGCTGTGGTTGTAATAGCCTCCATTCCTCTCCTCCACACAAGAGCAATTCTGATTCCTATCTGTGCCACAAGCAAAATATTCAAGCTGTTCATGAAATTGTACCTGTGCTCCTCATGAATCTGATGAACTGTATCATTTAGAACGACATTATTCAATGAGACGAGATAACGCTTTCTTGGCATTATCTCTTTTTGTTTAGAATGGTATGAGGGTATAGTTTCTGAGCATCATGGCTCCTGGAACTCGGCTTTCCCACAGAGCCGAGCAATGTAAGGCTGTGGGCAGGGACTGTTGCAAATGTAGTTCTTCGAAGCTAAGCATGTATGAAAAACTCGAAACATCCTGTAGTCAGAAATTATTATAGGTCATATTGATTCATTGAGCTTTTATTTATATAATTCATATAATTTTGTTAATATAATGGTTGAAAGCTCAAATTACATCGGGTCAGTGCTCATGTCAGCATGCTCTTTGTCTGTACACATCAGTTACAATAAGACAAATTTAATCACAGCCTAACAATGGCTATTGTGTCATGTATAAAATGGAAATTCATGTATATTTCGGGGCGATTCATTCACAAAATGAAACGCTTTTCTAATGCCATCAGCGCTTCTCTGAAAAAGGGGTCTGACTAATACCTAGAGAACAATTAGTCACATAGTTAGTCATAGTCACAGTGATATTACACTAGAGGGAGTGCTTTACCGAGTGGAGTTGAGCTGTCCACCACCAAAGAAGAAACCTCAGCGATAGCTGGTAACCATTTTGTGAATCACAAATCTGAAATTTGTCCTCACAGTTTTCATCAGCGCTGATGACTGTGTTTTATTTTTGTGTAGAGGTCATATAATTCTTGAATAGTTAAGTATCATTTTCATGAATAATTTGTGCTTTTACATCTTTATTCTGACTTTTTACTTCAATGAATACATGTTATAGCGCCCAAGTTGTATTACGACGTGTGAACCTGGAGCTTCGGAGGTGCGCTTTAAAGCAGCTTAACATCCTGCTCGCAGCCCTTTCTTGGACTGCTCTCTGTCCTCTGCTGTATTTCACTATAGTTTTTTTTTTTTTTTTAACTGAGCATTCCTCTGTGCAGCTGCTAAGCTTCACGAGATTGAAGGACAATGTGATTATTTATTTTCTAACCTGACACCTGGCAGGAGTTTTGTACAAGTGGTTTGCATTTAAATGATTACTTGGAGCTGAAGTCAAAACCACAGCCAGGGTGAAAAGTAAATATGAGTGCGAGGTTTTGCTGTAAGAGGAATGTGGACCTAAATTCCTTTATTTTAAGCGTGGGTTTCACTGAAATCAGTTCATCACAAACTCCATTTATGTAACACCTTTTCCACACAGATCAAACACTGTATGGATCTTTATTCTCTTTAAAGTCTATCTTCTTAAATGGTGTGGTGATGGTGTGATACGAGCAGAGCCAGGTTATGAGGTATTTATCTCATGGAAACACAGTCACACACACACGCCACCCGTGTACAGCAGTGCAGAGATTTAAACCAGCTGATCTAATCTGGGGGGGGCTGCAGACTGGCTGTCTGTCCTCTGTGTCTATATAAACGGACACACACACACAGAGGCACTCAGGAATGCATCACTCAACACCGCGCTCACTGAACGTCAGAGCTTCCTTTACCACAGTCTAAGGGAATGCAGTCTTTTAAAGAAGCCCTATGAATAGCCAGTAATAGACAGTGGACTAAAAAAAAACTAAACTAAACTGTCACTTTATCACTGTCTGGCTAGCTCTAATTTGAACCTCATGCGTTAATATTGAGAGCGGTAGAGTGATACTGTGGAGATTCTCTCAGAGATGACTCCCATGAGTTAGTGATTTATGGCCAAGTAGGATATTAGTGTTGCAGTTACATTCCACGTGTTAATAAGATTTGGCACAAGCTGATCCCTGCTGGGAAACTGCACCTTAATACAACATCAGGCCGGTGATTTGGTGTCTGTCGGCGCGTCCCCAGCTGGTTCTCATTAGGCCTGCCAATAAGAGGTGGCGAGAATCGCAAAAGTGTCAGGGCCAAGTGTTTTGAGACTTGTAATGATAGTGAGAGGTCAATGAAAATCCCTTGTTTTCCACTTACAGTACAGAGTCTGAATGTAACCTGAGCTCTGTTCTCAGGATTGTTTATTGTCAATAAAGGTATTTCATTAGCCATGCTAGCACTGTGGCTCCAGGGATGGCATTGCCAGTCAAGCTGGTCTTTGACAGACTGAACTATCTCTGCAACTACTGAATGGATTTACCTTAGAGGGTGTATCCTAATGACTTATGTGCTAACCTCCTAACTGAGCTACTTATATAGTAGTGGCTCCTACTGTTCTGCTGCCTGAGAGCCTTTGGTTTTCACATAGAGGCCCCAGCAGGTTTTTAGTTTACCTAATATCAAATATGCTAATACCAAAATATCTCAAATGAATTGATGGGCACATCATTTTGTACAGACATTCAGGATTTCTAGAGGATGGATCCTACTGACTTTGACTTTTTTTTAGCACCACTGTGCAGTTGAAATTTGAGGTTCCCGTGAAACTCTTGTGGTCGCTCGGTCCACCACTTTGGCTCAGGCCTAAATGTCAATTAGCAGAATTGCCATTAAATTTGTTACAGACATTCATGGTCCCAACACGAATGTCTTGCAAAATCACTGTCGGCCTCAGCTGTAATTTATTTTTAGTGCCGAGCACAGTAAACAGTATGCCTGCTACACATCATGGTAGCATTACCACCATGTTGCATATTGTCTGCATGTTGACAAGCTTTTGCTCGATGCTTAAGTACTGTCTCACAGAGACGGCTAGCGGGGCTGTAGACTGATCATAAATCAGCTGTTAATTACAGAAAGAGGTCATTCAGTTCCTTTGTTCTTAGTAGGAAGTCGTGATCTTTGCATTAAGAGTAGAACAAGATGCATCAGTATGGCTGCATTAGGACAAGGGATCAATATACACAACAAGAAGGGGTTGTCTCTAGGGAACTAGTGCTATTTTCAGTAAAAGGGTTTGTGGGAAAAGAGAGGCTGCTGTCCAAACCAGGGGCTAGTCAGTGTTATTGTATGTGTGTGTCTGCCTGTCTGTGAATGTGTGTATACATGTCTGCGTGTGAAAGTGGCCCTGAACTGAATTTGCTACCCTTTGACCGACTGAAGATAGCCAATCGTCTGCCACTGGATAATTTATCATCTCCAAATACGGCCAAGCCATTTACAGATTCTATCTCTCATCACTCTGAGGCTCCTTTGGACCCCGTTTGTCCAGGAAATGATGCATTCAACCTTTCAGGCCATCTAGCCCGCCAGCTAATATTGTTAAGAAAGGCACCGTCACGAATGACATACTGCTTTGCAAAACAGCGCTCTCTTTTTTGATACGACACATTTAAAAGCTGTTTTTCTTGTCTGTGTGTTTAGATGGACCTGAAGCTGCTCTTGATATCTACATTGTTTGGAGTCTTTTGTTACAGCGATGCTCAGAAAGGTAAGATTTGTCATTTTGTCAAACAAGATAAGCTCACATACTGACCGGCTATACATCTTTGTTCTGTCACATGATATAATTTCCTTGATATCAGCTTACATAGTAAACATTCATAATGATGAGTGCCTCCCCAGAGAGAGAGAGAGAGAGAGAGAGAGAGGCTGGCTACTGTTTCTTAATGATGTCACTGACCAGAGATTTAACGTAGCATCACTAAGCATAGAGAATAATGGAAAGGACAGAATGTTCTGCCTATGTCTCCAATTACCATCGAGCCACACACTGTTCCAGATGAACTGATGTGTAAACACGGGGGCTTAACTGGCTGCTTACTTTGCAGGGACTGCGCTGCACCCCTGCTCCCTCTGACTCCTCTTTTCTCCTCTCTTTGTTTCCCATCCAGAGGGAAACGAGTGCATCAATGCCAACGCCAAATACTGCGGGGAGTGCATCCAGGCTGGAGCCAAATGTGGCTGGTGCAAAGACCCAGTACGTGAATCAGAGCTGTCAGCTACGATCACTCCTGAGAAATGCAGTTTGATGCCATTATGATGCCATTAGTCGTATAGCAATAGTAAGCTGGTAGCTTTGGATGCTGCTGCAGCTGCTGATTGTTTTGCCTTAGTTTAGTTAAAATAAGTGGAAATAATGAAAAACGGCGTCCACAATTTCTTAGATGGTGATGTTTTTAAATTCATAGGTTTGTCTAACTAACTAAAAGAGAATTTACAACAGTAGAGCAGACGAGCAACCTTATTAATGCTGGAATAATCTGTTGTTTAATTGATCCAGGACCAACAAAGAAGTAATTGCCAACTATTGTGATAATCTATTCATCGATTCTAGCTACTCAAATGTCGATTTTCTTTGATTGGCATTTTTAGAAATTGAACATCTTTGGGTTTTGGACAGTTGGTCGGATAAATTAGCAATTTTAAAACATCACCCTAGGCTGTGGAAAGTTATAAGGGGCACTTTCCTGATGTTTCGTTGACCAAATAATGGATCCATTAATCAAGAAAATAAGAAGTAGATAATCTATTATGAACATAATCAGTTGGTGCAGACCTCATCCCTTCATTTAAAAAGCTGGAGTACATCAAGTATTTTTGCTCGATATAAACCAATATCTTTCCTACATGCTCCCAGTTTGTATTGTAGGCTTTCTGTTTACAATTTGTTGTCTCCATACCGAAGTCAAAAAAAGTGATCTTCCCTTTAATTTTCCCTGTTCTCCTGCCCTCAGAAATTCCTGAAACAAGGTGAGACTGTGTCGACCCGCTGTGACGAGCTGCAGTCTCTGATAAAAAGGGGCTGCGATGAAGCGATGATTGAAAACCCACACGGGGAACAGACGACCCTCAGGAACAAAGCGGTGACTAACCGCAGAAAGGGAGCAGAGAAACTGAAGCCGGAGGACATCACTCAGATCCAGCCCCAGAAACTCAGCCTCACCCTCCGATCTGGTGAGAACACATTTTAATTAGATTGTTGGCTTTGTCTTTTTGGGGATGGTTGGACATTACAGAGTTTTTTTTAATGACGGTAACTTTATTTAGGTGAGCCCCAGACTTTCAACTTGAAGTTCAAACGAGCTGAAGACTATCCCATCGACCTGTACTACTTGATGGACCTGTCCTACTCCATGAAGGATGATCTAGAGAACGTGAAAAACCTGGGAACCAGTCTGATGCTGGAGATGTCAAAGATCACTTCTGACTTCAGGATAGGTAAAGATTTTCATTTTGGAGTGTGATACCATTCTATAGTTGTTTCTGTATGTCTCTGCAGTGATAGCTGTCTGAACATCCATGGGTACCATCATTTTAATGGTGTACATTTGCCAACAACGTAGACCAAACGTGTCGACTTACCTTTAAATCCTACACTGGAGCACCAATTCTCAAACCAAGCTCTTGTCAAGCTTTTACCCAAACCACTTGTTGACTTTTTTGCCTAAGCTTAACATGAATTCCGAATCCAATTGTCTTTCAAAGGTTTCGGTTCCTTTGTGGAAAAGACAGTCATGCCATACATCAGCACCACCCCGGCTAAGCTGCTCAACCCGTGCACAGGCGACCAGAACTGCACCAGCCCGTTCAGCTACAAGAACGTCCTGAAGCTGACGAGCGATGGCAAGAAGTTCAACACCCTGGTGGGCCAGCAGCACATCTCTGGAAACTTGGACTCTCCCGAGGGGGGCTTTGACGCCATCATGCAAGTGGCTGTGTGTGGGGTAAGTTTCTGCTGCCCTTCAGTGATCCTGTGGGAAATAATCACGCTCGGGCTCCTTAAGGAAGGTGGTTTTCCCACAATTATGGCACATGCTTGTAGGGATACAGAGCCAGTAAATGTGTTTATGTGGTGATGTGTAAAAAAAAAAAAAAAAAAAAGGTATTTTACGAGTCCATTTACAAGGAGATTGTTGGATGCACTGAAGTTAAAGCGTCTCAATCTAAACTGAGGATGTGTATCGCTGCGAGGAGACATTTTTTCTTCACTGTTTCTTTCTCATTCTCAGGATCAGATTGGCTGGAGGAATGTGACTCGCCTGCTGGTGTTCTCCACTGATGCCGGCTTCCACTTTGCCGGAGATGGCAAGCTGGGTGGCATTGTTTTGCCCAATGATGGAAAATGTCACCTGGAGAACAATGTGTATACAATGAGCCACTACTATGTAAGCCGCTCAATATTGTTTGGCCTGTTTTGAATCTCATCAAACTGAAATTGGGGCTTACACTGCTTCTCGTGTTGACTGTGATGTGTTACATTGTAAATGTGACATTTCTCCTCCATCCTGTTTTAAAGGACTATCCATCCATTGCTCACCTGGTTCAGAAGCTGAGTGACAACAACATCCAGACCATTTTTGCAGTCACAGAGGAGTTCCAACCCGTTTACCAAGTGAGTTCTCTCACTTTAAATGTTGAAATAAATGTTGTGTGCATCTACACGTGGAATTAAGCGGCTGGAGTCAACGGTTGCAGTCTACAGTTGCTCATGGAAGTGTTCTCCGCCCTGTGTTGTTGCTAAGAGAGATTCCTGGCATCACAAGATTAAAAGAGGTGTGATGGAGATTTATTCTAAACTTTTCTTCTCTCTTTCTTCAGGAGCTGAAAAATCTCATACCAAAGTCTGCAGTAGGCACTCTGTCTGCCAACTCAAGCAACGTAATCAACCTTATTATAGACGCTTACAATGTAAGTACATTGTTGAGATTGTTGAGTTTCTTGTTTAAAAAAAATGTAAATTAGGTTACCGTTCACTCACATGAACTACATTAAAGCATTCAACATTCTGATTGAGTTGGAACAGTCCAAGCTTTTTCCAAACATGTGTTCTCGTTTAATACTCTGCTAAGCCTCTGTGTATTGCGCACTGTCAAAACAAAGCTACCAGATGACATTCCAGAGGGGGGAAATGACAACCTCTGTGTTGTTATCTTTTTGGTTTTTGGCAGTCTCTCTCGTCCGAGGTTATTCTAGAGAACAGCAAGCTTCCAGAGGGAGTGACCATAGCGTACACATCCCACTGCAAGAATGGAGTGGTGAGTGAGGGCGAGAACGGACGGAAGTGCTCTAACATCTCCATCTGGGATGAGGTGAGGATTGTTTCACCACTGTCACGATGTCAGAAAACACTCCCGCTATTCACGTCGTTAACAGACAGACAATTTCAAGCTAGATTGTGTTATTGAAAAGGCTACCATGCATTCATGTCACTGACAATAAATGGTTTCTCTGTAACACACAACAGGGATCATAGTATCTTGTAATTAAGAATCACTTATTGACTGACCTTCACAACTTTCTCGTTCTCCTTCATTCCTAGGTTATGTTTAGCATCAGTGTGACATCGAAGGGCTGTCCGAAAAAAGGCAAGCCCGAGACCATTAAGATAAAGCCCCTGGGATTCACAGAGGAGGTGGAGATTACCCTCAACTTCATCTGTGAGTGCGAATGCCACAAGGACGGTATCAACAACAGTCAACTCTGCCACTTTGGCAACGGTACCTACGAGTGCGGAGCCTGCAAGTAAGTTTCCTTTTCACTTGGACTCATGTTTTAGTGTTAAGACAGACGTTCAGAATTCTAACCTTCGCCTTGTCTCAGGTGTAATGAAGGACGCGTGGGCAGGCTGTGTGAGTGCAGCAGCAACGATGTGGCCACGGAGGACATGGACCGGACCTGCCGTAAAGACAACGGCACCGACATCTGCAGCAACAATGGCGACTGTGTGTGCGGCACGTGTGAGTGCAAGAAGAGAGACAACCCCGAGGAGAGGTACAGCGGGCAGTACTGCGAGTGCGACAACTTCAACTGTGACCGCTCTGGAAACAAGCTGTGTGGAGGCGAGTATGACACAAGACCGACGCATGATGCATAATGCACCTCGAAGGATGTTTAGAAAGAGAAAAGGGCTCATTAAAACTGTCATCGCACCTTTTTTTTTTTTTCTTAGGGCATGGACGCTGTGAGTGTAGAGTCTGTATCTGTGACCCCATGTGGACGGGAAGCGCCTGTGATTGTTCTCTGGACAACAGCACATGTATGGCCAGTAACAAGCAAATCTGTAATGGCAGAGGAACGTGTGAATGTGGCACCTGCAAGTGTATCGACCCCAAATTCCAGGGTCCCACCTGTGAGACTTGCCCCACCTGTCCAGGAGTCTGCATTGAACACAAGTAAGTATGAAACGAAGACTTGCAGATGTACAAATGCTTTTAATTGTTTTAAAAGCGTTTTTTTGTTATCGTTTATTTGATTTTTATTTGATATGATACACATTTTTAGATGAAGTGGAACTTATACCTGCAATAAGAATATTGCTAACATGGATGTTTATTCATCAAACATGAATAAACATCCATAAATGTGCTTAGAAATCCTAGAAAAAAAGACACTCCTTATACCTCCAGAACTTGCCTGAGAATCATCCTGTTTTTACGTTTTCTTCAGTATAAAAGAATTCCCATGATAACTGTCGGCGCTTCTGCTGGAATATTAGTATCAGGAACTACCAATAGCTAATTCAGCGTACGTTTAATTTGCCAAAATGTAAACAAATGAAAAAGATTTGCTAACGCTTTATTAGCTCACAGTTAACTTGTTAACCGTGGCATCATTTTTCAAAATGTCATTCTTCAGTACCTGCAGAATGGCAGATATAACAGATTAAATCCCACTGCTCATTGCTAACAACGCCCTGTTCCCTCCAGAGAGTGCGTCCAGTGCCGGGCGTTTGGCACCGGCGAGAAGAAGGACACTTGCGAGAAAGACTGCAGCTACTTCAATCTGATCAAAGTTAAAGACAGGGACAAGCTGCCCCAGCCCAACGACGCCTCTTACCCCGTGATGCACTGCAAGGAGAGGGACGCCAACGACTGCTGGTTCTACTACACCTACGCCGTCAACAACAACACGGAGAAGGAGGTCCATGTGGTTGACACGCTGGGTAAGCAGGACACTGGGTTCACATGAACCAATAGTAACACAGGCTGTTTGTGACGTTTTTCCCATTTCAAAATGCCTAAATACTCTGCTGCACCCTGCCATGTTTCAGATTGCCCCGCTGGTCCTGACATCATCCCCATCGTGGCGGGCGTGGTCGCTGGCATCGTCTTGATTGGCTTAGCCCTGCTGCTCATCTGGAAGCTGCTGATGATCATCCATGACAGAAGAGAGTTCGCCAAGTTTGAGAAGGAGAAGATGAATGCCAAATGGGATACGGTAAGCGTTTTGAGCTTTGACCAACTGAAAGATGAGCAGGATAAAAAAAATGTCTGGCAGAAGTTTGGTCAAGTAATTTAAATGTGGAAAACAGGTGTTGTTTGGTTCTTCTGGAAAGCCAGCCTGTCAGGGAATTAACTTGTGAAGACTGTTTGTTTTTCTTAGCAGCAGATGAGATTTTCAGACTTATTGATAGTGTCTCGCTCGCATTCTCTCCTGTCTCACAGCTGTAGAAACAGATTAAATGTGTTGCTTTTGAGTGCCGCTCAAAATCAAAATGGAAAAATGTTGGGGACTGTGTGGACTTTTTTGGGAATGTTATGCACTGTGAGCAGAGTTCGACTTCTTCTGGGGAGTGGCCACAGCTCCTCCCCTCCGTACTTCCTTCCCTCTGTAGCCATCAGCCAACATCAATATGCCAGAAGACTGTAGTGCAGCGTAACTTCACGTGCACTCCTGTGGCTCCATCTAGTGGTGAAACTGTATGTTAGCATCTGTATGTGGGTTTCATCATGCGCCTATGCTGCATGTTGGGGTCAAGGCAGCATACGGGACTAGATCCCTTTAGTTTGTGACTGTTAGTGAAACTCTGACTGACCTGGGTTCCCGTCAAGATAACAAGGCAAAGCAACCACAAGGATTTTCAAAGACTGAGCTCCTTCCTGTGCCCTCGTATGGTCGCAGTCACTCCATCCTGATCTGCAGCCTGCAGTGGAGAGCATGGTTTCAGTAGATTAAAACAGATCTCAGTTTAATCAAGCTTCCACACAAGTTTAATATAAACTAAATGTCATAATGTTTCCAGATCTCTTGGTATCCTCTTGACAGATGCTGGGCAGAGAATACATAATAAAAATAGTTTAGATGTCTGCAACAGCGTCACCAAAGAGACACAGAGCCAGAGCTTGTGCTTGAAGAGACTGTTGTTCCCATTTCTAGGTCAAATGTGGGGATGTCCTTTATTACTGAATATCTGGCTCTGAATATCTGAATATTTTGCTCATTTTCCCGACTCTACAGCTGTTTTATAGCACACAAAGGTCCCACAGGTTAACCCAGTAGGTAGAGGTGGGTTTACCTGCGTGGAGCCGGGGTCATCGTCTCTTTGAGGGCTTCCAGTTAAAAAGAAGGCGTTCGTTTGATCAACAACTACAGCAACAGCAACATGTTGTTCATCCAGATTTTATCCTCATCTCTTATCCTCCACTTCTCGCATTGTCTTCCTTTCATCACTCTCTGATCCTTCATCGTCATACTTTTACCCCTTTAGTCTGCCTTTTTTTTTTTATCCCTTTTGTCTGTATCATTGTTTCATTGTTCTGTTTTCCTGCTGAACTCTGTCCTCATTTCCTACCTGTAGCAAGAAAACCCCATATACAAGAGTCCTATCAATCAGTTCCAGAACCCAAACTATGGACGTAAAGCTGCTGTCCTTTAAGTTTGTATTTCTTTTCCTTTTCCACTTCAATTTCCTGCATGGGCTGTTCATGTGTGTCTTGATTTCCCTCGGTTGCTACTTTCTTCTTTATTGCACCCGTCTTTTAAAACCATCAAGTGAGCTTATAGACAAGTGGAGCCTTGGGAAGAGTAATATTAGCCCTCATAGCTCATGAGTGCATGAGTGTGCTGTGACAATCAGTGCAGCTAAAAGAAACACAGACCCTGGTCAGAGTTTGAGAATATTTAGTGTCTTTGGGGCACAAATATCAAAACCTCGGGTGGTGAGTATGTTGTGTGTTAAATATTTTAATTTCTTTACTCCTGATATTTGTTATGCTGTCACAAACGCATGGCTGTGTGCGGCGTGTGATCTAAATAAATGACAGGGTCAGTAAACGATGAGTTTTTTTTGTGTGATTTGTGGTTTAAAAAAAAAAAAATCTAACAAAAATGTTGTAAATGGTTTGACTGAGTAATAATAACATGATTGTAACTTCTTGTTTTCCAGGGTGAAAATCCTATCTACAAAAGTGCTGTCACGACTGTGGTCAATCCCAAATATGAAGGAAAATGATGGCGTCATGATGGTGGCGAACTTTACCATCAAGTGTCTGGCAACTGCAGTATTTACCGTGGGTTTGAGAGGCCTGGGGTCTGAGGGCAACTTGTGGTGGAGTTTATGTCTTGTCGCTTTACCTTTACCATGCAGCCACTGCATCTGTATTTTTACTAACACTTATGATTTATATGCATTTGTTGGATTTTAGATGTACAGTATACAGTAAGTGTATATACTTTTTAAGTTGCATATTTGCAGAAACGAAGACGTGACGGTGCCTTTTTTTTTTCCCCGCCACAGGACTGGTCTGGGCGGAGGATTTAGCTTTCTTAACACAATGTGGACACTATGGACATGCAGTATATGTACAAGAACTCCTCAGTTACTGTCTTTGTCTTTCAGTCCCTCATCTTGTCTCTCTCTGTGCACTGACTTCCTGTGTGTTTCCGCGTGTTCCAGACAGGACCTGAATTTCTTATGTATAATTGTCAGCCATAACAGCACATTATGTCGATGTGCGCGTATACAGTTATGTTGAATCGCAATAGATCACGCAATGGTTGTAAATGTAGTTTTAACTGCGGCTTAGAATCATCCGATGTTTGAGATTTTATTGCACTCTTATTGAGTACCGTTGCCCATTCTGAAGAAGTAAATACACAGAATGAAGATTAGAATGAATTATCATTATTTGAATTGTTGACATACTATCACAAAGGGACTGTATACCACTTGTTAAATTTATGAAATTGTGGCAATGTTGAACAATCGAAGGAATTGTATAGTTGTGACACAAGTTGCAATCAAGTAATGAAATATTGTTGCATTTGCAAACTGCAATAACTTTATTACACATTCTCAGGTCCTTTCCTGTGTTTGTCAAGGTCGCCAAAAAATATGTTTTCTGTTGTTCAGTGAACAAACTCATTTGTGTGAGTCCATTTTGTTTGTTCTATATTTTTAGACTGTCAGACTGAAACAAGAGTATTTAATCAGACGTCATATGAATCACCTCTGAAATGCTTTCACACCTAAATGCCTCTGAAGTACCACACACAAGCCTTCACAGTATTGTTTTCAAAGTGCCTTTTATTTCAGCACCACATTTTCTCCCAATGCTGTTTATGAGTTATTTATTGAATAAAGTTCAAAAACTGTCTTGTGTCTTTCTGTGACGCCAAACTGTGACTTTGTTTCATCAAGATTTTCATGTGTTGATCTCCATTTTTCTTTTTAAATAATAGACCAGAAACAGAAGTAATGACACATCAAACCTGAAGGCTTGATGTGTGATCCAGTGCTGTAAATAAAATCCACTGAAACACATATATAATTCTAGTATTGTTAGCTACAGTATAAGGCTCTGTTCTCAGTATATTGCTTATTTTCACTCGAACATATGGAGCATAAGGCCCATTACATATCCTGTCATGCTTTGGGATAAAAATGGTGTTCAAAGAAATGTTTAACTAATCAAATCACTGAGAAAGATGGAGACATTATATTTGAATTGACTTCATAAAGAAAAAGAAATACTAGGGGAGCCTGCATGTCAAGGACTGGTTCAGTAATATATTTTATTTCAAATATAATAAACTAAATGACACTGATGACCTTAATATGACATATAATAACCATAATTCTGTTGTACTTAAAACTAATGTACATGCACAGTAATTACACAACGACTTAAACAGTAATTATTGGAATAAATAAATAAATAAAAAGCATATTAAAAGAACCAATGAGAGTCGATAGACCTATTAACTGATGCTGCGTGGATCAAATTTACTACAATACCCATGAGTCCCACATGTTGCAGTAGCGTGATCTCATTAGATATTCACGTACACACACCAGGCGGAAGTGCCGAAGAGTCCTACCGGAAATGGTTGGAACGAGGCTGCTAAAGCCAAACTGAATGCTGGGAGCTGTAAACAGGAACGCGAGTCACTTGGGAACGTCGTTTTCAACAGGCTGCTGTAGCCATTTACAGGGAGTAACACATCTCGTGGTGAAAGGAGAATGGAAGAAGACATACTAACGACGCTGAAAATACTGATAATAGGAGAAAGTGGTGTTGGGAAGTCCAGGTAAGCTGAAGTTATCTCTGACGTCCTGCCTCACTGCTAACGTTAGCTAGCTAGCGTTAGCCTAGCAGCCAGCCGAAACTATGAGGTTAAAAAATAATGCGGTGTTTCATATTTACGTGTCAGACCCAGCTGTGGCGGTCCCCTTCTTAAACAGACAACAGGCTACACTGTGTGCCTATTAATGTCTAAAACAAGACTTCTGCTGTGCTGGTGTTCGGCCGATCTCAGCTAACTGACGGTAGCAGTCAGTGACATCATCTTTGTGCACGTCTGACATCGCTGTTAAAAGATGTTGCAATCGAGACCACTTTTTTTTTTCTTTTTTGCCTTCGTGGCTTTACAGCTTTAGGCGTGAACAGTCATCCAACTGTGGCTGTGTGCTAGCAGTTTAAAATCAAGGCACGATTAGCATTAACAGTCACTTCTTCTGTCCTAGATTCTTGTTTCAGCTGTGCCACAAGAAGCCCCGTGTTCCTAACCGTGTTGTCTGCATTTGTAGCTCTGTCTTCTCCAAGATCGACTGACTCACACATCATTATGAGCACAATGACATGTCTACACGAAGTAGCTTAATTTCAGGGGCAATGCTTGTTATAAGCCTGGCCTCTCCAGAGGAACTAAAGGGCTGTATAGCTTTTACACACAGTTGATTTTTCCATTATGTGGTAATCCTTGTTAGCAACCGCAAATCAGCTTAATATTCAAAGCAGAGTATAATGTTTTTACCAACATGAGTCTGGCAATTTATATTGCGTACTATGCCAACATAGAACTTGGTACGGTTTGCTGGTCTCCACTGTGGTCCAGACTGCATGACAGAATCCTGATAGCCAGCCTGAGCCATCAACCATCACATTGCAAATAACGGTATAAAGCGCAGCGTGTCTTCCATAGTCATAGCACACTACACAGGTAATGAGCTGCCCAAAGCCTTGTTGTAAACTGTTGACAAGTGAACTGTCTGGCCAAAAAATCATCTTTCAGTGCAGACTGATAACCGAGTCTCAGATCCTTGAAATAACTAACCGCAACATGATCCACAAAAGGATGTAGGGTATTTTGTGTGGTAATCACAAGACTGAGATTTTCAGCATGATCAACAAGGGATCGAATGCAAAAGGGAGTTGAGAACGCCCTTCACTTTGGATCAGCCAAGTGTTGCCCAGAAGGTTGTAAACAATCTCAGATTGTTACCCCATCTTCAGTTCTTTCTTCCCCTATTCACATTTTTGGCATTATCCTATTTATTTGATTTATTTATTGTAACCCACTGTCATTTTAATTTTGGCTCTGTGCCTGTTCAAGATTTTCTCCATTAGTGCTGGTAGTTTGCACACTGTGATGGCACCGTTGTATTGACTGAGCACAGAGCAGGGACCGAGTTAATGCCAACACCTAGCTTTGCTTATATTTCCAGAAAACATAAGAGTTTTGTGGCTGGCTGTACGGTACACTGCCTGCTAGTGCATCACTGAGGCCAACGGTGTTGTTTCCAGAAAGCAATCTTGTATTTTAATGAAATATGCTTTTGCTTAATACAATAAACTAATTCAGACTTTGTTTAGTTCAAAATGTCATTATTTGAATTATGCTCAGCCAGTTATGCTATTGTCAAGATGGTACACTGACTGGACTAATGTTTGAGGAGCACACATATGTAATTTGTTTCCCTGCGATCTGTGGAAGTCCTTAAATCATCAGGGAGATGTCTGCCTGGCAGCAAGTCCATAAGTTTCATTTTACCTGAACAAATGAACTACACAGAACACATTTCTGTCTTGGCCGTCTCCAAGCATAGCTCATCGGCTGTATGGACCTCAAACAATAAACACTCACTGCTCCAGCATCCCTCTTGATAGCCCGTGAGGAAAAATAAGAGAGTTATACTCGGGTCAGGGGAAAGGAGTGAGCTTATCCCCATCATCAGTGCTGTGATTAAGGCCTATGCACTTGATTAGTAATAGTGAAGAAATGAACCTTGTCCTACTGAGTGCAATCTAGCAGTGACATCATCGGGAGCATGTACACGTAATGTAGCTCAAGGACAAAGCGATCAATAGGAAGAGATAGAGATACAAAATTCAATAAGTCTGGTGCTGCAGGACAGATTATGTGAACAAAGCAAACAGAATTCTCAAAGCTCTGTTGGTTTCTGATTCATAATGAGTCGTAATGTACTTATTTCCCTTTTCCTGTCCACAGCCTCCTCTTGAGATTCACAGATGACACATTTGACCCAGAACAATCAGCAACAATAGGTGAGTAACTCATCGGAGCTAAGGTAATGAAAGACTAAAATAAAACCAAGATCATCGGTAGAGTCACAATGAGCCACAGACTTCAATGGTAGTAAATACAAACGAATGCCCAAAGGAGTTAAAGATCTTAAATTTAGATGTAAATGGTTATGAGAAACACATTTTGGTTGCACATGAAAGAAAATGGAAAATGGGTAGTGCAGGAGGAAATGTACCAGCTCATATTAAACACATTAGTCCTTTGATTGTAAGTTCATTATTGAGGTTATAGTTAGCAGTGGTGCAGAAATGTGTTCCTAATAACCCTAATCATAATTCTAATAACTCCTAATATTCAAAACTTCACATGTACTTTGAAAAGAAAATCCTGCAGCAGACCCGGTCATCCATCTTATGTGGTGAAATGGTGAACTTAAGAGCACATTATTCTTACTAGTGGAGGTTTTTCCAGATTCTGGTGGATCTGTAATTATATCACCCTTTTTAAAGGTATGAATCATTCAATGCACAGCAAGGAGACACCTGTTATGTTTTCAGGTAGCCTTGGAACTGTAACTGCCTCAGTGGGTTTGTGTTCATTAAAGCATTCAACATCTCAAGATTTATACTCTTCTGATAGAGTTTTGACATAGAATTTATTTTTTATTTTTGTGATTTTTGTAAAGGGCTTGTGGCTCACAATGCCGCCTTTGTTAAAGCAACCAAAAGCAAAGGTTCCAGGAGACACTGAAACGGTTAAAACACTTTTTTCCAAGGTTAAGGCATGGATCACTGCTGTTCTACTTGGCCAGCGGGGAATCTTTGCCAAACAGATGTCTTTATTGGAGTTAACTTTCCTTCGTTGACTCACATTCCCTCAGTTTCAGTCAGAAATCACTTTTAATCTTCTACCACTTGATGTGAAGCCATATATTTTCATCTTTACTGCCTAAAGCAATTCAATTTGGACTGTATTTCTCGCTTTGACACTGGCTTTCTCAGTGCGTTGTCAGATTAGCATCTTGTGATATTACAAACTGATGCTTTACTCTATGTTATCAGAATAAACACCCGTCTGAATTTGTACAGAACTAAAGCAGGAGAGACTGGTCCAGGTTCAGGGAACTGTTTAGTGTAAACTCCTCCACGTTCATCTGGCAACACTATCTGAACAACCCTGCTGGACTCCAGGAAGAGCCAGTTGTTGTGACTGTGAACTGTGTGAACAGACTGTGTGCTTGTGCGTAAGTGTGTGTCGTACACATGGTGTATGTCATATATCCTTAGCCTGTCTACATGTCCCGTCTCTCCTCCTGTGTTGGCACCAATTGAACTGCCCTCCCCAGTGCCAGTTATAAAAACAAGCCCATCATGAGTGTACGTTTCCATAGTAAATCTGTCAGTGGATACTAAAACTCAGGCGGCTGTGTCATCTCGACCCTTCACGCTCTGCACACCCAGAGGCAATAGAAGAGATTTACTCGTTCAGGGGTTGGGGAACAACAATTGTTATTTTCACGTAAATGTCTGCTCCTTTGGGACCTGGCAGGATCTTTAGGGCTGACTCGTGGCTCTCTTCGCCATTTCACAGCTGGTGGATTTTTATTTTTTTGATACAGACCTGTATTAGTTTCAGTTTAGGACATTAAACCACACTGCCCGTTTGTGCTTGACATAAATACACAGTCGCTCCACCATCTGAATACAGGACATGGGGCGGTTCATAATGGCGCTCTGAAAAGCTCAGGTTAAAGGAAGTTCAGAGACATTGTGTGGTGTGAATGTTCCACATTTTTGTAATTGATATTTCTAGTCTGGCACCATGATCTAATATTATTGGCACTAATTGGCCGAACCTGTAAGCGTCACCGTATTGGGGCGGCGGTGGGATGAGGTAATCATGACAGCATGAGTGATGGAATGTCTTTCCATTTTCTAGGTGTTGACTTCAAAGTGAAGACCATTACTGTGGATGGTAACAAGGCAAAGCTGGCAATATGGGTAAGTATTTAACCATGTTCACTTTGTGCAGTAACTCCTGCATGACTGTTCTCTAAAATGACCAGCAGATGGCGCTTATATGACACCGCTTCTGGCCTCCCTGAGGGACAGTGGAGTTGTTGCTTATGTCCTGGTTTCCCTTCTGTTTGAGACACCAGTTTCTCCTGTGAGTTTGTAAAGTAGTGCTGAGCTCGTTTGTGTTTTGCAGGACACTGCAGGACAGGAGCGCTTCCGAACCCTGACGCCTAGTTACTACCGCGGTGCCCAGGGAGTCATCCTGGGTAAGACGAGCCGCAGACGCCATCATTGCTAAGGCGTGTGTGTTCGTGTGCATGTGTGTGCCCTCTTCACTTCATCCTGGTTGTAAAGAAAGTGATTGCTTTTCGTCCTGTGACTCACACACACACACACTCTCACACACACACACTCGCCTCTCTCTGGAAGTTAGTTTATACCCGTAAGTCAGACTCCTCAAATGCACATACATGTACAGTATGCATATCACACACATAGGAACTAAGTTAAACGTCTTAAACAGACTTCCTCCACCTAATGGTTTTTGACCACTCTAATGATACAGTATATAGAAACACAAGGCGCCTTGCTATAGCACTGGGACGTAGCACCTGTATGATATTGTCACAGAGTCCTTTTATCAACCATGTGTTTTTAATAGATATTATATTATTTTAGTTCATTTTATCTGAACTCTCTTAACTTCTCTCTTCTTTTTTTTTTTTTTTTTTCCAAAAGTTGAAATTACTCTGGAGGAACAGGAGCAAAGTTTTATTTGACATGTGCTTTTCATTGAAAAAGCCATCAAATGTGTTTTTAAATTTGAGCCTATTAGACTAAATATCATGCAGTGGGACATATTAATGCAGGTCAGTGCCATCATTATGCTAATGTTACTGTTGCCATTGATCATATTGATCGATCACAGATTCAAAGATGGGAAAAATCCAGAGAATTCCAGTGTCATGTCAGATAATTATTATTTTTTTTACATTTTACAGTGTGTTTTTGTGTTTGCCTTCATTCTGAGTGCGGCTTGTTCATTTGCTTTGACACAGTGTATGATGTCACACGACGGGAAACCTTCGCCAAGCTCGACAACTGGCTCAATGAGCTTGAGACGTACTGTACAAGAAACGACCTTGTGAAAATGCTTGTGGGAAATAAAATTGATAGGGTGAGTATGTCTGTGGTGATGTAAATGTGTAAATGTTGGTGCTCCCACTTAGGTTAACAAGCTTGTTTGATTAGAGAGGTGCAGCCATTATGAGTTTTTATGATGGAACTATCTGCCCAAAGAAATAATTCTAATCATAATCTTTAATGTACTTATATCAACGTTTTGACACATTCAAATGAGTTTTTCCGTATTTACAGGAAGTCAGGAATGTAAACTTTGTATAAACATATTTCCTACAGAACAGAAAAATAAATTGCCAAAAATAAGTGTGTTTTTACAAAAGTCAGCTTACAGGCAGCCGACAAATTACAGAACTAAGTGACGGTGGCAGACCCACTTTTATATTTTTGGCAGCTGGTCCTTTACCAGGATACCAGAATCTGTCTGTGGGGATAAAAATGCCCACTAAATAGCGCATTATGAATTCATTGTGTCCTGTTCTTTGTCTGAGAAAATCACTTTTCCTCTCTGCCCTGTGACGACCACAGGAGCTGACAGCTCCACCCGGCAGACCTCAAATAAGCCATTACCTCTCTTTTGTTTTAGGAAAACCACGAACTAGACAGGGCAGAAGGGCTGAAGTTTGCAAGAAAACATTCCATGCTTTTTATAGGTAAGTCGGGAGGATTCCCTACTCCACAAAGGCCTGCTAAGCATGCGTTACAGCAGACTATTACACACTATTAAGTCTAATACTTGCTGAGGAATGCTTGCATAGTCCTATTTATAACACAGGCTTCATATATCCTCTTCCATGGCTCTCATTTCCCCCTGTGCTTTTTACTTTTCAGATATTTCAGTAAAGCACAGCTTGATGCAGTCAAAGTGACTCGCATTTGCGCAAGTGGAAAGATTTCATCTGGTCTTTCCAAGTTTTCCTCAGCATTTCCTAATATTTTAATTCAGATTTGACTTTTTAAATAGGATAGATTTCTTTATCCTATGCTTGTTAGTCCTCTGATGTTTCTGGATATCATCACGTTGCGGAGCGGGTGTTGACTATATTCCCTAATAACCTGTTAAGGTTCACTGTTAGTGTCTGGAGTGACAGTTATTGTTGAGACATTTTCCACCTCTCGCCTGGGAGCTCGTCAGATGATGACATCAAGATGCAGACAGTAATAGTTGTTGTATCTGTATCTCATCTGCTGTCTCCACCATCTCTGTCCTTCCCCTTTAATCCACCTCTCATTGATTTGTCTTGTTTTTTGCCTCTTTCTCCTTTCATCTGTATCTATCCCTGTCACTTCACTCCTATTTTGTCTCTTCCTTTATCACCCCCCCCCCTCTCTATCTGTTCTGCTAGAGGCGAGCGCTAAGACCAGGGACGGCGTTCAGTGTGCATTTGAGGAGCTGGTGGAAAAGATCATCCAGACTCCCGGCTTGTGGCAAAGCGAGAGCCACGGCCGAGGAGTCCAGCTCACCGACGAAGACGCAGGAGGTGGAAGCTGCGGCGGCTACTGCTCCCTGGTCTAGACGACGCACACGTGCACAAACGCGTTCGCACACATGTTCAAACATACATGCGTGAATACCACACACAGTGTCACACACTCAAACAGAAGCATAGACACTAAAAACCCAACCCTGTCCCGCTGCGTGCTGTCCTGAGCTGAGCTCCCTCCTCAGACATGAAGGCAGTGGAGGTCTGACTGTCTCCCCTCCCCTGAGCTGTAAGGGTTGACCATCCACACAGTCTACCTGTGTTCACACGGACACGACTTTTTGCACACTTTCTAATAACAATGCTGCGCTAAAATGCAAACTCGGCTCAGCCTTCCTCTTCATGGAATTTGAGCGGTTCTTCTTTTTTTTTTTTTTTTTCTTTTCTCTCCTCTGTTTTGTTTTGAGTTACAGTTTTGTGCAGTTGAGAAACCTTGATCAAAATATTAAGCATTCTCATTTCATACCGAGTCTAAAAGTATAAACCAAAGTTTGTCAGTCACATGGCTAAATGTCTGAGCTATGATGATGCGAATGGAAAATCAGTTTTGACCAGGGTTCTCCTTTGTCTCCAGCATGCTTATCGTCCTCAGAGTGCACCTTGCCTTAGCAAGCACATCTATACCAGTGCAGGGCCGACTTTTCTCCACTGTTTGTTTTTCCTCTGCTCTGCTCTGCTCTGTGCTTGATCCCGCCCCTCAGACTCTGAACATTCTGCTGCTTATGGAGGAGCTTATCAAGTCAAGCCATCGTATTCCATCTCAAAACCCTCAGTCAAAGGCTCGGATCATGTGTCTCTGTTGTCCACACAACTGCCTCTTTTCTTCAGAATATAATAGATTTACCAAGCGTCTGGAATGACGTTTTACTACTTTATTGACTCGGACTTCAAACCATTGGTGTGTTTTGAAGAGTGCATAAATCAAAAGAGATTGGCACCAGCGAGCTCTCCACTGAGTGCCGAGAGAAGAGAGAATCTCTTAAAATTGCACGCCTTGTGTTGTAACGAGTTGCTTTAATGAAGTGCAACTTAATGGCTCTCCCTCACCCAGACAGATAATATCAGTAATATCACTAGCATTGCTACGGCCTTTCACATGCATCCCTTTGACTGGACCGAGACAAAGGAAAAGTGTTCAATATTAGACAGGGCAGTGAGTCATAAGGGTGTTTCCACTGAATTTGGAAAATCAAAGCAAAAGCTGTGCTCCACACTCCTAATGGATTTCACAGTACATCTATCGGTGTTTGTGTTTGAGAGGCGGTCATAAATGTACTGTACCCCTGACCTCTCACCATGTTTGTAGTATTCGAGTGCTGGTGCGTGTTCTGGGAAATTCTGGGAAATGTAGTTTTGAGAGTTGGATCTTGCAACGGCGACGACATGGATTCGGGCATGTCTTATTACAAATTACATTTTTTTTTTTTTTTTAAATCTCTTTTTAACTGCATGGAAAACTCTGCGTGCCATTTTGTGTTTGTTTGTCCAGTGAATGGCCTTGAGAGGCGACTTACTGTAAACACTTTAACTTATATTTAGCTCGAGATAAAACATTGTATACAGGTTTACCATTTGAATCTAATGGTAAAATGAAACAAAAAGGAAGTAGGCTTTTACATATTAAACTGGTATAGCTGTCTTTTTTTTTTTTGTTTTGTTTTCAGATATATGTTGAAACATGTATACCTTGTAAATTGTGTCTATTTTAGGAATTTGGTGGTATAATTCCCGTATTAATTGTAAAGCTGAATGTATACATGTTTCACTACAGACCGCCCTATGTATTAAACAAAATAAAATTCTTTTTTAAGTGAATGTGTCGATGGCAATGCAGCACCAAGCCATCTGTACCTCGAAGAGCCACGTCGTATTTTCTAGTAATCACTCTTATGTCCAAGTCTTGGACGATGACCAATAACTCTGCTGTCATCGTTGCCACATTGGAAATGTCACTGTTAGGTGATGGGTTTTTCACTCCGCGCCCTTCACATTCCTCTGTCCTCAGAATAAAGACTTGTGTTTAAACAGTGTCCGAGGAACCCTCAGGCCCCAGACGTGTGATCTATCTAAATCATCTTTTTGGCAGACTTCTCAGGAAACACCACCACGGCCATAACTCACTCTATCAGTGCTTTAACTGGGATGTGCATAATTCCTGGGTGATTATGAAAGGGTCGGGGCTGGCAGAGAAAGTGAAGACTCTTCCCTTGTAGCATATCCCTCATCTCCTGCCGCAGTCCAGGCAGCCGTCTGGAAATATGTCTCGGTCAAACAACAACAGAGACACGCAGTGTAATAATGCCTTCATGTGGTCCAACCATGTGCTGAGCTGCAGCGCTGCTGCTTCCTCATGCCTGCACTGGAAAAACATCAGCTACTCAAGGGGCTGAGCTGACAGATTCTCTATTTTCTGAGAATAATTTATAAAGCCGCTCAATTCACGTTCCTTTTATTGCCACACCATGAGAAGTAGAGCAGCGTGCAATAGCCTATTCATTGTCCTTTGAAAACTGAAAAGTGCTGCTTATTTGGAGGACTGGAGATGTCGTTTAATGCAGAATTGACTCATTTTTGGGATGCAAAATAAATTATTCTCTATCAATAGGTTTTGCTTTGGTTTTTTAGTATAAATCATAATCAAAAATGCTCATCACAAAGTCCCAAAGTGACGTCTTTAAATTGCTTGATTTGTCCAACCAATGATCCACAAACCAAAAAATGTTCATTTACAAACATATAAATCGATCAATTGAGAAGATGAAACCTGCAAATGGCTGATATTTTGTTTGACTAATGATAATCACATTTCAAAATTGCTGCAGATTGAGCAATTTTGTGTTGCTGTATGAGAGCTGCTAACATCAGCACACTAACATTCACAACGACGGTGCTAACACACTAAGTTGTGCATTTTCAACAAATTAGAAGGGAAATCTCATGGTAGTCTCGCACAAAGATCAGGGGATCACCAAAAGTCCAAGATTTCAAGAGCTGTTGAGATATTTTCAGACATTACCGAAAACCTACCATACCAAAAACAAAATAATCATCAAGGAGATCTCGTGTTTCACCTGGTCACCCAAAGCAGTGGGTCAAAAGTAGACCTCATGTTGGTTTAAGAAAGAACATTTCACTGATAAACACAGAGCAGAGTAGCTTCCAGACCACAGAGAGCACAACAAGACTCAGAAACATGCAGAACCCTCAGAACCTTTATTCCCTGCCCCACCTTGTTGCCTCAGAAGCCTGTGAGCTGCACCGCAGGGGCAGCTTGACAGACTGCTTTCTGTCTTGTTGTGTGCGTCTGAGCATGCAGCCATGTGCTCTAAGCTAACAGAGCAGATCTGGCTCTCATTAATGGAGCCTTGTCTCTCTGCTCCTCCTTTGCCTGCTGCAGCGGTGGGCTGTATGGATTAGCGCTCAGACGGGCTCCTCGGGGGACCAGTCATGCTGTCATGTGTAAAACGTTATGAGGCATCGGGCATCGTTTCATAAGGTGTTGGGTTCCCGGACGTCACTCACTTTGTCATGCTCGCAGCCGCTTCGCTATCAGGTAATTGTTTTGCCATGCTGGCTCTCAAGAGAGCGAGAGGATGATTGGAAAGATCATCCTCTGCCACCACCACCTGAATTGCATATTGTGGTGAGGAACTAATATGTTTGCCATAAGGTCAGCGCTGCGATAATGAGAACGTGATAGGGCTGGGTGACACGGAGGTGCAGCAAGTCCTTCTCCGAGTTCACTTTAACAGAGTTCTTGGACAAGAGTGCAGGGCCCTCGGGTCTCGGTGGGTTGAACCTTCGCAAGCATGATCAAACTTCTCTTTCCTCTCTCTGAAAACAACCGTCCTTGTTCTGGGCTGAAGGACTCCGAGGCACCTGCAGGTCTGCGGACTGTTTCACTGTTTATGTTCTGAGTTGAGGTAGAGGAAAATGCCCCCTTTTTTCGCTGCTGCTCTTTCCTTCCTGTAAAGTCAGCCGCTGAAGCTCTGGCTTCTCTTAGGTTACCCTCTGAGCACGAGGAGAGCGTGAGGTAATGACCGGCGCGCTCAGAACTGATGGCTCTGTCACTGCAGGTGGAAACACTTTGATTATGTGGAACCTTGTGTTTACATTGTTGCGTCCGTGTACATTTAGACCCTTTGACATTCCATCAGGCGGCGGGAGCGTCCCGTTTCAGGATTCTGATCTGTTTTGAGCTGTGTGACCTGCACGAGGCCTCAGTGTTTTTTGGGTTATAGTGAAGTCAGTCAACCCCCACACCCCCACACCCCACCCACCCCCGCTCTTGACTCTCTGTGACAATCCTTTTACCTTCTTGTGTGGGACTGGCTGAGTATTTTTATATTAAATCATATGTCAAGCTAAGAAGACTACCTGAATGGTCGTAGTGTTAAATGTTCGGAATAAAAACATCTTTGAGGAGCAGTCCTACCTGAAAGTAATCTGGATTCTGTCAATACAAAGGCTCAGCCACATCCTCAGAAGCAGCAGGCCTGTGTGTGTACCCATCAATCACTTGGAGCCCATAACTTAATAAGAACAGGCCTGGGGTAAGCAGGAAACCTCCATCCTTGTTTGGTGTGAACCTCTGGCCTCGGATCCATGTAAGTCAATTCAACCAGTAATAGAGTAATAATTGAGTTTCCTCGTATTTGATACTCTGCCAATCTAATTTAAACCTAAATGATTGTATTGTAACCTACTCTTGTTATTTTCAAAAACATGGCGCCCTTTGTACAGGCCCTAAAGAAAGCAGGAGACGGGGGCTCCGCACCCTTGAAGAGAAAACTCTTCGGGCCATGGGGGTTGCTTTCTTTCTGGCCTCAGGTTACTGTGGCAATAAGCACGACGGCCCGAAGACAGACTGGCAGCAGGGGCTCCGCTGTCCTTTAGAGACAAAATGGATGGATGAGTAACTTCATTCATCAATCCCACCACCCATGTTCCTCATGTTCACGGCGCTCCCACCCCGCGTGGCGTATCGGCGGCCAAACGTCACCTCTCCTCCTCGGATTCCGCGGTCGTGTCGTCATTCGGTGTGTCAGGGCGCCCAGTCAGTCCTCGCTCATGCTACCGCTGCAACATGGAAGCAAATACCCATGTACTCAGGCCATCGGCTTCTATAATAAACTAATCACTTTGTGTCAACATGGAACGGGTGTAAGCTTTCCATATGCCTCAAACACTTTCACGGACTAGACACATGCTCTGCTGCAGTGCTTTGCTTCCAGTGAAAAAAAACACATTAATAAACTCCCCTTTGGGTGAGATGATTGGCATGTATAGAAATAAATTCAGTATTTTGTATAAATAATCTGGCCCCTGTGTTGTAATTGTGCTGCTTATTTTTCTTTGCCAAGCTGATCTCGATTTTGGGGTTGGACCAGAGAATTTGTTTTAAACCACCAAGACTAAAGACCCCAATTTCACTGACTTTGAAGAGACAAGGAGGTCTGGAAGACCTTGGAAGATCTGCTGTTTCTACAAAGAAGCTGTTTTTCCATCCGGCCAGACATCAACCTGGCAGACGTCAGGGACACAGTTCAGAGGTTGAACTTTTTGGCACTTTCTTTTGGTCTTGCAAGGTCTTGCAGCTTGAGGCCTTAACATTATACCTTATACCTATACCTACCTATACCTGACCTTATAGGTTCACGTCAGAGTGTTGTGCCTGACCTTTTGCAGTCCTTTGCACCTTGGATGTAACCTGAGTTTAGGTTTATTACAGCAAACCACAGGAAACTCAGGCTGTTTGACTGTATAGCGGACAATTGAATTTGAAAACACAAAGCCAGCCTCTACCTCTCCCGCCCTCCCACCAGCAGGCTAAAGTCAAATAAAGGTCTCTCCAAGGAAATCGTACCCTGGTCACACAAACATAACATACTTCACATGGACGTGGGTTTCATTTAAATCAGACGGTCGCTCTCCACTTTGTCGCAGGATTTCCTTTAAATCAGATTATGTAGAATGAAAGAGGCGTGACAAGTGTTTTGTAATCACATAGCTCGCAGGAGTCATTTAGTGGGGTTCAAGCACAGGTACTTCTGTCTGTCCGTCTGGTAATGTTTGATCTCTAGTTACTGAAAGCTACTTAAAGATCAAGAAATGAGCAGGCAGGTCTTTAAGTGGGGGCTTGTCAGGGACATCCTCACATCAGCTTTGTTGTCAAAGAAAAAAATGAAAGTCACGAAGAAACTACAAATGTAGCAGAGGGAATATATTGCAATGGAAATCTTGAGGATAACCAATAGGATGCTCTTCTGGTGGGAGGGACCAGAGTTTTCCGAATTCTGTCTTTTTTTTTGCCTGAATTTCTGCCTCCTGCAGCTTTAATATTTCACATCCATTTCACTCATTATCAGATTTCTGTTGGCTTTATGTAACTCCTCAAACACGCAGAGACATACATGCAGTATCTAGTATAAGACGATATATTATTTTCAGGTCTCCTCTCCATTTGAACTAATAATCAAGTTTGATAAATGAATCCACAATTCAATACACTGAAGTGTAAAATTTAAATGGAACTTCTTTTTTTTAACACATTTCTATGGCATAATCATTTCTATATATAGAAAGGTAAAACAAAAGGTCAAATTCCGTCCGTAATTAATTCTCCCTAAATATGTAGTTACTGTTTCGGCCTAGTAGGGAAATGCTATTCCTGGAATTTAAGGGAACTGTTTTTGATTGTTTGCTTCACATGTCAGAGGAAACTGACCACCTTCAGATGCCTCATACTTGGTGACCAGATGTGGGCATTCCTCGTCCTTGTCCGCCTATGTGAGACCAGTGAGTTGTGCTGGTAGCTGCAGTAATGGCGAAGGGTATTTTGTCTACACCTCACCACCTCCAGTTGCAATATGGCTCACATTATTATCCAGCTGAGCCCCTGTTTCTCTTAACACGAAGTCGCACTGACTGCAGAGCTCTTTCTCCCCCTTCTTGCTTTACATCAGCTTTCACAAACACTGTGTCCAGAGTGGGCTTGAAATGAAACCCCACCACTGCCTGGTGCCCTCTGGGGGGGGGGGGGGGGGGGGACAGATAGTGTAACAGCGCTGTGTGGGTGTAGCAGACTCTGCTCCGTCCGTGGCTTCTCACTTGCAGGGACCGGAGCAGCTACCAGATTCTCTTCCTGCACTCAAATCTTTACATTCATCCAATCACACAGCTCCTGTCTCCAGAACAGACCAGATTTAAAGGTGGAAACTACTGAGGATGTTCCCCTGTTCAACTCTTCTGCCTCTGTTTCATTCCCTTTCGTGCCTTATGTTAAAACACCGCCGGGGTTCCTGCTCTGAAATGGAGTAATACATGTGTTCTCCTTCTCCTTCGTGGGTTGGATGGAGAAACTGATACCTCTTTCATGCAGAATAACATGTGAAGCTACAACCAGCGGCCTGTTTGCTTAGTATAAAGACTGGAAATGGGGGGAGGTGGGGGGGCAGCTAACCTTGCTTTTTCTAAAAGTGACCAAATTCACCTACCTGCACCTCTAAAGTTTTAATTGACATTTTAGACCTTTGCATGCATCTGTCCAAAATCTGTAAAAAAAAAAATCTATTGTTATACCGGGGGGGAGAGATTGTGCATGGCCAGCTGTTTCTGTGTTTCAATCCTAATGCTAAGCTAAGCTAACTGGCTGCTGGTTGTCGTGCGCAGATACGAGAGTGGTATAAATCTTCTCATTGAACTCTCAGCATGAAAGCGATTATGCCCATTCCCTAAAATGTCAGTACTATTCCTCAAAATGAAATATTTTATCTGAAGTCTGCAGCCTCTGATACCAATGAGAACCAAGTCGCACTTAAACAGAGATGCAGTAAGAGAAGACAGCACACGCATTACTGTTCCTGTCCTCCCTCTTCTTTTAGACACATTTTTGTTTCGGCTTGGACTGAGCTGATTTGTCTCCCTAAATACAAACTAAAAGGGCCATTCGGCCTTTCAGTTGCTTCCTCTCACTGCTCTCCGTATTAGCTCTGGCTCAGCCAAGCTGCCGCCGGTGCAAAACTTATGACAGTTGTCTCAGGTGAATGGTATAATATTTACTTTATGTCATGGCAACACTGACAAGCTCTAAGTTGCATGAGGTGTTGACTGGATGCTTCAGGATTTGATCTGCTACCACTAGAACAAAATGCAACTCATTCAAACAGTTACGTCTGTGTCACATATGAGAGCGAAATCAGACTTTTGACACTTTCCACTGTAGTGTGAACACAACCTAACTCTGCCCATTTCTGCATGCCCTCTGTCAGTGAGGCCGAATCACAGGACGGCCCTCCTCTCATCCCTCCAACAGCCCCGAAATGAAGCCCCGCAATTGTCACAGCCAGGCGACTCTGAATGAAAAGGATACTGTATGTGACCATATATGTCCTCGTGAGGTGGTCCACAGCCATCTGCACCCAAAAATGGAATAAAACATGATGACTGAACTTAGAGGAAGAATTCAGAGTGTTGCACAGTGTGTGCTCTGTAGGCAGTGAAAGGACCATATTTTCCAAAGGCCTCCGGAGGTCCTGTGCGGTCCTTGCCAAATGGTGCTAAAGTCACGCAGTGGGCTATAAAGTGCTACTGTACACATCGCTGAGGTCTCGGCTGAAGATGAGGCTGCAGTGTCTCCAACACAAGGAAGCCATGCAGAGGGCCGCTCTCAGGGGAACTGAACATGGCTTTGGAATTGAAGTTTCTGGTTTGGCCCGTGCTCGCACCCATCTATGAGTATCAAAAACATCCAGGATTTGGGAAGAAGCGATAATATTTTTGATGAAATTTTTTTGATCTACCAAATATCCAATAAATAAAAGCAATTCCAGAAATGTCACCAGGCTGAAGTTCGTGTAATGACAGTGTCACCGGTTCATCCTATCTGGATCTGCTTCCACTGAAAACCTAAACAGTGTTTCTATGTATGGTCTATTATTATTTTATTTTCTCTGATACTGTGTTTTAAAATGTTGGACTAATGCACCTGGATTTTGTTTGTATTTTAAATCATCTATCAAAATAAAGCTGGCTTGCCATTACTTGAATACGTCTTTTTATTATAGGATGATATGTAATGGTAACATTCTGGGGCAGATACAATAAAACGTGCATCACAAGCTATGACCTTTTTACCCTTTTACTTTCTGTGACTCTACCCCGAATATTTATCACCAAATAAGAAAGATCACAAAAAGAGCCCCTTTTTTTCACAGTAAACACACCAGTATTAAGCACTAACATCTTTCTATTATGGTTTACACACTGTGAAAACACTGTTCTGATTACAGATGGTTTAAAAATGTGACTGATAGCACCCTAAAATAATTTAGAAAGAAATTTAAATAAAAAAAAAACAGCCAATGAATAAAAGTCAGATAATATTTCTCAAGTATGGTTTACCAGTAGAGGCATATTTTGAGAGAAATAGCCCAACATTAATGGACTGTGTGCAAAGTTAGATGAAGCGTTTGATGCGGCAGGTATTCAAAGCAAACCCTTCTGACTTATCTTTACCTTCCCATACTTTCTGGACTGGGTCAGCTGTCTGATAAATGTCAAGCAAAATGGTTGCAAGGAGGAAAGCTAAAAACCTGACTTCATCAAATTGCAAATCACCCGTGACGATATTGTGAATCCAGACAGCTCCACTCCATGATTTTATGCGTAATATGTGTATACATTGATCTGATGGAGAAGGGGGGGAAAAAAAAAATAAAAATAAGAGTTCCATGACTAACATCTGGAGGAATAGGCTCCTGCGTTGGCTGAGTGTGCCCATTCGATTCCAGATTTATGGTAACATTACAGTTTTGGCTCCTGCTGTGTGCTTGAGCAATGTGAGGCCTATTTATTTGCTGGCCTCCAAAACTGGCGACCACACCGATGCCATGCTTCCTGCCAGGTCTACAGCCTCTCGCTCCGTGTCTTACTCCCTCCACCTCCATATATATATATATATATATATATATACTATGTGCTATGTGCTATGTGTGTGAACTGGCCGAGGTGCTGGGTCCAATCTTCTACACTGTGGAAAAATCCCACACAACGCGGGCCTCCAAGTGTCCAGACTAGTGAAAATCCCAGGACACATTTTAAAAGGATGGCATTACAGAACAGTCAGAGTGGTATTTAAAAGGTATTAAACACAGATGCACATACACATTTAATCATTTTACAACACCAACTTGTGATATTTAAACATACAGGGAGGTGGAGGGAGTAAGACATGGAGTGAGAGGCTGTAGATATATACAGATATATATATATATATTTATATATATATATATATATACACAGTCGACCATGTAATTGAATCCTGCTTAGTCCGTCAACAACGTATCTTTGTGTTCCTAAACACAAAGTGTTAACGTGAGAGGACCTTCCAGTCTCTCTCTAGGCCTTGCTCGCTGCCAAACCGCATTCCTCCGGCAGCTGCCATTTCTTACATCTGCTGCACTGACGTGGTTTCACTTGACTGTAGTGAGGAATTTATTTAGCTTTTCTGTGATGAAATCTTACACAGAGACACCAGCCCCTACTCTACTCTATGTCTTATTTGCGATCTTCCACCTGTCATTATGTTATGAGTGGTTGTGGCTTCTGTTTTACTCTTGCAGTCTACTTGCTGCTGCTGCTGCTGCTGCTGCTGCTTGCTGGTGGACATACTCTGACCTCTGAAGACTTCCAACACATCCTGATGTGGACACTGGGTGCAAACAGCAGACTGATCACAGAGCTGATGGATCAAAGAGCCCCAATGAATTAAATTGCCCAATTTAACCCCCAACCTAAACCTTTATAGGTGGTTAAGTTTGTCAGTCAATAAGTAAGAATTGTTATTTTTTCAAACTATGTGAATATATTCTATATATTGCCCAACTCTGCAGTTCCTCTGTGCTTCATGGAGCGCTCAGCCTCTTTTAGCTCATTGTTTTGGTCTTCCAGCCCACCACTGTCATATTTTCACTGCTCACTGCTCACTGCTCACATGAGCATCATGTTCAGATGCAGCTATTTACAGTGAAAAAGCTGTGATAAACCTGCTGTACACTACCTGCCCAGAACCCAACACAGGACACAGTTAGCAAATAGCTGTTGACGATCCAATAATGGGGCATTTATAGGCCCGTTTTACCTGTTGTGTTTCGTTTTACCTGTTGTGTTTCGTTTTACCTGTTGTGCTGTGTTTTTTGATGTGTGGAGGTGTCTTTAAATGCCTGAATGTGGGTTTTTAAACCTTGTTTTTATAGCCGTGACAAAAGAAAAATTTCTGTTTTTACCTGAACAGACAATAAAGTTGAATTGAATTGAAAAAAAGAGAAAGATTATTTTCTCACTCAGCTTTTGAAAAACGAAGAGAGGGGTTAAAACTAGAGTGAACTAGGACTGACATTTGTCACATGGCCAGAAACAACACTTCAAATGAAGGCTAATGCTGCTCTGTGTTTAAACAGGCGGCCGTTTGCTAATCAACTGATAATATAATGATTCAATTGTCAACTTAAGCACAACAGAAGCAATGCTTTAAGTGCTATTGAATTAGATGATAACGATAATAATAATTGGTTATGAATCATGCATTTAAGTGTGTTTAAGGGGTTTAAAAGGTTTACAAATGTATGAATAGAGGGAGCTAATATGTGTGTGCAAGCATGTAAGTCATGATAAGTCAAGTCATGATGTAATCATGATACATGAAATACAGCTATTTCACACACAGTGAGATCCCAAGGTGTAGAATTAACGTTGAATACGTATTATAAAGCCGTTATTCCCTGTTCATACACCAACTCTAAATGCCTCACGGGGACATCGAGGTGCTGCCCATTTCTGAGGTTCTTCCTAAGTGGCCCGTTGAGGGATGGTGTAGCCACTTAAATGTCTGCAGAGATTCCACTTTGGTTAACGGTCCAATCCATCAGGCTAAAACCAACGCTCCAGTGTTTGGTTGAGGGTACAGAACTCCACACAGAACAGTCCTGTCAGCTTTGGAAGGTGAAATTTGCAGGGCAACGTGGCTCTGCTGGTGACACCACAGTATGTGAGAACAGCAATCATGCAATCACGCTATATAGTGCTGCCATGAGTGTTATTTTAGAGTTATGCTGCCTCAGAAACTGGCAACACCCAAAGTTCATTCACAGGAGCAGAAAAATGACTGCAATGAGAGGTTTCCTCTAATGCAGAAATAATACCTTTTCGTGCTGAAATATGTGAACTGTCATGACCTTGATCTTGGTGTGCCAGGTCCTCTAGAAGAGCAGGTCCTTGGTGTTATTTCTGCTGTATAAGGCCTTGACTAGTGCTTGTTGATTTAAAGCAATGTCCTCATGTGACTCCTAATTGACAAGTAATACCTTTATTGTGGTAAGTAAGCAAATAAGTTGTGAGCAGTGTTGAGCAGGATTTTTAGAGACCTGCCAGAGGTTACAAAGCCAAATTTATTCAGAAGTAAAAAAAAAAATCAAAAACTAAACTGATTACCCCTGATAAAAGCAGTACCAACGATTTGCAATTCATTATTTTGTTGAAGTATCTTTACATTCTTTTCCCTATAATCATCCTGTGACCCTTCACATTTGACTCTTTGCGAGGGTCCTGACCTCTACCCTAGACCTTACATGAGGCCAAAGGCAATATATGAGTATATATATACATACACACATACACACATACACACATACACACACACACACACACACATATACATATACATATATATATATATATATATATATATATATATATATATATATATATATATATATATATATATATATATATATACTACTCACAAAAGTTAGGGATATTTGACTTTCAGGTGAAATTTATGGAAAATGTAAAAAGTGAATGCTACAGTGATATTATATCATGAAAGTAGGGCATTTAAGTAGAAGCATGCAATGGTAGTTTTATTCATCTTAAACAATTTATTGAAAGAAAATCTACCATCAGTGGTAGGTATACCACAACAAAACATTTTCAGTGTCTCAATAAATTGGGATGTGGCCAAAGGACGTCCACTCCTCTCCTTTCTGTGACTCTTCCAGTCTCTGTATCACTGTTCCAACCTCCTGATGACACTCTGTGACCCTCTAAGCTCAGTGAACACCTCCGTCTGAGGACTTCCTGTTTGAATCCTCCAGTGTTGAGGTGCTGCTGATCAACTGTTAGGTGTCGTCTTGGTCTCATGATGTCAGAATGTGAACAGCAGGATGAGGAGGACTGTTTAAATACCAATTCTAACTGAAGCAGGAAATGTATTGGTGGATTCATGGATCAAACCTGTTGTGAATGTTGCTGTTAAGCTTCTTGTTAGAGAACAGCAGCTGGTGCAGAAAGTACTGAGACACTGAACAGTTGGACATGTGCATTCAAAGGTTTAGAGAAGGTCACATTAAGTTCACCTGGAAAGGTTAGAATGCATTTTAGGTTCATCCTGAAATTTCACCTGAAAGCTGAATATCCCTGACTTTTAGTGAGTAGTGTATATATATACATATATATAGTAAATAAGTCTATGGTGTGGCTCATTTAAAACTGTGGCCAAAAAGTTTACTATTAATCGGCAAATGGGAGTAAAAATCTGGGGAAAGAGTGGGCCAAGTATGCCCCTTTCTGAGAGATCTGAGTTTTTAACTTTTCTTGGCCCACCTTTGGACTTAAAATGAACATGCACTTTGGAGTTGCATCCCCTAAAGTCAACAGTGAAACACACACACTTCAAAACTTTCTCAGGGTAATTTCGAGCACTGGAGATGGTAACTATCATGGGAGGATTCCATGCGTATATGAAAATAGATACGTCATCTTAACTTTTGTTTTCATCAGCAGAAGTGAAAGTACCAGTTCTCACATTCCTCACCTCTGCTCCTCCAGAGGTTCTTCTGCTTCGTCTTGACTCCATGTTGGCCGCTGGTCCTCGCTGTTTGTAGCAGCTGTTTACTCAGTCTGTCTCAGGAGCTCAGAGAACGGCTAATTACCAGGATTAGGAAACAGCTGAGGTGCAAACAACTACGCCACCTGTTCGCACAGCCTTGTTGCTCTTAGCATGTGTGTGAGTGACTTGTTGGATCGACTAAGACATGAGGTCCAGGGAGGAAATTCTCAGACAATATCCTCTAATAAACAAACAGGGAGATCTACCGCATGCGGCTGCGTACGGTGGGCCTGTTTGGATGCTGGAGGCAAATCAAAATGGATCGGACTGACCTCGGAACAACAGCACTGAACATGACACCTGTTGCATTGCAGGGCTTTGTGGTGAGAATGCGACTGGGATTATGTCAGTTTACAGCGAAGAGGAAGAAATGATTTGCGTGGTTGGAGTTTGTTAAAGCGTTTGTCTCGCTAAAAACATGCACGAGCAACTGTGGTCGATGAAATCATGCGAATAAAAACTTGATACAAGGTATCAAAGTAGAGATTTCCTGCATTCCCTCGACCCCAAAAACCCATTTCTGTTCCATTTCACAAAACGTGTGTGTCTCTCTTCCTGTGAGAGCAGTTTACTCTGGCAGCTGAGCAGTGTGTTTCTAACACATCTACATTTATCCATTTCCCAATGCACCCGGGTCAGAACAATGTGCATGCCTTCACAGCCTGTCTTACAAGTGCAATTGACCCTTTTTGTTTAAAACTGGCATGTGTCATATTTTTCCACATTTTTTCACACCCGGGCCCGCTCACAAAACAAAACAGAGACGATGTCCACCTGGAATAACACCCAGCGTGTCCTCATTTGGCCAAATGCAGCGTTTACTTGCGGTTCCATGCAAACACAGCTCTCTTCCTCTTGTTTCTGAAGGTTTCTCTAGATGTTTATTATTAGAAATGAAGACAGGAAATATTTTTCAACTGCCTCAAGTCGATTCGGCGCGGAGGAGGCTCGGGAACTGCCTCGCAACAGAGCTGGATCCAGAAGGATGGGTGAAAAATCGGGCTTTAATACAACGATTGAATCAAGATGACGAACATGCGCTTTAGAATGAATGACTCGAGGAAATCAAGGAATAGAATATAAGAAGTAACACATTGTTCCCAGCGCATACCTCCTTCATCGAAGTAATTCACTTAGTCAGTAATCTTTGTAAGCGCTCTGCTGTATAATTCCTCCTCGGTGTTAGCTCAAGTTTCCTAGTATCATCCAGTGGAAGTTCCCAGTATCAGGCAAACTCAAATTGCTCTCATCTACAGACGTACCCTTTGGGAATATATGCTAATTTGAGGGGTGTAATTTGTCTGCAAAGTAATAACGCTTCTCTGACCCTTTGTCTCCCGTGTGATTAGCTCTGGTTCACACAGTGTCCATGAGCTGAGCTGTGGCCGCATGCATCACCTCCTCAAACATCCATGAAGTTCCAGCTGATCCAAAACAGCCCAGGTCCCAAAATGATTGCAAGGCCGGACCAAGTTTTTAATCAGTAAATTCGTTCAGGAATCTAACAATTAAGCTCAGCAATTTTACTCATATTTGTGTCCAAGGGCAGGAGTTAGCAAAAGACAAAGTCCTGGCAATAATGAACGGGGGCTCGGTGGAGTATCATTCATAGCAAGGTAACTAATTACTTCAGCATGCCACAGGAGTCATATTTCCTCATCAAATGGGAAATGATTTTCAGAACGTCTGCTTGGATTTCATTCCGTGTGGTTTTGCCTGCTGTCAGTGAAGCTAAGTTTCTGGCGGACTAAATGGCCAAGGTGAAAGTCTGGAGTCTGTCAAGTCGCAGGCTGCGCCAAGCAAGGATCTCCACTTGTCCGTCTCCTGCGCTGAGATAACCGCGCAGTTCCACGGCTCCTTTCAAATCTTTCAGCAGCACAGAGAGGAGGCATGGATGTAAAAAAAGCAGAGAAGCTATAGGCCGCATGGAATATCACTTAGTTTTTCAATGGAAAATGTGGCTCAGTGAAGGTGTGGTTTGGCCAAACTCAGCGCAAGCAAGGGATGAGAGGTTAACTAACCTGATAGGATTATTTCAGTAAGTGCAAGGGTGAGCCAACTCACACATCTTAGGTTCAGAGACAGAGGGGCATCTTGTGTTTGGTTGTTTGGCAACTCCACAGCCTGTGTCCTGATTGGGTCTGACTGACAATGGAACCACAGAAGACAGGGCGATCCAACGCTAGGCAACATTTAGGACACAGTTTGCGGTGTTCGCTGCTACCAGCAGCTGCTGTCAACATCTTTATTCTTGTAGCTCAAACCACTTCTCGCTGTCTCTTTTCTCCTTCAGTATCTTTCTCATTTCCTTACAGACACGGGGTCTTGGCCTCAGCTCTGTGACAAAGCTCTGGTTCAGGACACGCGGTGGAATGGTAGAGCCATTAATTTTCTGGATAGGGAGACTGAGACCTGAGGTAAAGGACACAACAAGAAAGTATGAGACAAAAAAATCATTCTTCCCCTGGCTTCCCTGGGATGCCTTCAGAATCAAACACTGCGCAGAGGCTGAGTCGTCTATTGATGCTATTAAACAGGATCCACAATAGCACAAGTGTTCTAATTATAAGTACACACACATCCCTAATGGGAAGTGGATGTAAAAAGATATCCCAAAAAGAAAACAAACCTCTATGAACTTTTTATTTAAAACCATTTCTCTCTTCCTGCAACTGCCCTCTTGAACTCCCGAGAGACAGATTTCAATCTGATCTCAGGTCAGACAAATAAAATGAATCACCCAACATCCTTCTAAAGGTAGCAAAAATAGACAGGAGAGAGCAAACGCTGGGGCCCAAACCACTAATGTGTGGTATGTGGTTGACGCATATCACTGCTGTATACATTCAGCTCCTCCAATGGTTTGTCATGATTAGTTTGTTTAGCTCTTAAAAAACCACCTCGTCTTGCTTTTCATAAACAAACATCTTCTATATTGTGATCAGTGTAGAGTGGTGGCTCATGGTCAGAGTGAAGACTTCACCCCGGTGACATCAACAAACGAAAAGCAAAATGCCCCGAGGAGGGTACAATTAGTTTTTTTGTGTTTGGGATTTGTTCTTTCCTTCTGCTTTCAAACGTTAAAAACACTGACGGCCCTAATCTGAGTCTCTCTAGAGAAGATCCATAATTAAGATCCTAAATCTCTAATAGTTTTGTCTTTAGCTTTATTTAGCTTGCACTAGTTTGTTAAAAATGAAATGCATAACTAAATGTGATGTGAAAGAGGTCGCTCATAGTGACAAACCCACAGAGACACAACTCGGCAGTTCCTAGAATCTAGAACCTTTTTAGCCCGTTGTTTTGATGTTCAGCCCACAACTTTTCCCATCGCAGTAAGCAGCTGTTTTCGGTGAAGCAGCTCTAATAACTCTACTATACAACAGATGACAGACACAGTGGGCAGCTAGTCGGTGCGCGAAGTGGAGCGTTTAGCTGCTAAAGAGACGGATATTGTTGATGGATGGAAAACAGAGCTAAGAGAAAGCGAAACTTGGACTTACACTTGTCAGGTAGACACAGTTATGACTCCAACCTTAACGTTAACGTTGCTCTGTTCTTTCTAAAAAAAAATACGTGCCATAATGTGTCTACGTTGTGTTTTGTTGGGTTATAGATGGTTTTGCTGTCTACGGGTTTACTATGAAACAATGACGTCACACAAATGAACATGAAACATTAACAAATGACTAAAAAAAAAAAAACGAATCATGATGCTTTTCATTTCATTCAGAGGTTTATTCATTGCTTTGACCAATTGTTTTTATAAAAGAAATTTTACAAGAGAGCAACATGAGGACAATACATGGAGATATGCATTTGGTCATTGGATTGAAAATCCAGTCTCTATCAAAACAAACAAAAAAATCTCAATTTATATAACTTAACAATAAAAAAACAAACTATGGTCACCACTTTCTTTGTTTTTACAAAGTCCATAATAATAATTTATAGGCTTTAATACATACCGTTGCTTTCCATTTGTCAGCATGGTTGTGAACACTTGTGCTGGAGAAAGGCATGTATAGTACCAAAGTCTTGGCCGTAGAAAGCCCTTTGTTAGTACTCGTATTGTTGCAGGGAAGTGACCACAGGTAAGAACAACAAAGTCTGCTCTGTTGTCTCTGATAACCTCCTTCCCTTGCTCTTTCTCTTCCCAGCGAGCGGGTATCGTGTGAGGTGTCAGGGTCGTGAGTGGTCCAGAGGTTCAGAGGTGCGATTAGAAACACAAGGAGCGGGCCCTGCACTACCCCGCAGCTACCCTGCCTGAATCAGGTGTATAAAAAACACATGTGGGAGTCCACAACCCCCCCACTGCATAAGCAAATATTGCCTGGGGATTGGCTAGTGCGTTTGATTTCATTACACTTCCATAGGCACACTAACAGGAATAATATACGTTTGTCCTTCATTTCTTTTCCTTCTCTTCACCTTTAAGAAAAAACACATCCATCCATCCATCCATCCGTTCTAAATGGAAGCTGTGAGTTTTCTGATTGGTTTTCCGATTGAAAACAAAACCGAGTGCAGCTTTTTCTTAAACAGTTTGCACATTCAAGACATATAAAAATAAAAAAAAAAAGGTCAACTTTGTGCAGCTTCACTCCCTCTGAAAGTCCTTGAGCACAGTCTGAGGTGTCCAAAAAAAGAGTGTACATTTTGACACACATAAACAGTACCTTGAAGATATACATGAAATTAAAATGTCAGCAAAGAGAGCCAACTTCAGTTTCTCCCATAAGTCCAAATTGATTTCCCCTAGTCTGTGAACTTGGCGTAGTTTGCAGCAAACGTTTATAACATATGCACCATACATAAGCACTTTGTATAAAGGAGATTCTTTCCACTGGATGACATAAGAAGCTCTTAATGCGGTACGGCAAATGAGACCAAGTACAAAGTTTTGATCAAAAACAAAACAATCATACTTATACAGACAGACTTTGAACACTTTGCTTGGCCGACAAATAGATAATACTGGAATGTATTTTTGAAGACAAACCAAAAAAAAAAAAAAAAAAAAAAAAAGCAAGAGGGGAGAAAGTCAAACTTTTAAGTCAATCCTCTGGCTTCTTGTAAACAGCAATTTGAATGTAATGCTAAACAGCTGAGAGAGCTGAGGATCAAAAGGCTGGGGGAGCTGTTGGTGGCTTTTCTTTTTCGCTCTCTCCGGACTATCTTGTTCTGAGCACATGTGAAAAGGCAACACTGTCCACATAAAACACTGATAATACAAAGCAAAAACATCCCTTTTAGGTCTTGGCATTCTTCCATTAGAACAGATACTCTACCGAACCTTAAAGCATGTAGCAAGCATGTACATTTACATTACATCTGTGTCACTGCATGGGTGAACGTGACTTAGTTTGGGTCCAGCTGAGTGTTTGTGCACGTTTCAGCAACTAAAAGCCCAGATAAGAAAGGAATCCTATGCTGGTTAATGAAATCCAAGGCCGAGATGCGGACAAGGTGGAGAACATTGGCTGCTTATCAATGTCCTGCTCACGTTAGGGCAACTTATCTGCGTATCCAACAGTTGGCCTGCCAGCAATGAGAGGCTGACTGAGACAAAACAGTGTTTGGTTTACAGTCAAAATGAAGACTCCAGTCAAAACAAGAGCAATTCCTTCAGCGAACCACTGCTGGGTGTTTTCTAAGTGTGCTATGTGAGTTCATCAATACCTCCGATGGTGAACTCATTCAGTCCTTAAGGCACAGATTGTTATGGGGAACTTTCAATTACAAAATAAATCCTGAATCATGACTGTGACAATAAACTTAGTAAAATATTCTTTCACAAATTCAAAAAAATCTGTACTTTGCATGTACTGTGCATTGACAACAGTCGGTGAGATATTCGTCCAAACAGCAAAGGCACTTTGGCAAAACACCATTTTCGAAGAGAAGAAGAAATAAAAAAAAAAAAATCAGACTCATCTGGAAAATAAGTTAACATTACAAAAGTATTTTGTTTTAGGAAATGCTGGAGTGAAACTATCAGCACTTGTCTGTCACACATCAACCCAGCAAAGGAAATGATGATTAAGGCCTCTTTTGCACTTTTTTAGACACCAATTACAACCAAAAACAATGAGAGTTCTCTTTTTGTTCCACACCTCCTCCCCCTCCTTAAACAAAGGTTTTCTTTTCATTCTCTCAAGGTGGAGTTTATTTGGACGCCGGCAAGTTTGCTAAAACAGGAATGTTTGCTGGTTTTGCATAGCGAGATGGGAGGATGACATCAGCGCTAATATTTCTGCACCACTGGCACTTTCACAGTCTTGATCTCTGCTATATGGGAGGACTTCTGGATGATGCAGCTGGTGGTCCCGGAGGCACTGTCCTTCCCCTGCGCCAAGTTGGTCAAGGCCATGGCGGCGTTGATCTCCCTCCAGTACGTCTCGTCTTTGCCCTTCGCCTTCTCCTTCTGCGCGGCTCCGACGCCACCGCCGCCACTGATGATCGGCGCGACACGCAAACATGCGCAGGAAAGAACAAAACAGAGAGGAGGGGAATTAGAGGTCAAGTTCAGCTTGCGACGAATGAAAGTAGGAGGCTCGTGGCTGCAAGGTAAGAGAAAGCCCACTCACTTGTCACATTTACTTGATCCATGGTCTGTGGTTTCTGAAAGTACAAGAGGAAAAAAAGGTTAATTTTGCAGAGTTCTCTGGGGTCAATGAGGATTTATTGACATCTAGCCGAATGTACTGTAGAGCTTCAGGAGGTGTGTGTGTGTGTGTGTGTGTGCGTGCATGCGTATGGTTTTGTGTGAGGTCTGCGTGTGCACGCTGTCCTGTGCAAACATTTGTTGCTCTGTTTTCTCTCTTTACTCAGACGCTGGACAAAAAGGACATTTTGCAAGAAGCCGTCAAGAAACAAGGTGACTAATAGGATCACGTTGAAAGATGTTTCTTATGACTCATAAACTCCATTCTCTAATATTTCGTTCAAAAACAAATGGGACCCGGCCAACGTAATTGAGTTGTCCGA